>NC_044566.1:9739484-10390523 GCF_007565055.1 Rhinopithecus roxellana
TTTTGTTGTTTCTTTTTCCAAGTGAGAGGCCTCCCCCATCCTCCACCAGCTGTTTCTGACAGGGAAGTTAATGGAGGAAAACCCCCTACTGGCTAACTGCAAATTCGGCAGGGCACATTTGAGACACTCTAAACAGAAACAAACAGCCTCTAAAATACCTTTTCAGTTCCAAACTCAATTCCAAGCTTCAGGTTGAGGCCCTAGAAAAAAAGACCAGGTCTGAGGAGCTCAAAGCCAAGCAACAGGCAAAATGTAAATGCGCAGGACCAATTCCTGCTGACTGAACCCCACCCCACGGAAGGAGGCCATCTTTCATGGCTTAAACAGGCCCAGGGAACTCAAAGTTTGCTGACAGCAGGGAGAAAGGAAGGCATAGTTGAGGGTGGTCAATTCCTGTTCTCCAGGTTTTCCCTACTTCATAGGTATTGGTACCTATGGCCAATACCTGCCAAGGTCACCAAGGCTCAGGGACAACAGGTGGAAAGTGATGGGAGGACACTTGCTTTCTTTCTCCATCACACCCTGAATTTTTGCTGAAAGAAAGAAGGGAAATGAGGAATGCCTCTATTCCCTGTCTTTCAAAATGGACAACCAGTTCTCTTCACCACCCCCAGCTTATACTCCTCTGGAGTGTATCTTGAACCATTGAGACTGCTTTGACCCTCAGAATCTGGAGGAAAAATGCTTCATAGCCCTCTGCCTAAAGGTTTGGCCAAATTATGAAGGACTGGATTGGGCCCAGGAAATAACCATGCATTTCAATACCATTCAGCGTTGGAACTTTTCTGTAGACATGGGGACAGATGGTCTGAGGCCCCATATGTGCAGGTTTTCTACTCCTTGCAAAGCAATCCAGACCTTTGCTGACAGTATAGGATTGATGCAGCCCTCCTGTTTGCCATCTCAAGAAAGGCTGTAAGGGGAAAGCTCAGAAAATTAAAGATATGAGTCCCAGAGGCACCCCCAGCAGAGATGCCAGCTCCCTCCAGCCCTGCTCCTCCAGGTCCACCCTGACCTCTCTACACAGCTTCAGCTTCTCACTTGCCCCCTCCTAGAAATCTCACCCAAAACAAGCCCCAGTATCACTCTTGCACCTTCAACAGATGCCCAGAGAATTTGGTCCCAATAGGGTCTAGGTTCCCTTCTCTCTACAAGACCTAAAGCAAATTAAGGGGGGATCTTGGCAAGTTTTCAGATGACCCTGATAGATATATAGAGGCTTTCCAGAATTTCACCCAAATATGTGAACGCTCCTGAAGAGATGTTATGTTACTTTCGAATTGACTCTGACAAACACTGAGAAACAGGCTGCTCTACAAGCAGCAAAGAGATTTGGGGATGAGCTTTGTATCACATATAGCATCAGGGAAGACAATGATTATCATCCAACTGGAAGAGAAGCAGAATCAGTGAATGACCCTAAATGGGATCCCAATGATGAGGCAAAATACTGGAAAAAGAGACACTTTCTGGTGTGCATAATGGAGGGCTTATGTAGGACTAAGACCAAGCCTCTCAATTGTACTACGTTGTCCATGATCGACTAGGAAATTGATGAAAATCCCACTGCCTTCCTGGAGAGACTAAGAGGCCTTGGTAAAGCACACCTCTCTATTTCCTGATTCAGTTGAGAGACAGCCAATACTAAAGGATAAATTTATTACTCAGGCAGCTTCTGATATCAGGAGGAAGTTGCAGAAATGGGCCTTGGGACCAGATAGTACATTAGAGGACCTCCTTTTAAACCACCAGGCGATCTGGCCTCACCCCAATCCCTCACCTCACCTGCTGCTGCTCTCACCTGACCTCACTGCACTTTAGCCCCCTGGCTCCATTCCAGCTCCTTGGCAAGTCAAGATCCATTCTCCCCTCAGCCTTAGCAAGATGCTGATGGTAAACAATGTTGCTTCACTGTAGCATAATGCCTCTAAGATCAAAACACACTTAAACTTAGTGTTGAACCCGAAGCTCAGTTTCCGTATCCTGTGCATTTTCATGTCTTGTCTATAATGAGAAATTGCTTCAATGTCTGCCTTGGACACTAGAGCTTCCCCAAAGTCAGAGTTAGAGTTGTCTTATTCTCTGTTCTTCCATGGCACCTTGAGAGCTTACTAGATGAATGAATAAACAAATAATAAATGAATCAATGCAGAATGCCAAGCACCCATTCATCGGGTCTTTTCCTGACATTAAAGGAACGACAAGCATCATTTACCCTCCTTCCCCAACACTCTGACTTAGTTGAGGTGGTACTGAAATAAGAATTACTAGATCTGGTTTCTACCCATCCACTAATTTCATGATCTTGAAAACTACCTCTCTTGAATCCTTGAATCCTCAATTGTAAAACAAAGGCTTTGGAGTAGATTGGTGGTTTGCTAAGTTTCTAAGTGAAGGAAACATTTTAAAATCAAATTATACACATTTTAATATATGAATCATTTTTAAATTATGCTGGGCCTGGTGCAGTGGTGCACACCTGTACTCCCAGGCACTCGGGAGGCTGAGGCGGAAGGACTGCTTCAGCCCAGGAATTTGAGGCTGGAGTAAGCTATGATTGTGACATTGCACTCCATCCTGGGTGACAGAGCAAGACACTGTCTCTTAAAAAAATTCTTAAAAACATAATAAAATAAATAATGCTGTTCTGGTTGAAGGGGCTGGTGTTCTTGAAACTCTGTCAATCAGCAAACCCATCTGTCCCTGCCTGTGGGAACCCCAGAGGCACCTCCATAGATTTCCAGGGCTGCCAAGCCCAGTTCAAAAACCACTGGACTCAAAAGTCTCTAAGGCCCCGGTAGATCTAACATTTCATGATTCCAACTCTGAAATAAACAACAGATGTCGCCAACTAAAGCCGAATGATATTTATTCATGTACTCCTTTAAAAATTAAATGGAAGACTTTCCTCCCCCTTAGAAACCAAGCAAAATTCATTGCTTGGAATTCTGACAGAGTATACAAAGAGCCTTTTAAATGCTAAAGAACATTCATAAATGACTTTGTCACAAAGTGTTATAAGATTTTGCAAAATTGAGCTTATGTAGTTTTTTGCTGACTTGAAGTGTTATTGATTAGAAAATACCTTTACCCTCCGGGCCATGCGTGCCTCAGAAGGTTTCAGATCCAGGAACTCGACTCACCTCACCTATGTACTGGAAAGGTCAAGCCACCATGGAAACCCATTAAAACACAAACGCACATTTACTCAGCTTGGAGGTTGAGAGTGACATATCCAATCTCACCCAGAGCCACATTGCAGCCTCCAGGAGGCTGATGTAATTCTCCTGCAAGTCTGTGGTTTAAATGGAATTGATTATTTAAAAATATTAGATATGGCATTGCTTGCTTTTTCGCATTGCATTAAGTACTCTCATACATGAAGCTAGAAGCTAAGTAGACAGTCATAGTGTCTCCCTCTCTCATACATATGTATATGCACATATCTGCACATGGGTACACACGTACCTAGAGGAGACAATATTAATAGTTTACATATGTGTAAGGATTTACATTTATAAAGCACTGTACTATATAGCAGGTCATTCAGTTCTCCTAAGAACTCTGTAAGCTAGGTATTTATTTTATTGACATAGAATAGTTATACATATTTGGGAGGTATATATGATATTTTGATACCTGTATACAATGTGTGACAAATATATCAAGATAACTGGAATAACCATTATTTTATCCTTTCTTTGTGTTGGGAACATTACAATTCTTTTCTTCTAGCTATTTTCAAATATGCAATTATTGTTAACTGTAATTTTTCTACTGTACTATAGAATATTACAACCTATTCTTCCTTTTTTGTACTTCTATAAGCTAAATCTTTTTAAAAAGCTGCTAAGCACACAAAAAAAATGTACTAAGGGATTTTCATACATTTACCACTTCTAATTGTCCCAATATTTCAAATAAAAACAAAGGCTCTGAGAATTCAAGCGGCTTATTCAGTGTCACATGCCAATGGGCATATTTGTGAATGACAACTGGTACTATCAACTATCAGGGCAATGTAGTTTCTCTACAACATAGTTTCATCTAATCCCAAAATAAAATGTGGGCTGACTTTTGTAAAAACGTTTGTTCTACCAGGGCAGCTTTTGGTAAAGCATTTGTTCTGGATTGCTTTTCTAATGTTAGAGCTCTATTTTGTATACATTCTTGCATGTTCTCTAGCCAGGATCTTTCACTGGACAGCACCATTGATAAAAAAACTGGGTGAAAAAGTCAGAGCTGTGAGTTAAGTCACCTAAGGTTAGACACAGAGCCTTGACTTCATTCAAGATGCTTTTGATAGAGGAAGGAGACTGGGACAATATTTTACATCCTCCTCCAAACATCCCACCTTCTCAATAGAATGGTGTCCTCAGTCCCTTGCTTTCTCCCCATTTTCTCTATTGCCATTGACATTATTTTTTCCTTCAGTGTGGTAAGATATGTGATTTTCCTTGTCTCCTTCGTTTACAGCTGGCAGCGTTAGCCAGCCAGTCTTGTAGAAACAAGAGAAATGTGACGATTAGCTTTAGTGGTTTAGGAACCTTATACTGCTGGGTCTCATTAAACGGACATCAGCCAAGAAACTTCATTCACATCTAGCTTAAGCATGTTGTGCACGATCTCAAGAGCCAGCCACAACCTGGAAGCTGCACAAACGATCCTGGATTAAGTTGTTCTGTGAGGAAGGAATGAGAGCGGCTCAAGATTAACTACCAGTCCTGTAACTAAATGGCACAGAGCTTCTAAGGGAGAAAGAAAGATAAATGATGTCCTTGATTACAAATCTCTTACTCATGTGGAAAACATATTCCCCAACTCCGAGACCATGTTACTGGAGGAGCACCATCTGCCACTGACTCAACTCTAATGAAGAAAGAGTTCAATGGAGGAGTGATGGATCCTCTCAGTGGCCCCATTCATCCTGGGGAAAGCCATTCTGACCACTACGTGCCACAGCGTGCCTCTCCCCAGTTGCTGCTGTGTGTCTGTGAGGATGGCGATTTTTCCTTGGAAATAAGAGAGGGGAAAGAATCCAATGATGTGGTGCCACAGTCTGGCTGTTATCCCCACTGCCCATCATGTAAGCTCTTGACGTAAGTGACAATTACCTTGAGCCTCATTTTATCTGCAAGGTGGAATTCATCATATAAGTCACCCAGCAGTCCTTAGTACAAAGTCCAATGTGTAGTGGCAATAAATTTCTGTACATTCCAAGAAGAATCTGATACTATTATTGTGGTTTTTTCCCAAGAAAGATGCCTTCTTGTATTCAGTTCTTTTTGTTGAAAGAGAAGACTTGACTTCTAAAGTATTGTATTGACTTCTAAAGTAAATTTGAATCATGCATCCATTACCCCGGTAGAGACTCACAGCTCTGTAGGGTACTAACAGGGACGCTTTTTCTAGATGAATGTAATACCCTCCACACTTGTCAATTATTGCTCACATTGTAGGTCTAACCCCTCTTTAGTAAGCCCAATGCCTGTATTTCTCAGTCTAACTTATTAAGGTACCTACCTAATTCCTGGCCATCATTTCAACAGAGATAAGCAAAGTCCCCCTAGTAGAAAACAGAGGCAGTGACCAGAAAGTGCAAAGGAACAGGGCACGAGGATGCCAAAGGGAGCAGGATTCAAGGTGCCATGAAAATAGCAAACGCACCTTGAGAAAGAAAATTATGATTCCTCTTTCTCCATTGACCTGGAAATAAGCACACTCAATCACGGTTATGGTGAATGTATTTCCCATACCAAAAGCTGCTGGACCAAACAGTCTGACCAGGAATCTTTGTGCCACTTACGAGAGTGAAATATGACATGAGATATAATTTCAGTCCTGAAATATGAGTGTCCAGAACACATCAACAGGTTTGGAGTCAACAGATTTAAAAATGACACTGCCCAGAAAGTGCAAAGATATATGTTCACTGCAGTCATACTCTCAACATAAAATTACTCCTTCTTATTGATGCCGTAGTGGGTCGCACTGACTTGGGTAGAACTGACAGAAAGACCTTGAACATTCAGTATCACTAGGCATCAGTTTCCTCAACTGAAGGAACTGTATTGGGTAATCTCAAAAGCCCTTTTATGCACCAATATTCTATCATCCTTTAATTTAGTCTCTATGCTTCACAAACAGTGCACACACAGGCACACAGATACACACACTGTCACTCACACATTCCTGAACTTAGCACTTGCCATTATTAATCTCTGGGATGCAACAGTTTTTTCACCTTCACTTGTTCTTTCAATTAGAAACATACTTCCACGTCTCTTTCCAATGAGATCATAAGGTAATGTCTAAATGTTTTATAAATAATCAGAATTTACACTTCCTCATACCTCTGGGTTCTTTGATCATCACAAGTCTCAGTGTTCCACGTCTGTTACTATCCCTACAACCAAATGGCCATAGTCATTCTCAGAACTTCCCAGCTCCCAGAAGTTGAGCCAATGCCTGGTTTCACCACCCTCTCTCCGCTTTCTGGCAATGAATAACGCTATCACATTTTTGGGCCAATAAATAACATCCAACAGCCAGATTGCTCTTCAAGTTCCTTAACTTCTCCATGACACATTTTCTCTAACTATAAGTAGGTTTAATAATGGTGTCTACCTCATAAGAGTGTTTCTGGAAACAAATACGATAATGAATGTTAAACGCAGTATCTAGTACAAATATTTATCCAAAGCCATAAAGTAAGCCCAAGACTCTAAAAGCATCCTCTGCCATGAAGAGAAACTGATGTTTATATCAACTCATTTTCACACAGACAGCCTCTGGCTTCCTATTCTTGAATGATATGTTTCACAGTTAGGTGCTATCACATCAATGACTGCAGAAAATGGCTAAAATAGAGAGGCAGAGTGGAGCCCCCATGAGCTGGAACCTATGCCCCAGAGATCGATCATTGCACATGTCATGATAACTTCATAATTAGTATATGTGTCAGATAAATGAACCAGTGACTCCTCTTCTTATAAATTCAATAAACTCATTAAATATATAGAGACCTGTTTACCTGAATAATCACTTATTGTAATAAAAACCAGGATGCAGAGCCATTTATCAGGAATGTGATTGTTAATTCTATGTGTCAACTTGGCTAGTCTATGACGCCTAGTTATTTGGTCAAATGCTGCCATAATCTATTTCTTAGAGGTGATCAACATTTAAGTCAGTAGACTGTGAATTAATCAGGTAGCCCTCCATAATGTAGGCATGCTTCATCCAAACAGCTGAAGGCCTTAGCAGCAAAGACTGAGGTTTTCTGAAGGAGAAGTAATTCTGCCTCAAGAGTGCAACACAGAAATTCTGCAGCTTTTGGACTGAAAATTGCAACATCAACTCTTCCTTGAATTTTCAGCTTTACAGATTTTGGACTTGACAGCCCCCAACAATTGTATGGGTCAGTTACTTAATCTCTCTCAATCTCTGTCTCCCCACACCCCCCCCAACACATGCACATATATGTGCACGCGCGCACACACACACACACACACACATATATCCTATTTGTTCCTAATACAAGGAATGATCACAAATATTGGATTGAACTATATGAAATTGCTGTTTGTATAGATCAAAATTTACTATTGGTGTCCCATGAAATTTGACTAATTATAAGCACATAAGTGCTAAAGTGAGAAAAAAATGGTTTATCCATAGTTGGTGAGATTATCAGTGATTTTTTATCATTTTCTTAGTTTTTTTTAATACATAATATTCTTAAGTCAGATAAATATATTTAAATATTAATCACCCTAAACTCACTTCTGCAGCACCATAAAGCCCAAAATAAGCCAAGCCATCGTAAATCATTAAAAAGATGACTGCTACGGTGGTAACCAAAGAATTAACATCTTTGCCAAATCGCAAGTTTTCAGGAATGTGAAAGTATGAAACAGACGAGAGAATATCAACGAGTAAAGAAATAGTGAACGCATTTCCTGTGCAAAATGCCTTGCCTTGAGGGAAAGAGTTTCAGGGAGGCGCTGAGCAGAATGCCTTGCCTTTGGGGAGACAGTTTCAGGGAGGCACTGTGGAGGTGCTGACGAGGAACTCTTAGGAGTCTTCCAGGAGAGGGAAAGAAGAAGGAGAATCCACTGCTGGAAGAAATATAGCGTTTTGAAATCCCATGTGCCTTGGAACCAGCAATGTACTGGTGGCAAATGGAGCATGGTCCCAGGGACAGGTTCCTAGGAAGAAAAGGCAGCACATGCTAGCTTCCTTCAGACTCACACGGCTTGGTTTTGTTTGGTGTGGTTTTTTTTAAACAATCCCCAAGACCAATGTGTGCAAAAGACAAATAGTACTTTCAATAGGATTCTTCAAAGTAAGTAATTGCAAATTTTGCAAATTACAGTGTTATATCACATAATAGCAAAACATTTGCCTGGATTTTAAGATTACCGTAACTTCCTTAAAATGATAAAAAACACTTTTGGATTTTCCTTTTATACATAAGAATTAAAATTCTGCGAGATTATGAAAAATGGTCAAATTGTTTGGCTTGAGGAATCCTGTTCTAAGACTGCACAATTCCTGTTTGAAATGACTCGTCCCCTTGCTAGTACATGAAGCAATCCACGGAAGTGCCCTTGCATACCTGCCTTACTTGGCATGTACTAACTGTACTCATGGCCCCAAGGTTGCATGTCTCCCATTTGAGGGCTCTTCCACATTGCCTCTGGTCTTAGCTATGAGACTTGCTTTGACCAATGGAACATCAGCAAACTTGACACAAGCGGAAACTTACACATGTTGGTTTCTCTCTTTTGCTCCACTGCCTTCCCCTTGAGATCATGCCTGGACTACCCTGAAGACGACACGTCTCCTTCCTGCTAGCACAGGTTCAGACATGGGAAAGAGGGCAGACAAGATCAGCAAAGCCATCTAACCACCTATGATGCTTGAAAGCAAAAAATAAGTATCTACCGAGCAAAACTACCGATTCCCACTGAAGTGCTGTGGTTGTTATGCAGCATTATTGAGGCCTGAGAAAATGGATACATCTAAGTCTAGGGAAGACCTACCTTCAGTCTTTCTTTAGCTCTTCTCACCAAGACCTACCAGCTGTAAGCCGTATTCCATCAAAATCTTACTTGATACTAGGTAACTTATATAATGTGTGTGTGTCTGTGTGTCTTATAAGAATGGATCAAATTACGTCATTTTTTCGTTGTTTTATTAGGAACAGAAAACCAAATACTGCATCTTCTCACTTATAAGTGGAAGTTAAATAGCAATTTACGACCATAAAGAAGAAAGCAATAGACACTGGGGTCTACTTGAAGGGACAAAGTGGGAGGAGGAGAGAGAAGCAGGAAAGATAACCATAGGGTACCGGGCTTAATACTAGGCTGATGAAATAATCTGTACAACAAACCCCCATGACACATGTTTATCTATGTAACAAACCTTCACATGTACCCCCAAACCACAAATAAAAGCTAAAGTAAGGAACTTCAATGACATCAGGAGAGTAGAATATACACATTCCCCATGTGACATATTAATACAGAACAGGCTGAAAGGAGATAAAACCAGAAAATAACTCTGCAATCCCGGGATTGGTGAGTAGGAAGGAACTTTCCTGGGCAAGAGGAGTGGCCCAGTCAAAGATTTGGAGGACAGGTGTCAGATAAAGGCTGGTGTCAGGGTAGGCTGTCCTGAGAGGTGAGCAGATACCACACGATGGCAAGATCTAAGTGCAAACTATCTCCACAGAGCTGGGAAGGCTGAGGGCATCACAAAGAATGAAAACAAGTCATGAGACTGTTTCCAGGAATACCAGCCCAATAAGAACACATTCAAATCTTCAACCTCAGAGAGATGATAGCAGAGACTCCATTTTAAGGAAACAAGAAAGGGAATACTTAGCGTGAAGTGACCTATCACTGGCATCAAGGTAGAAACTAAGTAACTAGAACTTTTAGAAAGTCAAGGCCTGGCAAAAAACAAACAAACAAACAAGGTAGATTTAATACAGAGTGCCTCAAGTATTGAAGTCAAGTGACTTTTCTTTCTTTTGTCCCTGTAAGTTTTGAAGCATGAAAAAAATTGTAAAAACTGTTTCTCGTATTTGGCTTGAAAATGTATAAAAGAGTATGCCAGTTCAGTATGATTTAGATAATTTACTTCCTTACATTTAAAAAAGTATTGATTTTAAACATCTACCATATTTGTAAGAAAAATATAATCTACATAGGAATTAAAACATTTTCTAAATTCTATGTAACTTGAAGCAGTGCCTATACAGGCATTGTCTGAAGACAGTTAAAACAATCATTCAGAAAATTAAGACTCTTGAAAAACATTAATAAAAAAGTTGTGTCTGCCTAAATTATTCTAGGTGACTATCTAAATTGATCAAATTCATCAGTCATTGTTCCACTTTATACCTCACTTTGCCTAGGTACAAAGAAAATCTTCCTAATGGTTACTCTAATTGCAGGCAAAAAGCTCTGAAAACCAACTACAGAGCCTGGCACACAGATCTTAACTATTTAATACCCTCCAGCCTTCCAAAAGTGGATACAAATTTAAATCTAAAGTAGCTCCCAGTAGGCCTCCATTGCTAGGTCTGTGTGTATGGGTGGGTGGGTGGGTATATACTCTTTATTGGAAATATACAGTATAGCTTGCATTAAAATTTCCTGAAAACTATACATCTGATTCATCATTAGTTTTCCTTCACACACTCAGCTATAGATTAATCTAATTACATTGCATGCATTTGAATATTGGCTTTTATTGGCTTCTGTTTGTTTTATCCAAAGTCTCAAACACATTTGTCAGCTTTATCGGCTGCAGGCAGGTAGAACTTGAGGCAATTGCTCAGTAGTTTAGAATGCAAGAGAAGCCAAACCCTAAGTTCACTAACACAGATGAGAGTAACAAAATCAGAGTCTGCTTCATTCCATAAGAAGAAATTCATTTTAACTTCCCTGGCACTCTTGAGGTCAATACTTTTTCTATGAAATTATAGGAAGGCTCATGGAAAACCTAATGCCACATATACTAAAATGGACAACATGGAATTCAGAGAAGCATTTCTTCTTCAACTAGGCTCTGGCCAGCTTCAGCTTAGACCTTCGTTTTTCATCTGTGATACCTAGACACAGACGGAATAATCCAGATATTTGTTACTGACTTGACTGCCAACCTCTCAAAGCCTATGTTGCTTAGGCTTTTAAAATGTTCACTCCCCCATCACTAGCTCCTTTTAACTACCAGCATATGATACTACTAGTATCACTCGGGGCTGTTTGAGTTACCTCACCGGAATCAAAGCTAGCAATGTCTGAAACCTTGAAAAAAAACCCAGTTTGGAAAAAATCCACACCACCAAAATGTTTACAACCATGAAATCAAATTTGAATAGAGTGAAGGAAGGCAGAAAAGATGTGGCAAAATTATCACATGATACCCAGGATAGAGCAAATTTTGTGAAAAGGAGTGGGGTAATACACAGCTCTTTGCCTTAGACTACAGAATATGTTAATATCTGCGTAGGAATATAGAGACTCTATAGTAGTCATTAAGCCACTCCTATCCCTGTACGATTGGTCATACCCAACATTCCTGGAAAGCATCACAATTGTGTTCTGGCATTCTGTAAAAAGCAGCAAATAGAAGCTCAATAAATATTTGTTGAATCAATCCTTTTCCTTAGAAAATCCATCACCATGTTTATGTTAAGTGAGAGGTTAATAGCTTGAGAGGCTTTTTGTGTGTTGTTTGGAAATACGAACTATTATTTTGTTTCTACTATTGGAAAAGTCATATGACTTCATTATAGAACACTTACAAAGGTAAACATCAAAAGGTACATCATTTTTTATTGTCTAATTTTTCACTAATATGTCATCAACATCTTGCCATGTCATTGACTATTCTTATACAGCACTGCTAATGGCTGTATTTCACTCCATAAGTTATAATTTTTTTTTCAATCTAACATTGATTAGCAAATAGAATGGTATGTGACTCAATGCACTAGCTCCATGTGTATTCTTAAATAAGTGAATTAAATAGACATTTAGTTTTTCTGTTAATAACGATACCATGAACATGTTTGTGGTTAAATCTGTGTACACACACATAATTCACCCTTTGGATGAATTCCTAGAAGATGCTGGCCAAAGAGTACATATTTGAATTTTAATCTCATCAATATAAACTTCTCTAGAGACTGCTAAGGAACCACACATAAAAATGATTAGCATTCCTCAAAGCTGACAGCTGTTTGCTTCCCCAAGTTTGGCCTTTCGACTAAAAAAAAAAAAGAAAGGTTCTGGTTTCCTCTTCTCTTGCTCCAGAAGAGCCTAGATCTAATGAACTAGGTCATATGCATTACAAGGACATCTAGCTATTAGGTGTCAAATAAAATCGGTCAGGAAAAGATATCCTTTAGTTTGATTTACTGGAGACCAAGTAGGAATGATTATAGGGTGTGCAGTACTATCCAGTCACATGAACGACTAAACTGGATGTTAATACATGTTTTTGCCTCCGTCCAATTTGGCCATCTGGCCAGTGGTTTGTTTCAGCTCCTGCCAAAAAAGACTGACTCTAACTGCAATGTCAACATCATCCTCTGTTCCACAGGCTGTCAGGAACCAGAGAACATCATCTACTTCATCGGCCTGCCTTCAGACAGGACTGCATTTAAAATTTGCTGCACAAGACCTATCCTGCTTTAAAATGCTTTCCTGCAAGGACCTGCAAGAGACCTCTCCTATAACCAACTGAAAGACCAAAGGCAAATCTAGTAAACATGTCAATGGCCTAAACATTATTGAGTCATATTTGCAAATATGATACTGAATTGTAAGCTTTTACTTTCATAGTGTATTCACATCATTTAAAAATATAGTCCTAAACACCTGGAAGTTCCATTAGGAAAGTGTCTCACGGTACCACAGAAAATCCCTGTTACTAACTCGAGCTCAAGTGAATTTTCATACACTTTCATAAAGTATTTCAAGTGTATATTACAGCTTCTCCCTAACATTGTTTTCTAAACTTGGGCATGACCACTAAGATTATTCACTTCAATTTGACACCGTTTGTAAAATGAGTTATTTAACACACATAAAAAGTGATCGTTTTCAACTTATGTTACTGAGACCGAGACTCCATTTAGGAAAGTAAAGTAAGGCTCCCAGTATCCAGAACCAAAGGTAATTTAACACATTCTCCTTTCTTCCCTACTTCTATCACAATGCTACTTTGTCACACAATGGCTTGTTGACCTAGAATTTTTTTGGTTTTAGTACAGAAAATCTTAACAAAAATAATTATTCTAAAATTACCAAATGTAATTATGGGAATTATTTGATTTTACTATGGGAGAGAGACATTAAAGGATGACAATTCAGGCTTAATATAACGTAATGACTTCTGGGAACAATTATTTAGTTGTTAAAAACAGGGAGAAGGTATTTGGCAAATTGTTGGAAAAAAAGGGCAGGGGAAGGGGAAAAAGGAAAAGAAAGGTAGAAGAATTATCTTTGTTTCTCTTTCAATTATATATTACTTATAACCGATTGTGTGGATGGAAAAATATTTTTAAATGTTCAAAACTAACTAAAAGGACATTCTATCATTTAATAAACTGGATTTACATGCTGCTATAAAGACACATGCACACGTATGTTTATTGCAGCACTATTCACAATAGCAAAGACTTGGAATCAACCCAAATGTCCATCAGTGACAGACTGGATTAAGAAAATGTGGCACATATACACCATGGAATACTATGCAGCCATAAAAAAGGATGAGTTCGTGTCTTTTGTAGGGACATGGATGCAGCTGGAAACCATCATTCTTAGCAACCTATCACAAGAACAGAAAACCAAACACCACATGTTCTCACTCATAGGTGCGAATCGAACAATGAGATCACCTGGACACAGGAAGGGGAACATTATACACCGGGGCCTATTGTGGGGAGGGGGGACGGGAGAGGGATAGCATTAGGAGATATACCTAATGTAAATGACAAGTTAATGGGTGCAGCACACCAACATGGCACATATATACATATGTAACAAACCTGCACGTTGTGCACATGTACCCTAGAACTTAAAGTACAGTAAAAAAGTTGGATTTAATAAATATGGTCTGATAATTTAAAATATCTACTGCTACAATAAAAAATAGTTATTGAAATGCTACAATATAGCAACTGTGTACTACACATTTCATCTAGGGAATAGCCACATTGCCAATGGAAATGTGACCTTTATTTCTTACATATTTGAAAATGCCCTCCTTTGACATATAAATGTGTCATCAAACAAGTCAGTTCAGAAGACAGAATAGATTAAATATCAAACAAGATTTGTACTAGTTTCCAGATTTTTTGTTATAAATCCAGAAGGGAAACTGAGGCACGGCACAGCTAAGTAAATTGCCCAAAGTGGTGAAGAAAGATTTGAACATAGGCTATGGGATTCCTAACTACCTGATAATTACATCAAAAACTGATTTGTAATGTTTGATCTTTTTCCCATTTGCCAGTTGTTAAAAGAAATCTCTTATTATCTTACTAATGTTGCAGAGACTAAAATGTCCATTATGAACCTTGGACGAGTAACCTTATTTTTGACCTTTAGTAACATTATTTTTAAATGGAAGTTTTAGATATTTAGGTGTAAGGACTACCAGATGGTCTTAAAAGTATTGGAATTCTCTGGTTTTATAATACTACAGGATATCAATTATTTTAATACTCAGTTTATACAACTCGATTATTGAATCTGTCTACATATTACTGTTTTTCCATCACGTTGGTGTATGATTTCAAATAATATAAAGCTTTACAGGTTACCATTAGCTACTGTCACAACAAAGTATTAGTATATTGTATCATCTTATGGAGATGCCAAATTAAGTCAATAAAATTCATTTGAGCCACAATGAATCATTAAATACAGAGACCGTAAAATACAGTCCAGTGATTACAGATTTTGCCAGTAAGAAATTGTGCCTCAAAGTGAAACCATGATATTTACAAGACTCTATAAACCCCCCTTCAAAATCTGATGGAAAGATTTCTTTTCCCAGAATTGTCTTGTGAAATATTTTCTAATTAAGGGAATTATTGTATTAGTCTGTTTCAAATGAATTATTTTCCCATGGAAGTAGGTGAAACCAAGGGCACAGTGATATTTGTTCTCCACAGCTGGGGCCCATCTCCCCACCACCCTCTCCTGGGGGTGGAAAAGTTCCACTGTTCAATGCTTTGTGAAAGCCCCATGGCACATGAGTGAGAAAACTGCGAAACAGAATTTTAGAACCTCTCGTTCATTCTCAGCAATTACTACCAGTACTATTTGCCCCACTTACCTTTTAAGAACAGATAACTTTTCCACATTATTACTATTGCTCCCCACCACTCCCATATGAAAATACATTTCCTGAAAGGTTAGAAGTATAAAGTTTTGAAACAAAATGTTTCATGTATCAAACACTTGTGTGGGTCACCTGAAGATCTTAGTTAAGTTGCAACAACATGAAATAATCTTCCAGTTCCTTTGGACATAGTTTCTTCTCATTCATTCCATATCAGAGAAGCAAAGTGATTTTACTACTGCTTTTCCTTCCCTTCCCTCTCCCTTCTGATTCACTGCAATTGGCCCACAGGATAAGAGGGCAGGAAGCAAAGAATCAGAAAAGAGAAAGATTATGTACTTTCTTTTTCACATGTCAAGACTATAATTCTGAAGCCATCATATATAGAGATTGAATTAGTCAGGATTCTCTAGAGAGAGAGAACCAATGGGATATATACAGACACATACAATAAAAAAGGATTCATTATGGGAATTGACTCATACAATTAGGGAGCCAAGAAGTCCCATGATGTGCTGTTTCGCCAGCTGGAGAACCAGGAAAGCTGGGGGTGTAGTTTAGTCTAAGTCCAAATATATGAGAATCACAGGAGACAATGGTGGTACACTCAGCTCAAAGCCAAAGACCTGATAATTGAGAAAGGCTGATAGTGTAAGTTCCAAAGTCCAAAAACTCAAGAATCAGGAGTTCCAGTGTCCAAGGACAAGTGAAGGTGAATGTTCCTGCTCAAAAAGAGAAAGCAGATTTGCCCTTTCTCCACCATTTTGTCCTATTCCATCCCTCAACAGATTGGGTGATGCCTACCCACAGTCTACCAATTAATGTCATCAATCTCTTCTGAAAACACTCTCACAAGCACACCTAGACATAACGCCTTACCAGCTATCTGGGCATCCCTTCGTGCGGCTGAGTTGACATGTGAAATTAACCAGTACAAATCTATCTCATGGGTCAGTCTGTCTCTTGAATGCTGGCTTTCTACTGCCCCTTTTCCTAACTGTTTGGCCCCAGGCAAGATTTTTAACATCTCTAAGTCTCAGCTTCCTCGTTTGTGAAAAGGAAATAATTATATAACCCTCACGGGTTTGACTAGCACAACAATGTCTGGCACAGACGTCATAGATATTACTAATGAATTTGCTTAACGTTTTCATTGCCATGAGTATTCTGCATCATTGTCCATCTGATTTGAGTATATCACAGTGATTTTGATTAAAGAGCTTTGTCTAGAAAGGCAATTACCCTCAATAAGGAATTAATCTTAAAGACCTGCCTGGTATTAGCACTGTAACATAATATCTGTATTAACTTCCTCAGACTGTCAAAAACAAAGTATCACAAACTGAGTGACTTAATCTTTTTTTTTTTTTTTTTTTTTTTTTGTAGTTATAGAGGCTAGACATTTGAAGAAACCACCCCCCTGATGAAATTATCTCCTACTGGGTCCATTCCACAACACATGGGAATTATGGGAGCTACAATTCAAGACGAGATTTGGGTGGGGACACAGCCAAACCATATCATATTGCCCCGGCCTCTCCCAAATCTCATGTTCTCACATTTCAAAACCAATCACACCTTCCTAGCAGTCTCCCAAAGTCTTAAATATTTCAGCATTAACTCAAAAGTCCACAGTCAAAAATCTCATCTGAGACGGGGCAAGTCCCTTCTGCCTATGAGCCTATAAAATAAAAAGCAAGTTACTTACTTCCTAGATAAAATGGGGGTACAGGCATTGGACAAATATACTAATTTCAAATGGGAGAAATGAGCCAAAACAAAGGGACTAAAGGTCCCCTGCAAGTCTGAAATCCAGCAGGGCAGTCAAATCTTAAAGCTTCAAAATGATCTCCTTTGACTCCATGTCTCACATCCAGGTCACGCTGATGCCAGAGGTAGGTTCTCATGCTCTTGAGCAGTTCCACCCCTGTGGCTTTGCAAGGTACAGCCTCCCTCTTGGCTGCTTTTACGGGCTGGCATTGAGTGCCTGTGGCTTTTCCAGGTGCATGGTGCAAGCTGTTGGTGGATTTACCACTCTGGGGTCTGGAGGATGGCAGCTGTCTTCTCAGAGCTCCACTAGGCAGTGCCTCTGTGTGGGGGCTTTAACCCCACATTTCCCTTCAGCACTGCCCTAGCAGAGGTTTACCATGAGGACCCCAGCCCTACAGCAAACTTCTGCCTAGACATTCAGGCATTTCCAGAGATCCTCTGAAATCTAGGCAGAGATTCCCAAGCCTCAGTTCTTGACTTCTGTGCACCCGCAGGCTCAACACTAAGTGAAACCTGCTATGGCTTGTGGCTTGCACCCTCTGAAGCCACGGCACAATCTGTACCTTTGCCCCTTTTAGCCGTGGCTGGAGTGACTGGAGCACAGGGCACCAAGTTCCTAGGCTGCACACAGTAGGGGGGCCCTGGGCCTGGCCCACGAAACCACTTTTATCTCCTAGGCCTTCAGGCCTGTGATGGGAGGGGCTGCCGTGGAGCCTTCTGACAAGCCCTGGAGACATTTCCCCTATGGTTTTGGTGATTAACATTCGGCTTCTCATTACCTGTGCAAATTTCTTCAGCCTCCTTGAGTTTCTCAGCAAATGGGTTTTTCTCTTCTATTGTTTCATCAGGCTGCAACTTTTTCAAACTTTTATGCTCTGTTTCTCTTTTAAAACTGAAGATTTTAACAGCACCCAAGTCACATCTTGAATGCTTTGGTGCTGAGAAATCTCTTCCCCTAGATACCCTAAATCATCTCTAGGGCAGGGGCAAAATGCTGCAATCTCTTTGCTAAAACATAGCAAAAGTCACCTTTAATCCAGTTCTCAACAAGTTCCTGATCTCCATCCGAGACCACCTAAGCCTGGATTTCATTGTGCATATCATTATCAGCATGTTGGTCAAAGCCACTCAACAAGTCTCTAGGAAGTTCCAGACTTTTCCACATTTTCTTGTTTACCTCTGAGCCCTCCAAACTGTTCCAACCTCTGCCTGTTACCCAGTTCCAAAGTTGCTTCCACATTTTTGGGCATCTTTACAGCAGTGCCCCACTCTACCAGTACCAATTTGCTGTATTAATGTTTTCACACTGCTGATAAAGACATACCCAAGACTGGGTAATGTATAAAGAAAATCTCTTAAAATCATACGTATTATAACAGGTATTGCAAATCTATTTTTAAATACTCTTAAATTTAACTTAGTCAAGCTGTATTCAGATATTTAGGGCCTTTCTCTTGGTCTTGTTGACTTCATTGTCAGTCTTCATATTCTGATTGATTCGTTTGACAACTGGCTCTGATGCTATTTTGAAGCAAGTAAGGTAACAAGCCCTTATCAAAACTTTTACTATGCATATGACCATTTGTGGGGCAATTATATTCAATAAAACTAATTTTACCAATTCTTCTATTTTGAGAAGGCTTGGAAAATTTTTTCTTATTTTCATATTTAAAATTCATAAGGAGAAACAATTATCTGGCAACCAAATACATACATGGTGCCCTGAAATATTGGGACTTTTTGGTGGAAATATCGTATCAACCTAAAATAAAAGATAGTGGCTTACAAAATAAATGAGTTTAATCACCTTGGGATAGGTCGACATGGTGTGACTATAAATGTGATGCATGAAGAAGAACACAGAATAATTCTCTAGTATTCTTGCCATGGACACATGGCTTAGGTCTGGTCGTGAGGAAACAATGGATAGACCAAGTTTAGGGTCGTCTTATGGGATAAAAGTCCTGTATTTTTTAGACTGTCAAGCATATAAGAGTCAGGAAAACACAAAGAACTTTCTAGAAGGAAAGAAAGTGGTGAGACATGATAAATAAAAGTAATGTGTGCTTGCGATAGGATTCTAGACTAGAAAGGAAAAGGAGCTACTATTAAGACAGACGGCAAAATGTGTACAGTTTCTGAGAACTAAATGGTTGTATTGTATCCGTGTTTATTTTCTGACCAGAGGAGTATATGGTAGTAACATAAGAATGTGCCCTTGTTTTAGGTGAAAAGGAGTTATACCCTGCAGTATTTAAAGACGATGGGTCAACACATACCTCTCTAAAGAAAGTTAAAAAAGAGAAATAGGGGAAATGCAGTAAAATTTAACAACTGAAGAACCTGTGTGAAGGGCATGCAAACATTCTTTGTACTTTTCTCACAATTTTTTCTGTAGGTTTGAAAGTATTTCAAAATAAAGTATATACAAAAATATTTTTAATTATAAAAAAACAAATAAATGTATTTGGGAATACATTGTGGATTACCATCTGGAAATACCCATGACATGGCATCCCATGGAAAGCCATAGGCATACCTAGGGAGGCACAGGAAGGCAAGGGTTTTTAAAGACAAAATGTGGAGGGTTACATAAGTTGTTTTGAGGTCATTATTCTTGGCTACAAGAATCCATGACAAGACTGGCGTCAGTCCAAGGTTGAAAAGGCAGTTGCTGGGCAGATGTCCTCGCAGAAGTATTCCTTGTGAAAGCTTATCGTGGCCTTCATACGTGGTCGCGGTTTCGAAGAGTCCTTGTAGGAATTTCTATCATAGGTATGTGCGTGAGACAGCCCTCCATTCCAGCCTCCCAACTCCATTTTGTTAGAGTTTGGCATAAGTGACTTCGTTTTAAATCTGACAACTGTTGCATTTGTCCCTTTTGATCAAGGTCTTCCTCTAAAAGCATCGCTAATTCTGTAGTTAGATGTTGATTGTCTCTTAATGCTGGGATGGACCTGTCCTGATTGGTCTTGTTCCACACCATGGGGAAGAGATTGGCAACTAGGAGTCAGCGGCAAAACCCTCTTAGACACATTGGAGCAACAAGGGGGTTTGGAGAGAGAGTGGCTCTCAGGGTGAGTCTTCCTGGAGTTCATTGTTAGATTCAATTCTGTCCATTTTATAGATCTGTGAAGTGTTCCTTTGAAAGGCTGGATCAGCATTATTCTGTTTAGGAGGTGTGATTCTGTAGAAATTTTACAGGCAACTGGTACAAAGTTTTAAAAGAATCACGCAGAGTAAAAACAGCAATATGGAAACCCCAGTTTATACAATTATTCTCTGCTGTGAATCTAAGCCTGAAGGTAGTAGCCAACTAAACAATCAAAAGATAGTGGGGGAAAATTGGATTGACGTAAGCTAGAAGAATTCAAGATTCAGTCCAGATTGTAGGTAAATAATAAAAACTTGAAAACAATGAACAGGGGTACAACATGATAGCCAGTGTGACACAGTTTTGTCTGTTTGTTTGTTTTTTGTTTTTTTTTTTTGAGATGGAGCCTCGCCCTGCTGTCACCCAGGCTGGAGTGTAGTGGTGCAGCTCACTGCAACCTCTGCCTCCCAGGTTCAAGTAATTTTCCTGCCTCAGTCTCCTGAGTAGCTGAGACTATAGGTGCTCATCACCACACCCAGCTAATTTTTTGTATTTTTAGTAGAGATGGGGTTTCACCATATTGGCCAGGCTGATCTTGAACTCCTGACCTTGTGATCCACCCTCCTCAGCCTCCCCAAGTGCTGGGATTACAGGCATGAGTCACAAAAACATAATTGTTTTCTCTACAGTTACTCCTATTTTTACCAAAGATAAAGTAAGCCCAACTTGTTTATGACAAGTTTAGCTTCATCAGAGTTGGCCTTATTTTTTATATAAGTGCACCAAGGATGTCAACTGACTACATGGGAATATGACTTAAAATCTCTCAAGGGCAGAAAGACAAACCAAGGCTGACTTTAGATTCTGCCTGTAGCACCCACAGACAATTTAAATTCAGTATAAACTCCCATTCAAAACCTTGTTAATATAACCAATTGTATCCTGTTATAAGAAAAACAGATTTATTTTTCTTGTATAATTTGCATACAAAATTATATATATTAGTGAGAATTTTTAGCTTTTAGTAATCTAATTTCTAACACAAACCTAAAAAGTAAAGCAAATTTATGTTATTTGTGCATTCTGCTTAGATTGAATTTATAGTTTTATGATCTTAAAAATATAGCAGAGAGATATATAAACCTATCTGACCAGTAAACCCAGGTTAAAAAAATATATGCAGAACAAATCTGGAGACATTCTATTTTCTTTTTATCACTAATTAAAAAACAGCTTATTTATCAAAGATCTACCCAAGTCCCAAGAACTTGAAATGTATTTAATTATCACATTTCTAGAAGCTTTAGGGATGCTCATTCATCTCTGAACCAATTTAAGCATTTTACAAATATTTGTATGAAAGACATTTAAGATTTTTCATTTGCTCGATTTTCAAATGTTTTCATTTGCTCAATTTTCAAATGTCAAAAACTATGCCAATAAGAAAAGTGGTCAGAGGAAGCACGACATATAGTTCATAGGAATTTGAAAAACAAAAGGTGTTTTAGTTAACTGAGAAGCTCCCATGGGAGAAGCAGGAACGAATACAGAAACAGAGCTAAAAAAAAAAAAAAAAATTACAGCCTAAATATCAGCTAACTCCTAATCAGACATCTCTGAAAAACAAATTAATTTCAAATATCTTATCAGGTTTTAGCCAGAAGAAACAACAACTATTCCTGTAAGTACTAAACTTTTTTTAAAGCCAATTTTTCTCATAGGTTCCAACAGAACAGTTGTTTAGAATGTGAGCTCTTAAAAAAAAAAAAAATACTTTTAGATACAAAATTCCACATCTCCAAAGGTATACGTACTTCAATTTCAATTCAAAACCAATAGCCTTCTACGGCTTAACAATGGAAGAGGTGTCCCCAGGAGGGTGCAAAAGACAGTGCCTCTCAAGATCCAAAGTTTCTCCCACAGAGAAAGTACTCTCCTAAGAGAGAAAAGACCTTCATTGCTAACAAGGCAACAAAAGTTGAGAAAATTAAGGTAAATTATCCTTATGATAAATAATGCAAAAGACAGAAACAAACAACCAAACAAAAATCCAGAACTATTTCTGGGAGGCTGTGGATCAACAGTCAATGAGCACTCAAAACCAAATTTACAAAAGTCACAATTCCAAGAACAAACGATTACAAATGCTTTTTTTTTCCTGCCAATCCACATTTAGAAAAAACAAATAAGAAGGGACAAGGAAATATCTTCCTCTCTCAACTGGGCATTACAAATATAGATCAAAGAGAGCTCACCTTGATAAGAATTTCTACTTTCTGCTGGGTTTTGTCATATCTCTCAGGATGCCACCTGCGGGCTCCAAAGTGAGTGTGTATCCCAGCCTTTAGGGTCTTAGCTGAGTCTAAGAATTCAATTAACATAAGAGAAATGCACAACACAAGTCTTACATAGCATGGGAGCCCCATAAGGAGATGAAGAAACAAAATAACAACTGCTATGAACTATGTTTTCTCTGATCACAGATTCAAGGATGAAACATAGATTCTGCAAGAGAAAAGACCCATGATGTGAAAAAAAAATACCACTCAAAATTCATAGAAAAGAAGTAGACAAATTGTTAGTCTCGGGTAACTTTGATTTGTAACATGTCAATGCAGCCTGAGAATTGCTCTCCATTCTGCAGTCCAAAGTCCCCCTCATAACTCCTAAATATTGGCAAATGAAGAGTTGATGTTTTTCAAACTATTTCCCTACAAGACTCTAGAGTAATTTTGGAAGATGCAATATGGATTTTAATTCTTTACGGGCTCTAACTTGATATTTGTGTGTTAAGAATGGACAATTTTGTGTCTGCACAAAAGTCATCTCACTGGGTCAGCTCCAAAACTTCTTGGTAATATCAATGACACTACCATTAAAATTATGTAACATGTATTAGGTGCTTGGTATGTGCTAGACAATGTTCTAGTGCTTTATAACTATTCATCATTTAATCCTTAAAATAATTTCACGAGATAGGTATTATTATATTCATTTTATAGATAGGCAACCTGAGCTTCCTGAACCCAAGCATTCTGGCTCCAGAATCTGTGTAAGTTTAAATACTACGTTATCTGCCTCTTAGAATCATTTTTCACAGCATAGATACATTTACAGTGTCTAATAGGCACACACAGTGGCTGACCTCAGCTGAAACCCTCCAAAAGTTCCCGTTCCATTGTAATGAATGACCTCTATGTGCCCCTGTAGAGAGCCAAACCTCCTCTTATTCCTTGGGTCTAATTTTCCTGAACTCACTCAGAAGTCTTGTTCCTGTAATTTTCCTCTCACATATTGTCATTTTCTCATACTCATATCAAATATTGTCACCTGCTCACTCTCTAATTTCTCCTTATTTTCATGGAAAATATTACTACCTAAAATGTAATTATATGATGACATTATCAGCTTGCTTATTGTTTGCCTCCTTCAGTAGATTATAACCTCCATAAAACAAGGCTTCTTGCTCAGTTATTCCCTGGGTGTCTAGAACAGTGTCTTGCATACACTCGAAGAAAAATAAACATTTCAGAACAAATTACTGAATGAGGAAACAAATGAATAGATCCTGCTACTGTTTCCACATCTTTTCATCACTATAAGAAAAATCATCTGAAATAAGCCCTGGCTTGTATTAAACACATTTTTTGCACCCTGCGTATAACATTTTAATGTAAGTTTGTATATTCTATTAGTTTATTAGACACCATAACAGCTCTCTATGCCTACTATTTAACATACATGAACCATCAACTCTACTGTATTATTCCACTTGTGCCTATGAATTTGTCACATATGCCCAAATAGTCAGATCCAGGCTCTCCAATGTCTCCTGCAACCAATTGAACACCCTGGTTTCCTTGCTCTCTTTCCATTATCTTTGAAACCACTTTAAATTCAGGTTTTATTAGCTACATTGGTATAAGCCTAAAGGTTTGTAATAAACAAATTCACAAATCTATGATGTAATATGCCTTTTAAAAAATCTCACTATTCTTAACCTCTCAAACCTGCTTAACAATTATATACATCTTATATCTAAATGTAGCTTTGTGCCCCTTTCCTCCTCAGACTACAAAAGCAATTACGCTTTTAAAACTCTACAGCAAAAAAATAATCACAGTAAACAGAATGAAATGTCATTCTGAATGGCAAGCTCTTCCAAAGCTGCCAGGAGAGCTTTCGAAGACATCAGTATTCACAAGACGAACCCCGATTTGCTGAGTCCTCCAACAGGTTGCATAGTTCTCCCCACCACGTCGACAAATACAATTGTTGAGGCTGCTGTACAACAATAATGAAAGCTTGAAAAGAGGCTGAGAGAAGGCTGTATCGATAGTATTTGGAATTTATTGCCTTCCAATAAAAATAATCTCGGGCTCTGCCTGCAAAGTCACAGCTGACAAAGTCATGTTGCCCCATATGGCTTTACTCTGTGAAGCCTCATTGAGTGTCATCCCAAGAGTGGTGGAGAGAGTTCTGCCTTTCTCTCCTGCTCTACAGAAAAATGGTGTCGTGATTTATAAGGAAAGATGTGCCTATTACTTTGGATCTGTTCAAGAGTCATTTAGAAAATATCAGGACAGCAAAGCATCCGTGCACTAGGCAGAAGCATCTGGGGTGTTTCTTTTAAACTTGTGTTTCCACTTGAAAGGAAAGCATTGTTTCTAAACACTGTCTCTCTCTCTCTCATAGGGGAGTCAGTAACAGGACATCAGGACTCTGAATGTCAGGGTGCTCATAAATGGAGCCCAGCAAGGAGAAGATTCCATCCCTCCCCAGCCCAGCAGGTTCTAGGCTCAAATGATACGGAAAGGCTAGTGTGAAGCATGAAAAACAGAGACACTCATCTGCCACCCATTAAGTGGCAGTGAAGCCCTGAAGATGAGTTCAGGCTGCCAAGAGCATTGGACTTGGCTTCTCTCTTCCCAGAAGTGTTCACACCTTGAAGGTGAGAATTTGTTTACAAAACAAATATGGCTTCCCTCTCTAAACATCTTCCTGTACTGTACTCACCCTTCTTCTTGTGATTGAGAAAGGAATGGCACTGGGTGGTCACAGGAGGATGGAAAAACCCAAACAACTGAAACAAGAACCAGGCAAAGAAATCACGGAATAACAGAAAACCCAAAATAAGGGAGAGAAAGTGACCAACACTTCAGTTAAGGCGACATGTCCATGACCCTTCAGACAAACCCAAGTAAGAGAGAAAGGCGGCGGTAACCACGGTCTCCATCATCCCCTCCTTTTGCAGAATACCTAATTATTTAGGTATTCTTCAATACTGACCATGTGGCAACTCACTACTGCAACTCCAGAAGAGAAAGAAACACGCTCACTCTTATTCAGGCAGTGACGTGACTCAATATTCCAGTTCTCAGAAGTATTCAATGGTTGAAACACATATCTTCAGGAACCAGTGCAGAGACTTTCATCCTATGTTCCCCAGGGATCAAGGGTCCAGGAGGCTTCCTCCCAGGCTGCCTTAGGGACAGGAGGTCATCACAAATGTATGGCTCAGGAGGCTTCTTTGTTCCAACTCTCTCTCTGAGCAGTCCTGTTTTATATAGTTTACATATTGGGGCTCTGGAGTATAGTAGTCCCCCGCTTGTCCATGGTTTCACTTGCCATGGTTTCTGTTACCAACTGTCAACCATGGCTCAAAAATATTAAATGGAATAATCCAGAAACAAGCAATTCATAAACATTAAGTTGTGATTGTACTGAGTAGTGTAATGAAATCTCTCTCTGCTCTGCTGCATCCTATCCAGGATGTGACTCATCCCTTCGTCCAGTGTCCCACACCACACATGCTCCTGCCCATGAGTCCCTTAATAGCCATCTGGGTGATCAGATCAACTGATGAGCCATCACGCTTCTTGTGTTCAAGTTACTCTTATTTTACTTCATAATGGACCCAAAGCAGAAGAGTAGTGATGCTGGCAATTTGGAGATGCCAAAGAGAAGCTGTAAAATGCTCCCTTTAAGTGAAAAGGTGAGAGTTCTTGACTTAATAAGAAACAAAAATTGTGTGCTGAGGTTGCTAAGATCTACAGTAAGAATGAATCTTCTACCTATGAAGTTGTGAGGAAGGAAAAAGAAGTTTGTGCTAGTTTTGTTGTAGCACCTCAACCTGGAAAAGTTTTGGCCAGGGTGTGTGCTAAGTGCTTAAGATGGAAAAGGGATTCAATTTGTGGAAGAACAGAAAACGTGTTTTAATTGACAGCAACATGTTGCACTGAAAAGCATTGAACCTGAACGAAGATTTCAGCAGGAAATTCCCTGAAAGGAAGGATGCCTTTGACTGCAAGTGAGGATGGTTACATGGATTCAGGAATAGGGAAGGTCACTGGTAGCCCAATGCCTGCATCATTCACCTGGCTTCTTATCATATAAGCATTGCACCATCTCACATCAACAGGTTGCCAGAGGGCTCGCAAGGGTCTCCAGATGCCAGGGACACCCCAGCCCCAGCCAGTGTCCAGGTTCTGGACACCATCATGAGAAAGGATTCAGGGATGAATCAGAATGAAGTGAAAGAAGCTTTTATCACAAAGGGGAAGTTCACACTTAAGAGAGGAGAGCAGGCATGCTGGCGAGAAAGTCGTGCCCAACAGACTTTGGGTTTCTAATTTTCTGAGTGTTTCTTTAGAGGGTGGAATAATGATTAAGTGTTCTGGAAAAGAGGGGATTGGGGGAACTACAGTTACCGCCCCCTTTGTTTCTTACTTGAGTTTGTCTGAAGAGTCATCGACATGTCATGCTGACGGGAACTTTCACCGTTTTCTCTCCCTCATTTTGGATTTTCTGTTATCCTGCAATTTCTTTACCTTGTTCCTGTTCTACCTGTTATTTGGGATCTTCCATCCTCCTGCAACCACACCGTGCCATTCCTATCTCAATCACAAGAAGGGTGAATACAGTACCATAAGATATTTAGAGAAGTCATATTTGTATAACTTTGTGTATTGTTCTAATTGTTCTACTTTAGCTATTGTTAATCTCTTACTGTGCCTAATTTATAAATTAAACATCATAGGAAAAATATAGTATGCATACAATTTGGTACTAGCTGTGGTTTCAGGCACCCACTGGTGGCCTTGGAACATATTCCCTGTAGATAAGGGGGGATACCATACAGTATTTTATGGTTGTTTTCACATGAAAACTACTATCTGGTAATTTGTGCAGGTACTAGTAAAATCTTAGCCCCTTTTATGCACACTACCTTGTTTACATCAAGGAGCTCCATGGAGATGAATATATTTAGCTATATGGACAGTTTAGATCTTGAGAGGAAACACACTATTGAAAATATTTATGTGACTTTTGTTACATCAGACACTGTTTTGTTTCTGTGCTAAGTATACAGTCAGAATTGAATAAAGACAACCAGAATTCTTGGAACAGACTGGGTTATCTTAGACATTAACTTCATTTGGTAACATGAAACGTTACCTGTCAGCAAGCCAGTTAGCTGGAGGTGAACTGAAAGGATCTGATGCCCTGTACAGTTATCTCTAAATCAAGCACTTGGAAGTCAGGTCAGGTCTTCACTGCAAGCAGGGCATGTCCAACACCACAGCCTGGTCCCCAGAGTCCTGATCCCAGTGGGAGTCCCAGGCATGGCTGGCCTTAGGTCTTGGAAACTTTTCCACTTATCCTACCTGTCCTTCTACATCTTTTAGGCCTCCTTTATGGACTGTCTTCCCTGCTGCCTTTAAAAGATGGGTGTTGTCCACCAGGCAGAAAAGGTGGACAGGGTTTAGCTAGATACAGGAGCATCTTTTATCCACAGCTGTAAGTGTCTGGAGACCTGAAGGAAAATTCCACTGCCTGACTCAGAGACATGGGTCCACATGAGGACCTAGGAGTCTGCCTGTAAGGCTGGGGAAGGAGGACGAGCAAAATGAGAGCAAGGAGAAAGAGCAGGGACAGTAGGCACCTGTGTGAACTGGAGCATTCCAAAAGAGCTCTCCAGAGAAACAGAACCAATAGTCTCTCTGTTTCCACATCCCAGTCTGTAAGCTACACACGAGGATCACCCTACATGCTTTCCTCTCAACATCCAAATCAAATTGATTAGGTCCCATTAATATTACCCTCCATATACCTCCAGTCCTGCCGCTCTTCTCAAGGTCTACTTTGAGTGTATCAGTCTAGCTCCTTGTTTCTTGCCTCCGCTTTTACAATAGCTCCCAACTTATTTCACATTTCTCCTTTCAAGTCATCTTTTTCTCTTCCACCAAATATTTCATGCAATTTTCATATCACTGTCTCAATTCACAATGGCCAACAATACCATTGTAAGCTTCCAGGATAAACACCAAAACCTATCCATGGCACAGAGAGCCCTCTGTGGTCAGGACCCCAAGCTTCACGCCCTGACATATGCCACATTGCATCATGCATACATCTATCCCAAACATTCACGTGATTTTCAACCCAGTGTGCTGATTCACACACTTGTGCCTTTGCCTAGGCTATTCACGCTATTTCCTCACCAGTGTTCTTCTGCGTTACCCACACTGGTCCATCTGATTCATTCCTACCAATTCTGTAAAAGCCAGCGTAAGCAGCATCCTGTGTGGAAACTCTACCATCTAGCAAAGCTGATCTTTCCTATGTTTCCTGCCGTTGCTCCCAGTGCATGTCTCATAGCATTCATCTCATTTTATCACAAGCATTTTTTTTGTGTATCTTACATCCTTGCCACTCAGCATTTCGAACAATCCTTGTCACAAAGTACATGCTCATTAAATGCATGATGATGTAGTAAATCAATCAATAAACTAATCAGTGTTGGTATCCGAAAGCATACTCATACCTTTAAACTGATATCTAATAAAATTGTGTTCACTTTGAAATTGATCATTGTAGGATTTAATTCATTTTGAAATTCCTTAGATACTTTATTTTTCCCTCATTTTCTCCTTCCAGTTTTTAAAGCTGTATCTAGAATATAGACTCAATATAATTCATTTACTACAAATTTATCTCACTAAATTAGAAGATTAGGTATAAAAATATTACTATAGTTATTATTTAGAAACAAATGAAATAACATATTTGAGCAAGCTTTATTTTATGTATACTACTCCTCACCCTGCATAAGAACTTTTAAAATCAACTTTCTAGGTGGGGTGCAGTGACTCATGCCTATAATCCCAGCACTTTGGGAGGCCAAGGCCATCAGATCACCTGAGGTCAGGAGTTTGAGACCACCCTGGCCAGCATGGTGAAACCCTGTCTCTATTAAAAATACAAAATTAGCCAGGCACGGTGGCACATGCCTGTAGTCTCAGCTACCCGGGAGGCTGAGGCAGGAGGATCACTTGAACCTGGAAGGCAGAGGTTGCAGTGAGCCAAGGTGGCGCCATTGCACTCCAGCCTGGGCAAAAAGAGTGAAACTGTCTCAAAAACACTAAAAAATAAAATCAACTTTCTAAATTGTTTATAAGACTTGGTAATAAAGTATCAGGTAACAACTTATATTGGGAAATTCAGCTGCTTATTCCACTGCAATAGAACAGCAAACTTTTCTGTGAAAGGTAAGGATAAATATTTTAGTCTTTGAAGGCCATTTCACATACTATCCCTGGCAAATATGCTTGTGTGTGCGCGCGCATATGCATTCATACCTGAGCTCTATAACCCTTAAAAGGTGTAAAAATCGACCAGGCACAGTGGCTTATGCCAGTAATCCCAGCATTTTGGGAGGCTGAAGCAGGAGGATCACAAGGTCAGGAGTTTGAGACCAGCCTGGTCAACATGGTGAAGCCCCATGTCTACTGAAAAAATACAAAAAAGGCCGTGCGCGGTGGCTCATGTCTGTAATCCCAGCACTTTGGGAGGCCAGGACAGGCAGATCACGAGGTCAGGAGATCAAGACCATCTTGGCTAACATGGTGAAACTCTGTCTCTACTAAAAATACAAAAAAAAATTAGCCAAGCATGGTGGTGGGTGCTTGTAGTCCCAGCTACTCGGGAGGCTGAGCCAGGAGAATGGTGTGAACCCGGGAGGCAGGAGCTTGCAGTGAGCCAAGATTGTGCCACTGCACTCCAGCCTGGGCGACAGAACGAGACTCCATCTCAAAAATGTAATATAATAACATAATATAAAAATTAGCCGGGCATGGTGTTGTATGCCTGTAATCCCAGCTACTTGGGAGACTGAGGCAGGAGAATTGCTTGAACCCAGGAGGTGGAGGTTGCAGTGAGCAGAGATCGAGCCACTGCACTTCAACCTGGGTGACAGAGCAAGACTCTGCACCCCCCCCCCTCCCCCCACCAAAAAAAAAAGTGTAAAAATTATTCTTAGCTTGCAGGCTGTTTTTTAAAAAAAAAAAAAAAAAAAAAAAAAGACCATACTGACCAGAAAGGATTTTACCCACAAGGCATGTTTTGCTGATCTTTGTTCTATAACAGTTTTTTGTATTCCACTAATTATTTTGTTTTAATCCATTTTCATCAATTTTTGGGTATTAAATAGTCCATTCTTACATGAGTATTAAATAGTCCATTCTTACATGCACATCAAGTAATGTCAATTCAATTAAATTGTTTGAGTCTCAACAATCATTAATTAACGTACAACTTTTCGTATTTATTCTACCACTGAAAGCTTCTAAAGGTAAAATCAGCAAGCTGAAGGGGAGGATGTAGTCTCAAATGACTCCAGTTTTTAAATGTAAGCGATTTGGGGGAAAGAGGAATTATATATCAGAAGTGGTCAACACACATTTCTTATTTACCATAAAATATCTCTATCTTCCTTCTCAAATGTTCCTTTGTTACCTAAAATTGTACTGAAATTAAAAACCAATGAAAGAAGATCAAGTTTTCTGGGGGAGAGAGAATTCATTTGAGTGTCCCATGACACACTGTGGTGGAGACATGCAGGTGATAGATGAATGTCACAATCTTTAGACAAAAGAGTGGTGTCACTGAAGATGTTATCTTGGGAATCATAAGATAGAGGTGGTATTTTAAACCAAGAGAGTAAATGACCCAGAAAAAGGGTATAAGAGGAAAAGGGAAAGAATCAAGCACGAAGACAATCTTGGAAAATATGGGAGTGCTCTATTTTTGGCTTCGCCATGCAAGGTGTCACCCAGAACGCAATAAGACAGTCATGGAGGCAATGACTTGCTCTCCACAATTAGGAAAAACTCAACTGGCCCATATGTCTCCAGCATATGCTCTAAAAGGCCGATTAGTAAGGGGAACATGAAAGTAGGAGCAAAACCATCCAACATTTGTTTATCTAAATGTCATTGGCATTTAAGAAAGCTGAAAGAAATGACAACTGCTATTCTCTGTGGACACCTATTGCAAAAAAGTTTAGTTTATCTAGATAGAATGTCACCAGTTAATTATTAGTGCTTTGTCTCCACTTATAGCTATGCACAATATGCAAAATAAACATTCACTGAATAAGAGGACTACTTTGATTTCTACTGGTACTATGAGAACTGGATCAGCTCTCTTTTTTTTTCTTTTTGTGGCCACATAAAAATACACCTGGTAGTCTTCAAGTAATTTTTATTGAGATTCTTTATACAGTGGTTTCTTTTACACCCAAGTGAATGTTCTTTATAATCACTAGTTGTTAATAACTAATTGTTAACTTTTTGATGTTCTCTAGGGTTAGCTGCTTTTGCCAACTTAGTAGGCACAGTTCAAAAATATAGAATATAAAGTATATTTTAAAGAAACAATTGTTTAATGGAAAATTACCTAAATAGATTTTTTATCATTGCTAAACTCACACCTTCTTGTCCAACAGTGTATTTTATTCAGGCCTGAAAGAATGCTTCAGGTTAAGATTGAATGAAAATATAAGAGGTGATTCGATTCATGTTCATCTTTGACCAAAGCTGACAATTTCACAATTAAAATTTGAATCTGTCTTTGTTTTCAAGTTTGGTCCTAATACTGCATAATTTTGTAGGCTAGCTTTTTTTCCCTACCTTTCAAACTACAAAATGCAATGTTGGCACGCAAAGGTCACCTCAGCCAGCCAGTTTTTCACAAAACATGGCGCAGTGACATTTGAATCCAACCTTGTGTCTACTGAGCTGCCCACCAGACTTACTTTGACAGATCTGAGTATGATGGATGCAGATTTCCATCCAAAAGGTTTGGCTAGGCCTCAGCTGTAATATAACCTTTCTTAAAGGTTATTTTTAACCACTTGCTAAAAATTCCTAGAGGAAGAAAAAGTGACATGCCCTTTAGTAAAATGAATACAATAATATACCTACAATTGATACTGCTGCAGTAGAGTTTGGCCAATTGCCAGAGTAAGAACCTACCCTTTAAATAACCAGGGGCTGTCCAGTCCTGGCCCAGCACCTTGAATGAGACTATGTGAAAACTAAGCCTAACTCTAACTCTGAAACAAAGAAAAAGTGGGGGAGTGGGGGGGGACAAAAAAAACCCTCTAAGGTAGTTCTTGAAAACCCTCTATTATATTGTCAATTAGCTCTGATACTGTTTTTATAAAGTCAAATCAAATACAATGCAATGGATTTATTCATTAGGAATATAATTGACTCAGTGAAGGTTAATCTAACAGTTAAATAATGTTTGGTTCTATTTTCAAAAGATTTTAATATGATTCCATCTCTGAAAGATAAAGCAGAAGAAGTACTGCAATCAGCACATTGACTGGACCAACAAAATTAGCAGCACTCCATTTGAGATAATAACCCAAAATTATTTCCCAAATAAGACTCCATATACTTTTACAATTTATTACTGACTGGTTAAGAAAACAAAAAAAAGATTGTACAAATATAATTAATCTTCTGACTCAGGAATTTTGGTAATACAGATTTCATTCTGACAGCATCAAAGCCACTGCATTGCCATTTTTAATTCACAAGTAAAAAAAATGCATTATTCCAGGGTTCTCTAGTTATTAAGGTAATAAGAGTAATTAACAGCGCCCTGCTGGCTACACATGGCTTGGACTGTGTCTTTCCGGGTTTGGGTAAATGGGTGGCACTGATCAAAGCCTTCCTGAATCCCTGTTGCCTCACATTGTGGTAGCTGTGGCTATATAGAGTCCCCAAAGATAACTTTGGAAAAGACATAAGTATCTGGGAAGATTTTGCCCACTCTTTCACAGCAGAATTCGAAACCTAAGTGATGGCCCTATGGCAATGCTCAGAGAGAGACATAAACAGTGTACTAAGAAAGTGCAACTGAATATCATTTTTTCTGAGATTAAGGTAATGCCTTCATGTAATAGTCATTTAAATTTTTCAATATATCTACTCTAAAAAGTAAATATTTCATTCACTTCATTTTTTGAAAAACATTAGGTGTGATTTGTTATTTTACATTAAAAAAAAGATATTCCTTCAAGCCATTTAGCTAGTGTAAAAAGCTAGGGGACAAAACACCCATGTTTTGAGATACACAGGACTCAAAAAAAAAAAAAAATCCCTACTACACTCTTTTGCTTAAGCTACTTATGCAAATGTTAATTTTTTTTAAATAAATCTATTTGCTATTAGCATCCATGAAGATGCTAAGCTTAGGTCCACCTCAGGAAAATTGTTATTGTAAAACACATGATGTGTGAAAACCTAATTAGTATTTCGGTTTTTAAATCAGTGCTCCCAGCTTTATTGCTTACACAATGATAGCTCAAAGAAAAGTATATAAAGGCAGAAGCCCCTCATTGGAGGTTAAGTTTGATTCCTGCCTCATTCTTTAGCTGTGTGAATGTAGAACATTCAACAATCAGGACGGCGTGGGTGTCTGATATGTTTTCACATACGGAGATGCAGTGTGAGTAAACTTCCCATTTTATGGATTTTTCTAAAAAGCACAGAGCATGACTTCAAAGGCATTAAACTCTTAACATGACTGTTGGGATGTCCCCACCGGCCCACGAGCATTGAGAGATGTTAGTGGTGAGCTTAGGGCACCATGAGGATTCCCACATGCACAGAATGGCCAGAGGGCATAAATACCCCGGCTCCAAACTATTAAGTACTGACTGTATAGCTGCTGTGTCTTCCAGCTGTGAAAATTATTTTAGGTCCAAGAACCCTAGGCACTCGAGAAATGAGTTGGATTAAAACAATACTTCTAAAAATAACAAAAGAAATACTATATTTAAAATATTTAAGGTAAATCTTTGTAGATTTTGATGTAGTATAAAATTATTTTGTATACTAAAATTTCCCCATTTGGCATTCAACCATATAGGATTTATGATAGATATGGGTGGATGGATAGAATGATTGGATGGTGAATACCTCATATATATAAGGCAGGATATTGTTTGAAGTGAAAATGCCAAGCTGTTCTCAAAGGCGAGACTTGAAATAGCAGGAGAATGATGAAGGCAGAAATGTTTTCACTTGAGGGAAAATCTTACAACTTTAAGCCTTTGTTAGAGGAGACCCTTCTTGATCATGGACTATTGGCCAATGAAGAGCTCTAGGCAAAAGTTTTTAAGGGATAGGATGGCACAAAAAATAAAATGCATTGAGAAAAGATGGGAAATTAGTTTGGAGAATAGGGATGGGCCCAAATATTTCAGTCTCTAGTATAGCTAGTATGAACTTTGTAATGCAGCAATGTGAAGAAAATTGAGGTTCGTGATAGGGGATCATATTTGCATTTTAGGGAGATGTTAGTGATACAAAGAAAATTTAGGTAAAAATGCTGAAACATTGTGCAGAGATAACAGTAAAAATGGATAGTAAGGTACAGACCTAAGGGACAGTCCTTAAGCCCAATGGAAGGTCTTGATGGATGATTGGAGGAGAGGAAGGAGTTAACGAGGAGGAACACGTCACAGTGGGAAGCTGGGTGCACAGTGAAATCCTTGCCTGAGTGAATTCAGGAGAAAGGACAAGAAATTTAGCTGGAGGGGTGGCAGTTTGTGTAATTTAGAAAGCGCTAATATTGAAGTCGCTGTGAAATATTCAAGCAAAGAAATGTCATATAAATTTTTGGAAATATAGATCTGCCATTTCAGAGAGAGGCCGCTGTTGTATATTTATGAGGCACCCGCAAAGTCAACAGCCTGAAGAATGGGTGAAGAGAAAAAGGGATCATTAATATTTAAAGCATCAGTGAAGGAAGCTGATCCAAAGAAGGGGAGCAAAACGGATTGTCGGAATCCTATTAGAGGGGTCAGGTTAGGCTGGTGCTCCAGAAGCCCAAGGAAAAGCGGGTGTTTAAGAAATGGGAGAGAAAATACTGGATCAAATGTTACAGAAAACAATTATTAGTGTAGCCAAAAAAATTAGCATACACTTTGCCAAATAAAAAGTCCACGTCATCGAATAAGGCAGCATCAATACGTTTAGGGAGAGAAGTTAGTGATATGCCAGACAGTGGATGAGAGCAGCTGACAGAGTGGCTTCTAGTAATTCATTCATTCGTTCAGTGATTCCACACGTATTTACTGATCACCTACTGCATGCCACATACTGTTAAAGACATTGGCGATATTGCAGTGGATAAGGTCAGCCCCCCTCTTTCTTGTATCCTTGTGGTGAGGAATCCTAAATTGAGGTGATTGGAGAGAATTTCGTAAGTTTCATCATGAGAAGAAGGAAGAAGGCATTGCTTGAACAAGGAGGTGTGGTGAAGAGAAGGCATTTTAAGATGAGGGAAATGAGTGCATTTAGGGCCTAAAGGAAGAAAAGATAGGAAAGAGAGAAGGGATCCCTAAGGAACCTAAGAATAAACAGAAACCTAGTGACTGAGGGAGTGACAGCTGTTCCCTCCCTACCCATGACAAACATGCACACGGCTCTGATGATCCTCTACCTGCAGTCACAGAAATTCCCAAGCAAATACACAAAGGCGCTGGGATCTCAGGGAGGACACTGTAGGTGTCCTGTAATCCTAATGTTGCTGAGTGGGGGAGCAGCCTGGAAAGATACTGGTGGTCTGCATAATTGGCTGCCATACACCTCAGGAAAGAAAGTATTCTTGCACTCAGGGAGAGGCCACACATCCTGCCTCAGTTGACCCATGTCTTCAGAAGCAGACACCATCACTGGGCCCTGAATCTCACACTGAAGGAAACCACATCCCAGAAAGCATCCGCAGCTTAATTTTAAAGCCCTTCATTGGAATTTCAAGCACAGAGTTTAGCATATGGGTGACAACGAAATCTTGAACTGCTTTGAATGGACTAGAAAACTTTGATTAGCGATAACCACTACACAAGCAGGCGACAAGTGAGTTAGCCAGATTGTATGTAAACTTCTCTTTTTGGTACCTCATCATAAACAGACATTTTGCTGCTGTTCTCAGAGCAGTTACGTTAATTACGCTCCCTCATACGCGGTGCATTGTGTTCAGCAATGGTTGCTAGATTTCTCCTTTCTTGTCTAGCTTTGTTTTTGTTCTCTTGTGTCTTCATCTCAATTCCTCTCCCTCCCAACAGACATCTACCTTCTCTAATAATGTGTTTGAAACAGATCTTCCAATATGTGTGTGTCCTTGTAAGATACGTAGTGTTCTGTTTGTTTTTAATTTACATAAGTAATATTGTACAAAAAATTCCCTGCTATTTCTTACCTTTTCATTTCAGCATATGTTTTTAAAATCCATCCATGTTGCTGAATGTACAGTCTGTCACTACAATGCAAATTAGCTCAGATATAAATGGTAAAGAGGGGAATGGTGTCAAGATAACAAAGAACTTACATTGCTTCATAAGCAATTTTCCCAGCTTTTCTCTTGTTTATGGCCATCAAATAAGAGCTACGGAGCACAAAACATACAAATCCAGCTGAAAGACACAAGCAGTGAAGACCACAGTAGTGTTCTCAACATCCATATACCTTGCATGCTTCCTCGTCTTGGCTTAATCACCTACTTCATGGGCGCGTCGATAGGTTCTTCTCTTCAATCTTTGTGACTTTTATTTCATCTCCAAATTCAGCAGGCTAAGCAGTCATACACTCTTCCACTATTTTACATTTAATTATTAAGATAAATTCTTATGTGGACCTTAATAGTTTTGTATGTATTCAAAATTTGATGTTTCTTCTTAATAGTAAATGCAACACATGTAGTTGTACAAAGTGGGGGGCAAAATCTACAATATACATAAAAAGCAAATGATTTATAATTACAATATGAATATAGATCTTAATCCAAATTAATATGAAAAAGTGGAAAAGTAGACTAAAGAAACAATACAAAAAGAAAAAATGGCTAAAGAATATGAAAACATGCTCAAACTCACTAGCAATAAAAAAAGAAGGAAATTAAAACAATAAGAAGACATTTTAACCTTCAGATGGCCTAAAACAATCTGGAAAGGAACCTGATAAAATTACAATATTAATAGTGATTACTTCTAATGAGAGGGAAGTCAGAAAAGAGGTAAGTGTGGACCTTAATTCTCTTATTCTTACTCTCTACAGTTCTATGCTGTTTCATGTTTTTCACCCTGAGATTCTGTTTAGGCCATTGAGTTTTTTAAATATACATTTAATAGAAAAATCATAGAATAGTATGAATGATCAAGAAAGGTTTCATAACATAAATGTGGCTTGGGCTTAAGGGATATAAAGGACCTTTTCCCTAGAGCACATTTGGCATTGTCCAGAGGCATTTTCAGATATACAAGGGAGGGGTGCTCCTGGCATCTAGCAGAGAGGAAACCCAGGGATGCTGCTAAACATCCTGTGGTGAACAGGGCAGCCACCAACACCAGAAAACCATGTGGTCCAAAATATCAACAGCCCCATGGTTGAGAACCCTTATTTCGAAAAAGGAAAGGGATGCCTGCCTCAAAAGGAGAATAGCCTGAGCAGAGGCAGCAAGGAAAGAATGCTGACAGTGTGAACAGTCGGCAGTGATTACACCAGTGACTCTGGAAAGGAGGGCTCAGGTACTCTTAGGGGGCCACTCAGCACTCCATTAATACACTCCTAAGAATTTTATACTCTTCAGGGGACAAAGCAGAGGGAAATGAGGAAAACAGCGTTAAAGCTGTTTTGGTTGACTTGCATTACTTCAGACTTATTCCATTTAATTTTATAACCTGTGATTATTTAAAAGGTTTCCATTTTAATCAAGACTATTTTCTGCATTTTAGAAGTCTGTTCTGCACAAAATATCACATGTATGTAATGACATTTGAGTGTCCAGTTTGATGCTGTTTTTAAAAATGGGTTACACATGAAAGGATTAGTAAATATTGATTTCTATCTGCTAAGTTGGATTAGTATGGCCTGGCATGAGGAAGAAAATGATTAAGAGAATAAAACATTCATTTCCAGTAAAATTCCTGCCATGAAGTGTCAAGATATGCTCTGATAAGGGATTTCCTTGCAGAAGGTGAACCTGGGAATCACTAGATCCAAAACTGTTTATCAGGTTGGTTGAATGTCTTCCTATTTAAACCCAAATAGATATTCCTGTCATTGCAGCTCTATTGCAGAATAAAATTTTAGTCCAGGAAGCTCTGCTAGGTTAACTGTGAAAAGGAAATGGATGTGACTTCCTTTGTCAAACACTTTTGCAGACCCTGCTGTACATGGATGATTTGATAGTGGAAAAGGTTTGCTCTGACCAAAATCACATTTTTTAATGATTTAGCCTGGGTTGTCAGTATACAGAGGATGGTACACAATCTACATTTTACAAAGATATTCCTGGGCTGTACTATGACTCTCCCAAGATTTCAATTACCAATTATCTAGTTTACTGGTGATACAGTCCAGAAAGCCTTTGATTTAGCAAGGTAAGCCTTGTACTTTGACAAAATGCACCAAGAAATTTCAATGTCGAGCCTAACCTGGCAGATACTCCAAGCAAATGCATCTCAATAGTCTAGTGGGACCGTTTGAAACATCTTCAGTAACTGGAGAAAGAAGAAAGAGGCATTCATCTCCCTTAGCATGGCAACTACAAATGCGCAGGTTGTTAGCTCAGTTGAGCAGAGCATTGTGTTAATGAGACCAAGGTCACAGGTCTAATTCCTGGGTGGCCCACTTAATCCTCATCTGTTATGTGGCCACAGTATCTATGTAGGTAAAACTCCTTGGGCTCAACATGATCCAATGGGAAATTGCAGATGAAACAATTTGCAGATGGAACAAGGAAGATTACAATCTCTTCAGATGGATCAAGAATGATGTATACAGGACTCCATTAACTATTTTTTACATAGCATTTCTTGAAAGTTCTAAAAATCTACATTCAAATGGTTAATCACTTCATGGAAATAGGATATTTTTGTAAAAATAGACAATCAGATGAAAATAAAATATCCAACATATGTACTATCACTAAATGAATGACTTTAGAATTATTTTCTTTTACTTCTCATCTGCTTTTCTGGTCTTCATAGACATAGCCCAGATTGTAAAGTATTAGAAAGTAGTACAAGAAATTCCAGATATGATACTTCATATGTCACATTCATTTATAGTATTTTTTATTTTTCATGTATTATTTTTAAGATAGAGTCACATTCTCTCACCCAGGCTGGAGTGCAGTGGCACAATCTTGGCTCACTGCATCCTCTGCCTCAAGTTCAAGTGAGTCTAGTGTCTCAGACTCCCAAGTAGCTGGGATTACAGGCACATACCACCATGCCTGGATAATGTTTGTATTTTTAGTAAGACTTTCACCATATTGGCCAGGCTGATTATTGTCTTAATAATGAGATGGTTAGTAGACACATTCAATCCACCATAGTCTCCCCAACCAAAATTCCGTAAATAGCATACCTTGCTTTTCAAAGTGTAGTCCATGAACCAACATCACCTTGGAACATGTTAGAAATGCAGAGCCTCAGGCTTCACCCAAGACTAATTTAAAAATCTGTATTTTGACAAGATGCCCAGGTGAGCCAGGTACATGAAAGTTTGGGAAGCACTGCTCTAATATCTAGTGAAGGCTGCAATCCATGTTACATCCATAGAGTCACCTGTCCTCAGTAACCATTCTTTGATGTACCAGCCACCTGTTTTACAAGGTTGATAACACCTGTTATCAGCTGTTGAGTTGTTTCATGAAAAGTTTCAGAGCTTATTGGAATTTCATGCAATATCATAGTTATCCAGATGTCTAAACCATCAGCAGGAGAGAGTAACCAACAAAGATTTTCCAGTTCAACATATTCCTTTACCTGTGAGTGAAAATCAAAGGCTGCCATTGAATATAAATAGAACATATTATGTATTTGTTGACTAACCAGGTAAAATTTAATGGCTTATTTGTGGTACCATTTTAACAGCTTACAGTCTATAAATGTGCCATTTGGATCTGCTGCACTGTGGATGGAACATTAGAAAATATTTTGTGAATGCACTTGTTAGCTAATAAAAATGGTTAATATTGCAATACCATAATTTTGGTAGTTTCATGCACAAGTAGCCCTTTTCAAAAGTTTAGAACCAATGATTCCTCACAGGACACAGACCACTGAATATATCACCTTTTAAATAAACTGTTATTTAAAGATGTTAAAAAATAATGTACCAAATATCTTAACTATTAGCCAAGAATGAAACAACTCTTCAGAAAAGTAGAGGCTTTACTTCAACATATCAAAAGCACTGAACAAAGAATTGAGTATTTTTAGTTCAGTACTTTTGCTTCAATATCTAATGAAATAAATGTATATGATTAAACTCTCACTCATATTTGAGACATACATTTTTCTTTGAAATGCTGACTGTGCAGAACACATTTCTAACCTAAGTTATAACTCTCTTGCTCTGTTGTCTAATTTTCAAAAATTACCTGATAGACCTCAAGTGTTATGCTGTGCTATGTCTTTTCAGAGATGCAAAAATACAGAACAAGGACCATGAAAAGTAACAAGAGTGATTTCTTTGATCTAATAAAAATCCATCAAGCTGATTTTTATTTTTCTTCTTGGGTGGTTTGTCTACTGCAAACAGTTCCATGTTGGGGAGACAGCCTTCTCCTTGTTTGACCTTCTATGACCAGGTTTAGCCACGCCTTCTGTCCAGACCTCTGACTACTTGTGTAGTGGGATGTTGATAGGCAGGAGCTAACGCTACAAACTTTCAGGGTCTGGATAGGTCCCCTAAACGGCTAGGGTGGAAGTGCTTACCAAATACAAGCCAGCAAGTTACCAGGAAAGCAGACTAACAGTTACACTGGCAGGCTAAGAGTTGAGACCAGCCAGACACACCCTACACTGTCTTCACCTTTCTTTGCCACAGGCCACCACCACATTCCACAGTCATTTTCAAAAACATTGTTAGAGCAGGTTTATGCCTCTTCTGATTTGGCAGATGCTCTGTATATTTATTGTGATAAAAACATTGTCATTAAATCCACAACAGCCAAAAATAGACAAAAAGAACTTTAGAGTAAAAATGGATGACCCTTTCACATCACAAGGACAAGAACTCTGACCAGTTCTTAGGAAAATGAAGGAAAGAGTGGGCAACCCAGACTGAGTCTCTGTACCGATTCCAGCAAACTGTCAAGCCATGGTGGATGAGAAGTCCTGAAAACATCACAGCCAATCCTGACTCCTGAGACACAAATGCATCTATATAACTTGAGTGAGGTTAATTTTTGGTCTTGGACCTCTGATATGATTTGAATTTTCTTAAATCAAAGTTTTTTTATACACCCTGGTCTAGACCTCATATCAGAAACTTGGAGGGTGGCAACTCATGCCTGAAGTCCCAGCACTTTGGGAGGCCAAGGTGGATGGGTAGCTTAAGCCCAGCAATTTGAGACTAGCCTGGGAAACATAGTGAGACTCCGTCTCTACACACACAAAAAAAACCAAAAAAATTAGCTGGGCGTGGTGCCATGCGCTAGTAGTCCCAGCTGCTCAGGAGGCTGAGACAAGAGAGTCACTTGAGCTCCGGAGGCTGAGGCTGCAGTGAGCTGAGATCACACCACTGCAGTCCAGCCTGGGCGACAGGGAGATCCTGTCTTGAATAAATAAATAATAATAAAAGAAACTTAGAGGGCAAGTTTACATCTCCCTGAGGTTCATCTTTTTTCAATATACAGACAAAACACTCAACCAAGTTTAGACCTTTGGAATTTACCATGACTGTTTACAATTTTAGTAGCTACAGGTTGTGTGGGTTAGCAACTGAAAAATCACCTTTCAACAGGCTCTCAAAGTGCTTTGACAAACTAATATAATTGCTAAAGATAAACCTATTCCCCCTCCCTTACTTTTCTCCCCAGACTAACTGTTAGAACATTCCAAGGTTTTACCCCAGTAGAAACTCAACTGAAGGTAAAAACAAAAAAGTCAAGATAAAGTTTATAAAATGCATCTGTTACAGTTTTGACATAAGTACTTCCAAGGACAAATGGGGTGTAATTAATATTGCTGTTTCAGTCTTTAAAATTTTACCTTGGGAAACAAAGTGTTTTAAGACTTTCGATGGATCCTACTCATCACCTTTCAGTCAAGAGTGACAGCACAACTTTCACGCGTACATTTCTTACTTAGATTTATATCACCAAAGCCTCTGGACAAATGCACAGGCAGAAAGTTCATGCATTGCCTTCTGACTTTCTCAGTGACATTCCAGAAAGCACTGTGGTAAAACAGAGCCTCGTACACAGATTGGAGCATCAATGTTTAATTTACATAAAAACCATCCATTGTCACTTGGTTTCACATAATACCATTTGCTAATCTTAGTATTGGATAAGAATATAGTGCTCTAAAAACTAACCGTGGGAAACAATGTATCTATTTCCTAACAACGCAGAAAATTCTAACATTTACTATTATACACATTTAAATATATGTATGTCAAATTGCAGAATGAACACAAAAACCTACAACTTTTAATCTAATAATTAAAATATTTTATATGGAGAAATATGTATGTTTGATACCTATAATGGACAAAATCTGGCAAATATCTTTTTTACCATTCTCTTTGGCATGACTAAAATATTGATCTATAATCAATATCTATAATCAATACTTTAACTGGACATTTTTAAATCACCTTTGAATTATGATATAAGCATCAAAGATGATGTGCCATGGAACAGATGTTTATAAAATGAAACTATCTTTTAAACATCAATAAAAAGTAAATTTAAGTTCTTACAATATTTGTGATGCCTCAGAAACATGGAATCATAAAATTTTAGAGCTCGAAGAGATATTTGAGATTCATAGTTCAATGTCATCATTTTTAAAATGAGGACTCTGAGAGCTGGAAAGGTTAATTGACTTTCTCATTCTCAAGGTCACAGAAGTTGTTAGTGGCAGAGTGGGAATTAAACCTCCCAGACAATCCACATGGCCTTCCTTTCACAGGGGGTTTGGCATTTTAACTCTGCTGCAATGATATTCTTACAGATACACCTGGCTCCAATTCTGTGCTTCTACTTAGAAGAAAATAAATTGTACATAGGCCCTTTCATTATTCCAGGTCCATACTTCTGACATAACTTGGTGCCCCCATAAACCAGCATGGCTAAGTCCCCCCCTGTAACGGACTAGAAGTCAATCTACGAGCATTGACATAAAAGCACTTTGAGGAAATATTGAAACATAGAAATCTTCCCGGGCAAGTGTCAGGGAGTTTCTAAGGTCTTCTAGTCCCACAGTGTCTGTGGGAACATCTCAGAAGCTGGGGAAAGTTACAAAGTGATCCAGCAATCGAGTTAATAGGTAAATCATAATTAATTAACCAACACTTTTAAATAAAAAGAAATTCCTCAAAACCTCCCTCAGAACATCTCTATATCTCTAGTATGTAAAAGAATGCCTGGCATTGGGTAGATTTGTTATTATAAATGAAACACACATTGATGTTCATCAGATTAATAAATCCGTAAATTAAAATAGGTCCACACACTAATCTACTGAAACTAGTGTGACTGGAGGCAAAGGCTGGCAGGCTTCTGGTATCTATAGCTTGGTTTATGCCCTGGTAATTCAGCGGAAATGAGAAAGCCCAGATCCAGGCACCAGACAGTAGGATTGGAAGGTTGCCTGGGATGTGTATATTAAGGAAGCATCTAAAACAGAGCACCATTAATGAGCTGAACGCAAACTCAAAACCAGAGGAAAAGAAAAGAACTTTCAGCCAGTTGTTACTGATATATGAAAAAGGAACGGGTGCTTGGAGATCTTGACTGGTAGCAAATGAAAACATTCTTTTCAATGTTCTACATTCACATGCGTTTAGAAATAGATGTGTGAAATGTTTTAGATGCTGAACTCACTCTTCTCTCCTGCCACTACTGAATACTACTATAGCTAAGTTGTAATTTGCACAGACCATTAAATTTCTTCTTGCTCTTATGCCATATCCAGATATAGTATAAGATATGGCATATCCAGATATGGCATAAGAACAAAAAACACAGACAAGAGTAAGAGGTAAGAAGGGAAGCTCTAGATCAGGTCTCCAAGGTTTTTGGCCATGAATCCTTTTGGCAGTCTAATGGATTCATGGTTCATGGACTCATGATTTATGGACTCATTGCAGAATAATGTTTATAAATATGTAAAATATAAATTTAAAATTAAATATACAAAATAATAAAGATAATGAAAATAATAAAAACAAATATAGTAAATATGAAAATAAAACAGACTACAAAAGAAAACACTTTTATTGAAACACATATCAATATATTTGAAATATGCATATCAATATATTAAAGAGAATCTGCTATAATTTCTCAGTAAGTGAATGATATTTGAAGATGTCTACCACAACTGTGTCATGATAGAAAAACATTTGTGATATTTACAGGCGATAAAGTCCACAGTTACTGCTGATGCTTCTGCAGTGGGTTGGCATTGATGATTACATAAAATGTTCCATTTTGGTAGGAAGTAAATGGAAAAAACGTACGCAATTTTTTTCAAGTTCATGGAATTCCTTAATTCTTTCCACATACTCCCCAGGAGGTGTGGCTCCAGGTTTAGAACCACTAATTTGGAGTGAGACCAACCCCGAGTTGGAAATTTAGCTCCGTCACAGGTGATCTGTGAAGCTGGGTAGGTTGCTTATCTTCCATGAGCTCTTCAGAATGGGGGAGAATTACATATGACATGGAATTGTTCAAAGGAATGATGTCAGCAGCATGGTTAGCATCCTGTCTGGCACATATTAAACTCTCAATGTATTATGCTTTCGTTGCAGTGGGATAATTTTTCCTCCTTGATAGATTAGTCTTTCAGGATAATTTGTTTACTTCCAAGTAAGCAAGTAATATTTCTTCTCTATTGCTGAAGATTCAATTCCTCTTCATTTTAGCAAAAACAAAACAATATCAAAGTGCTAATGGGATCAAAGTCACATGTGATTCTATTGGAGTCCTAATACAAATGTTTCTTACACTAAAATTAAAAAAAAAAACTTCATAAACAAAATATCAAAACATTTTAGTACAACCAAATGCATACTACTGGGGAGGAGCTGGGCATTGAATTTGAGAGCCTAAGTTCATGAGATCAATGAGAAAACACAGTGCCTTCAGCAATAGACCAAATGTGATGTTGCCATTCATAAGAACTGGGTGTTTGCACTGAATTCATCTAAAATTCTTAAGACTCAAAAAAAAGCTAAACAGAATAAAATCTCTGAGGATATGATTTCAGTTCAGCAAAACGAAAGTCAGGTCAAACATGCCCACCTCAGAAGCAGGTGAGAGGCTCTCTGGAGTGGTTCATCCATAACCCCATTTCAAAGCATTAACGAAATTTTCACTCAACCTGGCCCCCTGGCGAAAGAGATGAAATGGAAAAGTAGGCATCATGTTGGTCAGGAGGAAAATCAGAGACTTAGAAAATAAGATTTGCTGCATTTTTGCCTATTTAGAATATTAGCAAATACCAAATTTCCCAGACTAACTGGTATTTTTCATCAGTACTTTCATTTAGCTATCGGCTTACCCTTCTGCTACATGAGAGTGATTCAGTTCATTTAATCAAGCACATTTTGAAGACTATTATCTGTCATTCACATTCAACAATTGTTTATTGGTGTCAGCAACAGCATGAGATTCTGGAGGCTACAACCATGAATAAAAACTCATCTCTATTTTAGGAGCTTGTAGTTTAATGTGCAAGATATGAAGCATATTCAGGCTTCTAAAAATGAGCCCTAGTTTATCAACACCCAAATGCAGCCTTCTGGGACTGAAAGTACATGCTTCTGCTTAAAACGATATCAATAATGTTTATGTGAATGAATGAGTGAATGAATGAATATATGTAGAAAGTATTCCCAGAGATGTAGGACTTGAATATGTTTATGCTAAATAGATGTCTGATAAATGTATACAAGGATCTTCGCTCTGCACCAAAGAAGGGTTCCCATCAAGGACTCATCCAAGACCAGAGAAAGGTAATAAATTGATGAGTTGCCAGGAGAATCTAAAAACAGTTTGAAAAGAAGTGTTTCATTTATTTTTTATTTAGAAGACCCTCAAAAATTAAAATTACCGGAGGAACATTAACTTTATTTGGGAGAATTGAAGAAAATTAATAGCTTTAAAAAAAAAAGACTTCAAATGAATTGCAGATACTAGCAAAGGAAACAAAGGGGAGAATGTTGGCGACCTATGGAGTGACCCATATCTCTGGAAACAAAATAGGAGATGGGAATAAAAATTGTAAAGGAGGAAATAATGGCATATGGTTCCAGTATGTGGCTACCTTTTAACAGAAAAGTAAGGGAAAAAAAAATAGAAGTCAGAACCTGGGAAGAGAAACTAGGAAAAGAATGAAGATATGTTACTACTCAGAAAAAGAAGACTGCTTTATGAGGTAATAAATCCCCATCTTTGAAAGCACTGAAACAGGAGATGAGTAAATAAGGAGAAGGTAGAGGTGATTGATTTATCAAGTGTGGAGTGGGTTAAGTGACATTGAGCACTTGAGGTTTATTCTAATGCCTAGAAAAGCCTATAATCCTATGAATACTTCAAAACAAAAGTAGTGTGAGGGCACACCTTGAAAGCAAAAGAGAGGAGGGAGACTCAAAAGAAAAGTAAAAAGTGGAAGAGAGAGAGAGAGATAAAGGGAGACAGCGAGAGGGGGAGAGAGTGAGGGGGGAGGGAGGGAGGAGAGGGAGGAGAGGGAGGGAGGAGAGGGAGGGAGGGAGGAGAGAGGAGGGAGGGAGGAGAGAGGGGGAGGGAGGAGAGGGGGGAGGGAGGAGTAGGGGGGAGGGAGGGAGGGAGGAGAGATGGGGGAGGGAGGGAGGAGAGAGGGTGAGGGGAAAAAAATAACGAAGGAAGGAGCCATCCCAAGTCCCCAGTGCCAAAGTAAACCTATTTCCCCCTTTGAGAAGACACCTATGTAAGGTCAAGAAAATTGCCAGCTGAAGTAGCACTACTAAGGAAATAGCAAATGACCCATAAGTTGATTTGGTGGAAGTTATTTCAGGGGGAGAGAATAAGTGGAGGTTCGGATTGTTATGCCACCAGAACTGCAGGAGAGCTCCAGGAACAAATTGCCCCCAGAGCCCCATCCTGAAGCTTCATAACACTAGTTTTCAACAAAGGGTTTATGGATCCCCCTGCAGCACACTAGTAAATCACACCACACCACTAACTAGTCCCATAAATGCCTTTCTTTTGCTTGAGAAATTCACACCTGCTGGGATTTGAACCATAGACCCTTAGATACAGAGGAACTGGAATCAAATGGTGATGGCCAACCCTAGAAAAAGCCATTTAATCAGCTCCCTGTGTGTTTATAAGTTGCCAAGCGGGAAAAGGTTTGTGCTCACTGAATGCATCAGCTTGAACTAATGGAATCAACCATAGCTGTGTGACTAAGAAGCTGACAGTGGAGCCAAGTGTTCTGGTTTTTCCCATTTTCCATTGTCCGAAGACTTCGCTCAGCAGCGACAGTGGATGCAGGGAGTTAGCGCTTTTATTTTTCTTTCGTGGGGAATCCAAATTTAAAGTTTTGTTATCCTCTGAAACAATTTTTCTGTCTACTAAGGTAATTTTTAAAAATAAAAACTGTATTATAGAAACTCTCTTTGGAAAATGGTTCTTTAATGTTTTAGAACTTCATTTTCATCAAGGATTCAAGTTCCTTTAAGAAAGATCAACACTTGCAAAATTAACATTATAAATTATACGAAAAGAGACAGGCTTGACACTCAACCAAGTAACATAGAAACCCCTATTTCCTTATAAACTTCCATCATTTATTTTCTTTTCTCTAATTTTATTACTCTAAAGTTCTCTAATGTAGCTGTATTAGGACCAAGAAAATTAATATTAAACTACTGGAAGCGAAAATCAAGGCACCTCTGATTCAAGGACATTTTTTTTAAAAACTTTTTGAATCAGTTTCCTTGCTGTTTATTACAGATCTTAACAAGAGCTAAACTTTCTTTCAATCATTTTTAGATAATTCAGAGGTTGGAACATACCAAATGAGAATAATATTCTTAGTTAATATAATTTATCCTATCTCCCCAGACCCACGTTTTAAAACATTTATTATTGCAATAGCAAAATAGTGTAGAAGGCACTGAAGTGCACCACTGCCTTCAGCCACCAACACAGAAGGTGTGATCTCTCTCTCTCCAAATCTTTCTCTCACTGCTTTTTCCCAAGGTCTGGTTTCTCTGCTAAGTTTAACACCAAAATCTTTATGTTTGTGACACTGTTTTGGTTTTTAAGCAAACCACAAGAACTCTACAATATGCAAGTTGGATAAGTTACTGATATTAAAGTACCAATTAGTATCCCTCAACTTCTTTGAGAATAAAAAGATTTCAAAAAGATAGCTTTTAATTGTTTCCCTTATCTGTGAAAGACTTTTGTTTTGAAGTACAATAAGAGGCTTCTAGGTATAAATGTGCTATTTCTGCCAAGAAGGAGATGTAGGTAGATGTGGAAACAGCATCAGCAAGCAAATTTTGCACATTTTCCATTTACCTGGTCTTCTACTAGATTTTTAGAAAAGAATTCTGCATTAAGGAGAGACTATACATTCACATATATTTATTAAGAATAGTAGTAAAAACCTGTCAGAAGAGTCCGAAGAGATGGCACGGAAATTTGGAGAAATAAGCAGGAAACGTTTTTCTGGGGAGGTCAGGTCCCTGGGTAAGGAAGGCCAATAGCTCAGAGGTGACACACATGGAAGATGAAAAGGGAGTTCACACTAATCTTAGAATATAGTGAGATAATGTAAGGGATCAGCCACCAGTGAATGCTCAAGCAGATTCAGGAAAAAAATAATAGGCTTCCCTAATAAAGAGAACAAGTAGTTACAATGGTACTTGGAATGTAAAATGCCATGGTGCATGATAGAAAGGGGTTAGTAAAAAGCACATGATCCCTACAGCCAGGTAGAGGTCAAAAGCAGTACCCAATAAAAGAAATACCCCACAGAAAAAGAAAATCATTTTCTCTCTAAAAAATTAAACTGGAAATTTCAAATGCCCAAAGAGTATCCCTATGTAGAAAGTCATTGTAAGACACATCTTATCTCAAAGGAAGCAAAAAAAAATCAGGGATTTCTGGTCATCTAAAGACAGATTTTTGAGTACAATCTGTAGAAAGCAAAAATCTCACCAGTGACAATAACCCAATAAAAAAGAATGTGTGAGCAGAAGAAATGTTATTTTATGTGATGGAGAAAAGGGGTTTTCTGAGATCCCAGCAGATTTCATCTTATACAGACCAAAGGAGAGAGACGCTGAGCGATTCGGCTAGGAGGGCAACATAATACTTAAGGATAAAGATAATGTTTAAGTGTCCTGGCCAGAGGAGATAGGCTTGAGATTCTCCATCTCCCTAGGTCAAATTGTACCCCTGGTTAACTTCTTTAATTTAAATTGGCTTCCTTGGGAGAGGATATTTGAATTGCAGATAACAGTATCAACTTGTAAACCTTGCCACTGAAAAGTTATGAATTTGCATTCTCATGTATTCTTTAGCTTCTCGAAAATGGTATTACTAGTCCCTAAAGGCTGATCCATACTTGGGACGTCAAAAATTCAAACTGGGTCTCACTAAGGTACTTGTTCCACCATAAGGCTTGTCTGGGTCACCTGCTCACTCCAGTCTCTGCCATCTTTGTAATATCATTCTTTAACTTCAACAAAGGCTTGAAGAGAGGCAAAACCTATTAATATTCTATGCATATGTGGTAGGTAGAATGATGCTCCTATCTCCTGCAAGATCCTCACCTTCTAATTCCTGGAATCTGTGAGTTAGATTACCTGGCAATGGGAATTCGGACTTCAGATTGAATTAAGAATCAGATGACCTTATTCAGATAAGCTAATCAGTGAGCTTATCTTGCATTATCCAGGTGGCCCAAGGTAATCCCAAAGATCCTTAAAAGTGGAATAGAAAGGCAGATAAAGAGAATCTGAAGATGTGGCAAGGGAAACAGAAACGTTACCTTGCTAGCTTTGAAGATGGAGCAAAAAGCCATGAATCAAGAAATATGGGTGACCTCCAAAAGCTGAAAAAAGCAAAGAAACAAATTCTCCCCAAGTCCCCAGAGGGAATTCAGTCCTGCCCACACATTGGTTTTAGCTCAGTAAGATTCCTACTGGCCTTCTAGCCTGCTGGAAGATAATAAAGTTGTACTCTCTTGAGTTACCCTACTGTGTTTGTGGTAGTTTGTTACAGTAGCAATATAAAACTAATATACCCTGTATCCAAGTAAAACTGCATTATGATTCCATGTAATATGGGATCTGAAGAGACTGCTCTGGCTACTGTTGGTGATTAAGACCATAAGCATTGAAAGTAGACAAACACTAATTCATATCCTAATGTGGGCCATTTAATGCTGTAAAGAGTAAATTATTTACTCTCCAACCCTCAACTTCATCATCCATTAAATAAAATGAGAATCTACCTCATAGATTGTTGTGAGGATTTAATAAAGTTTTCCAGTCCAGTAAAAATGTGTGTAAAGCACTCATACATGCCAAAATATTTGATAATGGGAAGTTATGCAACAATCTGAAATACTAGTTAGAGCTTCTATTAGATGTTGGGGCTATAACAATGATCAAGGCAGACACCTAAAAATAACCATCTGGCAGTAATATCCTATGATAAACCCTTGATGAGAGCACACAAAGCTCTGTTACCATATAAAGGGCACTTTAGCTGGATTTAGGGGTCAGAGAACCCTTCTTAGTGGAAGTAAATTCTAAATGGAGGCCTAAACAATAAGCAGAAAGTAGACAAAAATGGGTGGAGGAATAGTGATAGCAACAGGAGACAAATGCCTAGGCAGACAGGGACAGGTCCCCGGTGAAACCCGATCTTCAAGCCAAGGACAATTTAAAGCCTGAAAACTGAGCTGCCAGTTCCCAATAGAGTCCAAAACTGGAGTGAGAACTTCCAGCCCTGTCTTACCCACTGTCTCTTGATTAGTTAAAAGGCATCATTACAGGGAACCAATCTAATGGTACCTTTTCCAAGACTACCCATGGACCCATCAGCACACACTGCTCTATTCTAAGCCCATAAAAACCCCAGACTCAGTCTCACAGATTGCTACCAGCTTTAGGGTGCCCTCTCAACACAGAGAACTCTCTTTCTATTGCTCAATAAAATTCTCCTCTGACTTACTCACTCTCTGGTGTCTACATACATTATTCCTCTTGGTCACAGGAGAAGAACCTGGAACTAGCCAAACTATGGAACGAAAGAGCTGTAGCACTCCTGCTCACAAAGCTGTAGGTGGCAGGAATAAAAGAGCTGTAACACTCCCTCCAGCTTGCCAAACAATGGGAGAGAAGCAGCCACTGGGAGCCACTCCCTCCCACTAGCCCATCTACAGAGTAAAAAAGCTGCCACAATAGTGGACGTGCCTTTAGATAGAGAAAACAGTATGATGAAGAGCATGGTAGCTTGGCACTCAAGGGAATTGAAAACAACAATAAAACAGGTGCATTTATGAAGAAAGCAAAGACCAAAACATGAAGTGTCTTATGATTATAGCCATGTGGGTTTATTGCAAAGTTTTAAGTGAAGAACAGATATTGATCATATTTGTATTCTAGAAATAGCATTCTAGCCACAGGTTAAAACACAAATTTGAAAAACTAGAAGAATGTAAAGGCAATAGAAACCAGTTGGGAAACTGTTATGATTCTAACAAACTACGTACTATTACTACTTTTGTCATCAAGCATATAAGAAACAGGAATGAATATGGAAGAATCAAATGAGATGAGCCAATGCAAATCCACCTATATGTGTTTTATCTCAAAAAAATCACTGTGCAGCTGCACAGAATAGCAAGTATACAGAGACGAAGAAGAGTATCTGCCACTTACAGGCAAGGAAGCAGGGCAGGATGAAGGGCAGGGTGTGGTGGCAGAGCAAGATCTCAGACCCAACAAAAGATGAGACTATCCTGGTTAATTGTAAACTGTAAGTCTTACATTACTGAGTTCTCCCAGGAGAATTCTACTGGAAAGTAGACAATTACTGGGTCTCACCAAGGTACTTTTTCTTCCATAAGGCTCGTCTAGGTCATCAGCTTACTCCAGTCTCTGCTGTCTTTGCAGTATCATTCTTTAACTTCAACCAAGGCTTGGAGAGGCAAAGCCTATTAATGCTGTATGCTCATGTGGTAGGTAGGATGATGCTCCTATCCCCTGCAAGATGCTCATCATCTAATCCCTGGAACCTGTGAATGTGTTAGACTACATGACAATAAGGAATTAGGACTACAGATTCAATTAAGGTTGCTAATCAGATGATTAGATACAGATCACAGATGTGATCGATCACAAAAACATTCCTGGAGAAATTTTGGCCTCATAGGAAAAAGAGCCATCTTAGGAAATATCACTCACTCAAACCCACAAATACCTCAAAACTCTGCCTTATTCTGAGCCAATGTGGAGGAGTGAAGGCTCTGTCTCATTGCGCCTCTCTTCATACATGGTAACCTAGGACCTAGTGGGAAAATGAGCGTGATGGATGAAGGATCTAGGAGAGGCAGTAGAAACTATGCACGTCCAAGTGCCCAGAAGAATGGGAGCAGGAAGAGATAGGACCAGGGCAATGTCCATGACGGTGCAGGGTTTGTCAGACTGCCTATGCAGGGAATTTGGCAGAAAAAGTCCTCAGACTTCCAACAAGAAAACCTTGATGCATCAGAGCAACCTTTCTACATTTGTAGAAATGAAAAAGGACAAGTTATCTACAGCAAAACTATGAACCAATACAATAGAATGTAGTAAAGGGTAATTTTCATTGTAAGAGTAAAATTGTGACTGTCAGATACAAAAATGAACACATTTACAAAGAAAGTGGTGAGGTGTTACCACCAATTCAAAGGAGATACAAAAAAGACATATTTGTAGATTAGGAATATTAAAATGAATGTACAAATGGAGACAAATCTGTTCTCTTCCGGTCAGGGGAGGGAAGTCAATTGAAATGTCTCCACTGGACAGAATTTGTCTACAGACAAGAGTCAGGGTTTTGTGTTGTTTTAGGGTTTTTTTTTTTTTCTATCAGTTACTGACATCCTACAGTGTTATAAGATAGCTCCCATGGAATATGCTTTAGGCCATGCATAGTTTTTCACCGGAGCTTAAATCTTCCTTAGTGTTTTGACTGGTATTTGTATATAGTGACTTACCAAAAGCATGCTTATAGATGGTCCTAGAATTTAAAACTAAGAAGCCAATCTCCAGGCCATCTGCTGAGGGCAGTTAGGATACCGAGGTCGTCCAAGGAGCTAAGCGATGACACCCAGAGTACCTTGCTTGTGCCATCTGACAGGGCAGCTCACTGCTGTAGAACCTTTCTGAAGATCTGCCCTTTAATATTTGATCCCACACTCTACCTATGCAAAGTTCCTTATTTCTAAGTTCATTGCCCATCTCCCACCTGCAAAGCAGGCTGTAGACCTTGAAGATGTCTCAACCTGGTCTCCAGTCCTAACTCCACCCAGATACTAAGCCCAGGTCTAGAAGATTCCCAAACACTGAGATAAAATATGAAAAATCCTACCCTCTGCTTTGTCTATAAATCTGGCATTTCCAGGGACAAAACCCAGGCCACCCCAATCTTACTGAGGTTACAAATGTTAGCAGAATTCTAATTTAAAGAAGTCTGACTACAATATAACAGTGACTGGAGGTCCTTACAGACTGGAGAAGCTGCAAAGCCTGCAGCAGGATGTGGGGAGTCTGTACCAAAGCAGAGAGCAAGGAGCATGGTGGGGGAGCAGAATTAAAACAGTAACTTCCACATGAGGCTTATGAGAAAGCATATATTTTAAAACTCCAGGGAACTCTCAGAACCTCAGATAAGAACAATCTGTCAATATGTTGTTTCAAAGGCAGAGGATTAAAAAAGAACTGCTAAGTCTAGATTGAGAGGGAAATGTTGCCTCTAGATGCCAAAAGTAATTGTAACACAATATGGAATAAACATTAGGAAGCTCCCAGAAGCAATTTTACATATGCACAGTGGTCATTTCAAATCATGTAGATGGAATGACAACAAAAAACGGCTGCAAGAAATACGAATATGAAGTATCTAGACAAAGAGATTTTAATATTTTCAGATGTTGATTTTTTTCCAAAATGGCTTTATTTACGTTAAAATTGTCTTTCAGCGGAAGTCAAACGAAGTAAAGACAAAAGTAATCTCTTTTACGAAATCTTACAGCAAAGACATAGCTACTCGTCTTCCAGGTTGGAATCTGAATGCTCTATTTGTTAATGGAAAATCCATTATGGCATTTGGGGATAATGCATTTTGTTAAAACAAATGAGAACTCTTCCCATCTCACTGACTCTTCGTCTAGAAATTTTAGAAATATCAACAGAGGCACATCATAAGCTGACATGTCATTAAGTTACGAAGAGAAGGAAGACAAACAAATATTTGTTATCACTGTGTGGCAGCCATTGACTAAACGTTCTCTCTCTTATCTTACTGAGTCAACCACACTTTCAGATACAATCCTAGGTGCAAACAGAGAAAGAGGAAGAAAAAAAGAAACTCAGAACTAAATCTAGATAATTATACGTGTACCAAATAATAAAGCCACAGAGTTTGGATCCAAACCTGATTGTCTGAGACACTCACTGGTTTAGATGATGGGATGAATCCAATTGGATTATTTTGTAGTTTTTTTTAAAAGTGATACTACCTTATGATTAAACCAAGATGATATTCTAAAACATTTTTACTGTATTTGTTCAAAAATATTTTTCAGCACCTACTATATGCTGGATATTGTTCAAAGTTCTGGGAAAACATCAACAAACTAAACAGAAAAAAAAAAAAGAAAAGAGAATGTTGAGTCCTGGATTCATATCTTATAAGAGAAAGCATTTTGCTCATTTTTTATTAAAGTTTTTTAAACCTCCCTAAGGAAGGAAATTAGAGCTAGCAATATTATGGTTAAATTAGAAAACACAGTATCACTACACTTAGTAATACTGTTGTCCCAGCAAAACAGACCATTTCTTACGTGACTTTAGCATGTGTGTGTGTGTGCGCTGCAGTTCTGCTGCCACATTATAATGGGACATACAAGAGGGTGATGGCAGTCCTACGGGATGTATTCCAGCCCCAAATCCACCACTTAGCAGTCCTAGGCAAATCATTTTACCTCTCTAGACCCTAAGTTTCCTCCAGTTGCAAAATAAGATACTAATACCTCCTCCACAGGGTGGGTGAGGGAACTAAACGAGTTCACATAGAAAAAAGCACTTGGCATAGTACAATACCCTTGTAAGTTTAATCAATACTGTCAGGATGTAAACAAGGACATGAGTTACTGCTACTGTCCAGTTTAGTCATCTTTTAAAAAGTCAGTATTTGTGTAATACTGTTAACGTTTAATACTGATGTTACACAGAAGTCCAGTTAACTCCACAGGTCATGCTGGAGGATGGAAACAGAAGTAGAACTGTATGATACATACCCATGGAAGTAAAAGAAAACACGCATGCTTCACATCTCTAATGTCTAATGTTTGTAATTACCTTGTTTGGCCTGCATTTCACAGAACAGGAAACAGAGCAGAGTGATTACTATAGCTAAAGTCACACAGCTCTTCAGTATGTAAATTTGACTCTCAATCCCTGTATTTTTGACACTGATACTTACATGCTTTCAGCAATGGCAGCTTCTCTCCTATATGGCTAATAACAGTTTTGTAGTATCCTCCTCTACTCACATTTGAAAATGTTTTCCCTTCTATTCTGAAACTTCCCAATGCCCCAGTTGAAAAGTTTTAAGCCAATCCATGAAAATTGCTTGTTTGCAGCAGTCCTTTCTCGCCTAAGGGTCCTCAAATCCTCACTCCATCTGGGGCATATATAATACCATCTCTGCGGCTGACATAAGTTCAGGATAAGTAGTGCTATCTTTGTTCTCTAAACAATTTTGACCTGTGTCTGTGTGGCTCACCTGTGATTGTCTGAGACCAGTCTGTGGGTGAATAAATGAGTGAATCAATGGATGAACTGCATGTGATTAGTTTAGAAATTATTGATCAGCCATTATTCCAGATACTCCCATTCCTGATGTCCACTCTTGCTGCTCCCCGTCTCCACAGGCGGGTCAACATCTGGACTTCACACCAGCAGAGCTTACTACTTAAAATACAGGAAGAATGATGGCTGTATGCACTTTCAAATACGTTGTTTCAGTGACTCTAATGTAATTTTGTAAAATACATGCAAGCATCTATTGTGTACTTCAAATTGTAATTCAGGAAAAGTTAAAATCCTGAGAATCACATGATTTCCTTTGAGAACCATATCGACCTTCAGATGTGGCCATTTACAAAAGCAACCCGCATACTTCAGTCTGTATGCATGGGATTCACCCTGTCTACCTACAGGAAGACACAGACATAATGAGTCACACCTGGAGGACATTAGCGTCTCCTCCAATGGACTTAACCATGTAACTACCAGTCATGCATAAGTCTTAAAGATCTTGTGGATTTTGTTATTTTACCCGTTCTGTTTATAATGTTTCAGCTTTTAATTTGATTTTGAAGTTGTAGTTACTCAAACGATGTTTTACTTTCAGTACTACATTTTCATTTCCTTCCAGCCAACACTGCAATAACTGAAGTTTCAGCAACTTATTCCTCATTAAATGCCCATTAGAAACACCTTGTCCTCTGTGTGTTTTGGATGATCGCTTGTATTACAGATTGCCTTTTTAGAGTACTTACACTTTTTCACTGATAATCATACTTTGTTTCCTTTTCATATGAAAGTTGAATTTTTATTTTTCTTATTTTGTTTTCATTGTCAACATTCCAGATTGGGTTTTATGTAAATACTTCTTAGAAAACATGTAAATATTACATCAATATCCAAAAGAGGGAAAAATTTATTCCAATAAAACAGTACTAATATATATAACATTCCAATTCTCTTTTAACTAGGCCTCTAGATATGCTAGGGGAAAAAAAAATCCAACTCCAGAGTTGGCATAATCTATATTAGCTTAAAATATTAATAATTTAGCCCAAAGGTCAACTTTTTAATAGAAAATACTTGGTCGTTCTTAATAAAATATTTAAAGAGTGAAAAATACCTGAAATAAAGCATTTTCAAAGAATTAGTGATAACTTTAAAGTAATCAGCATGCTCTTCTCCTTGGGGGCCAATATTCAGAAAAAGCAGTTCATTTTATTTTATTGACAATATAGTGATATTTGGCAGGTTGTGTATTTTTCCCCTATTTAAATTTTTTAAAATTTAGTGTTGAACACCTGCCAGATTGGCAGCACTGGAAGTCTAAGTTACTGCATGGAATTGGCTCTCCATCAAACTGTGTTCCTCAGGTTGGGGATGTAGGCTTTTGTGTGAGATATTTTTTCTCCTACCTTAATTACTTTCCCCCTACAGCAGCCATTAATGAATCAGAGACACCACTAGCGGAGATTGATCCACTTCGTCCCTGGCGAGAAATAATACTGATTTCTTAGTATTATGGGAGAATAATTTGAACTGAGAAAGAAAAAAAGAGTTGAAGTCAGGGGGAAAAAAAAAAAAAGATTCTTCACTCTAGGAAGGATAAGAGATCATGTACTCCTGGTTGTTAATATCATTTAATACGCTGTCTGCATAGTTTCTAACCCCATCTGAGTAAATCACAGGAAATGCCTGAGCCTCACTGAAGATCCTGCTTATTCCCCTCCAGAAATGTTGACCGCAGTGGTTCAAAGGGCCCCTGAGCTGCAATACAACTCACAGCTACGTTTGCATCACTCTCACACATGCTGCCCAGGTGATCGACTGTTCTTCCAGGGACAACAAACTTTATATCCCCTAAGTGAGCTCATTGGAGAGATAAATATTCTTTTTATTGAGTCGAAATGTCTCTTCTTCCTAACTCAGACCCTAAATGGTGCTGTAGTCACTGGAGCTAGTTCCATCCCTTAGGCCCAGTTCCTGGGAAATTCTCATACTAGATTTTAGACCGTCTTCCTCTTTCTAGTCAAATCAGAGTTAATACAACAATAATCATTCTCGTAAGTTCGTGTTACTTCTGTCTCTAGGCCTGTCTCCAGGTGACCCCAAACTCAATGACAGTAGTTCATATTGTGAAAGGGACGATATTGAATGATACAAAATCCTGGATTTTGCAAGAAAATGAGAAATTTTCAGTTTACAATTTTAAATATATAAAATCTCCAAAATAACTTTGGTCTGAGAAGTGCTGACTGTAACAAAATACAACAAAATCCTTAGTCTGGACAGAAAAGCTCCTTGTTCCAAGACCCAAATAGGCAGTATCACATAGAAACCACCTCAGATGACTGTTTTTCTTCTAGACATATGGTTAAACCAAAACAAGCATATATATTAGCCAAACAGAAACTAATAGAAACCACTGAAAATGGGTTTCTGTTTGTACTCAGGGGAGTTCACAGAAGGGTGGGGTGCGTGAGCAATTAAGGGCTAATTTTACACTCTTTATAAAAAGTGTCATAGTCACTTAACTATTGCAAAATGATATGCATGACATTTGCACATTTTTGTCCCGTAATACATGTTGTTGATTTAAAAATTCAGAGAAGTGACAAACGTTAATGAATTCTGCATGCCATAAATAGTGAATTACCCTAGAACAAATGCAGAAAAGTGACAGAATATGAGTTTAGAATGGCACATTTGCAGAATGCACATAGTAGTCTATCTCCGTCTACTGATTCAGGCACCAAATGAAATCAGTTGCTCAAATGCAAACATGCCTAGGTGTCTTCTATCCTTTGAACGTCACATTGTCTGCTATCAAGAAACTCATTTCTAATTCCATTTCTCTATGCCAGAGAATGACCGACCCTCTTGGAAAATAAAGCAAAAGTTGGTAGGGAGGCAGTCTGAGTGGCAGAAGCAGTTTCTGCAGCTTTCCCAGGTAAAAGCACTTCATCTCGATTTCATTCCACCTGAAGATAGTTGCAAATGTGTATTAGACTTGTTCTCATAAAGCAGCTGGACTCCTATTCCACCAGCCAGTGCTCCAAAGGAGCTTACATCATTCAGGCTTTCCAACTGTGGTGTCAAGATAAATCTCTGCCTTTGAGAGACTACATGCTTTCAGTGTTGGTCTGCATGCTACTACATTTTGCAGAAGTACCGTTTAGAATGAACTTATGTACAACAGTCCTTCTTTTTACAATAAAGTAAGTCAAGTTCATTTAGTTGAAAATTACATTTGTGGCTAAATGCGATCATTTCATTTTCCTGAGTTTATGAAATCTTTTGATCTGGTTGATTCAAAAATGCTGAGCAATACAAATATATAACATTTTCCTGGATTCAATAGTTTTCCCTGTTTCTAACATTATAGGCAGGAAAAGTTGATGTGAAGGTAGCTATATTGAATATGTTGTATAGAAGAATGTATGTGGTAGATTTTAAATGAAAATAATGCATTTTTCTGGGATAGTTTTCTTTTTGTAGTATTTAAAACCTCACTCACTGACAAGGGGATATCTTTTAAGGCTCAGTTTGATTTAGGTGTGGAAACTCCTCTCTAAATAGGAAGAAAAATGGTTTAAAAATACTACGTATGTATTTAAGAACATTTCCTTTTTTCTCAATGAGAAAGTTAATTCAGACTCAGAGACACAGATAAGTAAAAGTAAGTTTCCATCTACTGAAGACCTCTGTGGGAAAGTCACTTCATTTGCCCTCTCATTTATATGAGCAGTATTTTAACTAAACAGAACAGTTCTTATGTCTCTTCCCTATACCCATATATCTTATGTTTCATAACCGGCAAGAAAAAAGTATCGGAAATATAAGTCACAGAGAAAAACAGGTCTGCTGGTAGCTGATGAGGTTTTTAATACGACCCTGGTACAGATGACTTCCTATGAGCTGATCAAAGTCTTGTCTGGAAGAGATAATCAAACAAAACAAATGCCTAGAAATTAAACAGGACAAAAATAGAAAATTGAGTTTCCACAAAAATCCAAGAAACCCCCACATGCATATAAACTACTCCTTTGCTTTGTCTGAAGTTTCCCTGCTTACTCTTAGAAGCCACATAAGAAGTCAGGGATATTTACCATTACTCAATAAGCCAAGCACCTTTTTACCTAAATTGGATCTTCTAAGTTTCCATCCAAATGAAACAAGTACACTAAAGTAATTCGCTTCTGAAAGGGAGTTTAATATTTCATTTTAGTGACTATGTAAATCATACAATGTCTTATAAACAAAGCAAGTTTATTCCCAAGAAAGAGATTATAAAATATAACGCTGTCTTTTGGGAAGCCATTTACCTGATTCAGACAACTTTAGCACAGTCTTTACATTATTGAACCTTAAATATCTTCCCCCTAAGTCCCTCAGTTTATGTTCAAACAGCCATCTGTTTTTCAAGTAACCAAGTAAACATAACCTGTTCATGTGGAAGCTATTGACTTCTGTAGCTAATAAGTATTACACAAACCAAGGAACAGTAAGGTTATGACAAATGGCATTCTGTTTCCTTTAAGATGTGTTATGATATACCAAAATGATTGCCAATACCATACCTTACACACACAATTGAGGATTATCCAAACATTTTACTATATTTATACCAAATGCATCATGTGGCATATTGATTCCATTGTATAGGCAATTTCCCCTATAAAACTAGAGTAAAGAAAAAACACTCCATCAAAATTACAAACTTAGGAAAGAGGAAAAACAAACATGGAAATGCATTTGAAGTAGTGGTCTTTAAAAAAATAAAATGTCCTGTATGAAACTCAAGATTGGATTTACAAATTTGTTCTGGAAGAACTATTTATTGTCAGAGTGCCTGAACCATAACCAAAAAGTTCACATCTAGGATCAATTGTGAGTAATTGATTCTCTCACTTGCATTGGCAAATGTGTGAGCTTATTATCAATGACATAAGTAGCATGGTCCATGTCTCTAACAGACTAAAAGCAGCTCCTTAGGGCGACTTGAACGACTATGTGTGTGTGAACAAGTACAGTAAAGTGTCTTATAAGATACCAAGCATTAACATGTCATGGTTTTGAGGGGAGTTGGTTTGAGGAGGTCTTTTGGGGGGTTATTGGTGGAGGGTTGGGCATCATGAATGAGTTCTAGTAATGTTTATTGGAGTGCTGACAAGACACTTTGGCCAGAGTGTCACATCCCATTCTCTTGGCCTTTTCCAAATTCATTTCTCTCTCTCCCAGTGAGATTCACTGAGCAGTTAAATATCATGCTTAATAGCCCTCTGACATAAGCAAGATTATATTTAATAGATTTGAATATCATTTTTCCTATCACACTTAGCATTTCACAATTCAGGAACTTAATTGGTTTGCAAAGGTACAGAAAAAGAAAATGATTTCTGGATTTCATATGTAGTACTTTCTTGCCCCCTACTGGAAAATGTGAACCTGGCATACTAAGAATTCTAATTTTAAAGTATTTTCTGATTGATCTTTCCTGTAAGCCAGTTCACAAACCCATATATACTTCAAACAAGAATAAAATGTAGTAGGTGTAGAAGAAGTTTAATACCATTAACTATGCATTTTATTAAAAAATAATGAACTTAAGAAATCCAATTTATTTTTAGAAATACCCTCAGGAGTACCAAAGTCAATTTTCCAATTGCATAGTAAAAGTAAATCCACCAAATCAAGGTGAAAACTGGTATAATTCTTTGTAAATAGAGCTTAAGGGGAGCTTAACATTAAACTGGATTTGCAAACAGTATAAAGAAGTATGTTTTCTGCTTTTTAAATATTATTCATGACTTCTTGGGCATCAAAAAAATTCTATTAGAAAGGGTATTTCAATATTTGCTTTATTTTTGACGATACACATGCAGTTTTTCTTGAGAAATATTTTTAACACAGAGAACCTGGGGCCCCTGGATCACATTTTGATCATTTCTTCTACAGCAGTGAGCTATGAACCTCCTCTCACTGGAATGATGATCACCACTATTTCTTGGATATGCATTTTAGCTTTTGTGGTTCAAGGCCTCTATATTCTTTTACACAAATCCAGCTAATCACGAATTGCAACCCATGCAATGATTAATGTTCTTTGACAGCATTCTTTTGTCATCCGATTCCAGTGATTGTGAGGTCCATAGTCAGAATGACCAGCCCTCAAACAAAGAAGAGGCCATTCTTTGCGGGGCACACTGCTGGGATGTGCCTCTGGCTTCTCATGCCTCTTTCAGTCTCTGACACCCAGGAGGGAACTACTGCTGGACTGAAAGACTGAAAGAGGCTCTGTGGGGAACTTCTCCATCGTCAGCCATATGGAGCTTTTTACTCAGTGACCCGAATCATTCAAAGGACAGGTCACTTCCACGGTAAGGCAGGAACGCCTCACAAGGGCAGGCACACACACCCAATGGAGAGAGCGAGCCTCCCCTCCCCTTTCTGGCATCTCCCTTCCAACACGGATTGTCTTCAAAGGCCAGTTCTTGGACAAGAGCTGGATAGCAAGATAAGTGCTGCTCACGAAAGGCACTGAGCAGATGAGACTATAACCAGACCTTTTTCGTTCCTCCCAGCCCTTGATTTCAGTCTATGGAGGGCTCCACATCTCCCCGGGGTGGGAATTACCTGGATTCCTTTCATGCTAAGTGCGACTCCTCAGTTCCAATTCTTTTCATGCAAAGGCAGAGCTAGCCAGGTGAGACAGAGGGGATGATCTTTGATGATGGTCTTTGAAACCCATATTACAAACATCTGCTCTACTCTGGTGTAGAAGACCATTCTCAAATAGTCATAAATACATACCTGGGACTCAGTAATTTATAAAGAAAAGAGGCTTAATTGCTCATGGTTCCACTGGCTGTACAGGAAGCATGATGCTGGCTTCTGCTCAGCCTCTGGTGAGGCCTCAGAAAACTTACAACCATAGTGGAAGGTGAAGGGGAAGCAGACATCTCCCATGGCTGGAACAGGAGCAAGAGAGAGAGTGGGGAGATGCCACACACTTTTAAACAACCAGATCTCATGAGGGCTCTATCACAAGAAGAGCCCCATGTGGACAGTGCTAAACTGTTCTTGAGAAATCCACACCATGATCCAATCACCTCCCACCAGGCCCCACTTCTAACACTGGGGGTACAATTCAACATGAGATTTGGTGGGGACACAGATCCAAACCATATCATACAACAAATATCCTTTCCTGTTGGTATACTTTAAAACGGCAGCTTTCCGAGGGTCAGGGAGGGGGTAGAAATTCAGAATTTTAGCATCTTAGAATGCCTGAGAAGGATTTTGAACCTTTTAGGACTAAGACATTCATTTCCGTTATAGGTACCAAAAATGCTTCCACAGAAACATTAGCTGCTGTATAAATAGCAAATGCCAAATCTCCTGGCTGACCTTTATGTAATCTGCATAGAATGAGCATCTTCCAAATTTTTAGCAAACAAAAATGTGTATTACCAAGCTCTGGTGAATAATTCCACCCCTTCCTTTACAGCAGTAAGGGTTAGAAACTGGAGACACTAAGAAGGGAAGGACCCAAGTTGAACTGAAGTGTGAATAAACTTAGTTCAGTGATGATCCTGCCCTATGCCCTGCCACAGAAGAAGTAACGTTCAGTTGTATACCAATTTTGAAAGCATTTGAAATGTATCCCCCAGTCTCACTCCACCCCATTGGGAGTTAACTACCAGGACAACTTTTGAAGATAAAAATTAATAATGCATGGTCATTGGAGTTTTCCCAATCATTTTCCTCCTGATTTGTCTTCCTGGGTATCCCCTCAAAGTTCACTGGTTCTATTTTAAGAAAAAGGAAACCAGCATGGTATGATGGTCATTAAATCAAGTCATTTACACACCCATGACTCCGGTTGAAATATATTAGTAGATATAGAGTTCATTTTACAATATCTCTATATAGGTAAGCTGATTTCATTGTCTGAAATCAGAGGGAAAGTTTGCAGTTCACGCTATCCTCAGGAACCTCTAGGCCTATTTTCTAAAATTTAAGATACAGAACTACTAAGTATTCAAACGAGCATTTTCTCAGACCTAAATCTGTTTCCTGAGAAAAATTTTAGACTATCTTCAAATACAGGGAGGAAGAACCTACATGCAAAAAGAAAAGTCTTTACTAATCTTCCCAAGTACATATCAAGAGAACTATCCACATTCCCACTATCTAAATACATAGGACAGTGAGATTGCCTGGGACAGAGCCATGGTCATTCACAGCCAGTTGTCAGTATACAGGGGGCATTTCTGGGTGTCACCTCTCCATTGCTTTGGGATTCCTGATACAGAACACACAGAGGCTGCAAGAAGCCTTTGAGGAGATGGGCCTCAGTGTCATCACCTCAACTTGTATGCATTGTCTCTACAATGAGTGACACAGAAACTTCCACTTCCCGTTATCTCCAAAGATGTTCATCTCACATCTTCCGCTTTTCAACTCCTGTGGAAGCTAGGCTGAAGTGGTTGCTTTTCCAAGAGCCTGTGGTCTTTATCCCTATAGAGTTCCCCCTTACAAGCCCAGTTCTGCTTCTCAAGAAAGCCACACTCGGGAACTAAATAATCAAACTTCATCAAACTCTCCATTTGCAGTTTTATAGACAAGCCTCTCACAGTTGCGCCACACAATAGTTAGGTGAGGGAACACAAGAAGTAGGTGGAAAAGGAACAAATTTAAATGACCTCAAATTTATATGTTTTAGCTGATATGCGACGCCTTTTCCACAAGCCCGGAACCTCTGCCCTTTGTCCGTTCTGCTCTGTCTCTCAGTGTACCCTTTAGTACATAACGTTAGAAGAAACCAGTAACTACTTAATAGACAACCTGTTTATTCACTTACTAACTCTTAAATTCATCTTAAAGAAAGGCACTCTCTCATTATGGTTTTTTGACGATTCCTTCCTCTTTGGAAGAATCGGTGTTGGAGTTAGGCCATTACTTAAAAAATAATAAAGTAACTGTAGCTTACTTCAAAAATAAAATATGAATAACTAAAATGAATTTTGATTTCTTTTGACTGCGCAAATTATTTTGAAAGCTAACAGCTCTGCACATTTTTAAAATAGATTCAATCATTCAAGCTCAATCACAAATTTTCTACCCCATAATAATTTCTAATCATTTCACAGTGCACACACACTGCATCTAAATGCCTTCTTCCACATGTCAAAATAAAATTCATATCTATTACCACACCTCTGAACCATCAAATCATTCAAAATGAAGATCACAAAATGAAGATACATGGAAATGATATGTAATGCCACAACAGAATGTATTCTGCAGAGGTAAGCTTGCCAAACTCCAGCATCACACTTTTAACTCAAAACAGTATTTTGCCTTTGAAATAATTTATTTTTCACTTTCTAAATACATTGTGATATTTATAACTTAAACCAAACTTTGCTTGAAAGACAACAGCCTTACTAGTACTGAAGACAATATCACTTCTGGGGATTATCTGTACGGTTAACATTGTTATTATTAGGGTCCCTCGTCCCATTGATAAGGACACTGCAAAAATTCATGCAGAAGATCAGATTATAGAAAATTAGTTATCTACCACAACCAGAAATAATTCATTAGAGAACTTAAAAACTTGAAGACTCGAAGACAGAATCATCTATGTACACTTTCTCTTCTAAGAAATGAAAACTAAAATGAATCCTGTCACACTTCCCTTATTCATAACCTCAGCCTTGTAAACACAAAACACAGAACTCCCAAACACACTCTAACATATACAACACACACACACCCCTACCTTTACACACACCTGGCTCACTCATGCACACACATGCACAGGTACACACACGCCCCTACATACACACATGTAGGTCAAGAAAACCCAGACGGTTTAATCAGAATGCCAATGTCATAGGACTGTCTTGCAGTACACCTTTATTCTGGGCCCCATCTTAAGAGAACAGAAACATACCTCCTGACACCTATACATGCCTGTGAATGCCATGTTGGACAGCGAAAGGCCTCATGTCCCGAATCACCTGGAGACAGAAAGCACTTGCAGGGGAGGTATGCTTGACACATTGTGGTCATTGCTAGTTCTAAGTCAGCGATTGCTCTGGTTGGCATTGAAACAGACTCTTCTACCAGAGGATAAACTTGTCCTGGAGAAACAATTTCATTCCAAATTCACCTTGCCCCCATTTTCTTCCATGAGTTAGGCTCCCCCTTTCCAAATACCTCCTCCACTTCTTCCTTTGACTAAACACACACTGAAGGATGCTGGGAGGCTAAAGCAGTTTTTCCACTCAAGCCTTCCATCAGGTTCTGGAGAGCAACACACAAGCAGAGCAGCCATTCCATCTGTGGCATTGCTAACTCATTCCCATGACTGCTGGAAAGGATAAGACCTCACCGGGTAGGCCTTTAGGAGGAACCCGGAACTAACACTTTCTTACTCTCTCCCTCTTCTGTTCTCCACTAGACTGCTCCTATCTATGTCTCCTCCCTTTGCATGAGCCACCCACCTCCCTGCCATGATAGAAGTGCCCCCTTTCTAGTCTTCAGCTGTGTGTCCTACAAAGTCAGCCACCTCAGCGTGTCAGTAGGAGCAGTGAATGTTCGCTGGCCTGGTCAACTTGGAGTGGCTCTATCAAAGGAGGTACTGTGAGTGCCTTTCTTTACCAGAACAAGCCTTATTTAACTGTTTGTAGCTTCGTTGTTTTTCAAAGTTAGATTTTTTTCCATCCAGTCATTTCAAAATGGCTTTGAACTTCTGCACATTTCTGTTCACTTGTATTTGAGTTAATATGCTTCTCAAAGCATTCAACTTCGGCACCACTGTGGAATCTTCTTTTACATCAATATAGTATGATTTCAGGAACCATTTGTGTTACTGGTTAAATGAAATACGGCTTCCTATTTGATCAATAACCTAATTCTCATCTAGAATCTGTTCTTCCCCTTTTAAACTGTCCCAAATCCCCCAACCTCAATCCCAAATCCCCCAATCCCCACTTCCAATTCCAAATCCCAGAAAAGACGACAAGACTCATCATGCTATTGGTTTGTCTTCAGAATCATTAGACAGCCTCAATTCTGACAATAGCAATAAGAGCAGGAGAATTCGAGGCTTTGAGGGGGATACAGGAACACTGAGAAAATTACAAAATCTACTTAAATTTTTTTTTTTTTTTTTTCTTTCTGAGCAGATTTCGGTGTCTTCATTTCTAATCAGTCCGGGAGGCCACTTTTTTGGTGAGTTCAGTGGGTAAGCAAAAACAAAAGAGTATCAACCAAACATTCAGTCTTATGGAATGACAGTCAGAATGTATGCCTACTGGCCCAATCCCCTGAAATAATGTTTCCAAAATAATAAATCTTATAGCTTGCATTAATCTTCTGTATGACTCATCACACTATCATTTACCTTTCCAGAAAACATTTTAGCAAATAACTTCCTCTGAAATCAAACTGTTTAAAAGTATGAGTCCAGCTTGCCTTTCAGTGCCTTCAATCTATCTGAAATCTCCTGCAGTTTTATCTCTTTCATAGTCCTGTGAGGTGCTGAGCCCACCACATTCACAGAGAACTTCTGTCCATAAGCAGTATAAATAGTAAACATTCCAGCACATGTATTTGCAGGAATGGATATCCATTCTTTATTTCACCCACTTATTAAATTCAAATATTTATTATGCATTTTATATTGTCAAAGCACTGTATTAGGAGTGAGGTAGATACAAAATCAAACAAAATATAGTCTTAACTTTAATGGTATTTTGCTTATACGTAAAACATGTATACAACAAAACAGTAAGCTAAGAGAAGTGTAAATAAAATGACTTGGTGTTCAGAGGAGGTAGGATTAACTTTATCCTAGCTGTTAAGATGAGGGATGGCTTCAAAAAGGATGTGGCATTTGAACTAGAGAAGAATAGGTAGGATTTGATTATGTGTAAATGATAGAGGTACAGTTGGAAGGAGAATATCATGGCAGAGGGAAGAGGATCAACAAATATAAGAAAGTGAGAGGTATGGGAGTAGAGACCAGTATTTCCCTGAACTTTCCTGCAGCAATGGTTCACAAAGTGATGGGAAACACACTAGTTCGAGCATGTTGAAACTAGATCAGAGAGAGCCTAGCATGCCATCTGAGAAACTGCTCTTTAAGAGGAATGAAAAAAAAAATCACTGAAGGATATGGAGCATGTGAGTAAATAATTAATGGTTGCATCAAGAAGATTGCCAGCTGTGTGTAAGTAGTACAGGGGAGCACAGAGATAAGACTATTAGACTACTTCAATAGACTACACAGAGACAAAGGAAAAAGGCCGGGGTATGAGAGCTGCCTCAGAGACAGAGACATAGGACTTAGCAAATGGATACAAGGGAGAAGCAAAGGAGAGGGAATCATAAAGAGCCTTGAGTAACTGGGAGAATCATGATGACCTTCAGAAGCAACACAAGAGAAGGAAATAGAAGATAGGTTTATTTCCATACCTGCAAATTTGTCTAGTATTTCTGAAAGTTTTAGGTACAACCCCAACCCAGCAAAGCATGCCAAGTTATCCACAGAGACTTATGTTGAGTACATATTACTCAAACCAATTCTAAAGCAATATTTGCCCTGTTAAGACTTCAACATAGTCTCTATCTAATCTGTTTCAACTATTCCTTATTCCTTTTTACTTCCCAACAGCCAGCCTTTCCAACTGATGATTAGCTTACCACCACTCCTCTTTACCCATGGCTCACGCCCTCCATCATGGCTGTTAACTAACTTCAGATGCTCCTAGGTGATGGACTGCTCAGTTCAGCCACACCAACCTCTCACCAAGGCTTTCCTGGCAGAATCACCAACTGGACACGGCAGGCAAAGACCTGCCCCAACTCTTGGCCCTGGAAAGCTGGGCCCAGACAGAATCTAAGGTGCCAAAGGGATGGCAAAATGAAGATGGTTATGGTTAGTTGGAAATGCAATATTGCAAGATTGGAGTTCAGAATACAGAAAAGTTAAGAGATTCCATGACAATGGTCCTCAGCTGCCACCACACTAAGTGTGACAGTAAAATGTGTAAGCCTATCCAGCAGGACAGCTGGATGTAAGAGGAAGGAGGCCTCTGAGGAGAGGAGAGCAGAGAAGCTCAAACTCATGGTCTCTCATACACACTATGGACATGTTTGTGTAATGAGGAGAATGAATGGGAGGAGAGGTTATTTTGTAACGTGGATCCAGGAGTACACCCCTTGGCAGCTCATGGATATGGAAAAACAGTAGTTGTCTTCTCTGGCCACAAGCAGCAGAAACCACAGGTGATCCACTCAAGCCACAAACAGCAGGCTGGCCCTTCAAAGTGGAGCCCTGGGAGGCTTGGAGGAGCTGAGGTGGAATAAACAAAGGTTAAATTCTCTTTCATTTACTTCTAAGTGACAGGTTTTAATTCAAGATAATTCACACTTGAATTGATCCTATCGGTTTCTGCTGCTGACAGACTAGGAGACTGTCGAGGGAAGAACTGTGAGGCAAGATGACTTGGATGTGGATGGGGAGGGACAGACGTGGGGAGATGTGTGCACTCACCAAAATCAAAAGGTGGGGAAAAAGACACCAAAAGGTGAAACTATGGATAAATGTGGTCTTACTGTACCCAGGGATTTTAATGTTTTTTCTCCCTTAAAAAGTCACTGAACAGCTTGTCTTTGTGAGGGGAAAAAAAACATGTATCCCAATGTCACTTTTTACTAGTTTCAAATATTACAGAGAGATGTTTATTTCATGATACTAAAAATAGGATAGATGCAAGTGTTCCTATTATATAATTCAAAAACTGACATTGAGAGAATGAGATATGGACCAGGTCATGTGGAATAGAGGGTCCAGGGTGACAAGAGAAACTCCAGTTCCTCCAGACTAGACTCCAACCTGGCTCTAAGTGAAAGAGAATCTGACAACACCAGTGGCTTTTGCAATTCAAGCCATTCCCCCCTTTGTTTGCCAAAGCTAAAAAAATTTAAATATATAAAAAAATTATTCTTGCTAAAATTCTATTTCTGGGGTCACAGCTGCAGGAGCAAGATTAACATATGCTAAAGCTAGAACTACTGAAGGTTGATTGTGCACATTTTTTCAAATGCAGCTTAATCGCCCAAGAATGCAGAATCAAATTTCAGATGTATTTAAAGCATGAAAAATATTTATATAATTATTGTCTCTCCTGATAAATATTAAAATCCCGAACCACTCTACCTAAGGTCCCTGAATCTCTGTGTTGAATCCCACCTCCACACAAGGCAGGCTCTCAACTCTCAGCAAAATTCTATCCACATAGGTCCCGCTCAAATTCCACATTCTCCATGAAGCCTCCTCCTCATGCCCTAACAGGAATTAACTCTCACCTCTGTGAAACCCCATAGCACTTTGTCTCCCTAATGTGGCACTTATGTGCCATGAATGGTAGTTACCTGGACACGCACACATCTTATTTCCCCTGCTTTCCTATTGCATTGTACAATCCCCAAGGGAAGGAACCATAACTTACACATCAGCATATCTCCTCTAACAGCCTAGTGAAATACATCCTGCTTAGGAGGTGTTAAGTATATTTTTTAAATGAATGATGACTGCATGAAAATTCTCCTGGGTATGCAGGCTTTCCTTTTAAAGTTTTGTCTTAGAATGTGGAAAGCAAGATTCTGCCGGTTGCACCTAGCCTGCGGCTACTTCTTCACCACGAAATCACAAACGAATACCATCTGCTATTTCTCTCTGCTGGGTCCCTCTGGAGATTCCCTTTAGGTTAATTGGCCACTCTGTTCTAGCCTTGACTTTCTCTCAGTTCTTACTCCTGGGAAAACCTTAGTCGGGCCAGGGGTCTAGGACACTAGGACACTGCTTTCTAAGTTATATGTTCAATACCATATGTTTTTCCTCTTTAAGTTCCTAATTATTACTTTCTTTTAGGTTATCTTCATTTCCTCCCTCCTGAAATGTTCCTTTTTCAGATCTCTCCTGAAACTATCTCCTTCGAGTCATCTATGGAACATAAGGCGAGCAGATGGTGCTGTGATTGCACTGGTAATTACCCCCTGAGAAAAGCAACCTTCTTCCCAAAGCAGGTAATTTGGACTAAAATAGAACTTTTGCCAGAATAACCCAGGTAAGTAGGGTGTTGAGCTTTATACATATACAATGGTATTTTATGCAATAGAAACCATCGCCATTCGTTTTGGACAAAACTCAGCTGTTTCTTGCCCCCTACAATGAAGGGGGCCAACTTTAAAGACTAAAATTAACTTGTTTCTATTCTAAACCTCCAAGTCAATCTCCAACAGTGTGTTTTGAGGCACCTGATCACAGCACAGGAACTTGGGGATCTACTCTTACTAGCAGTCATGTGCACTACTTCTCATATCTAGTTTTTAAGCATCATGACTTATTTTTTTAATGTTTATTTTAAAGGAAATTCCTGAAGCACAGTCGCCATCAGTATGTAAATTTTTTGACTTTTTGCCAAAATGAATATCATATCCTTAAACCCAGGCTTAGGACACAATGGGAAAAAAAACAAAATACCTCTTTGCTTGAAAGGAAACAAATTTTGCCTGCACTTTCACTGGTCTCTTATTGTAACTGCAAGCCATGATCTGCTGAAATACTTCTCTTGACAGCAAGAGTAACTAGAGTGCTTTCAGTCCAAGAACAGGGCACTCGATGTCATTGGGCAAAAATGGCAAAAGGTCGTCCAAATGAACTTCACATAAGAGGAAGAGAAGCAGTGAGAAATGATAATTGCACTTTCCAATCCAGACCAAGTCCAATTACCATCAATTCTTCGTGGTGGTGTTTTTCCTCTTATCTGGTGTAAGAGTTTGATAACCCAAAGGCTGTAATTGTGTTGTAGGGCTAATTAAAAAGGAGGCCAGGATTTTAATATGGATCCCCGACACAAAAGCAAGATATTTACTGCACTTGGCACATAACAGAGGCTAAAATTTCATTGAAAAGAGGTTTCAGAAATTAACATAACTATACATATCTGCTTTTCTCTTCTTCTCTTCTAGTAATGCAAAGCAGAATAGGAAAAAAATACTTGAGAATAAAAAAGCTCATTCTAAACATGTCAGCCTCATCAATGTTATGGATAGGTGACAACCAATTTTATAATAAAGAACCTGTGTTTTCCGATTCAGTGTTTCGGTTTTTAACTTGCAAAGCTCTTTTGTAATGTTTGGTCATCTCTTCCTCCACTTTTTCTGACATTACGAATTGTTCAGACTCCTTTCTGCATCAACCTTCTAAACTCCTATCTACTCCATAATGAACTTGCTGGAGAAAATTAAAAGTGGAAAAAGATGTTTTCTTTTTATCAGTCAACATTAGGAAATCTCTTAAGGAATTACTTTGCTGTTTAAAAGTTGCTCACCTGTATTCATGTGAGAGAAAATGCATGTCACAATGTAGCATTAAGCAGCATCAGAACTTCACAAGTATTAGTATTTCAAATAAGTCACAATTCTCAGCCTGGTAACTAGGAAAAATAATTCAGTCATGCTTAAGAGTAAGCTTAAACCAAATAATTGTGGTTAATATCAGACTAGCTGATTCGTGTAGTCATTAAAATATCAGCAGAGTTCCTTTCCAAAAGGAAATAATAGATTAATAAAAATTATTATTATAGCTAATATCCAATAATTAATATTCCTTATGGACTCTAATATAGATAGTTGTCTTTGAACCCAGCTATAAGTAATAACTGTTCTTCACATATAATTAGTACCTCAAAACATTACTTTGGCCTCATGAAACCACACACTGCACCTCCTGTTAAAGGTTATGTGACATTATGGACCTAGAACCAGAAACACCGTTTGACCTAGCAATCCCATTAGTGGATATATACCCAAAGGATTATAAATCATTCTATAAAGACACATGCACACATATATTTATTACAGCACTATTTACAATAGCAAGACTTGGAATCAACCCAAATGCCCAATGATAGACTGGATGAAGAAAATGTGGCATATATACGCTGTGGAATACTATGCAGCCATAAAAAAGAATGAGTTCGTGTCCTTTGCATGGACATGGATGAAGCTTGAAGCCCTCATTCTCAGCAAACTAACACAGCAACAAAACAAAACACTGCCTGTTCTCACTCATAAGTGGGAGTTGAACAATGAGAACACATGGACACATGGAGGGGGAACATCACACACTGGGACCTGTCAGGGATTGGAGGAAAGGGGAGGAAGAGCATTAGGACAAATACCTAATGCATTTGGGTCTTAAAACCTAGATGACAAGTGGATAGGTGCAGCAAACCACCATGGCATATGTATACCTATGTTACAAACGTGCACGTTCTGCACATGTATCCCAGAACTTTAAAAAAAAATTAAAATCAGGTTAAAATCAGTTTTAGACAGGTTATGTCAACATGGGAACAGTCTCTGCATTGGAGTCTTATTCACAGCTTCTAAAACCTGGGCCTTGAAAATTAGCACTTTGTTTAATGAGGGTCCAGAAGTTCCACTGTGAACAATAGTTTATCACCTCAAAAGGAGCCTGTGTCTTGTATGAGTTTTCCTTCAAGAAGCTACGAACTGAGACATGCCTCCTCAAACACCTCAGAACAAGGAGTATAACATTTGGTATTCGTCTGTTAACCAGCTGGTGGCCACAACTGGAATATCCAAGAGCAATGGTTCTCAAAGTGGGGTTCCCAAAGAGCAGCATCAGCATCACCTGGGAACCTGTTACATAAAGCAAGTTATCAGACTGTGCCCAGCCCTGCTGAACCAGAAGCTTTGGGGGTGGGGACCAGCAGTTTGTGTTTAACAAGTCCCAGATGCTCCTGATGCTTCCTCAGGTTTGAGAGCCACTGCCCTGGAAGCTGATTTCTCAAAATGTGGTGTGAGGACCATCAGCTGTTGATCACATAGGTGCTAATTCCTGGAACCCACCCTGACCTACTGAATTACACTATCTAGAAACAGACATTTTTCATAAGCTTCCTGGGAAGCTCTATTCATCCAACAGTTTGGGAACTACCCAGGCAAATTTAAGCCAATAGAGGATTCTCCCACTGAAACACAAGGGAAGATATGAACCCAACTAACGAACTTGCTGAAAATGCTTCATATTTGAAGACATCAGCCTGTGTTTCATCTTCAAGCTTGGGTGCAGCGAGGAAGTCCTTATGCATCGATTACTATGAGAACTAAATATGCTGTCTCACTGTTGCTTTTTAAAAGCCTTTAATCAACGGAAAGAGACATTTTCTAATTGAAAAACCAGAAAGCTGAAATAGAACATCTTCATGTCCCCAGATCATTATGTAATTAATATTAGGCTGCAAATAACCCTAGGCATTTTATTTATAAATCAGGTTTTTGTTTTGTTTTTTAATATGGTCTAGAAATGTTGCTGGTGACAGCACAGGCATTCCTCCATGGCCCATCGAGCGGCCACACCATCCATCAGCAGTGAAATTAAAGACTCCTCAAAACACAGCCAGAATCAGTTTAAAATATACCTGCCAAAAATAACAAAATAATTTCATGTATGAGAAGAGGTAGCAGATGCTGACATGGGGAAGGGAGGAAAAGAAAAAAGCAAAGGGAAAATAGAAAAGAGCGAGGTTAAAAGACGGAAGCCAGGCTCCATATTAACCTTAATAAAAGTCAATCACCTTCTCCTTTATCTTGCTGAGTGAAAATAAAAATATCTACAAGAACAAACATTCCTGTAACAGCAATTACAATCACGCAAGCAGCCTCAAAATCCCAACCTCTTCCTCTGAGGTCTCTGAAAATAAGAGTCCACAGAAACAAAACACTACATAATTTTAAATCTGCACAGTGTAGCTGGTGGACATATCAGATTTTCCCAGCATCCTCATACATCATACAGCCTTCAAGGTAACACTTGTATTTTGCCAAATTAATCCTTTTTAGCCTTATCATTATAAATAGATGTGTCTACTTCCCGACATTACAAACACAAGAAACAGATTAATCTTCTAGATACTGTAGGAAGCTGCTTTCTTACAAAGGCAATGTGCTATTTTGGACAAAGCAAGACTTTTGCAATAAGAGGGCCCAGGTTCAAATATGTTTCCCTATTTAATTGCTACATGAAGGGGGGCAAGTCGGTAAAACCAATCTGAGTTTCAATTTTCCCACTTAAAAATGATCCCCCAGCGAGTGGTATATCAGATAATACCCATGAAAATTCTATGTGTAATGGGTTTTCATACATCAATCTAGACTCTAAGTTTCCTAATGTTAGGGGTTGTGTCTTTTTAATGCACATAATATGTAACTTAATAGATCAATTGGATGTTTTCTATCTTGTCATGGGAACTAGAATTAGCATCAGGGGAGGCCAACAGAGCAGACCCAAGGTAGGCATGCGTCCCAGGCTCCAGAGTCAAACTAAGAATGGCGTCTTTCTGAAGTGGAGCTATCAGATGGCACGCACCTATGTCAGAGGGTGAGTAGGAAGGTCCAAGGGCAGATACTAAATCTGTCATCTAGCCCAAGGAGCCAGTGCAAGACCTGAAAAGCAAGGCCATATCTAAATATCTAGGACTAACAAAGCTCACGAATGGAGCAGGAGGGAAAAACAAGTTAAAGAAGCCAAAGCATCACAAAGAGCAGGATGGGGACCCGCAGAGTCTTGTGATGCTAGGTGGTGGGCGTCCCAAGACTTACATGCTTCAGCATGAGTTAAAGTCCTAGAATCATGGCAAATAGCTTGAGTGCTGTTTAATTTTTATTTAGCATTTTTTGAAGGAGTTAACCTAGTATGTTTGAACGAACATAGAGGGGTTTTAAGCCAGACAAACCCAAGTTCAAATCCCATTCTGTAGTTTACTAGCTGTGTGAACTTGCATGTGTTACCTAACACTCCAATTTTTCCATCTTCCTCAATGTGCTTTTGTGGGAATTAAATGAAATCAGGAGTTATGAAGGGCCTGAAATAATGTCTAGGACCTAAGAAGTGCTCAACAAATGTCAATTTCCTTCTCCTGCTATAATTTCTAGCCTTTTCCCTTGGCTACATTCCTTTTCTTATTAACAATTTATTATCTCTATTATAGTCAGTAAGTGCTTATTGAAAAGAAAGTTATCCCTTAATTTTCCTTTGGCTTTGCTTCCACATCTGATTCTAACTTAAACTGTAGCTCCCAGAACCCAAAGTCTCTTGATTCTATTTGTAGAGCAAAGCAGCAGAGCACTGGGAACCCATTAACTACAACCCTCAGCAGTAGACCTTTCCGTAAAGAAAGCTATTTGCCCTGTGCCGACTAAAAATATGCCTCAATAACTAGTTCACGAAATAGAAGCTTTCCCATGAATTTGTATTTAAAAAAACATTTTTCAGAATGTGAAAACCTGAGATTGGCTTTCACAAGTGAAATACGAAGAGATCATGAGTTAGCAACTATTTACTTTATTCATGTGTTTAGCACGTCTTTATTGAGGTCATACTATGCACGGGCCATAGGATGAAATGCTAAGGACACAGCATTGGAACAGATCAACATTGTCCCTGCCCCCGGGGAGCACAGAGACTATTTGTCAGGAGAGTGTGGTCAAGGCTACATAATAAACCTTCTAAATCTCAGTCATTCAACAGAACGAAGAGGTATTTCTCACCTACATCTCTGTCTGATGGGGATCTGGCAGCTGTCCTAGGCAGCTTTTCTTTTGGTGCTAGCACGGAAATCCAGGTTCCTTCTGTCTTTTCATGCCACTGTCTCAAACGTGTGGCCTCCAGGGTCTGAATGGAACGAGAATTGAGTAGGTGGGCTATTACCCAGCCTGGAGCTAGTTTACAGTCCTTCATCTGCATTTCACTGACCGGAATCCAATCACATGACCCCAACCTTACCGCAGGGGAGGTTGAAAATGTAATCTTCCCCTAGGGCCCCAGAACACGCTACAATGAGAACCAGTGAACATCTAAAATCACGCCTTTGATACATCTACTTTTTGCAAACCGCATTCCCATTTCCTAGCCCCTTCCAGGAAGCTTTCAGTCTAGTGAGTGGAGACAAGTATGTGGATAAATAACTGATTATAGATAGATTTGCTATGTGCTAGCACAGAGGGTCTAAGCTCTGAAAGTGCTGGGCTACTGAAGCATAAGAAAAAAATTCAATATGGAAATACTTTGGAGAATACAGTATTTACGCTGAGGCTTGAAGAAAGGGATGAGCTTTCACAAGTAAATGTGAGGGAAATGGCTTTCCAAGCAAAGGGAAGAGTTTGAGAAATGGAAGTGTTCAAGAAATGTCAGGGAGCCCAGCGTGGCCAGCAAGGAACTCACAGGAGCCCATAATAAACTTTGAAAGGAAGGGCAGAGGTCAAATTGTGAATGGCTTTGAATGCCGCACCTGAAACGACTCGCACCTGAAACGACTCGCACCTGAAACGACTCGCACCTGAAACGACTCGCACCTGAAACGACCCGCACCTGAAACGACCCGCACCTGAAACGACCCGCACCTGAAACGACCCGCACCTGAAACGACCCGCACCTGAAACGACCCGCACCTGAAACGACCCGCACCTGAAACGACCCGCACCTGAAACGACCCGCACCTGGCACAGGCAGGCGTAGCAAACACTACAAGAATGCAGACAAAAGGCAATGAGGTTCTAAACCAGGGAAAGGTCCATGCCACATCTTGATTTCATGCCCTTTGAAAGCAAGCAGTGTCTTTATCAACTTCATTTGTTGTTGCTGTTTTGCTTTTAGTTTCCTTCAATGCCTACCTATGGCGTACAGCACTCATCTGGCAGATACTGACGGACAAAATGGCTGCCTGAATAAATGTAGGAACAGCATCCTTTTAACAGATGTAAACACCCTAAGTACATGACCAATTGCCCAATATGTAGACATTCATTTTAAAATATAGATTGTTTTAAGGGAGGTACAAGTAGCAGGTGACCCAGAGCATGTACTTCTGTAGGGGTAGGAGAATGCCTCACATGGTCAGTAATGAAATACAGTGTAGGGAAAGGAGGATGCATCCCGGGGTAATGAAAATACAGGCAATAGGCCCAAGGCTCAGAAAACAAGAGCAGAACTAGAGCTTCTCATTTTTAAAAATTTATTTCTGTTTGCACCTCCCCTGTGGTGGCAAGAGCCTTCTAGCTGGTTTCTGGAAAAGCTGAACTCTAATGCCGCCTCTACTATTTTTGAGCTGATCAGCCTTAGTCATGTCAGGTGCTCTTTTCATTTTCCTTATCTAAACACATTGATGTTGACAATTATCTCACCCAGATCTGATAGAGGTAAACAAAGATACTTGGAAAAACACTTTGAAAAGACTAAAGTCCTAAGTAATATGAAGTACCCACTTTAATGGAAAGTACGGACTTCAAGTAGAGACAGTAAGGAGACTGAGGCAGAGCACGGGTTAAAAGAGGGATAAAATCTAATTATTTTCAGCAGCCTAAGAAATGCATCAAGATGTTTGGCCAGATCGTGGTGCGGGCTTCCAATTCCAGCTGATTCTGTTAGGTCACCTTCACATCAGCAATAGAATCACTTCTATACCAAAGCAGCTTCTACCTTGAGCTTTGCAGTTGTGATTAGTTTCTCTTATTTAGTGCCCAGAGGGACTGGCTTTAACCACACTGTAGGGTGACTTAATTAAAGAATTAGATAAACAAAGAAATATCTCCCTCTCTGAATCAAACCAAAGTATCATGAAAAATAAAACAAGCAGAAACAAAGGCACCGATAAAGTATTCAAGTAGAACAAGTTTATATAAAAACATAATGAGGGTTCATTATTACAAATCAAAAGGCTGAGAGGCAACACACAGAGCTCTCCATGGCCACCTTTATCAGATCCACCCAAGACAGAACAATGCTGAAAGGAATGCGGAAAACCATGCAGAAATAATGTGCCACATCTGTGTCGTCCATGAGATTTACAGGGTGCTTTGATAGGCAGCATCTCATGTAATTTACAGCAAGCTCTGAGATGGGCATTAGCTTCATTCTACAGATAATGAAACAGACTCAGTTTATGTGACTTGCCCACGTTCACATAATTATGAAGTAACAGAACCAGAACTCCAACCCAGACAGCTCACCTGGAGACCCAGGTGTCTTCCATTATGTGACAATTAAATTTCAAAGCAACCTGCATTTGTTTGATGGGTCTTATGAAAGGAAGGCATATTTTCTCATTGAACTGCAAACAGATATTCACTGAGCATCAACTATTTCCAAAACACTGTGCTAGGTGATAGGAGGATAAGCATAGTCCTTGATCTTACAGAGCACACATTTCTTAGAAAAAAATGCAAAAAATAATAATAATAAATAATAACATGTTCTCTCTAGTGAAGTATTTTAATTATACCTAGAAATAGTCAATCTAAATACAATTGCAATGCTCCCTACCCCCACATTCACAAGATTTATAGAATTTTCAGATCAGCATTACTTGCCTATGTGAAAAAATGTCCATACAAACACCAAAATATTGTACCATGAAGATCATTAATGGGTTCTGACCAAAAAGGCTTACATAGCATTCCCCTCAGCTTTACTAAGCTTCAGAGAGGCTTCTTCCTGACTAGAAATTACTGATCTCTCTTTTTAGAACATTTACTATAGAAAACTTGCAGTTGTAAATTCTTTGAGATGTAAATCTTCTACAACCCAAAAATGTCTTTCTCTAGGACCTGTGAGTCATCCCTTTTAAACATAATCATCAAGAAAGATAGGATCCTTGTCTGCTTGTCTCCATGGAGGGGTAGGAGCCTAACTTCCATCAGCACTACTTAGCAAACAGATGGCCTAATCACACTGACCAAGCTCCTAATATCTTCCAGGACTTCAGTACTTTCCCACTACCTCCCTACAGAGCATAAAAACTCTCCCACCTTTGTTTTATTAGAGTTTATTTCAATCTTCCCTGTTACAACAGTCTTGAATAAAATCATCCTTGCAGACTTATAGCTACAGTAACCAAAACAGTCTGTTTTTCACTCGTACAAAAACAGACACAGCCGGGCATGGTGGCTCATGCCTGTAATCCCAGCATTTTGGGAAGCTGAGGCAGATGGATTACCTGAGGTCAGGAGTTCATGACCAACCTGACCAATATGGTGAAATCCTCTCTCTACTAAAAATACAAAAAAATAGCTAGGCATGGTGGCAGATGCCTTTAATTCCAGCTAATCTGGAGGCTGAGGTAGGAGAATCACTTGAACCCAGGAGGCGGAGGTTGCAGTGAGCCGAGATCACGCTATCACACTCCAGCCTGGGGGACAAGAGCAAAACTCTGCCTCAAAAAAAAAAAAAAAACAAAAAACAAAAAAAAAAAAAAAAAAACCATAAAACAGGATAGAGAATCCAGAAATTAAGTCACACACCTACAACCATCTACTCTTCAACAGAGCCAACAATTATAAGCAATGGGGAAAGGACTACCTACTCAATAAATGGTACTGGGATAGCTGGCTAGCCATATACAGATGAATGATACTGGACCCCTACATTTCACCATATTCAAAAATTAAGTCAAGATGGACTAATTAACTAAAATATAAGACCTAAAATTATAAAAATCCTAGAAGAAAACCTAGGAAATATGATTCTCAACATTAGCCTTGGCAAACAATTTACAACTAAGTCCACAGAAACAATTGCACCAAAAAAAACTGACAATGAGACCTGATTAAACAAAGTCTTCTGCACAGCAAAAACAAAGAATCAAACAAAAATCAACCAAGTAAACAACCTGCAGAATGGGAGAAAATATTTACCGAACATACATCTAAAAAAACGTCTAATATCCAGAATTTATAAGGAACTCAAATTAACAACAAAAAGCCCATTTTAAAAAATGGGTAAAAAACATGAACAGAAACTCTCCCAAAACAAGACATACATGAGGCAACAAATATATGAAAAAATGCTTAACATCACTAATTATCAGAGAAATGCAAATCAAAACCACAATCAGATACTGTATTAGTCTGTTTTCACACAGATATAAAGAACTGCCCGAGACTCGGTAATTACTTATAAAGGAAAAAGGTTAAATTAACTCACAGTTCAGCATGGCAGGGGAGGCTTCAGGAAACTTACAATCGTGACCGGTGAGGAGAAAGCAAAGCACCTTCTTCACAAGATGGGAGGAATGAGAATGAACGCAGGAGGAACTACCAAACACTTAACAAAACCATCAGATCTCGTGAGAACTCGCTAACACCAGAAACAGCACGGGTGAGACCGCCCCCATGACTCAATGACCTCCACCTGGTCTCTCCCTTAATGTGGGGAAAAGAAAGAGCGATCAGCCTGTTACTGTGTCTATATAGAAAGAAGTAGACGTAAGAGACTCCATTTGGTTCTGTATTTGAGATGCTGTTAATCTGTGACCCTACCCCCAACCTTGTCCTTGCAAGAGACATGTGCTGTGGTGACTCAAGGCTTAATGGATATTGGGCTGTGCAGGATGTGTCTTTGTTAAACAAGTACCTGAAGGCAGCTTGCTGGTTAAAAATCCTGCCCGTCCCTGGGCAATGGAACATCTCTGTGTAAAATCCATTGTGTGCTTTGTTTACTGAGCAAGGAGAGAACCGCCTTTAGGAACAAGGTGGGACTTGCTGGAGCAATGCTGCTAAAAGGTTTAAGGAGAGTTTGCATATGTATATCAAGGCACAGCATTTTCCTTTAAACTTATTCATGTCACAGGGATTTTTGTTCATATGTCTTACTGCTGATTTCCTCCCTACAATGATCCTATTGTCCAGCCACTCCCTTATGTTTAAGATGGTAAAGATAATTATCAATAAATACTAAGGGTACTCAGAGGCCGGTGCCGGTGTGGGTCCTCCGTAAGCTGAGCTCCGGTCCCCTGGGCCCAGCTTTTCTTTCTCTATACTTTGTCTCTGTGTCTTATTTTTTTCTAAAGTCTCTTGTTCCACCTAACGAGAAACACCCACAGGTGTGGAGGGGCAGGCCAGCCCTTCATCTGGTGCCCAACGTGGAAGCTTTTCTCGAAGGTGAAGGTACGCTGGAGTGTGGTCATTGAGGACAAGTCGACGAGAGACTCCCGAGTACATCTACAGTCAGCCTTGCGGTAAGCTTGTGCGCTTGGAAGAACCTAGGGTAACAATGGGGCAAACTAAAAGTAAATATGCCTCTTATCGCAGCTTTATTAAAATTCTCTTAAAAAGAGGGGGAGTTAAAGTCTCTACCAAAAATCTAATTACGCTATTTCAAACAATAGAACAGTTTTGTCCAGTGGTTTCCAGAACAGGGAACTTTAGATTTAAAAGACTGGGAAAAAATTGGCAAAGAATTAAAACAAGCAAGTAGGGAAGGTAAAATCATTCCACTTACAGTATGGAATGATTGGGTCATTATTAAAGTAGCTTTAGAACCGTTGCAAACAGAAGAAGATAGCGTTCCAGTTTCCGATGTCCCTAAAAGCTGTGCAGTAGATTGTGAAAAAGAGGCAGGGCTAGAATCCCGGAAAGGAAAGGAAAGGAAAGTTCACACTGTAAATGCGTAGCAGAGCCGGTAATGGCTCGGTCAACGCAAAATGTTGACGATAATCAATTACAGGAGGTAATATATCCTGAAATGTTAAAATTAGAGGAAAAAGATCCAGAATTAGCAGAGCCATCGGAGTCTAAACCACGATGGCCAACTCCTCTTACAGCAGCTCAGATGCCTGTAAACTTACAACCTCAAATGCAGGTTAAACAAATACAAACTCCAAAAGAAGATCAAATAGAAAAAGATAGAGTCTCTGCCATGGCAATGCCAATCCAAATACAGTGTCCACAATATCAGCCGGTAGAAAATAAGACCCATCAGCCAGTAGCCTATCAATACTGGCCGCCAGCCGAACTGCAGTATCAGCAGCCCCTAGAAAATCCGTATGGACAGCCAGGGATATTTCCAGTGCCACAGGGCAGGGCGCCATATTCTCAGCTGCCCACCATGAAACTTAATCCTACAGCACCGCCTAGTACACAAGGTAGTGCAATACATAAAATTATTGATGAGGCAAGAAAACAGGGAAATATTGAGGCGTGGCAATTCCCAGTAATATTAGAAGCAAGACCACCTGGAGAAGGGGCCCAAGAGGGAGAGCCTCCCGTAGCTGAAGCCAGATATCAGTCCTTTTCTATAAAAATGCTAAAAGAAATGAAAGAAGGAGTAAAACAGTATGGACCCAACTCTCCTTGCATGAGAACATTATTAGATTCCATTGCTCATGGACATAGACTCATTCCTTATGATTGGGAGATTCTGGCAAAATCATCACTCTCACCCTCTCAATTTTTACAATTTAAGACTTGGTGGATTGATGGGGCACAAGTGCAGGTCCGAAGAAATAGGACTGCCAATCCTCCAATTAACATAGATGCAGATCAACTATTAGGAATAGGTCAAAATTGGAGCACTGCTGACCAACAAGCAATAATGCCAAATGAGGCCATTGAGCAAATCAGGGCTATCTGCCTTAGGACCTGGGAGAAAATCCTAGACCCAGGAACCGCCTGCCCCTCCTTTAATACAATAAAACAAGGCTCTAAAGAGCCCTACCCTGATTTTGTAGCAAGACTTCAAGATGCTGCTCAAAAGTCAGTTACCGATGAGAATGCCTGTAAGGTCATAGTGGAGTTGATGGCATATGAAAACGCCAATCCTGATTGTCAATCAGCCATTAAGCCATTAAAAGGAAGGGTTCCTGCAGGATGAGATGTAATCTCAGAGTACGTTAAAGCCTGCGATGGAATTGGAGGAGCTATGCATAAAGCTATGCTTATGGCTCAGGCAATCACAGGAGTTGCTTTAGGAGGACAAGTTAAAACATTTGGGGGAAAATGTTATAATTGTGGTCAAATTGGTCATCTAAAAAAGAATTGCCTAGTCTCAAATAAACAAAATGTAACTACTCCAGCTACTACAACAACAGATAAAGAGCCACCTGGCCTATGTCCAAGGTGTAAAAAGGGAAAACATTGGGGTAATCAATGTCATTCTAAATTTGATAAAAATGGGCAACCACTGTCGGGAAATGAGAGGAGGGGCCAGCCTCAGGCCCTGCAACAAACTGGGGCAGTTCCAAATTCAACCCTTTGTTCCCCAGGGTTTTCAGGAACAACAACCCCCACCGTCGCAAGTGTCTCAGGGAATAAGCCAGTTATCACAATACAGCAATTATCCCCAGCCACAAGTGGCAGTGCAGCAGTAGATTTATGTACTTTATAAGCAGTCTCTCTGCTTCCAGGGGAGCCTCCACAAAAAATCCCCACAGGGGTATACGGCCCATTGCCTGAGGGGACTACAGGACTAATATTAGGAAGATCAAGTTTAAATCTAAAGGGAGTTCAAATTCATACTGGTGTGGTTGATTCACACTATAAAGGAGAAATTCAATTGGTTATTAGTTCCTCAATTCCTTGGAGTGCCAGTCCAGGAGACAGAATTGCTCAATTATTACTCCTACCTTATATTAAAGTTGGAAACAGTGAGATAAAAAGAACAGGAGGGTTCGGAAGCACTGATCTGGCAGGAAAGGCTGCATATTGGGCAAGTCTGGTCTCTGAGAGCAGACCTGTGTGTAAGGCCATTATTCAAGGAAAACAGTTTGAAGGGTTGGTAGACACAGGAGCAGATATCTCTGTCATTGCTTTAAATCAGTGGCCAAGAAATTGGCCTAAACAAAAGGCTGTTACAAGACTTGTCGGCATAGGCACAGCTTCAGAAGTGTATGAAAGTACAATGATTTTACATTGTTTAGGACCAGATAATCAAGAAAGTACTGTTCAGCCAATGATTACTTCAATTCCTGTTAATCTATGGGGTCAAGATTTGTTACAACAATGGGGTGCGGAAATCATTATGCCCGCTCCATTATACAGCTCCATGAGTCAAAAAATCATGACTAAGATGGGATATATACCAGGAAAGGGATTAGGAAAAAATGAAAATGGCATTAAAGTCCCAATTGAGACTGAGAAAAATCAAGAAAGAAAAGGAATAGGATATCCTTTTTAGGGGCGGCCACTGTAGAGCCTCCTAAACCCATTCCATTAATTTGGAAAGCAGAAAACCCGGTATGGGTAAATCAGTGGCCGCTACCGAAGCAAAAACTGGAGGCTTTACATTTATTAGCAAAGGAACAATTAGAAAAGGGACACATTGAGCCTTCATTCTCACCCTGGAATTCTCCTGTATTTGTAATTCAAAAAAAATCAGGCAAATGGCGTATACTTATTCACATTTCATATGGGCAACATGCCAGACAGGAGAAAGTACTTCCCATGTTAAAAAACATTTATTATCTTGTTTTGCTATAATGGGAATTCCAGAAAAAATTAAAACTGACAACGGACCAGGTTATTGTAGTAAAGCTTTCCAAAAATTCTTAGATCAGTGGAATATCACACATACAACAGGAATTCCTTGTAATTCCCAAGGACAGGCCATAGTTGAAAGAACTAATAGAACACTCAAAACTCAGTTAGTTAAACAAAAAGAAGGAGGAGACAGTAAGGAGTGTACCACTCCTCAGATGCAGCTTAATCTAGCACTCTACACTTTAAATTTTTTAAACATTTATAGAAATCAGACTACTACGTCTGCAGAACAACATCTTACTGGTAAAAAGAACAGTCCACATGAAGGATAACTGATTTGGTGGAAAGACAACAAAAATAAGACATGGGAAATAGGGAAGGTGGTAACCTGGGGAAGAGGTTTTGCTTGTGTTTCACCAGGAGAAAATCAGCTTCCTGTTTGGATACCCACTAGACATTTGAAGTTCTACAATGAACTGTTAATCTATGGGGTCAAGATGCAAAGAAAACCACCTACACGGAGACGGAAAAACCGCAGTGGAGCACCATTGACTCGCATGATGAACCAAGTGGTGATATCAGAAAAACAGATGAAGTCACTACACACCAAGAAGGCGGAGCTGCCAATCTGGGCACAGTTAAAGAAGATGACACTGTTAGCTAGAAAAAGCCTAGCTAGCACAAAGGTGACACAAACTCCAGAAAAAATGCTGCTTGCAGCTTTAATGGTTGTATCAACGGTGGTAAGTCTCCCCATGCCTGCAGGAGCAGGTGCAGCTAATTATGCCTACTGGGCCTATGTGCCTTTCCCGCCCTTAATTCGGGCAGTCACATGGATGGATAATCCTATTGAGGTATATGTTAATAATAGTGTGTGGGTACCTGGTCCCACAGATGATCGTTGCCCTGCCAAACCGGAGGAAGAAGGAATGATGATAAATATTTCCATTGGGTATCGTTATCCTCCTATTTGCCTAGGGAGAGCACCAGGATGTTTAATGCCTGCTATCCAAAATTGGTTGGTAGAAGTACCTACTCTCAATCCCATCAGTAGATTTACTTATCACTTGGTAAGCGGAATGTCACTCAAACCACAGGTAAACTATTTACAAGACTTTTCTTATCAAAGATCATTAAAATTTAGGCCAAAAGGGAAAACTTGCCCCAAGGAGATTTCCAAAGAATCAAAAGATTTAGTTTGGGAAGAATGTGTGGCCGATAGTGCGGTGATATTACAAAACAATACATTTGGAACTATTATAGATTGGGCACCTCGAGGTCAATTCTACCACAATTGCACAGGACAAACTCAATTCTGTCCCAGTGCACTAGTAAGTCCAACTGTTGATAGTGACTTAATAGAAAGTTTAGACAAACATAAGCACAAAAAATTACAGTCTTTCTACCCTTGGAAATGGGGAGAAAAGGGAATCTCTACTCCAAGACCAAAAATAATAAGTCCTGTTTTTGGTCCTGAACATCCAGAATTATGGAGGCTTACTGTGGCTTCATACCGCCTTAGAATTTGGTCTGGAAACCAAACTATAGGAACAAGAGATTATAAGCCATTTTACTCTATCAACCTAAATTCCAGTCTAACAGTTCCTTTACAAAGTTGTGTAAAGCCCCCTTATATGTTAGTCATAGGAAATATAGTTATTAAACCAGACTCCCAAACCATAACTTGTGAAAATTGCAGATTGTTTACTTGCATTGATTCGACTTTTGATTGGCAGCACCGTATTCTGCTAGTGAGAGCAAGAGAAGGCGTGTGGATCCCTGTGTCCATGGACCGACCATGGGAGGCCTCGCCATCCATCCATATTTTGACAGAAGTATTAAAAGGCGTTTTAAAGAGATCCAAAAGATTCATTTTTACTTTAATTGCAGTGATTATGGGATTAATTGCAGTCACAGCTACAGCGGCTGTGGCAGGAGTTGCATTGCACTCTTCTGTTCAGACAGTAAGCTTTGTTGACAATTGGCAAAAGAATTCCACAAGGTTGTGGAATTCACAATCTGGTATCAATCAAAAATTGGCTAATCAAATTAATGATCTTAGACAAACTGTCATTTGGATGGGAGATAGACTCATGAGCTTGGAACATCGTTTCCAGTTACAGTGTGACTGGAATACGTCAGATTTTTGTATTACACCCCAAGTTTATAATGAGTCTAAACATCACTGGGACATGGTTAGACGCCATCTACAGGGAAGAGAAGATAATCTCACTTTAGACATTTCTAAATTAAAAGAACAAATTTTTGAAGCCTCTCAAAGTCACTTAAATATTGTGCCTGGAGCTGAGGCGTTAGATCAAGTGGCAAAAAATCTTTATGGATTAAACCCCACGACTTGGATTAAGTCTATTGGAAACTCTACTGCAGTAAATTTTGGAATTATGTGTCTCTGTTTAATCGGCTTGTTTTTAGTGTGCTGGACCAGTTGAAGAATCCTGCGCCAAAATCGAGAGAACGAACAAGCCTTCATCGCCATGGCACATTTATATAGAGGAAAAGGGAGGGAGAATGTTGCAGGAAGTCAGGGACTTTGAACGGCGGGACTGGCTGAAGCCACGACAGAAAAACATAAAATATGAAGATTTCATGGACATTTATTAGTTCTCCAAAATTAATACTTTTGTAATTTCCTATGTCTTTACTTTAATCTCTTAATCTCATCATCTTCTTTGTAAGCTGAGGAGGATGTATGTCACCTCAGGACCCTGTGACGATTGCCTTAACTGCACAAATTGTTTGTAGAGCATGTGTGTTTGAACAATATGAAATCTGGACATCTTGAAAAAAGAACAGGATAACAGCGGTGTTCAGGGAACAAGGGAGGTGACCTTGAACTGGCCGCCGGTGAGCCGGACGGAACAGAGCCATATTTCTTCTCTTTTTAAATGCAAATAGGAGAAATATCACTGAATTCTTTTTCTCAGCAAGGAATATCCCTGAGAAAGAGAATGCGCTCTGAGGGTAGGCCTATAAACGACCCCCTTGGAGGCGTGCCGCCTTTTACGGTTGAAGCCGAAGGGATGAAATAAGCCCTGGCCTCCTGTAGCGCTCCCAGGCTTATTAGGATGAGGAAATTCCCACCTAATAAATTTTGGTCAGACAGGTTGTCTGCTTTCAAACCCTATTTCCTGATGAGATGTTATCAATGACAATGCGTGCCCAAAATTTCATTAGCAATTTTAATTTTAATTTTAACACCATCCTGTGATCTCATCCTGCCTCCACTTGCTTTGTGATATTCTATTACTTTGTGAAGTATGTAATCTCAGTGTCATGATGACAATGGTGGTTTTGTTGAAAAGAAAAGGGGGAAATGTGGGGAAAAGAAAGAGAGATCAGCCTGTTACTGTGTCTATACAGAAAGAAGTAGACATAAGAGACTCCATTTGGTTCTGTATTTGAGATGCTGTTAATCTGTGACCCTACCCCCAACCTTGTCCTTGCAAGAGACATGTGCTGTGGTGACTCAAGGCTTAATGGATATTGGGCTGTGCAGGATGTGTCTTTGTTAAACAAGTACCTGAAGGCAGCTTGCTGGTTAAAAATCCTGCCCGTCCCTGGGCAATGGAACATCTCTGTGTAAAACCCATTGTGTGCTTTGTTTACTGAGCAAGGAGAGAACCACCTTTAGGAATAAGGTGGGACTTGCTGGAGCAAGACTTTTTCTAAAGTCTCCAGTTCCACCTAACGAGAAACACCCACAGGTGTGGAGGGGCAGGCCACCCCCTTCACCTTAACACCTGAGGATTATGGGGATTACAATTCTAGATGAGATTTTGGGTGAGGACGCAGCCAAACCGTATCAGATACCATCTCACACCAGTCAGAATGGCCATTATTAAAAAGTCAAGCAATAAAAGATATTGGCAAAGTTGTGGAGAAAAGGGAATGCCTATACACTGTCTGTGGGAGTGTAAATTAGTGCAGCCACTGTGGAAAGCAGTTTGGAGATTTCTGAAAGAACTACCATTCCAGCCATCTATCCCGTTACTGGGTATACCCAAGGGAAAAGAAATCTACCAAAAAGACACGTGTACTCATATGTTCATCACAGCACTATTCACACTAGCAAAGACATGGAATCAATATAGGTGCCCATCAACAGTGGACTAGAGAAGGAAAAGGTAGCACATATACATCATGGAATACTATGCAGCCATAAAAAATGATGAAATTACGTCCTTTGCAGCAACATGGATGGAAGAGGAGGCCACTACCTTAAGCAAATCAATGCAGACACAGAAAACCAAATACTGTTTGTTCTCAGTTATAAATAGGAGTTAAACATTGAGTACCCATTGACATAAACATGGGAATAATACACAATAAGTCAGTTATGGAGGGTGGGAATGGGGCAAGGATTGAAAAACTACCTATTGGGTATATGCTCACTACCTGGGTGACAAGGTCATTTCTACAACAAACTTCAATGACACGCAATATACTCATGTAACAAACCTGCATGTGCACCCCTGAAACTAAAAGTTGAGAAAGAGTCTTCCTTGCTTGTTTAACTGACCTGGTGCAATTTTTCTTTTACAGTTCTGTGCATCAAGTGTTATGCAAGCTACTAGTCATTTGAATATGAGCAGAAGAGGGCTCTGCTCCAAACAGCTCAAGGTACAGACCCTGCAGAAGCAGCACATCAAGATCTGCAAAGCTTAATATCTATATAACATAGCCCTGAGCCTGAGAAATGTATCTTGTAAAGCTGTCAACTTCCAGAACAGAACTAGAAATAGAAATGGTTTAGGGGAAGAAGGGGTAAAAGGCTAGGCAAAACAACCAAAACACCGACATCTTTATCTGTCTTGCTTTTAGGATATTAAGCTTACAGAGCTTTTTTCTTGTACTATTATACCAAGAACAAGGTGACAGGCAGGAGTGGGTTTTCTTCCAGCCCTGTGTCCTGGTTGTAGGTCTACCTCCCACCGTTATCCTCCCTGCTCTGTGTCTGCACTGGAACCCACATCATTCCTGTGATGGGCTCCGTTTCTATTGCTCATCCTTGGAGGCTAACATTTTGATGTGAAAAATAAGAGATAGGGAAGGTGCAGTAGCTCACACCTGTAATCCCAGCACGTTGGGATGCCAAGGCAGGCAGATCACCTGAGGTCAGGAGTTCGAGACCAATCTGGCCAACATGGGGAACCCCCGTTTCTACTAAAAATACAAAAATTAGCCCAGCGCAGTGGCCAGCACCTACAATTCCAGCTACTCAGGAGGCTGAGGAAGGGAGAATCACTTGAACCTGGGAGTTGGAGGTTGCAGTGAGCTGAGATTATGCCATTGCACTCCAGCCTGGGTGACAGAGGGAGACACCATCTCTAAATAAAAAATAAATAAATAAATGGAAATGTTGTGGCCTATCAGAAGGCAGGACCCCATGCTTTGTAATTAAAACTATTAGTGATTCTTGATTCTTACAGAGGAAGTTTCAGGACTGCTAGCAGAAGCAATTAGGAAATATTTCCAGGCAAATGAGGTTTTTAAATGTGCTACAGGACGGGCTTCCCATTCCTCCCACTGAACCCCACCAACTTTGCCTCTTACCCGGAGGCCGCTTTCTTTATTTGAATGTTGCTTAATTGGGAGGTGAGGTGGGGCTTGTTCAATGATAACAGACCTGCATGAGGGTATAAATTAGTGAACACCAACCTCAAAGGTAGTATAATTTGTAAGCCTACAAAATGCTCTGGGCTGCTAGACCACCTTTTTGCATTAGAAGAAATGGAAAAAAGATATCCAGTATACTGAATTGAAATAAAAGGTAGAACAGGAAGATGGGAGATGGGTTGGGGGTGAAAATAAAATACTGTAAATGTGTGCAGTGATGTGAGTCAGGAGGCAAGCCTCGTAACCAGGAGCACAAGAGGACTGATGGCAATAATGGGAACACTGGAGTGTATTTATGGCTTACGTGGGGGGAGCTCCAAGATCTGGACACCTGTAAATGTGAGAGTCTTGAAATGTCACTGGTAACTGACATAATAGAGAAAGTAAAGGCAGAGTCAGAAAAATAAAGAACTAAATTAAGACTCAGGGAGAACATTGATGATCCTATGGGCAAGGAGAAAAAAGTCAATGAAGGGTAGCAGAATAAAACAATGAGACAAGTGAAGAAACAAACAAAACTAGGAATATAAAGATTCTAAAACCTATTGTATATTTCAAAACAGCTAGAAGAGAATAATTTGAATGTTTCTGACATAAAGAAAGAAATATTTAAAGCGACATATGTCCTAATTACATTGGTTCAATCTTTACAAATTACATGAATGTATTAAATTATCACATGTACGCCCCCAAAATGTGTACATATATTACATATGAATTAAGGAAATAAAATTTTAAAATGGAAGGAAAAGAAATATGAATAAATAATTCACTGAAAAAGATGGAGATACTAAAACCAGTAACATTCAGAATCCCAGGAGAAGCCAAGGATACACTCATACCAGGATAATCAAGGAAGGTTTAATGAAAGAGCTCTTATCAGTATGAAGGCAGAGCATTGGAAAACCACACCAGAGAATGTGAATCCTAGGGCCTGTAAGAGGAGAGGAGCTGTGCCCACCCCAGGGTCGGAAGAGATGTGAGGAGAGAATAATGAGCACATCCTGAAAGGTGAGATTTACAAAGAAGGCCATCTTAAGTGGACCCACGACCTTTGTTTAAGGGACACAGCCAGTTTAACATGCCCCTGCAGGGAGGGTTTCGGTGGACTAAAGACTCATGCCGTACTCCCTTCTCCCTCTCTGATCTCTCCCTGGGGCTCCACATTAGCCAAATCAAACCAGAAGCAAGACAGGGAGAGATGAGGGTGCCGTGGATAGGATTCATGCGAGTCAGACTCCCCCAACCAAAGCCAAGAGGAGGAGGGTAGAAAAACACAAATGGAAGGTGTCCTGCATAGTGGGTAAGGGAGCAGAAATGGACACCTCCAACCCTGGGTCCATGCTCACTTCAGAAGCCAAGCAACCTCCAGCTATGACATCTGAGCGGCAAGGAGGATAGGGAAGTTCACAGAACATTTCGAAGCTCTGTATGGAAGAAAACAAGACTGATTTCATCTATAAGTTGTCTACTTGTCAAAGGATAAATATATATACGTGTGTGTGTATATATATACATATGCACTTTTCATTTTTGGCATTTGTGATAAGGAACGTTAACATCAAGAACAGTATTTACTTTAACGAGTCTGTTGGGAAAAGCCACACCCTATCACCAGGCAGAAAGCCTGTTACTTAATAGTAGTCACAAAAATGGCCCTAATTTGAGGTCAGGAGTTCAAGTCTAGCCTGGCCAACATGGTGAAACTCTGTCTCCACTAAAACTACAAAATTTATCCAGGTGTGGTGGCATGCGCCTGTAATCCCAGCTAGTCGGGAGGCTGAGGCAGAAGAAATGCTTGAACCTTGGAGGCAGATGTTGTAGTAAGCCAAGATGGCGCCATTGCACTCCAATCTGGGCGACAAGAGCAAAACTCTGTCTCAAAAAAAAAAAAAAAGGCTTTAATATGTTTCTCCCCCGTGAATTCCAGAGACATATTCAACTTACACAAAGGAAAAAGTCCAACTCTTGGCTGCCAGGCCTTCCTGCTCAGGGGCTCAGTCTCTCTTTGGGCAGCCTGCCTGAGTTCACTGCACTAACTCATTAGTAGTCTCTTTCTACAGAGAACTTCCCCAGTCCGTCTCTTTCAGTCAATTGAGATTTCTCTTTGGAACATGGCATGCTGAGGTTTAGAAAACAAATACTGGTATTTTTTCTTTTTAATGTGCTGAAAAATTATGGACTGCTATCCCACGTGGCCACCATTGGTTTCCGATGATCCTGCACCTCTCATCTATTAAAAACTATTTGATTTAGAATGTAATAATAAAAAAAAATATTTTTCCACCTATGGCATCAATTATGCAGATTGGTTTTTCTGGGGGGAAAAAGTAATGAGACATCATCAGGATTCTTTGAATTTCTAACTTAATTCAAACAGTTACCATGATAGTATAACTTATTATTGGGTACCTGAGGTTGATGAATTCTCCACAGGCTGTCAGTAATTATTCTCAAGTATCTATTACAAGGACATAGAAAATTGCTATTATGTGCTGACTCAGTAGTGTGTGTGAAGTGCCCCCTCCCTGTCCTTCTCCAGGCTCTGAGATTTCACTGTGATATAGCCTAGCTGATTCACACAGGAAAGTTCTATTACATTTCAAATTATCTAATCACACGACTGAGGTCATATTAAGATATAAATAAAGGGAAATATGGACATGATTTATTTGTACATGTCACCCTGTAGGAAGAAAATGCAAAATGAAACCTCAGGATGTTATCAGTAAGAACCAGCACACACACAAAAAAATGTTTCAGGGGATTTCTGTGACTGCTTTTTCTCAAGCGTCAATGGAACATCGGAGACCAAGCCGAGGACAACTCTCCCTGTGACCCCGTCAAAGTCTAGATGCTTTGTTTGCAAGTAGTCATGATTGCAACCCAACCAGTAGGTATTTAGCAAAGCAGAAAGGGAAGTCATCGCATCCCACCGCTGGGAAGTCTGAGGCTTAAGGATGGCAGAAACTCAACTGACATCATCTGATTGCTCTCCCACCTTCCTTAAGATGTCGTTTTTCCATGTGTATTGGTATTCTTCTCACTGGTAGCACTCAAGTGTCTCCTTTAGGCATGGGGAGGAAGTCCTGAATGAGTTCTAGGTGTGGTCATCTGAGTGTGGGGGCTGGGAATACAAGCAGGGCCAGGTGCTCACTTCAGCGGCCTGTGGTGGGGAGCAGGGGAGGATGCACGCTGTGCCAGTGACATGAGGCACCTGTTAGGACCCTGTAAAGTGGGAAATAGGCAGTTCCTCAAAAGAAGGGAAAGTAATTCCCAGGAGGTGAGCAGGAAGGAACATGGAAGCACAGGATCGGGAATGTCCAGTGTGGATTGTAACACCTCTGAAGCATCCACCCTGGTCAGAGGCATTGGATTTCTCTGGGAGTTCAGAGAAATGAAACGAGCGAGACCCTGAGCAGATACCTAGAACTTTATGAGATCTTGAACAGTGGTCTTCCAGACAAAGCAGTTACTCATGATTTTGCTCCTTCCTCTTCAATCCCGGAAGAGAAAATGAAAAAATTGGGTGGGTTTTGGGGTTAGTAGAGGGGGAAATGTGGCCTCATGGAATGCTGGAAACCTACACACCAGCATAAAAGTCTTTCAGGAAGTTTGTCCTCTGCTCTCTGGGCATTGGTTAAGCAAAGAGCAAACAAAACACACAACAAGCCTACTTTATGTATGTATTTATTTATCTGAGACAGAATCTCACTCTGTCCCCAGGCTGGAGTGCAGTGGCGCAATCTCTGCTCACTGCTATCTCCACCCCCCAAGTTCATGCCATTCTCCTGCCTCAGCCTTCCGAGTAGCTGGGACTACAGGTGCCCACCACCACGCCCAGCTAATCTTTTTTTCTTTTTTTTTTTTTTTTTTGTATTTTTAGTAGAGATGGGGTTTCACCGTGTTCACCAGGACGGTCTCGATCTGACCTCGTTATCTGCCTGGCTGGGCCTCCCAAAGTGCTGGGATTACAGGTGTGAGCCACTGTGCCTGGCCATAATTTATTTTTGATTGCTCAGATTAAGGCTTTTTAATAAAAACTCAAAATATGCTGAGAGCCTATATATCACCTTCTAATTCTTTTGCAAACTAGGTAGAAGAGCATAGGATATTTACATTGAGATAGTTTATAACTGATCACTCTATGTCAGTTTCTGGGACTTTTCTTAAATGATTAACACTCTTTTGTTGTTGAGATGCTGATTGTGCATTTAAAAAGTGATATCTGATAGGGAACCTCCTTTTCTCTCCCTTCTCATTGTCAGACAAGGTAGGTCTGAGGTGATCAAAAAGGCACTGTAGCTTCTCTGTACTAGAAAGCAGAGAAAAGTAAAATACTCATATGGCCCCCTCCAGCTTCATTCATTGAACAAATGTTACCTGAGTGCCCTCTGGGGAGGTAGGACCACTCTTCTCAAACACAAATTAGACAAGACCCTGTGATATGGTTCGGCTGTGTCCCTACACACGTCTCATCTTGCACTGTAGCTCCCATAATCTCCCCATACCCGGTGAGATGTAATTGAATCATAGGGGCAGGTTTTTCTCATGCTGTTCTCATGATAGTGAGTAAATCTCATGAGATCTCGTGGTTTTATAAATGGAAGTTCCCCTGCACAGGCTCTCTTGCCTACCCCTATGTAAGACATGTCTTTGCTCTTCCTTTGCCTTTCACCGTGATTGTGAGGCCTCCCCAGTCAGGTACAACTGTTCATCCATTAAATCTCTTTTCCTTTATAAGTTAAGCAGTTTCAGATATTTATTCATAGCAGTATGAAAATGGATGAATACACCCTACCCTCCAGAATGTAGGGAAAGAGAGTCACCTCAACCAGTAAGTCCTAATACAAGGGGAAATGTATACACAGGTGACCATATCACAGAGGAGCCCAGAGGACAGGCCAACACATTTTGCCTGGGAGGCTAGCAGAGGGCTCTACAGGATGTTATATTTACAATGTGCCTAGAAGGACAAATAGGACTATACTATGCAGGCCTGGTGGGCAGGATTTAGGTGCTCCAGGCTGATAAGTCTGGATGGAAAAGGGCATGGAAGTGAGAGAGGGCACAGTTGAAAATTAAGACTTGAGTACCACGTGCTGACAGAAAGTACTAGAAGATGAAACTGCCATGGGAGTCAGGGCTGGCCAGTGAAAGCCTCTGTATCCCAAGTGGGTTAGTTTCCCAGGGACACCACTACAAAGCACCCAGGGCTGGGTGACTTCAAACAACAGAAATGTATTCTGTCACGTTTCCAGAAGCCAGAAGGCTGAAACCACAATGTTGGTTCACGTCAGGCTCTGAGAAAAATCATTTCTTGGCTTCCAGGAGCCCCAGGCATTGCTTGGCTTCCAAGCTGCAGATGTCTGTCTCTGTGTCTCTTCTCCTCTTCTTATAAAGACATGTAAGTCATATTGGATTAAGGACTCACCCTGCCCCAGTATGGCCTCGTCTTGATTCCCATCTTAATGATATTTACAAAGCCCTGTTTCCAAATAAAGTCCCCTTCACAGGTACCAGGAGTTAGGACTTCAACACACCATTTTGGGAGACAATTGAACATACAGCATCAAAGTAGATGATCAAAGAAAAATTGCACAGGATAAGTTAAACAGCTAAGGAAGACTTTATTCAAGATTATTACAATAGGAGTCAAGACTATTATAATACAATAGAAAGATTGAACTCAACAGCACTGAAGCAAAAGGTGGGAGAGTTTTTAAGCACTGGACTGAGCCAGTGGAAAAGTACTGGAGGACATTGGGGGAGGTTGGTCAATATGATTAGGCCATTTGTGTTTGCGAATTGGTGCCTTCCCAGATAGATTGGCAGATAGGGACCTTTTCTTTCTTGGTAATTACGTTTCAAAGTGATGGCTCTAGGTTCTTGAAAAAGACATTCCTGGGTTTTAGAAGATTTACATTTCAAATGGGCAAAGGAAGAACTTGCAATTGTAAGTTTTCTAAAATACATATTCTAAGGAAAGGAAGTTCAGAGGCCCACGGCCAGGAAAAAGCCTGTCTAATGTTTAATCAAGTTGAGAGGAATATTAAGGCTGTCTGGGTCACTGGTAAGTCCCAAGAAAGAGCTTCTCGGTGGTATAGAAAAGTTACAGATGTGTCTAGACCTTGCTTCTCCTCTCCAGCCTGAAACCATCAGCAGTCTATTCTGTTTATTTCCGTGCGCCCTGACACAATAATATTTAGGTAACTGCTGGAATTTACTTTTATGGAAGAAATTCTAAAGACAATATGAAGGATCGTCTATAAGGAGATGGGAATGAAGGCAGAGGTACTAATTATGAGTAGATGAAATATCCCAAAGTAGTGTTGGAGGATGAGATGAGAGAAGAGACCAGAAGCAGTTCTCAAATGTCTAAAATCATTTCAGAAACTGAGATTGATTCAATGTAGTGGCTTGTGGGTTCAAACTGCTCTGTAGACAAAAGGCCTGAATTCTCCAGTTTTTTGAGGTTTTTGGAACGATGCCCTGAAAATTATCCATCCAACTCTTATAAACCACAGTATGTCATCTGGTGCCTTCATGCAATCACTTTTCCCTCACTGCCCATGTGTAGAACAAGAGACACAGGAAGAGTAGGTGGGAGAATGAGAGTAAAGGCTATTGTCAAGAGCCCAATGACAATCTGAGTGATTGTGGTTTCAAGTGAAAACACAGCATTCAAAAACATCTTCAGCAGTTCTTAATAAACTCAAGATCCCCCAAGGACCAAGGGTCTGTGGACCACATGTTATCCTTGGTCCATAGATTTTAATGTTCCTCAATTTAAAAAAAAATTAGATGATGCAGTAAGCCTTGCAAACAAGTCCCCTGGGACCTGATTAAGATAGCAATAATCTTGTCCTTTTCTGCTTTAGAAGAACTATACTAGTAAGCATCTTAGATCTACAGATGCCAAACTGGTCAATGTTAAATTGTAACAAGTATATTTACAGGGAGGATTCAAGTTCTAAATCAAGGATTGGTAAACTTTTGCTGTAAAGAGCCACATAGAAAATATTTTTGACTCTGTGGGCCATGCAGTCTTCATCACAGTACACAACTCTGTCATTGTAGCACAAAGTAGCCATACACAATATGAAAATGAATGGACATGGAATGAAAATAAATGGACGTGACTGCTCCAATAAAACTTTACCTATACACACTGAAATTTGACTTTTACACATAATATGACCTTTGTTTTGAGCCATTCTGAGCTGACAAGCTATACAAAGAGGAACCAGATTTGGCCTGAAGGCTGCAGATTGGCCACCCCTGGTCTAAATGAAAAAAGAATTCTAAGTTTCATGTATTCCCAATGCATCTCATTGTCTTGCCTCTCACCAAGACATGTGCCAGTCACACAGGGAAATATCCCCAGCACCTTTATTGACAAAAAGAGAAGAAGAGTCACATCTTAAGTTGTTTTGCAAGTATCTCAACATCATAAGTGCCTGATACTACACAAAAGCAATCATTAATTAACATACTCAGTATAAATTTATTGAAGGACTACTCTGTACCAGGACTGCACTGTGTAAGACACTAAGAATTATAGATGGTAGAGACCAAAATCCTTGGCCTGATGGGAGTTTATCTCATGTAGTTCTTCTCTATCCTAAGTGCACATTAGAATCACCAACGTTGATTTCAAAAACTACAGGTAGTAGATATTTTTCAAAATACTCCCCAGACCAATTAAATCAGAATCTCTAAGGGAGGGATCTAGCCACCTTCAGGAAAATTGGCTTTTGAAAACGTCTGCTGCCCACATTGCAGCCTCAGAAGTTGATTTAATTGCTTAGGGGTGGGCCTGGGCACAGGTAGTTTTTACGACTCTCCAGGTGATGCTAAAGTGCAGCCAAGACTGTGCACACTGGCCTAGTGCTTCCAGGTAGGCAGGTTGGATGCATGAGCCTCAGGGGACCCATTAATTACACCTGCACCTAAAGGCAATTTGGGGAGAAGCTCTCCTCCAGCTGGCCCGTAACTTCACTTTCATGAGGCCAGAGTGTACAAACCTTGGCTAGACCCTCAGATCCCCAGACCCTCCATGGGCAGCTTCAAGTCCTCACAGCTCTCATCTTAAGATCTACTTTCTCAATTACTTCCCTTGCCCCACATGTTTATATCTCCATTTCCCCTTTCCCATCATAGATAACCTTTACAACATGCCTTCTTCCTATCAAGATCCATGTAGAACAGATCTTCTCAAAGTGCAGCCCTGGGCCAGTGCACCAGGGTCACCTGGGAACTTGTTAGAAATGTATGTTCTGTGGCCCATCCCAGACCTATGAATCAGAAACTCAAGTTAAGTCCTGGAACTCTGTGTTTCAACAACTTTTCCAGGTGATTCTGAAGCATACTCAAGTTTTGAGAACCAAGGACATAAAGAAATAAAGGGTGGAGTGGATTTTGATATCACTAAATAAAGCAGCAATTGGTCAAAAAAAAATTGAAGCAATGGACTAAAATTTGGAGGTTAAGATTTTGAGAATTATAGATTTTTAGAATTTTAGCTTGTTCAATTTCAGTCAAAAACTGCCACTCTTGGGGATTGCAATCTCCTGAATTAGAATGTTCTCTTAAACTAGATTTTATCAAATGTATCAAAGGACATTCCTGTCACTTGTAGGTCACTGACATACAGCCTAATTTGAAAATAAAAGACAATAGTAATTGGTTTTATTAGCTTACTTTTTATTAACCTAGAAACAATAAAGTTTTAAAAGTCCCTAGTTCTCAAGGATCCAACATTACCCAAGATTAAGGGCTTACAATAATTTCCAGGAAGAAGAAATGGGCATGCGTATGTTAAAAGAGATCTTGATTGCTTCTCAGCCTTTTGGCTAAGATCAAGCAAAAGAGATCCTGTATGATTCTAATTTCCCAGGATCTCTCCTCACATCTCCAGGAGCCACTAATTTTCTCCCTTCTCTGTTGTTTTACTGAAAGTGTGAGGGTTTGGGTTTTTTAGCCAATTCAAAAAAATAATCTATTTAGTAAGAGACTATCTGTTCCAATAGCAAGAGGTTCCAACATTTGGGTACCTAACTCAACAAAATAAAGTATTTTAGTCTGGCTTTGACATGTCAGGATATGGACCAACAGGAACAATTGCAAATATTATTCTGATTCTGACAAATTGCAGGTGCTGTGATTTATGTGGTGGCACCCTCTGTTTATTAGTGGGACCATACTGAACTCCATGGTTTTCCTGTTTATACAATGCATACAACTTTGCAGCAGGGAGCTGGTAAATGTTTCACAGCCAGCTCTAGGTGGAGAGAATCGCATGGGGAAGCCTGAGTTGTTCTGCCAATGTCCATGAAATAAATACTCCCACCATGGCCAAGTTCAAACTAGCTGTGAGATCTCACTGCTTGTGGAGCTGGGGAGAGATGCACAGTAGCGTGGCATTATGTAGTATTTCCACCATAAAGATGAAAGAGGTATCAGTAACCTCAAAAACATGGATAACAGTAAAATGTAGTTAAATACTTAGAAAGTGATACATTTTGAGTATTTATTATTTTTGTTTTGATATTATTTATTTAATCTTATGATTATATAATTTAATGTTTCATAATGTCCTTGTTTGACAACCGGCTCACAAAATTCCTGAACATTTTGCAACAGACCCTTCCAAGCATGTAAAAGCTGGCTCTGACACAGCACTGTGAGTGAGTCGCCTTCTTGAACTGATCATCATTTCCTCTTCACATTGTTTGTCAGGGAGTTCCGTACAGAGGTTATAACACTAACCAGAGTGGTGAACGCTCACATCCATCCCTTCACCATACTGAACAGGGTAGAGAGGGATGGAGACAGAGCTCAGCAGAGCTGCATCACAGCCTTCGAAGTTATCTGCTTTATATACATGTCTCTCTCCCCCCAAAGAGCTGATGAGTGCCTTAAAAATTGAGATCTGTTGTTTACCTATGTATCGTAGTATTTGGCATCAAAATAGTTTCAATAAATGTGTACATTACAGCTTAATCACTCCACCACAGGAAAACCACATGAAACACGTATTCTGACAGCCTCTGGTCAGCACTGTCCTACTCTGAATTATGACTTCATGGCTCAACCATCTAACTCTTTAGTGGGTCACAGCAGTAGCAGATAGTGCAGGCAAAGTTGGTGCAGGGTGGACTAAGCCACCAGAAGACGCAGCACCTGGCTTTGGAGGGAGAGAGCCTTTAGAACAGATGATCCTCAGAAAATGAGGTCACCTGATGGTGCATTTGGGAGCATGCCATTCCTATGTCATCCTCTGTGTGTAAAGAACAGTGCTAAAATCTCTCAAGCTATCCGAAGAAATGGTATCAGGGGAGAATGAGCAGAAGAGAATTAAGAAGTCTCTCAAAGACATTTTTATCTTCGAGAAAGTGGGGCACCACCTACGGCTGCCTCTACCCAGGAGAAAACCTGTTTAGAAAATGCTGATACACCGTGAACCTTAAAAGGAAGGTTCACAGAGATATTTTCTTTCTAACTTCAGCGACAAAAACACAACACTAAATATTCCAAACTGCTGCTCTAAATTTGTCAAAGAGACAAAAGAAACAGCAGGAGAGTTAAAGGTACGGCCATCTAAACACAACAGACTGTAAGAAGACTGTCTCCTGGGGGAAAAAAATCTTGAAAAATAATCAGTGCACAACAAATATTATTAAGTGGCAAAAGCAAGCACAGTAAAATACAGGTGGAAAATATATTTTGGGCTGTAACCAGGCTAGAAAAACAAGACAAATAGGGAACTATAAAGGACTTCAGAATATAATTAGAAGGGCAATAAGAAATAACTGCCGACTAACAGAGAAGGGATAGAGTGAAAATGCACCCAGGGTGTGTAACGAATGAGGTGCAAGGAGAGGGCGAAGGTATTTCACAGATTTTGACCCTCATTCTCTTATTCCTATTAGATATCAATCGAAATCAAAGCTATGCATGTAGAAGAACAGCAGGCTTAAGAAGATTTAACAACAAATAGATATACAAAATGTATTCTTTATCCAAGAAACTAAATTGAATCAAAATTCTCTCTGGTCTTCTCCACCGACTCCTTGCGTTCTATCCAGTGTTATATTTGATCACACCCAGTGTTATATGTGATCACGCACACCTACTTAGGTGCAAGTAAGGACGTGAAGCATGATAATTGTTCAAGGCACCACCTGTGAGACTCAAGGATGCAATAATTAAAGCCAGGGGGCCCCAGGCAGCAAGAACTTTCCACAGAATCTGTGGTTAGTTAGCAGGAGCAAAAGGTGGCCTCACAGTTAGAGCCTTGAAGTTTTCCTGACTCAGGTAAAGAGAGTTCCCAGAGAGCTGATAGACCAGTAGGAGAGATATGGAGGCTGATCAAATTACAGCTCTGAAAAGCAGTAAATGAAGATCTCCACAGAGTTCTGGGGGGAAGTTCTCAAGCAGCTGTGATTCTGTCCTCCAGAAGACATTTGGCCATATCTGGAGACACTTCTGATTGCCATGCTGGGGGAGGATGCTGCTGACCATCTGGTGGGTCCAGGCCAGGAATGCTGCTAAGCATCTGACAATGCCCCCACCACAGAGAGTGGTCCAGCCCCTAATGTCACTCACGCTGAGACGGAGAAACTGGTGTCAATTAAGAAATGAAAACACTGCGGAAGGGTGAAAAGGACTCTGCTTGTGGTGGAAAGGTTGATATTAAGTATTGGGGAATGAGGAGAAGTGGCAAACCAAAGCATGACCATGGTATGTGAGTGTTATTACACGCAGTCATGCATTAAGAGACAAATGCATGGGAGCAGGATGGGTAAGAAGCACTGTGTCATATCACATCCTCTACCCAGTACTTAGTTGGACAAGGTTGTACGAGATGTGTGAGATTTCTTATGAGCTAACATATGCAAATTGTATAGAGTGAGAGGTTGTTCCTAACACTGGTATAAATCACATGAGATAAGCCACAAGGAAGATGAGAGAGGCTATTTGAATGGAAAACACCTGATCTGATGCCTAGCTGCAAAGAAGGAAGGTTTACAGTCCCTCTGTCCCTCAGGGACAAGGCATGGGATCCTCAGATTGCTGGTTTATAGGTGCCCAAAATAAATCTATTTTCATGGTTGGAGGAGGCAGTTTTTTCTACAGGAGAAGGCTGAAAGGAGAAGGGTTTCGAAAAGGTAGTACTTAATCTGAATATATTGATTTACTCAGAAAACTGGGCATTATAATCTGAACAGGATATGTGCACGATTTATATAAAAAATTTAATGATGAAAGAAGACAAAGTGGAAAGCTTCTCATGTTTTTTAAGAGTTAAATAAAATGTAATTCCAATTAAATTACTGATGGGATTTTACTGGAATAAGATACATTGATATCTGAAAAAATTAAAAATTTAAAAAGCATCCAGAAAACATTTCAGAAATAATAGCAATGAGAGGCAGCTGACATTTACAGACATTAAAATTCTGAAGGTTCAATAATTTAAAAATGTGATACTATTGCATCAGTAAAGTGATCAATGAAATGCAATAGGAAGTTCCAAAATAGACATAAGCACATACAGGAATTTGTTATATTTTAAAGACATCATTTTAAGTTGGCAAGAGATTTCTACCAAGAAAGAAAAACGAAGTTGAATCCCTACCTAACGCTTTGCATCAAAATAAAATCAGATGGATGAACTATTGAAATATTAAAAATGAAACAATTAAAAGTACCAGGAGAAATGAAAACAAAAAGAAAGAAAACCAGAAATTTCAGTGTTGGTAGTCTATAAGCATCACATCAAGAGCTTCTTCCTAGATTTTTAATTTAAATATGGCACCTTGTGGCATCCCCCATAACTCTCTGGGAACCTGGGACAGAAAGTGCAAACAAAACTTTAACAATGACATATGGGACAACTGACCACGTCAGACTAAAGTGATTCTTATGCGTTCGTTTCACTCCACATCGTGCTGACATCCTCTTACAGAGCCAAACCCAACAGCAAATTAAATAAATCCCATGATTATGGTACTTAGTCCAATTCTAGTGAGTTCCACTAGTGGATTTTGTTTTTATCACTCTTTAGACAGTCTCTCAGGAACTCTCTGAAAAATCATGCTTTTTTTTCCTTAACAAATTTGTGTTCACTGATCCCTAGATGTGATACCATCATAAATCCCTACATTACCCGGCATGCTTTGAAAGCTTTTATTTTTGGCTTTTCCTTATATTCTCATCTACTTTAATGTGAAGCAAAGCCTTTACACAAATTTCAAAGGGCTACAACATTTAAAAGATTTCAGTGGCAAAATGTCAACAATTGTGCACCATGAGCTGAGAAATGATTCTGAAAACTGATCTTTATCCAAAGAGTGTGTCTACATCTAGTTATTCTGAGTCTGTGTCGATATTCTTGCAATGCTGACTTTAAGGTTCAGGTTGTTTGTTTTCTCCCATTACTATAGCTAGAACAACTAAAAATGTAGTTGGAAAAATGACACCTCTTTAAATGAATTAATAATGAAAGAGGGAGAGGCTTAATAAGGTCAGGGTGATGCACTGTGTCATCTTTAAAACTCTGCTTGCCTGAGAGTTTATTTAGATTAAACTACCAGAAAATGGTAAACACCCTAAAAATGCCCAGACACCCTAAAAATGCCCGAAGATATCTGAAAAATTTACAGTATAAAAATTTATTGCTTTGAAAAAGTTAATATATGTCATTTTTATTTTTGCCATAGAGTCTTTTTCAATAACTGTGAAATAGTTACTTGTTTTGGAGAATTCTTTAGTTTTCATCAAATGTTCATGAATGTCACTTCTTATCATCACTTGGCCTCAATTTTTCTTTAAAAAATAGGTTCTAAAACACACATAAGCATGCTTTGGGAACCCAGTTTTCACTTCAGATGACCAGACAAAACCTATGAATACTTTAAAAGCTCGCTGCAATCTAAAATAGCTTGATTTCGAACAAGAAGAGAATTATCTCTGACTTAGAGTAACCTACAACATACGTTAAATAAATTGAAATATTATCTATTTAATATTCAATTTGCATATGATCCAAGTAATTAACATTAAGACACATAATAATCATGCTAAAACACTTCAAATCTACCATTCACTTTTATATAGACCTATTACCATATCATTTAAATATTAGCATTCACATAAATAAATTCATATAAAAACACCTTACAGGAAATAAACAGAAGCATTTATACTAATCAAGTTTATGATAGGAAAGGATTCAAATATTTTCTACTTAAATAATGCTAATAAATTCTTTGGAAAGAGCCTCAGACTAATGAATGAAAAGTCAGTATTATAAAATATTAATTTTTGTGGAGTACTGGCTTGAAGTTCTTGATTTTCTGAAGAGTAAAAGGAGAAAACCTAAAGGGAAAAACCCAACATTCTGAAAGTGCCCACCATACTCCAGATATTATGCTTGGTGCTTTATACGGTACCTGCGATCTCGTTTCATAGCAAGCGGAGTCACGCAGGAGAGCAGCTCACACATGAGACTAAACACACTGCGTTAACTCGCCCCGTTTCTGATGGCTAAACTGGTGGATACAGCGTGGTTCCCTCAGCGTCATCTCTTTTTTATGATCCCAGAATTTTCAAAGGCCTATAGGAAAAATGTTATTTGATTTAATTTATTCCATTATTTCCCAAATTAATTTGACTACAGCAACCTTTCATTTTCTTACACATAGCTATTTAAGGATCATCGCACTCCACCAGTCTTTCTGGTATAGGTAAATCGAGCATATTACTAGAAAATACAAACTCCACAATTTGTCAAAGACTCAAAAGAAGCTCATAAGAAGGGAGCTTGATCTGGTTGTAAAGCTACATTTCACCTTTTCTCTTTAACGTTCCAAGGCCCCAAACAATTCATAATACATTATGGCTTACGAGACCACTCCCCCCAGAAATATTTACACATTAAAGAGGGGAATGGATTGCCTGCTAGGCACCCGGACTACCGACTCCCCTCGGCCTCCTCGCCGTGGACGTGGACGACTCCCGGGCCCGCAAGGGCTCCTTGTGGAAGTTCCTGGAGCACCTCTCTGGGCCGGCAAGGCCATCGGCGTACTGACCAGCGGCGGGAATGCTCAAGGAGAGAGCATTGTTCTCTTTCTATAGATGAGGAGCCTGGGTTTCAAATGGTTAAGAATTCATCACAGAGGGGGCGGAGCAAGATGGCCGAAGAGGAACAGCTCCAGTCTCCAACTCCCAGCGCCAGCGACACAGAAGACCGGTGATTTCTGCATTTTCAACTGAGGTACTGGGGTCATCTCCCTAGGGAGTGCCGGACAATCGGTGCTGGTCAGCTGCTGCAGCCTGACCAGCGAGAGCTGAAGCAGGGCGAGGCAACGCCTCACCTGGAAGCGCAAAGGGGAAGGGGATCCGTTTTCCTAGCCAGGGGAACTGAGACACACAACACCTGGAAAATCGGGTAACTCCCACCCCAATACTGCGCTGTAAGCATACAGGCACACCAGGAGAACATATCCCACACCTGGCCGGGAGGGTCCCACGCCCACGAAGCCTCCCTCACTGCTAACACAGCAGTCTGCCGGGATCTATCCGCAAGGCAGCAGCGAGGCTGGGGGAGGGGCGCCCGCCATTGCTGAGGCTTAAGTAGGTAAAGAAAGCCGCTGGGAAGCTCGAACTGGGTGGAGCTCACAGCAGCTCAAGGAAGCCTGCCTGTCTCTGTAGTCTCCACCTCTGGGGACAGCGCACAGCTGAAGACCAACAGGGGAAGTAGCGGGAGCCGGTGCAGAAGCGAACGACTCTGTCTGACAGCTTTGGGGAGAGCCGTGGATCTCCCAACGCGGAGGTTGAGATCTGAGAACGGACAGACTGCCTGCTCAGGTGTGTCCCTGACCCCTGAGTAGCCTAGCTGGGAGAAATCCCCCACTAGGGGCAGTCTGACACCCCACACCTCACAGGGTGGAGTACACCCCTGAGAGGAAACTTCCAAAGGAAGAATCAGACAGGTACACTCGCTGTTCAGCAATATTCTATCTTCGGCAACCTCTGCTGCTGATACCCAGGCAAACAGAGTCTGGAGTGGACCTCAAGCAATCTCCAACAGACCAACAGACAGTCCTTCTGACTGTCAGAAGGAAAACTATCAAACAGGAAGGACACCTATACCAAAACCCCATCAGTACGTCACCACCATCAAAGACCAGAGACAGATAAAACCACAAAGATGGGGAAGAAGCAGGGCAGAAAAGCTGGAAATTCAAAAAATAAGAGCACATCTCCCCCTGCAAAGGAGCGCAGCCCATCGCCAGCAACGGATCAAAGCTGGTCAGAGAATGACTTGGACGAGAGGAGAGAAGAAGGCTTCAGTCCATCAAACTTCTCAGAGCTAAAGGAGGAATTACATACCCAGCACAAAGAAACTAAAAATCTTGAAAAAAGAGTGGAAAAATTGACAGCTAGACTAATTAATGCAGAGAAGATCATAAACGAAATGACAGAGATGAAAACCATGACACGAGAAATACGTGACAAATGCACAAGCTTCAGTAACCGACTCGATCAACTGGAAGAAAGAGTATCAGCGATTGAAGATCAAATGAATGAAATGAAGCGAGAAGAGAAACCAAAAGAAAAAAGAAGAAAAAGAAATGAACAAAGCCTGCAAGAAGTATGGGATTACGTAAAAAGACCAAATCTACATCTGATTGGGGTGCCTGAAAGTGAGGGGGAAAATGGAACCAAGTTGGAAAACACTCTTCAGGATATCATCCAGGAGAACTTCCCCAACCTAGTAGGGCAGGCCAACATTCAAATTCAGGAAATACAGAGAACGCCACAAAGATACTCCTCCAGAAGAGCAACTCCAAGACACATAATTGCCAGATTCACCAAAGTTTAAATGAAGGAAAAAATCCTAAGGGCAGCCAGAGAGAAAGGTCGGGTTACCCACAAAGGGAAGCCCATCAGACTAACAGCAGATCTCTCAGCAGAAACTCTCCAAGCCAGAAGAGAGTGGGGGCCAATATTCAATGTTCTTAAAGAAAAGAATTTTAAACCCAGAATTTCATATCCAGCCAAACTAAGTTTCATAAGTGAAGGAGAAATAAAATCCTTTACAGATAAGCAAATGCTTAGAGATTTTGTCACCACCAGGCCTGCCTTACAAGAGACCCTGAAGGAAGCCCTAAACATGGAAAGGAACAACCGGTACCAGCCATCGCAAAAACATGCCAAAATGTAAAGACCATCGAGGCTAGGAAGAAACTGCATCAACTAACGAGCAAAATAACCAGTTAATATCATAATGGCAGGATCAAGTTCACACATAACAATATTAACCTTAAATGTTAATGGACTAAATGCTCCAATTAAAAGACACAGACTGGCAAACTGGATAAAGAGTCAAGACCCATCAGTCTGCTGTATTCAGGAGACCCATCTCACATGCAGAGACATACATAGGCTCAAAATAAAGGGATGGAGGAAGATCTACCAAGCAAATGGAGAACAAAAAAAAGCAGGGGTTGCAATCCTTGTCTCTGATAAAACAGACTTTAAACCATCAAAGATCAAAAGAGACAAAGAAGGCCATTACATAATGGTAAAGGGATCAATTCAACAGGAAGAGCTAACTATCCTAAATATATATGCACCCAATACAGGAGCACCCAGATTCATAAAGCAAGTCCTTAGAGACTTACAAAGAGACTTAGACTCCCATACAATAATAATGGGAGACTTCAACACTCCGCTGTCAACATTAGACAGATCAATGAGACAGAAAGTTAACAAGGATATCCAGGAATTGAACTCAGCTCTGCACCAAGCAGACCTAATAGACATCTATAGAACTCTCCACCCCAAATCAACAGAATATACATTCTTCTCAGCACCACATCGCACTTATTCCAAAATTGACCACATAATTGGAAGTAAAGCACTCCTCAGCAAATGTAAAAGAACAGAAATTATAACAAACTGTCTCTCAGACCACAGTGCAATCAAACTAGAACTCAGGACTAAGAAACTCAATCAAAACCGCTCAACTACATGGAAACTGAACAACCTGCTCCTGAATGACTACTGGGTACATAACGAAATGAAAGCGGAAATAAAGATGTTCTTTGAAACCAATGAGAACAAAGATACAACATACCAGAATCTCTGGGACACATTTAAAGCAGTGTGTAGAGGGAAATTTATAGCACTAAATGCCCACAAGAGAAAGCAGGAAAGATCTAAAATTGACACTCTAACATCACAATTAAAAGAACTAGAGAGGCAAGAGCAAACACATTCAAAAGCTAGCAGAAGGCAAGAAATAACTAAGATCAGAGCCGAACTGAAGGAGATAGAGACACAAAAAACCCTCCAAAAAATCAATGAATCCAGGAGTTGGTTTTTTGAAAAGATCAACAAAATTGACAGACCGCTAGCAAGGCTAATAAAGAAGAAAAGAGAGAGGAATCAAATAGATACAATAAAAAATGATAAAGGGGATATCACCACTGACCCCACAGAAATACAAACTACCATCAGAGAATACTATAAACGCCTCTATGCAAATCAACTAGAAAATCTAGAAGAAATGGATAATTTCCTGGAGACTTACACTCTCCCAAGGCTAAACCAGGAAGAAGTTGAATCCCTGAATAGACCAATAGCAGGCTCTGAAATTGAGGCAACAATTAATAGCCTACCCACCAAAAAAAGTCCAGGACCAGATGGATTCACAGCTGAATTCTACCAGAGGTACAAGGAGGAGCTGGTACCATTCCTTCTGAAACTATTCCAATCAATAGAAAAAGAGGGAATCCTCCCTAACTCATTTTATGACGCCAACATCATCCTGATACCAAAGCCTGGCAGAGACACAACAAAAAAAGAGAATTTTAGACCAATATCCCTGATGAACATTGATGCAAAAATCCTCAATAAAATACTGGCAAACCGGATTCAGCAGCACATCAAAAAGCTTATCCACCATGATCAAGTGGGCTTCATCCCTGGGATGCAAGGCTGGTTCAACATTCGCAAATCAATAAACGTAATCCAGCATATAAACAGAACCAAAGACAAGAACCACATGATTATCTCAATAGATGCAGAAAAGGCTTTTGACAAAATTCAACAGCCCTTCATGCTAAAAACGCTCAATAAATTCGGTATTGATGGAACGTACCTCAAAATAATAAGAGCTATTTATGACAAAACCACAGCTAATATCATACTGAATGGGCAAAAACTGGAAAAATTCCCTTTGAAAACTGGCACAAGACAGGGATGCCCTCTCTCACCACTCCTATTCAACATAGTGTTGGAAGCTCTGGCTAGGGCAATCAGGCAAGAGAAAGAAATCAAGGGTATCCAGTTAGGAAAAGAAGAAGTCAAATTGTCCCTGTTTGCAGATGACATGATTGTATATTTAGAAAACCCCATCGTCTCAGCCCAAAATCTCCTTAAGCTGATAAGCAACTTCAGCAAAGTCTCAGGATACAAAATTAATGTGCAAAAATCACAAGCATTCTTATACACCAGTAACAGACAAGCAGAGAGCCAAATCAGGAATGAACTTCCATTCACAATTGCTTCAAAGAGAATAAAATACCTAGGAATCCAGCTTACAAGGGATGTAAAGGACCTCTTCAAGGAGAACTACAAACCACTGCTCAGTGAAATCAAAGAGGACACAAACAAATGGAAGAACATTCCATGCTCATGGATAGGAAGAATCAATATCGTGAAAATGGCCATACTTCCCAAGGTTATTTATAGATTCAATGCCATCCCCATCAAGCTACCAATGAGTTTCTTCACAGAACTGGAAAAAACTGCTTTAAAGTTCATATGGAACCAAAAAAGAGCCCGCATTGCCAAGACAATCCTAAGTCAAAAGGACAAAGCTGGAGGCGTCACGCTACCTGACTTCAAACTATACTACAAGGCTACAGTAACCAAAACAGCATGGTACTGGTACCAAAACAGAGCTATAGACCAATGGAACAGAACAGAGTCCTCAGAAATAATACCGCACATCTACAGCCATCTGATCTTTGACAAACCTGAGAGAAACAAGAAATGGGGAAAGGATTCCCTATTTAATAAATGGTGCTGGGAAAATTGGCTAGCCATAAGTAGAAAGCTGAAACTGGATCCTTTCCTTACCCCTTATACGAAGATTAATTCAAGATGGATTAGAGACTTAAATGTTAGACCTAATACCATAAAAACCCTAGAAGAAAATCTAGGTAGTACCATTCAGGACATAGGCATGGGCAAGGACTTCATGTCTAAAACACCAAAAGCAACAGCAGCAAAAGCAAAAATTGACAAATGGGATCTAATTAAACTAAAGAGCTTTTGCACAGCAAAAGAAACTACCATCAGAGTGAACAGGCAACCTACAGAATGGGAGAAAATTTTTGCAACCTACTCATCTGACAAAGGGCTAATATCCAGAATCTACAAAGAACTCAAACTAATATACGAGAAAAAAACAAACAACCCCATCAAAAAGTGGGGAAAGGATATGAACAGACATTTCTCAAAAGAAGATATTCATACAGCCAACAGACACATGAAAAAATGCTCATCGTCACTCGCCATCAGAGAAATGCAAGTCAAAACCACAATGAGATACCATCTCACACCAGTTAGAATGGCAATCATTAAGAAGTCAGGAAACAACAGGTGTTGGAGAGGATGTGGAGAAATAGGAACACTTTTACACTGTTGGTGGGATTGTAAACTAGTTCAACCATTATGGAAAACAGTATGGCAATTCCTCAAGGATCTAGAACTAGATGTACCATATGACCCAGCCATCCCACTACTGGGTATATACCCAAAGGATTATAAATTATTCTACTACAAAGACACATGTACACGTATGTTTATTGCGGCACTATTCACAATAGCAAAGACTTGGAATCAACCCAAATGTCCATCTGTGACAGACTGGATTAAGAAAATGTGGCTCATATACACCATGGAATACTATGCAGCCATAAAAAAGGATGAGTTTGCGTCCTTTGTAGGGACATGGATGCAGCTGGAAACCATCATTCTTAGCAAACTATCACAAGAAGAGAAAACCAAACACCGCATGTTCTCACTCATAGGTGGGAACTGAACAATGAGATCACTTGGACTCGGGAAGGGGAACATCACGCACTGGGGCCTATCATGGGGAGGGGGGAGGGGGGAGGAGGGAGGGATTGCATTGGGGAGTTATACATGATATAAATGATGAATTGATGGGTGCTGACGAGTTGATGGGTGCAGCACACCAACATGGCATAAGTATACATATGTAACAAACCTGCACGTTATGCACATGTACCCTAGAACTTAAAGTATAATAAAAAATAAAAAATAAAAAATAAAAAAAAATAAAGAGGGGAATGAATAGAATCCCTCATTCAATGCAAAGGTAGAATCTTCGGGAGGAATCACAGGGGTCCACTGGAGCAGCTAAGCTTTTCTTGGGCACCTCAAATCCCAGCATACTCAGGATTATCTGCTCAGCATATCTAGAAACCTGGGCACCCACTTGAACCAGTTGCTCTTTTTTTTTTTTTTTTTTTTTTTTTCTTTTTGAGATGGCACGATCTCGACTCACTGCAGCCTCCCCCTCCTGGGTTAAAACGATTCTCCTGCCTCAGCCTCCCAAGTAGCTGGGATTACAGACACCAGCCAGCATGCCCGGCTAATTTGTATAATTTTTAGTATAGATGGGGTTTGTTGGCCAGGCTAGTCTCGAGCTCCTGACCTCAAGTGATCCGCCCTCCTCTGCCTCCCAAAGTGCTGGGATTACAGGCATGAGCCACCACGCCCAGCTGACCCAGTGGTTCTTAGTTCCCTTCCTGTAAATGTGAGTAATAAGATGTCACTTTCCACAAACACACAGAAATACTTAATAAATTAGTGAACCGAACTGCTCATACAAAAAAATGTAGAAGAGAAGGAGGCTTAATAAGATGTAAGATGCTCCAATCTGGAAAAGTCATTGATTTTAGGTAAAGCATAGGTTTCCATTAAACAAATTAGCATGAACAGTAGAATGTGCAACAAAGTAAATCCAAAACATATTATAGGAAAATGATATTTTTTGTTAAATTAGGAAGAAACTAAAAATGTTTTTGACTATGAGTTAGCTAAAGTAGAACGTTGTTACCATAATTTTCATATTTAAACATGCAATAAACTCCAATTTTGGTTTGTCAAAGTGAATATCAGGAAGCCAAAGGCAATTTAAATCGAGATCATCTCCTATTCTCACTATTGCATTGTCATAAAATGGTCAGCTGAATACACAAGAATGTGTTACAGAATTTCAACCTTAATATCATCACAGATTCCTCTATTTCAGGGTGTTTTTCTTTGCATTATTCTGTGTTAAATATGTGTGATAAATCAAACTGAAAAATTCACATAAAAGTTTTAGAAACTACAGGCATTCACAGCTCTTCAAATACTTACTTAATTTGGAAGAATTAAAAACATGTTTCTCTAAAACTTAATTCAGTTACTCTTATACTTCTATTCATAGATACTTCTTAAATGTCAATTATGGACCCAATCTGTGCTGAAGACACTGTAGGAGCACACACACACACACACAGTACCCAACATGGTTCGTGCTCCTCACAAAATATACAACTCAGTTATGAATTAAAATAACAAGGATAAAAGTTGATGAACAGGTCACACAACATAGATCCTTGATATTCATGGGGAAGGCAGCCATAAAGCTTCATAGACCCCAAAACATCAAGTTGTTTCTGTAGTGCTCCCTGTGTGTTCCTGAGATGGGTTGCTGGGCACTGAGCCCAGCTCCCACATCAGCTAAGTGACTTACAGAAGTGAAGTAGGAAGAGAAGAAATGATTAACGGTATCTTCATGAATGCCGAAGTCTACTTACAATCAATTGTAAAATTGTATGATAGTGATAGTAACATTAATGTAATTCTGAAAGGAAATATGTACAACCATATACTCCCAACAAATAGTAGTAGGCACACCTACTATGTTCCTGAAAACTATTTTCGCATTGGGGATATAGCAGTGAGTCAAAAAGGCAGAGACTGAGACTATTCCCTCATGAAGCCAATGTTTTATTGAGAGAAGACAAAAAGGAAATTAATACATATTTATCAGGTTATGCTATCAGTGGACGGGGCATACATGATGCTGGGCATGGGTATTGGTTGCTTTTCATATAGAATAGTCAGGAACGACTTCTCTGATACTTTGAATAGAGAACTAAAGATGTCAAGGAGAAGAACACACCAAGCAAAGAAAGAACGTGCAAAGGCCCTGAGGTGGCAGTGACATTAGCAAATTGGGAACAGCAAGGAGGCTAGTGGGCACGACTGAGGTGCAACGTGAGAAATGGGAAAAGAAACAAATGTGTAAATGGAGTGTCAGTGGTGGCAGCCATCTGTGCTGGGCCTGAAGCAACTGCAGGGTGGAGTCGACTCAGGAAGTATCATGATGTAGGACATGACGGACAAAGATGTATCTAACCTCAAGGCAAGAAACTGAACTTGAGATCCATAAATGTGTCTGTTAGTTGTCTGATTTTTCGCCATTGCAGATACTCCTGAGAACACTAAACAGACCAAAGTTTCCACTCCATCTTCTCTTCAAAATGAATCTTTCATTCCTGGCCATCTTCTCCCACCAGAGCACCTTCTTGGAGCCCACTGAATGCATCTGACCAGTTCACTATCTAGCTTACCTTCTTCACCTTATTCTGGAAATCTCTCAAAAATTAGAAAGTATAATCAAACTAGTCATATACGACTCCATGTGAAAGGAAAACTTCTGAAAAACTATTTAAATGTCTGATTAAAAACATTGAATCCATGGTGGCCTTAGTCAGTACCAGCGTAAAGTAGCAGAAAGTTTAAGAATGTAAGATGGTGAATTTTCAGACGTCTGTCTGATGAAGGTGTTCAAGCATGGTTTGGAAAACAGGCAAGAACTAATCAAGCAAGCTGATCTCATCCTAAATACACATTAATTTATGAAGTGTTAACAGCACAGGGATTAACCTATGAAATAACTCCTCATTTTCTTAAGCAAAAATGATCAAAATGTGCTACTCTCATTATAACAGAAATATAAACTACGTCATGCCAAAAGACAACTAAATAATGACTGAAATGGGTTTCATAAGAATATGCCTACTAAGTGAGCCAGCCTCTTTGAAATTCAAGATACTGAATCAGGAACTAAACTTCCAAACTAGTTTCTTCAGCCTTATTAAGAAAACATGGGCAGTTGATGTCTGTTTCTATTCTATTCATTCATCCATTCAATAAGGAAAATTCTATTGCACTACTTCTCAAGGGGTATCTTTTGGAGTTGTCCGTGTCTTTGAACTGCTAAACATTATGGCTTTCTCTGCTGTGTGTCTATAGCCCTCAAAACAATCACTTGCAAATTCCAAGGCACAAAACACAATCAATGCACCCTAGTTTCACTTGCTGGAAATCTCCTAAAAGTTCAGTGGAGTACATTGTCCAATATTCTAGTATCATTTTCCGAGGACTGGAATTAATTGTACAATTTTCTGTTAAACTTATATACATGAAAACAAAACAAAAAAACAACTGAACATTTGAGTTGAGAGTTTAGAAATTCTGCTACCTTCATAAAACCTTTCCTGATCAGCTTCATAAAAGTGGTATCTCCCTCCTTTGAAATATTCTAGCAATTATGACCTGTATTATTCATGTCAATTTATTTTATACTGCTTCTTGTGACTCTTCTACTTTTCATTCTTAAGTGTTATTTTAATATTTAATCATTACATTTCCCCATACTTATGGCTTAGTTAGCCAGATTATTAAGCCTTAGAAGATAAAAGACTAAGAATTAAATGTTTGTACAACCACTCACCTACACCCAGACACCCAGAGCAATGTTTGGAATGTTTCAGTGTCTCCTGATGATTTGTTGATTGGATTTTCCTGATTTCAGTTCAGTTGAAGAAGAGTGAATAGCTGCCCCATATTAGGCACAGGGACTGATCCCCAGGCAACCATGTCTTACAGAAAATATTCGCAGAAGCCTGAATAAGTCAGCTTGTAAAGATAGTCATAATCTTCACACAACTGAATATACAAAAGCTGTCCATTGAAAAGTGGAATTGTGTAGAAGGCAAAGCGTGGGCTTTGACCACAGAGAACACAGCTTAATTATGCCTGTGACTTTGTATAAATTACAAAAGCTCTCTGGCTCCATTTCCTAATCTGTTTACAGGAGATGATAATATCTCCTTCAAAAATTATTCTGAGAATGGAAAGAACTCATTAAAAACACCTAGTACAGGACAGAAGCTCGGGAAGCTGTCCGTAGATAACACGGTCCTCGCAGGACACTAGCGGGCAATGTCTGCCGTTAGCCAAATGGCCTTAGGGACAGGGAAAATCTTGTAACTGAGAGTGTTTTCTTGTTTGATTTTTATTTTTAAAGAAACTCAGAGCTTTTAGCTCAACTTCATTAAGAAAGCAAGCTCTGTTGCCCGCATTTTTGCGGACTGACTTTTTTTTGTAAACGCATCTGACTCTTCTTCCTTTGGCTCTTACTCAGAATAATTTTCCAATATATGTTTTGTTTTATTACATCATATGTGTTTACAAAACTACAAAATGTTTAAGAAGTTGCCTAAATACTTGAGCAAGGTAAATTAGCTAAATGTTTGACATTGACTAATTTCTCAAAGGGTTACTCAATTCCACTCTTTTTTAAGTCAATAAGCAAGAGAAGAAAAGAAGTTAAAAGTAAAAAGTCAGTTGGCCATGGTTTTCACTTTTCAGTTGACTGTGGTGCCATTAAATGGACAACCTATAGTTCTGACCATGGCTTATGAAGGAAAATATTTTTATGTATTAAACAGGATCTTACAAGAGTGTCGCTGTGACATATGGTAAAAGAACTGCAGAAAATTTGGAAAAGGCTGTAAAGACTTTCACTAGCACTCTCTCCTATCTTTCATACATGTCATGATTTTCTGATTTCACTAAGTTTCACAGGAAACGAACAATTCTTGAAAAAGCTGAGATTTTCATCTTAGCCCTATCACTTTATGAATTTGCTTAACAGCGTGGACCATACAATTTTGTACACATGGGAATATACCCCAAGTTATAGAGGGTGAAATTTTGACCTAAGCTCCTTACTTCACAGGAGATATCCCACTGCACCTGGTCTACAAATTGATGTTTTTAAAGCCCTGCTCCCCAAACACATTAACTTTTAAAATTGTAAAGGAGTCATTTCTCTGAGACTTTTTCAGAAAAGAGAAATGCTGATTCTAACAGAGTTGCTTTCAAAAATCTGGATATGATTTCCATAACATTTCAAGGGCAAAATGCCAAATGCTCAGAACTATTAAAGATAGTGTAAATGACCAAGCAGATGTACAGAAAATGCTATCGGCTATAAAAGTCATCAACTGGAAAAGTTTCACAATTAACTCTTGTGTTTCCAGAGTTACAGACTTACCTGAATCAGCTTCTTCAATAAATCTGATATTTTTATTTCAAAGGTAATCACAGGGAGAGAGGGGGATAAACGGACAGTGCACAGAGGGTTTTTAGGTTGTGAAACTACTCTCCACGATACTATCATGGTGGATATGCGTCATTGTACATTTGTCCAAACCCATAGGATGTACAACATCTACAGGGAGCCCTAATGTAAACTATGGACTTTGGGTGATGACCACGTGTCCATGTAGGTTCATCAATCATAACAAATGTGCCTCTGAGGTGAGGGAATGTGATGGTGGGGGAGGCTGTGCATGTATGGGGGCAGGAGGTGTATAGGAAATCTCTGTACCTTCCTCTCAATTTTGCTGTGAACCTAAAACTACTCTTTTAAAAAGGCCATTAAAAAATTCACAGTATAATTTTAAAAAAGAGGACACTGATGATAGCCTTGACTTGAAAGATATCCTGTGATCTCTTCAGGTAATGCATCACCACTGAATAGGCTTTCTCACAGGGTTTCTAGTTACTCATCTCTGTGGTGGGCATACTGTGTGAATATTTATCAAGCTTCAAGTATATGCTTTGTATACTTTCTGATATGCAGATTTTTAAATAAGTGGTATTGATATCAAGCTCAGCATTACTTTATTTCTACAACACATTTAGTTTTACCAAGACATGCAGTATCTTCAAGGTTTATTCATCCATTTCATTTATTAGAGGTTAAAACAGGCTAGAGCTATAAATGTTTTATCTACATATCAATCTGAAAGATGTACCAAATCCTATATGCTTTGAAATTGAAATACATATTACATTCATTCCAGACAGTTATGACCTAGCCATGGTTAATTTAGGCATCTTGTTTTTCTTCCTCCAATTTTTCCATCTTGAAACTACCCACTAGTAATGTATCTACCCACTAGTATATACTAGTAGCATATCCTCTTCTAGATCACGAACAAGAGAAAAATGAGATCAAAGTAACCTAATACTTTGATAGTATAATAGGTATGCCAAAAGTCTCTCATTACAAAGGAGGTAAAATTACATTTCCCAAAGGGATATTTGGTGAGTGTCAATAGGATTCCATGACACATTCTAATGCTCACACATTTGCCTCACCCTTGATGTTATGAAATGAGTGTTTGTGTCCCCACAGCTCCAGACTTGAACTTCTAACCCCCAATGAGATGATATTGGGAGGTGGGGCTTTTAAGAGGTGATTAGTCACAATGAAACCCTCATGAATGGGATGAGCACCCTTATCAAAAAGGCCCCAGAGAGCTCTCTAGCGCTCTTTCTAACTTGGAAGGATATGACAAAAGTTAGCCATCCACAAACCAGGAGTGGGCCCTCATTAGACACCAGATCTACTGTGCATTAACCTTAGACTTTTCAGCCTCTAGAGCCATATGAAATACATTTCTGTTGTTTATGGTCTGTCAAGTCTATGCTACTTTGTTATAGAAGTCCAAATGAACTAATATACTTAAGAAGCAGTCATAAATAAAATGATGACACCTGCATAGGATCTATTAACAGTGGTTTCATATTTGAACTTCCAGTCAATTACTCCTAATCTTCCCTTTTTCCTATGCTGTGTGATGTACCAAAGACCTCTCTCCTCCTTGCTTTGTTACTCTAGAGAGAGTATGGCAAGGCTCATCAATCCTTACCATGGTCTTCACTTACTTCCTTTTAGTTTAATTTCTCAGGTTTCATCTACTGGGTACCTGTTATATCATCCCACATGCTTCTCCTGATTCTTATGGGTTAAGAAATCCACTATGTATCAACCTGAATGAATATTTTTTTCTACCCAAGGAATTCGGGCTATAAGATTTAGGTCTAATTATAGTAAGTATACATTAAAATGGCAAGTCAGTTGAAATATGTGGGTGTGGATGTGTGAATATGAGAGAGAGACAGAGACAGAAATGTAGAAAGATAGAAAAAGACTCATGACTAGCCTGGGCAATATGGTGAAACACCATCTCTACAAAAAAACACAAAAATTAGTCAGGTATGACGGTGCACATCTATAGACCCAGCTACTTGGGAGGCAGAGGTAGGAGGATTGCTTGTGTCCGGGAAACAGGGATTGCAGTGAGCTGAGATTGTGCCACTGCACTTCAGCCTGGGCAACAGAGCAAGATGCCATCTCAAGAAAAAAGAAGAAGAAGAAGAAGAAGAAAAAGAATGAAGAGACAGAGAGAAAGCAAGCCCTGGAACGCTTACCATTCCACATATCTATTACAACCCACCCGACTCCCATTCAGAAGCTATCAACTTTACAGACCATTTTTACTGATATCCAACAAAAACAAATTATATACCTATAAAGCTTTTTATGGCTATAAAGCACTTTTACATATATTACCTCATTTGATCATTATAACCACCATCTCATAATGTAGGAGGACACTCGTTAACCTATCAATTCCTTGGGAGAGAAACTTTTCAGTAAGTGATTAAAAAGAAAAAATAACAGGTACCATGGGAAGCATTGCTAGCACCATGGCTAAGAACAATGGATATGTCAAAAACTTTGTTTAGCTGAGAATGTAAAAAGGTACTCAGAATCCCATTTAAACAATTCCACTTTATATTTTACCTGGTTTTTTAACCTAGCAGATAAAATTGATCAAAATGTTCAAATCAAACTGTTAGTAGGAGTTTCAGAAGATGTTTCCCAATTAAAAATGTTTTCCTCTTGCTCTCTTGCTCATGATGTATAATTACGAACCTATGTGAATGAAGACATAATAAGATTGCTCTGAATTATCTAGACTGATTTCATTCACACCATAGTAACAGCCAATGGATTCCTCCATTATCAATTATTTTTCAAAGCGATAGCAAAAAATTTACTAAATTTTGGGCAAGCAGTTTTTCAATATATTTGAAATTTCTATTTTAAAACATATTCTAAGTTTTTCAGCCTTATGTAATATTATTTATTACAAAAGTGTCATATACTGCATGAAAATTTAAATTGTGATGAATTACTTAAGAGATTAGCAGATTTCAAGTATTAATGGACTAAATTAAAGGTCATAACTTTGTCAACACAAAGTGCTTTCCATACATGTGATTAATAACAAAAGAGGTTACTTGGGACTAAATTTTTTTTACTACCTTCTCTGTGTTAGACTGTGATATCCATATCACAAACATGATAGATATTCTTAATCAGTGGTACTAGAGTTCTCATTAAGTACTCATTAAACTTCTGCACCTTAGGATAACCTTGAGAGGTGCATTAGACACTAATGAGTAAATGCTCTCATTGTGTGAGCATAACTCTTATTAATGATAATGGAATTTATATGCATGCAGCAGGCAAAGATAGTACAGATAAACTACAAAAACAATACCAATTTGAATTTCATATCCCAATACTCAAATAAAGGGTATATTTGTTAATTTGTTCTAATAAAACAGTCTACAAAAATGCCACAAATGGATAGAAATTAGTTGGGGGAAAAAACCTTTAAAACATTTAAAAATACTTAAATGCTTGGCAATCATGAGTAAAGATAAAATAATAAATACCTGGATTAGAACAGGAACAATTTTTTAAAGAAAAAAAATAGTTTTAGGTTCTGTAAGATCTTACAGTCAAATTCCTTAATGTATTTTGTTAGCAATACAGTTGATGATAAGACATTAATCTGTCCTCTATCCTTTCTGTTTTATTTATTGTTATTGTTGTTTTTTCTTAATTAATTTATTTCCATGCTCAAAAATGCTTTACTATATAATTTACTACACTATTACTATAAGGAAAATAGATATTATACAGGTCAAATAAAACCTTGATTCAGGGATAATAACACCCTGCCTATTTAATTCCTCTTAATTCTGAACCCAAGGAGTTAAATTATTTTAACAAGTGACTATCAAAACTAATTTTCAAGTTCTTCTGCAGTTGAGACCTCCGAAAGCTTCTGACAGACCTACTCCTGAGTATAATTGTCTTCCAGGACTTTCTTCTTGTTGCCTAAATTGTCCTGATGTACTTAAATTTCATTTCTTCTGAAATCTTTTTTGGAGATGAGGAAAATAAGGTCACCATCTTGGAATAGCAGAATCTTTGATCTCGGGAGATTATCTACCAAATAGCAATTGTTTTCTTGCACTCTGCTGGCATTGAGAAACTCAGTAATATGAAAGGCAGCCCGTTTCAACTGTTAAAACATTCTTACTTATAATTAGCTAAAATCTATTCTGTAGACAATTCTAGGCTCCAGAATCCTCCCTCCTAAAGTCGAATGGAATAGCCTTAATTCCTCTCCCACAAAACAGGCCTCAAATTCATGAAGACATGTTTCTGTGCTGATGTCTCTTTTCTCCATTGAACATTTACTGTACATTCAACCATTGCTTCTATGAGATAAGGTTCATTACCCACTGACCTCTGGACCTCTCTGAATAGATGTCAGAGAGGTCCTCTCCTGCTTCAATAAGGCAGCTAGAATTAATCGCAATCTTCCTGCAGTGAGTTCAGTAGTGCTGAGTGCAGAAAGCTTATTATTTTCTGTGAACTGGACACCCTTCTTTCCTCTATTAACACAGCCTAGGATTGCATTAGATCATTTGTCAGTCTCCTCACCTTGGATAACCCTCTATATCTGTGGATACATTACCAGGAGGGAATTGAGAGGAACTTTTATCAGACCATCCAATCTGACCCCCTGAACCCTTAATCAAATAGCAGTGCTTTTATAGCAAGTTATCTGGAAACCTATATAAATGGATCATTAAAAACACTGCTGTTTTGGAGCCACTAAAAATTGAGGGAGGTGGCTGGTATTCAAACACCCTTTTGTTTGTTCCTGTACTGGTGAATTCAGTATTAATAAGCCACAACCATGTGTCTGGCTGGGACAGAGACATGAAGAACAGACCCCTGAATCTCAGTTCCCAGGTGTCCCAGATAAGCTGATCAATAATGACATACTCTGTGCCAGGTACTCTGACAAAGGTGTGTAATAGTGATGTGAGGACAGAGAGGAGGAATGCCCAACCCAGCCTCGTTCAGATGAGGGGTCATGGAGGCATTGCAGAGAATCCCATTCTGAGTCAGATCTTAAAGGAAAAGCGAGGGTCCTCCTGGCTCCCTTTCTTCAGTGACCAGAACAATGCCTTTGTGCTAAAAAATAAATGAATCAAAATTTAAAATATGACAAATTTAAAAGTTGGATAGTTAATGAATAGACGGATCAGTTAATTAATGAGTTAATTAGATATAAACAGTACTTCAGTCATGTGCCAGCCACGGAGATGAAAGATTAATGTATTCATAGAAAGATAAGCAGTTTGGTTAAGCTACAACTATGCTTGTAGAGAAGGAACAAGAAATGGGACGAGAGAAGTAGGTAAGGAAGAAAATAATGTGAAAGAACGGGGACTACATACAGAAGAAACACCTGGTGTTGCTCTTGAAAAAGTCCAGCAAAAAAGAGAAAAGAAGAGGGAAGGTGGGAACATATTTGAGAGACACCAAGGACCAAGGATGCCAGAGGTAGAGATGGAAATATAATTCCTTGTTTTCTCACTTGGGCAACTGTAAGAAGGAAGGTTGAATTGACCAACCTTCAGACCAGAGGTAGGGCAGATTTTGAAGGTGAGGGGAATGACAAATCCAGTTTGCTTTGAATTAAATGTAAGACATAAGATGGAGCACTGATAAGAGAAGTCCATAAGGAATGGACCACCCATTCCCAGTCTTCAAGGAGGAGAGGGGACTAAATACGGATCTCCGGGTTACCAGAGCACATACGTGATAGTTGACATCTTTGGGGTGAATGAGATTGCCCGGGCAAAGAGGGAAAGTACACAGCGTGGAGAGAAAAATGCTAAACATCAAGGCCTGGGCAGCACAAGTATCTAAGAGGCTGCCTAAGGAAGAGAAATCCACAAGCCAGACTTCAAAAGCATCTCTAAGAAGGGAAGAATTGGCTATATTGGTATGTTGAGTAACAAAGGCCAGCTGAGCAGAAGTTAAAAGCAGGGGGGTCGGAATGATTAATGGATCCAAAGTTCTACTATCTTACAGACTTTAATTATAAAATATAAACTTTATTTTCAAAGAATACATTTTTCTAAGAAATCAGCTAAAAGGACACTTTCTTAATAACTAGTCACTTTTTCTTTGCCATCTTTCTCATTTTAAGGGTCTCCTTGCAGCTACCCCAGTGCTAAAAGGTATTTCTAAAACCTTCCAGTAAAGCTGAGGCAGGAGCAGAGGCTGGGTTCAGATATGGGGTCTTGAGATAGAGTTTGGATTTTATTCTCTGTGAAATGGGAAGCTTTGAACCATTCACATTCAGCAGCCCTGGACTGCGATGCCCACATTTTATCAGTAGGCATTGATATCCAATAGAACATGGTTGCTCAAGACCTCGGTTACAAGGAAACCTGAGGACGTGGATGGGTCTGGATAGCTGATGGCTCACCACTGTAAGCTACGGATCTGCTCCCCGCACCCCTTTGCATTTTTAATGGATTGTTCCCCTAAATCTGTCCATACTTAATAGTATAGTATATTCTATCTTTAGATCATTTTATTGCTATACTGAGAAAATGGAAGCCATAAGAGGAGTGTCCTCATTTTGACACCATCAAGTTTACCGGCCTCTGCGTATCTTTGTCTGTCCTCTGCCTTTCCTCTTCAGACACATCAAGTGCCCCAGATGGAATCAAAACCCACCCTTCCCTTGGTGCTCTGTTCCCATCCTCACTCACCTTCGTGCATGCTTTACCTGGCTACTCTCAGGAGTTATCTCATCTCCCATCTTATCTGCATTTTTAATTTAAATTTTATTTGTATAAATATATGGAGTCTAAGTGTAATTTTGTCACATGTCTGTATTGACCGTGGTGAAGTCAGGGATTTTAGGGCACCCATGACCCGAATAATGTGTACTGCACTCGTTAAGTAATTTCTCATCGTCTGCCCACATCCAACTCTGAAACTGTTTTGAGTCTTCATCATCTACCATTCCCACTCTATGTCCACGTGTATGTTATTTTGCTCCGACGTGTAAGTCAGAATATGTGGTATTTGTCTTTCTGTGTCTGAGCTGTTTTACTTAAAATTATAGTCTTCCGTTCCATCCATATTGAGGCAAAAGACTTGATTTCATTTTTTATGGCTGAATAGTATTCTACTGTGCATATATGCTACATTTTCTTCATTCATCCATTGTTGAATATGGGTTGATTCCATAGTTTGCCTATAGTGACTAGTGCTGCAATAAACAGACGAATGCAGGTATCCTTTTAATAGAATGATTTCTCTTCTTTTGGATATCCAGATATCCAGACTACCAGATCCCGTGGTCCTCCTAGTTTTAGTTCTTTCAGAAATCTCCATGCTGTTCTCCATAGAGGTTGTACTAATTTATATTCCCACCAACAGTGTATAAACACTGTCTTTTCTCTGCATCTTCACCAACATGTAAATTTTTTCTGCCTTTTTAGTAATAGCCATTCTGACTGGTATAAGATGATAGCCTCCCGCGGTACCAGAACTCTCCCTTTAAAATACAAATGTATGATACACCTCCCACCTTAACAATATTTAATGTACAAGTGTCCTAACCACCACACAATGCCCCCTTCACAGCATAACCTCAAGGAGGAGCTGTTTCCACTGTCTCCACTTTCTCACTTCCCAATTTCATCACGGATTCCAACCAGATTTCTATTTCCTCCATCAACTGACCAAGTCAAGACTGCCAATGAGCCCCCATTGGACCCTCTTCCACAGCAGCTGTGATATTCGACTCTCCACATGTACCTAATTCAGTTCACCACTCCTTCCTTCTTGGAGCTCTTTCTTCTATTGGTTTCTACAACACTCTCATTGTCCCACTTACCTAGGGCTCCTTCTCAGCTTCCCTTGGTTGATTTCTCCTTCCCTCTTCCCCTGATCTCACATTGATATCTAATACGAATCTCACACTCAAATCTCAAATCAGAGTTTGTCATTTCACCTCAAATCCTCACTCAGTCTTCCCCATTTCAGTAAATGGCACCACCATCCGTCTACACAGGTAAAGTCAAAAGTCTGGGAATCTTCCTTACCACCTCTTCCATTTTCTTCACTCCCTGCCTGCAATCCATCAGCAAATCCCATCAGTGCTACTTCTGAAATATACATGGACCTCACCCACTTCTCCCGTTTCCACTGTTTCCTGTCTGGTCCAAGGGCCATCCTAGTAGTCTGGACATCCCCAGCCACCTGCCAAGCCTCTCTGCCACTGCTTTTACATCCTGTTACCCAGGGTAATCTTTTACTCTTTTCCAAGTGATGTCAGTGCCCTGAATGAAACTCTCCAATGGCTTCCCACCTCACACAGAATAAAATCCAACTCCATGTCAGGGTCCCATACCCAGCCTCCTCTTCTCCTCCAGCTTTTCCACAATTCCCTGGACTCTCCACGCTTCACTTTTGCCACATGAGTCCTTCTATTCTTGAAGTCACAAGGCACATTCCAGCCTCAGGACCCTTGCACATGCAATCCCTCTTGCTGGAACACCAGTCTTCACAGGCTTGCCTTCTCTCTCCATTCAGGTCTCTACTTAAATGTCACCATAATTAACAGCTTTCCTAACCACTTTGCCTCAGGTAGAATCAGTAGCCCTCAGCTGGAAGTTGGGTCTCTATCACACCATTCCATTCTCTTCGTATCACTTTTTGCTATCTAAAATTAACCTTTTTTAAATTTATGTTTTATATTGTTGTGTGTTTTCCTAAACTAAAATACAAATTCAACAAAACCAGGTACCTGGTCTGTTTTACTCACTGCTGGATCCATCCCCCCACCCTCACCCCCACCCCCACCCAGTGCCTGGTATAATGAAGTGTTTAATAAATAATAAATCAATGATAAACCAGGGATAAATGCTGTCTGACTACCATTTGGGGATTCTTGATACATTGAAATAACATTTATAGAGGTAAGAGTTTTTGCCCTTAAATTCTGAAACCCTTGTAACCTAGCTAAGGTATATAAAAATCTTTGATTTAAAATTGTAAAGTTGAACTTGCAGGCTGAAGAATTTGTTTTGACATGAAATCTCTACAAGAGTGTGTAAAGACATTTACATATGATCTTTCCCAATGACGTTAAATCATTCTTGGAAATTTTAAGCACTATTGGCTATTGTTTTTTCATGGAGGGAGTTCATAAAGAACATTAAAAATAGAGTCTAATTTCTCTTTTAAACTAGAAAAAACAAATTTGTGGAAATCACCCGAATATAATACTCCAGCAGGAGACAAGAACACAGGAAAGTTTTAAAACTTGCAATTGCCCACAAGTAAGCACCTAAAGTGGCTATTAGCTGCCACCAGGTATCATGACCTCAGTAAGTCTCCAGGCCCACACATTGAGAAACAAAAGGCATTCCAGAGATGTATCCTGGATCAGAAGAGGTGAGAACAGTTCTTTGTCTTAGCAAGGTGGTCATGGTCATTAGACCAGTATTCACCACACGAAGGCTTCCTAAATTCCGGAGCTCCCCGGCTTGATTTGCAAGACCCTCCCTGCCTATGTTCCCGTAGAGATTAGAGCTCTTAGGTTAGAATAAGAAGGACTGAACACTTGCCTCAGGGAAGCAAGTTGCAGATGCCAGGTGGGGTGGTGACAAGGCTTGGGGGGATGCTATGAGCTTTACAGAGGAAAGAGACTGGCAGCCATCACTCAGGCCTCCAGCAAGAAAGGGGAGCGTGGGGAGCCAATTTAGGGCTAACAAGTAGTATAAATTCCATTTGCTGTAAAAAGGAGTGTGTGGTTTGTCCACGCTGCTGCGCCAGGGTCAAGGCCGTGTTGAGCAGGAGTACAGAAGCACAGTTAGGAGTGTGGGCTGCTAAGAGCTCAGTGCCTGGACAGATGGCTCCAGGGCTCCAGGCTGCTGCCCCTCCCTCATGGCTGCAGATTTCAGGGAGTTGTGTGACCTTTCACCACTCAGCTTTCTCCTCTGTAAACACACATACACACCTGTGGTCACTATTTTCTCTTAGGGTTGCCAGAAAAATTAATATTAATAATCCCATTGTAAGAATGTAATAGAAGACAGCTGTTATTAACAAAAGGGCTTACATTGTAGCTTGTGTGTCTGCTTTCTAGAGTTCTTCTACCCCCATCGTTGCTGTTCGGCCATCACCTCTCAGCCAGTTTGCTTTGAGCACCTCTTTTCTTCCCGTCAAACTCTTCACTGTTTATCTCAGTAGGACCTGGTACTTCTCAAAATTGAAAACAAGACTGTAGTTTATGATTTTTATCTGTCTATCCATGAAGTCAGGTGTCCCATTCACCGCCCTATATCCTCACAGCCTCGTTTCAGGTTGGAGCATATTTCTATTTGACTCTTAACTCAATCAATACTTGTTGAATGTTGTTGTGAAATCTGCCTGTCATGTCCATCGTCATAGTGATAAAAGAACATACGAGCGACAGTCAGGGACTCCTTGGTGAGGAACATGCATTAGTGTATGAACATTTAAGTCACTTCTCTCAGAGGCATCTTTCCTTACTTCTGAGTGAGACTGTGGAGAAATACTGAGCGGGAGGCCACTTACCCATCTGTGACCCTACACCAGACGATTACCAAAGACCCCAATTCTTTCATCTATAAAGTGGAAATCAGGGCAGCAAACCCACAGGAATGTTGTGAAGACTAAGTGTTATACAGAAACCATTTTTAAATTTATTTTTAAGCAAGAGTAACCATCTTTAAAACAAATGTGACAGGTAATCCCAAAGTATAAAGCGGACCAAGTGGAACTTCAGGAGGATAGACTTTCTGCTTGGCTCTCAGAACATCACCAGGAAACCTCATCAGAAGCTAGAGCTCATGGGACCACAGTGTCAAAACCACTGAGGCTCAGGCTGTCACACGCCGAACAGGGAACATAATAGACTTGGAATAGACATGCATTCTCTCTCTTTTTGCTTGTCTTCTTTGCATTTAGCTGAGGTTGCTTCATAAATAAGTTCTAGCTCTAAGGGCAGGGAGGGGAAGGGTCGGTGACTTTCCCCCAATATGGAATTGAAGTTCTCATCTTAGAGCTATACAAAGTAAACTAGCATCTGTGTTGGCAGTTCTCTAAGTTTTAAGTTGTGGATATTGTGTTAAAACAGAGATCCAAGTCATTAAACACGAACAGCAGGCATGAAAGAAAATAACTCTTGCACAGTACCATTTCACATTGTTGTAACCAGAATTATGTAGGTAAAAATGAGTCCCATCTAGGGATAAAGCAAGAATTTTTACTTGACATCAAGAGCATGAGATTGGTGCAGGGCCATTTCCCAACAAAAAAGCACCCAACACAAAATATTATTTCATTATCTTTTCCAGCTTTTTTGAGGTATAAATCACAAATAAAAGTTGTATATATTTAAGATGTATAGCATGTTTTGATATACATTGTGAAAGGATTACCACCTTCAAACTCATTAACATATTCATCACCTCACATAGTTAATATTTGTTGTGTATTATGACAATACCTAAGATCAATATCTTAGCAAATTTCAAGTATTCAACAGAGTATTGTTAACAATAGTCACCATTCGGTACATTAGATCTCCAGAACTCATTCAAAAAATATTATCTATATAACAATATTATAACAGCTACAAATTCACTATAAAAGGTATGGGTGATAGTCTGTTGTTTGTTGGTTGGTTTGTTTTTAATTTTCTCTTCATTGTAAGGAGATGGGGAGAGAAAACTGGTTCACTGCACTTCTTGGCAACTGAACTCTGTTCTCTGATTGGCATGTCTTTGCTTCTCTCCTCCCCAGGCAGAGACCACTCAGCTCTGCTTGAGGCTCATGCCTCTGGCGAAGCTTCCTGGCTTCTGCCTGTCACTCTCAGCCTGAGCATCTCCTCCAGCCCCTTGGCTTCTCCACTTCCCCTCAAGGGACCTTGTCCACTGTGACTCCCTCAACCTCTAGGTAAAACGGTTCAGTTCCACATGCACCAGGGCACTAGATATCCTTTGCATGTCTTTATCTTTCAATTTAGCTGATGGCCCTTGGCTCACATTTAATGGAAACCTTCATTCTGCCAGAGGGGATTGCTCTATCTATGTTTTTTATACAAAAGTTCAGCCGTTGAATCGGCTTAGTAGGTGACCTGTGTGGCCCAGCAAGAGTGTCAGGAAGCCATTTTTTTCCTTCTCAGTTAATCAGAAGTGTTCCTTGCACCCCCATATAGAATTGTCGCACGGCACACTGGCAGGTCAACATTTGAAGGTGTTTTCTAGGAATGCAGCAAAATGCACTAAAACGTCCTCATATGAGGCCAAAACGTCCAGCCTGAATAAAAACTCATAAATTTACCTGGAACTATGTTGCTGTCTCTGGTCCAGTCTCCATGGGAAGATATCCAATACTTAACAACTAACAAATTTACATAATCTTTTGAGTTTCTAAGTCTAAGAAAAAAAGTGGCACAAAGCCAGGTTTAGGTGAAGTCTAACAATGGGGATCACCCACAAGTTGAATGTTAAGCTGGGAAAAATAACAAATGCTCATCAATTATTTTCTAAAGTTACTCTGGACAAGACCCAATAGAATACCATTACTCCAGTGCATACAATGCCTTTTATGCCAGTCAAGTGCAAACCTGAACAAACAACGCTTCTCTTGGCAAGGCAGGTCTTTTTTTTTTTTTTTTTTTTTTTGAGACAGAGTCTCGCTCTGTTGCCCAGGGTGGAGTGCAGTGGCCGGATCTCAGCTCACTGCAAGCTCCGCCTCCCGGGTTTACGCCCTTCTCCTGCCTCAGCCTCCCGAGTAGCTGGGACTACAGGCGCCCGCCATCTCGCCCGGCTAGTTTTTTTGTATTTTTTAGTAGAGACGGGGTTTCACCGTGTAGACCAGGATGGTCTCGATCTCCTGACCTCGTGATCCGCCCGTCTCGGCCTCCCAAAGTGCTGGGATTACAGGCTTGAGCCACCGCGCCCGGCCGGCAGGCAGGTCTTTAAAGGAACCCGACTAGTGCTGACTGCACCCCACTCTGCTTTTATCAGAAGAGCAAGAGTTGGATGGGCAACCTCGTTTCCAACAGGCTCTTTCCACTGTCTGTTGCAGAGAGCAAATGCCTCCCTGGGGTTAATACACTGCATAAGAGACAGAGTGAAAACTGACCAGTGACCACCAAGGAGGATCCTGGGGCCTCCATCAGCCACACCATCTGAGGAGCCCCACATCACATCAGAGAGACTGAGAGGCAGAGCCTGGCCAGCCCCTTCAATTGTGTTTCCTGTGCCTGGGAGTGCATTGAGAAGCATCAAGCAGGCCTGAACTGCTTTTAACCTCAAGAACAAAGACCAGTGTGAGTGGGGATCAGAAAAAGAGTGAAGGAGAAAGGGACAAATTAGGACAAAATGCCTGGGTGATAAAGGGAACAGAAGCAAACTGCACCCAACTGTTTGAAGTTAAAGGCACCCGAGGAGAAGGCAGGTTCTCCTTCCCTTTGCAAGGTCACTAGTCACAAGCATGAGACCACAGGGTGGCCTCAGGCAGCCCTGAGACCTCCTTTTCTCTCACAGTTAGGTGAGCATAGGATGTGGCAGCTGACTCAAGCAGGAGCAAGGAGTCTCTGCCAGGGGTATGGGATTTGAAAGCAAAACAGAGAAATCTACACTCCCTTTGGACGCCAGGATCTATGACATGTGGTATAATGAGAGATAATGAGAGAGAGTGGCAGAGCACCTTCCACCCACCCATCAGGAAAGCAGAGAGAGCCGCCTTGAAGATAAAAATGAGGCAGGTGCAGCAGGGCATTGTGGCGCAGCCAGGTGTGGTGGCTCATGCCTGTAATCCCAGCACTTTAGGAGACTGAGGCGGGTGGATCACGAGGTCAGGAGATAGAGACTATCCTGGCTAACATGGGGAAACCCCATCTCTACTAAAAATACAAAAATTAGCCAGGCATGGTGGCAGGCACTTGTAATCCCAGCCACTCGGGAGGCTGAGGTAGGAGAATCTCTTGAACCTGGGAGGCAGAGGTTGCAATGAGCTGAGATCAGGCCACTGCACACCAGCCTGGTGACAGAGAGAGGGTCCATCTCAAAAAAAAAAAAAAAGAGGCAGGTGCACAGGGCTCAGGTGCCCAGACCAAATGTCTTCATGGGCAACCTTGCCAGAGAATAGTTCCACTCTCCTAGATTATTTAATTTTCTTCTATTTCATAACCAAGTGGAAGTCTGCCCCATCATTGAATTTTAAGCAGAAACTACCATTCATTCATTCATTCTTTCATGCAACAATATTTACCCAACAATCATTGTTCCAGCTCTTAGACAAAACCAAACAACAACAAAAATTCAGCCTTTGTAGAACTAACATTCTAGTGGGGACTGATTAGGAATAATCAAGACAATATAGAAAGTAACTTACATAGCTTGCTACAATGCTAGAAGAAAACCAGGCTGCTCTGCTTATGGGATAGCCCAGCTCTATCTACAGAGCAGCAGAAAAAAAAAGTTACTCAGGATAAAAGGAATCCTAGAGAGAGAGAGTGTTGCAATTTTAAATGAGCAGTCAAAGTAGGCCTTTCTCAAACGAGGAAAGATTTTAAGGAAGTAAGGGAAGAGCTTTTTGGATATGTAGAGAAAAGGATTCCCATCAGCTAACACAGCCAGTGCAAAGGCCCTGAGGCAGAAATATACACAACCTGTTTGAGAAACAGCTTGGAGGCCAGTTTGGCTGAGGCAGTGTGAGGGAGAGAGAGGGTGATGGATGGAAGCTGTGATCAGAGATGAGCAGGGCACTCATTGTTTCTAAAGGAGTAACGCAGGTATGCCACTGCAACATGCATCACGCATTTTTGCAGTTTCTGACTATGTGTATTCTCCAGGAATGTCAGTTCACCATGTCCAACCACAGAAATGAAAGACCCCATGTCTTCCTGTCTCTACCCCATCATACCTAGAGGACAAGACACCTTCTCTGACTCAGTCCCAAGGCATTAAAGTAAGTAGTACCAAGATGAATAGCAGAATGGATTTCTTTCATTGCAGGGATACCAACAATGGTGTACTGCTGTCCAGCGGGGAATGGTGTACTGCTGTCCAGCGGGGAATGGTGTACTGCTGTCCAGCGGGGAATGGTGTACTGCTGTCCAGCGGGGGAGGCCTTTCCAGGCTGTTTCTTGGAAAATTCTGATTATGCTCCCTGGCTTCCAAAACCATGGTCAGGTATTTTTGGCAACTATCATAGTAATTTATTTAGGCAAAAACCATTTATGAATCTTTAAACTGTTGGGTAAAAGTCGATGAAGAATAAGATATTTGCAATGTCTCTAAATAGCTCCCAACAAATTATTTACTAATCACAAAAAGGGAAATAGTAACTTTACAGTGGCAAAACCTGGCAAAAATCCACAGTAAGCAGGTGATCAAAGTTAACATCGTAGATAATGGGACACTAGTCTGTTCCCCTTATCAGACTGAAATTGTTGAGAATAAAGTCAAAGTCTTTTTCCAGATTCTTTAGTGCCACTTGTCGTAGCAAAGGTTGAAGAAACCCGGCATCTATTGGATGCCAGCTATACACGCATAGTTCCCTGCCACGTGGTCTTTTTTTCCACTTTACATAGGAAGAAAACAATGGTCAAACAGGGAAAGAAACTTTTCAGTGGTTATACATCAATAATTTACAGGGTCTAAATTTGAACCTAGAGTTTCCTGACTCCAAAGTCCAAGTTCTTTTTCTTACACAGCTTTCAGTCTGAAATCTAATCATGCAACACTGGAATTGGTTAATCATGTGACAGAGATTTCTTTTTCACAAGATTAAAGAACAGAAAATTTTGCATAGGCAGGAATCACAAACTTGACTGCTAATCATTGTTCCCTTAATACACAAAATGAGCCAATTCAGAGAGCTGCAAGAAAATGGTGCATGGTCAGAGCTAGGCAGACTTGAAGAATGAATGACACATCTAAACAGGGCAGCTGCCTTCAGGTCTGATCCACTGTTGGCATTAGCAGTGAGAACCCAAGATTGCCTGATTGTCTGATGTTTCCTAAGAAGAAGGAAATCTAAATGTGTGTGAATTGTTAAACTTTGGCCACTAACTTTTAAAAAGTGAAACACTCAGCTGGCTTAACTAAAGACATCTATACACCTGAAGTCACCATGTTTGGCCTGAAGTCACCAATTTACAATCTCTGGCACAGACTACTGTTCTTACTAGCCTTCACATTGCCTGCGCTGGTTCTGGCTTCTCAAATGCTGTTGGTGTGAGTGATTCACTGCAGGTACCCACCCAGGGTTGCTGCCATCTTTAGAAACTCAGCAGACTAAGTTGAGCTGAAATGAAGTTAGAGTAAAAGTGTAATAAGCTATTGTTGGTATTTCACAACTGATTATCTGGGATTGAGAAGGAGGAATGAATTTGGAATCCAACTCCTTAGTCTCAATTTTCAGTCCCACCGATTGCCACTGTCTACTACGAGTCATGTGATTTTGATGTAGCTACTCCCCATGTGGGCCCTTGAAGTGACAATACTGCTGAGAAATAATATATGCCTCAGAAATATGCATTCCAGGTATTGTAAGGCAGTGAGCGTAAAGTGGCAAGTAAAGTAAAAATGACTACAATTTTCTAAAACGTATTTGCACTGAGAAGAAGGAATATGATGCTTTCTTCACTCATTTATGAAGGAAATGCAGCATAGCACTCTTTCACCAGGCTGCGCGGATCATGTCCAGGTGCTGTCGCTTAGCATCTATGACCTTTGGCAAGTTATTGAACCTGCACCTCACTTCCCTCCTCTCTGATATGCGGACAGTAATAGCGTCTACCTGTTTAGTCAGGCTTCCCCTCAGAGACGTTATTAATAGGATATATATAGAGAGAGATAAGAGGATCTTTATTAGGAGAATTGGCTCACTAGATTATGGAGACTAAGTCCCCCGATACACCATCTGCAAGTTGGAGAACCAGGGAAAATGGTGTGGCTCAGTGCAAGTGTGAGGGCCTCAGAACCAAGGAAGCCTATGGTGTAACTCTCAGTCCAAGAGCCCAAGGGGCCGCTGATGCAGATCCTGAAGTCTGAAGGCAGAGAGCCTGGGGTTCTTACATCGAAGGACGGGAGAAGAAGGGTTTCCCGTCTCTGGAAGTGAGAGAAAGAATTAATCCTTCTCCCACCCTTTTATGCCATCGGGCCTCCAGCCTCTTAGTCCAATATATTTCAATTGGATGGTGCCTGCCCACACCGAGGGCTGGGCTTCTCACTTACCCACCAACTCGAAAGCCAGTAATCCTCCAGAAACACCTTCACAGACGACACATTTGGGGCAACCCAATTACTCTAACCAATTGACAAGCCGCCGGGGTTTCTCTTTCAGTAGAAGAGGGACAGGCTCAGTGCCTACTACAGCACTGAGAATAATTAATATATATATTAATGATTAATATTTTACCAGCTGAGTATCCCTTAATCCAATCAACTTAACAATCAAAATCCATCACCACACTACTTGAGAGTGTTGGGAGTTTTAGAAGAAGAGTTAATGGCACAAAAGAATTATGTTTTATGTGTTATCTATTAAGTTTGTGAGAAAATAAAATTATTAAAAATAACATAAGAAAATAACCACATTTATGGCCATAAAATTAACAAGTCTTAATTTGATAGGGCAGCAATCAGCTTTCTACAAGTTTCTCTTAAATATAATAATTTGTTAAGGATCTCTTCAGCAGCAATTGATTGATGACAGCTACCGAAGTCATTATGATTCTGCATAATTTTAAAGCAGCTATTTTTTATAGATACTCAGAATGAAATAATAAAAAATAGAAGATGATGGAAATAGTCATAGATACTTAAATCGAGCATTTTTCTCAGCATAAAAAGTTGATGTAATCATGAGTGTACAAAGGTGACATAAAATATCAATTCAGGAAAAGGATGATAAAAACTTTTTTAAAAGCATTTTGTCATACACCTTACAGAACTGCTAAATTGCCTTTCTATTCTCAATAACATGAGTCAAAGGCCTCAAAGCAGGTATAAAAAATGTGAAACAATCCATTGCAGGAGCAGCCCCTGATAGGAGAAAACAGGATTTCCAAATCAATTTGTCATGATCCAATATGGATTAAGCAGTTTATTTGTTTTGACATTTCTCATTTGCTAAGTGCCAGCATGCCAAAGTAATCTTTCTGTGATACAGACACCGACCAGAACATTTATTATTATTTTTTTAGGGGATTTATAGCCCCTTTCCCTCCAGAGAAGACATCTGAAAGCAGAAATATTCAGAAATTGGAACTGCATGTGGTTTCACCTGATAATAGTTTAATCTCATCATCTCACCACTGCAATGGAAAACCATGCTCTCCAACCTTGGAAAAGGGATGAAAGACCTTCCAGATTTATGTAGCAAACACAACCACCCCACCTTAGACTTGAACATCTGCCCCCTCACGGAAAGTAACGGTAATGTGTATTCCGGAATCTTTTCAGTGCAATATATTTCAATTGTTTTTCATTTGTGTTACTGCAAAAGTAGGGTTGGGTGGAGACTTACAAACTCTAGAGACTATTAAATAGAGACTATTAAAAAGGGCAAGAGATAAGATAGGGTAGTGGAATGATTTCTTGATTTGGAGTCAGACCAACTTGAGTTTGGATCCTAGTACTTCATTTATTAACTGTTAGTTTACATTAAGCAAGTTACATAATCTCTCCAAGCTTCAGTTTTCTCAACTGTAAAACAGTGCTAATATTCTCCTCATTGGGTTGTGGTGATGCTTAAATCAGATAATAGGAATAAATTGACTAGTGTAGGGCCTGCCCACAGTACCCCATTAAATGTGTGCCATTCCCTCCAGCACTCCATACCTTCCCTAGACTCTCACTTTGTGTTTTACAAGGCAGGAGGCAGGAGAGGGAGAGGGTGGATACAAAAGGAAGTGAACAGACATCTTTTACCAGCAGACTTCACATCCCTTAGAGCAACTCACAGAGGCTTCATCCTCCAAAACATCTTCAGCCCACATTAGGGCAGGATTGCAAATAAACAGAACTAGCTCCAGTTCTGTGTACCAAAGCTTAGCAGAAAATGCAATTTGTAAAAGAAGATAAGAAAGATAACAGGGAGGAATCAGAGCAAAATGAGCAGAGCCGTAAAAGGATTTCACCTTGACGCAGTGATGATAGAACGCTTAACCAGAGAGCTAGGAATGTCATCAGAGAACAGCCATTTCCAGCATCCCACTTCCTGCTCTATTGGAATGACACCTCTTGGTTTAAGCATCAGCTTACACAAACTATTGCCATTTTTACTTGCATGTATTTATATCCCTTTGGAACATTATGTATATCGGTTATGTGTTGAGTGCATTATCTTAGGTGCGTGTTAGAATTATTATTTGTATAGTGTGACACTGAAAAGGAGGAACAAGACCCAGCTAAAATCTGTGTTTCCAGGTTCCAAAAAGTAAACTAAGTGAATTAAGTCCGTGTCCACATGAAAGCTAATCTCTGCTTGGCAAACAGAGGGTGAAATATAACCTAGAACTCTCCCAAATCCAAAGCATTGCCACTGCCTAACAAATCTGAGTGATGAGAGCAACATTCTTAGGGAGGGCCTGAGTGCCTAGCACTGAGCTGACCATTTTCTATGCACAACCTTGATTAGTTCTCACAGCAACACTGTGATGCAATTGCCATCACTATACCTCTTAAGATCAGGAAACCAACCCTTGTAGGTTATTGGCCCACACCAACACTAAAAACAGGAGCCTAGAAGCCAAAGCTTGTCTAGTTCTTAAACCTATACTCTTAATTTTAAGTGAACTCCCTTCATATCAACCTGTATTCTGCTGAATAGACATATAGTGGGTCTCACCTATTCCCACAGCAAGATCCAGGCTTGGAACACAGATGGGTAAGGAACATAAGAGATGGGCTTGGAACATAAGAGATGAGATCAAGTCTGAAATAAATAACAAAAAGAATTCTAAGACAAGTTATTGGCCAAAAAATTCCTGTAACATAAAGTTTATTGGACTCATAAATGAAAACAAAAAAAAAAGGAACTTGAGGGGCAGCTGGAAAATAGTGGCTAATAACAAGGGTTTCAGACAAAGGATTACAGTCATAAAGCAAAACAGGACACCTAAGAGTGATACAAGCAGGAGGACAAGCAGAAGACAAATTTGAAAGTTGGAAGAAGTTTCAAGCTAGACCACATCTGCAGTGCAGGCTCTGTTTAAACTGCAGCATGAGGTGGTTGACAGTTGAATTTCACAATCCCGAATATTCCCTTGTTCTTTCAGGGCACATAACTCAATAGCCGGGAGAAATGATTCCTGCCACTAGGGGAAAGTCTGTGCCCTGCTGTTATTCCTGCCCTGGAAATTCACGTCCTCCATGTTCTCTGACTCTGTGCACAGTGAAGTCCAGGTTCAACACTCCTAGCTGAAAAAGAGATTGGAAAAGTGTGTTTCTGGTATTTTTGCTTCTAGGCTAGGAAGTTGGCTCTCCTCCACAAAATCTCATCATGGCAGGGGAATCAGCTATGCTTGGTCAGGGAAATAAAATGCTGGACACTTAAAAGGAATAATAAAGGTCCATTGCTGAATTTTTTCCATTTCTTCCATTAACTATGACCTCAAAACACTACATAGATGGTCCCATAAAGCCCTCCTTACCCCACCCCAAAACTTCAGAAAATTGCAAGATTTCAGGCTACAAGCTTAAGTAGAAAGCATAACTTGCTTCCCAAGCCTATTTTGCCCCTAAGCTTGCCTTTGTTGGATCTGATGAAATCTCAATTCCCAGACCTACCAGCTGCCTTCCCAGAGTGGTTGGAAATGTCTCAAACCATAAAGTTGTTTTGGAATTAAACATTCCTAAATAAATTGCTGACCTAAATATATTTCAAGGTCATATCACCTTCAAACCTGTGCCCCTGAATCACCCTCTGGGCCACGTTGCTAACCTCAGTTACTTAAACTGATGAGGATCGAGGACACTTTGCCCCACAGGACTACTGGAATCTTCTTGGATGTTCTCAATCCTGGGGAGCTCAGCATATTGCGGTAGGTCATTTGTGCCTAGCTAGCCTCATTTGACAGAGTCTTTTAAATATAGGCATAGCTACATTTTAGCACTACGAAAAACTGTGGTTTAAAAAACTGTGCTGTGACTTAAAAAGTAAATCTTGATTAAGACTGCCTAGTGTTAAACTCTAGACCACCACTCACTAGAGGTATGAGCTTAGGCAAATTATTTTACCTCTCTGTAAATTAGGAGGTAAAATTAGGAGGTAAAAAAATCTTAGTTTTCTTATCTGTAAATTAGGAATGTTAGAAGTCTCTGTCTAGTAAAGTTTTTGAGAGGATCAAAATAGTAATACATAATGATATACATAGAAACATCTAGAATGGTTTCTGACATGTTTAATTCCTTGGCAATCCTATTAGCAACCTTTTTATGACAAAATTGAGGCTTAAGAAGATTAAATAACTTGTCCAAGATTATACAGCTATTATACAAAGAAGCGATTTCTTTCTCTAAATTCATTCCAAAGAGTTGGCTGAGGACTCTGATGAGTTATGCAAAAGAAAATGAAAACAAAGCAGAGTATATAATAGACAAGGGATCAAGAGATCTAAGCCCCAGTTTTCATGTTTCTAAAATGGCTGGGTTGGGTTTGATTTCCAGGTTAAGATGGCATTTGTGTAGCAATTCCTGATTTTCTCCAAATTTCCCCACTAAAATAGTCAAGAAGACATAAAAAAATTAATTGTGTGATATTCCAGGAAATTAAGGATAATAGCAAACCACTGATGGAGTGTGGGAGGGATTTCCAGTACGCAGAGAATAGATGGAGATAGGCTTACCAACAAAACTGCTGCCCTGCATTTATGTTGTTGCCTGAGATAGAACAGCACTTCCTGCTCAGATGATAGGAGGCAAATGCCAAGCCTTCTATCCACTGCCTTCCACCAGCTGGGAGGTAGAGGACCTGCAGTTTTTTTTTTCTTTTTTTTTTTTTTTTGTGATGGAGTCTCGCTCTGTCACCCAGGCTGGAGAACAATGGCACCATCTTGGCTCACTGCAACCTCCGTCTCCTGGATTCAAGTGATTCTCCTGCCTCAGCCTCCCGAGTAGCTGGGATTACAGGTGCCCTCCACCATGCCCAGCTGATTTTTGTATTTTTAGTAGAGTCAGGGTTTCATCAGGTTGGCCAGGCTGGTCTCGAACTCCTGACCTCAGGTGATCCACCCACCTCGCCCTCCCAAAGTGCTGGGATTACAGAGCCACCATGCCTGACCAATACCTGCAATTTTTTTAAGTGCATCCATTCCCAGCCACCTTGCCTCACCTTACCATTCAGGTACTATTATAGAGTTGTAAAAGTTAGCTCTTCCATGTGGCCACCGCCACCATGCTATTCACCATCTGCATACCCCTTTAACACGCATTCTGAAATATCTAGAATTTCTAAAGCTTAATGACCAAGAAAACAGTATAATTTGTGGAAATAAGTGCAGGGCAACCAAGTGAGAACAAGCAAAGACTTCAGAACTTGCTGTACCAAGGGAGCAGCAAACATCACTTGCTTTTTGGCAGTGACTCAAAGGCAGGCAGAAGAGAGAGAAAGCTTGAGAGTAGTAAAAAGGGAGGAGCTCATATGTGCCCTGATTGGAGGTTGCTGGCCCAGTGAAGATGGAGAGGGACGATCTAGAAGCAGGGCATCTTCCATGATTGCTTAGGGGCACAAGTGGTCTTCTCTGGGTGGTCATAAGGTGGAAGCAGGGACAAAAATTAGAGAAATTGTCAGTTATTGATCAAGTCCTGGCCATTTGGGGCCTGTTATTACTCACAGGGGATTTTGTTTGGTCTCCTGAACTGTTTCCTGGAAGTAGTGATCTGACTTCCTTCAAGTCTGACTTATAGATAATAGGCTGGCTTCCTGAGCTGGTTACTGTAGACAGTGGGTTGGCCTTCTGGGCTTGTTGCTCTAGATCTGTTTTTACATATAGTCTGGTGATTGCCCATTTCTCTATTCAGGGTCTCAATTAATTACATTTTGGGATATGCATGTGAAGGTGGAAACAAAGAAAGCCATGTTACCAGAATATGCCAGAAATACTCATTTTAAAATATAAATACTTCTGATTAAAAAAGAATCATGGATACCCACAAGTGATGTGGGGATAGAACTTACCAATCTCAGAGTCAGAGGCAAAGTTCTTAAGCCACAGGATAAGAGAAGAGTTTTTCTAAGTCTGGAAGAAGTTCTGACACAGGTTTTCAATAAACACCTAGGTGGAAAGGAAGAGCAGTCAAAGGAAGACGTTGTATTCTATCTGCTAGCAAATACTAAAAAAAAGACAAATGCTTCTGAGTCAAAGAAGGAGAAACAATAATTCCTTATTTTCCTTATGAACATTTATGAGACATCATAAAAAAGAGAGTATCAACTATCTTAAAGACTTTAAGGAATCCTATCTCTGAAAATTACTTACTACATGTAAAATAAGAATTTGTAGATAAATATTTGCCTTTTTCTCAAAGACATGCAAGAAATCATAGATGCCATTTTTTTAAAAAAAATTATGCTGCCCTAAAAAGAGATCAATATAAGACAAAAAGATGAAAGACTGAGATTTAATCTGAAATTGCAAAAGTTTGTGACCTTCTCTTAAACTGCAAAAGTAGAATTAAAATCCCAAGGTAGCATCATTAAAAGAATCTACATCTGTTTAAGTCCTACTCAAAGAAAAATTAAAGAAGTTATCTCAATATGCAAAGGAAAAATAAAAATACTAAGAGTAAATGATAAAATGAAGAGCAAAGTAACAGAGCAAAAGAAACTAAAACATATGTATATTTAAATGAAATGAAAAAATTAATTGCATCCTTAGATCAAAACGGTTTCAAAAAGAGAATACAAAACTTGAAAAAAAGGACAAATTTCAAAAATCAAGAAAAAAACTCTGGTTTTCAACAATAGAAGAAACATCACATTGGCCTCATATTTCTCCATCATCAGAATAGATTTCAGAAGAAAACAGAGCAATGTCCACACAGGTGAATAAGAAATCAAAGACTTCCCTACATCAAACTGTTGTTAATTCACAAATGGGAAGGAAAGGGTTTTTTTTTTTTTTCCAGATATGTAAGAAAACCGAAAAATAATTTTGAGGTATATTGCCTGAAAAAAGACTTCAGAATATTCTCTACATGACCAAAAATGTAATGAAAATTAAAGAGCCAGAAATATGGAGTACATAACCTAAAGAAAAACGGCTGAGTACATAATAAAATTAAACAAATATAGTAGTTATATATCTAAGTGATGTTTTGCAAATAAGATAAAATCACTATAATTTTTTTTGAGACAGGGTCTTGCTCTGTTGCCCAAGCTGCAGTGCAGTGGCACAATCACAGCTCGCTGCAAACTCCACCTCCCAGACTGAAGCAATTCTCCTGCCTCAGCCTCCTGAGTAGCTGGGACCACAGGTGCGCACCACCACGCCTGGCTAATTTCAATATAAAATGTTTAAATTGTCCTTTAAATAATAGAGTAAAATGTTTTTTTCAAAAAAGTCTGTAGTTTACTAACAATTATATGTATCAATAAGATTCAGATTTATTTTTTAAATGATAAAAATATAAAAGTTCATAAAGTTTGCTAAAAATATGCTGAGATCAGTTTTCCATAGGGCAGAGTCAGAAGTTATGATACTATTGTTCATTGGCAATTAGAAAAATTTGGATTGCACTGTGTTTTTGAAAAACTTCAAAGGAAATTGCCAGTGGAGTTAAAAACAGGATGCACACCTGTTTTCCAAATCACTACAGAACAAAAAAGCAAGATTCAAGAATCTGCAAAGAATAAAAATAGATAATATTTATTTAACTCTCATTTTATGCCAGGTACTATACATGTTTGCTTCTCTTTTTTTCATTTATTTCGTTACAACCATTTTATGAAGTAGATGCTATTATTTGCCACATGTTTCGGTGACGACATTGAAGATCAAAATAAAAAATCAGTCAATTATTCGAAGACAAATAGCCTCTAAGTGTTAGAAGTGCAATGTTAACTCAGAAGACCAGCCTTCAGAGCCAGTGTTGAGCCACTGAAACATGTTGCTTCGCCTAAATGTTTCTTGAGAGCATAGGGTATGCCAGCAACCCTGCTATGATTTCACTTAACCTTTCAACAACAAGACAAGATAATCAGGACCATGAAAAGAAGATGCAGAAGACAAGAAAAGTTATTATACATATCAATTATACTAGTGACTTCAATGCCTCATGTTAAAGTACAAAGATTTGTGGATTTGACTTTTTATTTACTTATTTTTAATTTGAGGGATAACATTTCAGTTTGAGCCTAAAACTAAATAATACTAAATAAAGAAATAAAAATAAATAAGTAGAAGGATACATCAGATATGAAGCAAACAGTAACCAAAAAGAGCCAAGGAGACAAGATTAATATCAAAGAAGTACTCAATATTAAGTGTATTAAAACTAAAAAGGAGAATCATCACATTATATTAATACAAATAATAAGACAAATAGGCAATACACTTACACTCCACATAAAATAATGTCATAGTTATCTTACATGTTATATACAACCTACCTAATTATACATTTTAAAATTATATATCTCTCTTATAAATGAACAAAAAGCAAAAATACAGTGAACCCCCTCAATACACCAGTACCAATATGTGATAGATCAGATACATTCAAAGACATAAATAATTAAAACAACATAATTAGTAAATTACTCTTAGTCAAACTAAACCAAGTTTTACATTCTACAGAAAACTCAATAGTAAATTGAGCCAAAACCAATCTCAATTCCATAATTGTAGAGGCAGAAATTATAGAGCCCAGATTATCAGATAATAATATATTATCTGATAATATTACAAATTTGTTCATATGATAAAAAGATCCTGAATGCTAAAACATTATTTGAAGACTTAATTGATAAAAAGAGATAGAAAACATTGCAAAATAAAATCATGATGAGGCCACTACCATTCTAAAGCCTAAGAATACTATAATATTTTTAATTTTAAAATTATATTTACTTATTGAAGAGACAGGGTCTCACTTTGTCACCCAGACTGGAGTTCAGTGGTGTGATCACAGCTTACTTCTGCCTCCAAATTCTGGGCTCAAAGTATTCTCCCACCTCAGCCTCCAGAGTAACTGTGACTACAGGCATGAGCCAGTACACCTGGCTAAAAATAGAAAAAATACTAATATGTCATTTTTAAATGGAGTTTAAAATATTAAAAATAACTTCACCAGAAAATGATAAATGTGTGAATAATAAAGAACACAATAAAAAACAGATGCAGAAAAAAATAAAATTAATATATATTAATAAAATAGTTGTTTCTTAGGGAATAATTTAAGTAACAGGAATACCAAATCAAGAAAAAAAAAGGAAATTTAGAAAAAAGTTAAATCAACAAATGTAGAATATTTTGAATAATTTCATGTTAAGAATTTGATATATTACAAATAAATGGAGGTTACACTGGAACAACATTAAATAACTAAACTGAAAACCTGAATGTGTCTAAAAATAGAGTGCATAAGGTAAAGACTGTATTTTATTTTGTGTCCAGGCACACAGTGAATAATTTCAACCTTTGACTTGCTTCGTCATCCTGGTCATTTATACATCTTTTTACACCTAGGAAAAAAATTAAGCTGAGGAATGTATCTTATGAATCTACCATAACTCTAATAAACAAAAGTTTGATAATGAGCAAAACAGAAATTAGAGATCAATCTTATGTATTTCTGTATGTATATATAAAAGTCCTAACTGAAATACTAGCAAATTTATAAATTAATATCAAGAACAAATCCTTGAATGCTTTAATAAGGATTCTAGCATTATAATAATAGTGATTCTAGCTTTATAACAATAGATTCTAGAATTATTAACTCAATCTGAAAAAATCTTGTAGTCATCTTAATTGATGGTTAAAAAGAAATATTTAATAAAATTCAATCATTATTCTTGGTTTTGTAAGTATTTTTAATCTTAAGAATAAATACATGAGATAGATGAACAATCTCATACCAAAAGCCATTGTCATTATTATTATTATTATTATTTTTTTTTTTTTTTTTTTTTTTTGAGACGGAGTCTCGCTCTGTCGCCCAGGCTGGAGTGCAGTGGCCAGATCTCAGCTCACTGCAAGCTCCGCCTCCCGGGTTTACGCCATTCTCCTGCCTCAGCCTCCCCAGTAGCTGGGACTACAGGCGCCCGCCACCTCGCCCGGCTAGTTTTTGTATTTTTTAGTAGAGACGGGGTTTCACCGTGTTAGCCAGGATGGTCTCGATCTCCTGACCTCGTGATCCGCCCGTCTCGGCCTCCCAAAGTGCTGGGATTACAGGCTTGAGCCACCGCGCCCGGCCCCATTGTCATTATTAAGTCAATGAGTGCCAACCTCATTAAAGGAAGGTTACAACAATCATTCTCCTTTACCATTGTTCTGGGTGCTACACTGAGACTGAAAACATTACAATAATTAGGAAGAGACAATAGTGTCATTATTAATGACAGAGACTGCTATACATCTGGAAAATCTATATAAATAAGTTGAAAACATCCCTCAGATTAATAACAACATTCAACACATAGATGTACACAAGACAAATACACAAATATCAAGAATTTTTCCGGTATACCAATAACAACCTTATAGTGAAATGTTTAGTTTTTACAAAAGCCTTGAAAGCTGTTAGCATTTTTTTCTTGGCATATTATTGTGCAAATGTATTTTTTTCTACCGTGTGTAGAAAACATGTAAAAAGAAAACCAATGTATAATAAAAGAAAACCTGAATAAATTATCAAAAGCATCCATGTTTCTGCATGTGGAGACAGAAGAAAGACATTGATTCCTTGCAACTCCATACTATGTATGGAGTTAGATATCCTAATTAAAATCTCAAGTTTGGAACTTCACAAAATGATTTTCAACAATACAAAGAATTTAAATAATATAAATGTGATAATTATTAAGAACTATTTTATTAAAAAAGAAAGAGGATGTGATCAGCAAAAAAATAAAATATGCTACCAAAAATAGTTTCAATTTCAGCAAAACACGTGCAACATCTATGATGGTTACACATTTAATTAGAAAACAACTAAGATTCCAGTGGTGAACTGGAAAACAAATATTATCAGAAATTCATGAAGGAGAAAATTCAAATAACCAGAATGTATAAGGAGCTCAAACAAAATAGGAAAAAAAAATCCCAAATAATCCAATTTACAAATATGGAAAAGATCTGAATAGACATAGACATGTCCCAAAAGAAGACATACAAATGGCAAATAGGTATATGAAAAGGTGTTCAATGTCACTAATCATCAGAGAAATGCAAATCAAAACCACAATGAAATATCCTCTCACTGCAGTTAAAACGGCTTTTATCAAAAAGACAGGCAATAATGAATGCTGGTGAGGATGTGGAAAAAGGGGTACCCTTGTACCTTGTTGGAGGGAATGTAAACTCAGTACAGTCACTATGGAGAACAGTTTGGAGGGTCCTCAAAAAACTAGAAATATAGCTATCATATGATTCACAATCCCAAAGCTATCTATATATCCAAAAGAAAGAAAATGCATATATCAAAGTGATATCTGCGCTCCCATGTTTATCGCAGCACTATTCACAATAGCCAAAACATGAAATTAACCTAAGTCTCCATCAACAGATAAATGGATAAAGAAAATGTGGCATAGATACACAATGAAATATTATTCAGCAATAAAAAAGAATAAAGTCAAGTCATTTGCAGCTGCATGGATGGAACTGAAGGACATTATGTTAAATGAAATAAGCTGGACACAGAAAGACAAATTTTGCAAGTTCTCACTCAGATATGGGAGCTAAAAAAAATTGATCTCATGATGATAGAGAGTTGAATAATGGTTAGCAGAGACTGGGAAGCCTAGTGGGGAGGTGAGGATGAAGTGGGATGGTTAACGGGTACAAAAATACAGTTCAATAAAAGCAATACTATCTAATGTTTGATAGCACAATAGACTCAATTTGCTTAATTATTTTGTTAAGACACAGGCAGTAAATCTTTCTACTCAGTAAAATAAAATCTAAGGTACAATTGGTAGGTTTGGATTTTATCTTCAGCCCATTACTCTCATCTCTTCTTTGATAGTTTAAAACTTTTAATTAATCTAAAAATAGAATTTAGGTTTGAACCAGACAATCTCTAGGTGGCTTTCAGTAACACGTCATTTGAATGCTCTAATAGTGTCACCATTCAGTTTCCCACAACTATTGTGTAAATATAGAGAAGCCATATACATCTAAGCCATTCTTAAGACTGTTGATAGGCCAGGCGCAATGGCTTATGCCTGTAATCACACCTTGGGAGGTCAAGACAGGAGAATTAATTGAGCCCAAGAGTTTGAGAAAAGCCTGGGCAACATAGCAAGACCCCTTCCCTACAAAAAAAAATTTAATAAGATTAGTTGAGCATGCTGTTGTGCACCTATGATTGTAGCTACATGGGAGGCTGAGGTGGGAGGATGACTTGAGCCTGGGAGATTGAGGCTACAGTGAGCCATGATCACACCCTTGCACTCCAGTCTCAGTGAAAGAAAGAAAGAAAGAAAAGAAGGGAGGGAGGGAGGAAGGGAAGGAAGGAAGGAAGGAAGGAAGGAAGGAAGGAAGGAAGGAAGGAAGGGAGGGAGGGAGGGAGGGAGGGAGGGAGGGAGGGAGGGAGGGAGGGAGGGAAAGAAAAATCAGTAAAGTCGATTATAAAATTCCACGCTTATTTCAAACTGTATGAAGATTAAACAATGGAAAAAATGCTTAGAATATATCTGAATGTTTCTACAAATTATTTAGATTCTTTAATTAGAAAAGCTAGTCTTACAAGTTACATTCAACAAACAAACTTGAAATATCCACGAAAGAAAGTTTTTTTATGTAGCCTGACTCTATGAGCAATGTATAACGATGAATTGACAAAGACATATCATTTGAGGTTCTTTTTAAAAAAATTGAGTGGTGTTTATAATTTTGCTTAGATTTGAGAAAGAACCATATCATTTGGATTTTAAGGGGAGGATACTAGGATGTTGTTTTCCATTCAGTTGTTCAGAGTAAATTAACCAGTTATTTATCAGCTTACATCCATTTATGATTGTATAATGTGATCATTGACTTTGTCTCTTAAAAAAAGTAAATCTGTTTATTGTCACTATACATAATCTTTAATTAAACAAATAAATAAAATTTTTGAAGGAAAAGTGAGCAGATGATCTTCTAAATGACAGTCAAGCTAAATTGTGGCCTCAAAACAGACTTTCAAATAAATATGACTTAAATAATTGACTCAATTTGCTTAATTCTCTTGTTAAGACACAGGCAATAAATCTTTCTAATCACTTTAGTAAAATAAAATCTAAGGTGCAATTGATGGGTTTGGATTTTATCTTCAGCCCATTAGTCTCATCTCTTCCTTCTTTAATAGTTTCAAACTGAAATTTCTTCATTTTCATATGAGTTCACTATTCTTTGGGAATCCAAAGGGAATACCATCAAAATTTGCTTACCTAGTTCCAGTAAAGGTAAGATTGCTTTAGGGAGAATATTTCTTAGAATAGAAACTCCATTATTTCCATCTATTGTCAAGATAATCTTTTACTACAGAGGCAAATTCCCAATCTAATTAATCATCACTCTGACTTTCAGTACCTTAAAATTAGAAGACTTTTGCAGTTTACCATGTATTAGCAAAACGTGAGCTAGACATATCTATTTGCTTCTGTGAAATTGTTTCTGCTGCCTTCTAACTAGGCTCTATAATAAACTGTACTTGCCTCAGTCACAAGTTGGAGTCAAACAAAATACTATAAGTCATTCATTGTCAAAATAATTTGATAATCACTTAAAATGTTAAAGTTCAATTCATAGTAAAATGAGTTTCTTACATTTTTCTTCCACCATATGCAGTTTTCCAAATTACCTTTTTCCACATGAATCAAAATGTCTGTGATATATCTTAATTCATACTATTGTTCAGTCCTCTTAAGGCCTTCATGTCAAAAGATGCTTTGAAACCATTATCACGTCTTAAACTCCCTTTCGAGCTGCATGCCAAATCTTTACATTTTCTTATATAACACATTCTTCTACGCACATTTTTTGTTCTTCTTGAACACTTTCTGTTGTTTCCAATCTCTTTTTTTAATGTTGAGACAAACATGTTCTGTGCTACATTAATACATCTAGCATTTCTATATGAACTGAGCACAGGACATGCATCAAGTTCCATGGCGGCCAAGGGAGATAAGCAGGTGCATAACTACCTGAACGGTACCAAAGACTTCGATTTGGGTCTCTCTCCCTCTTTTAGCGCAGCCACCACCATTTCCCAGCCATTTTATTTTATCTCTGTGCAGCAGTAGTGACTGATTCTGACCTCAAGATAGATGATGATTTGACTATTTTCCTGCCATCGTTATTTAGATAACTTCAAGATCCTTTTTTTTTTTTTTTTTTTTTTGAGACGGAGTCTCGCTCTGTCGCCCAGGCTGGAGTGCTGTGGCACCATCTCGGCATCTCGGCTCACTGCAAGCTCCGCCTCCCAGGTTCACGCCATTCTCCTGCCTCAGCTTCCTGAGTAGCTGGGACAACAGGCGCCCGCCGCCACGCCCGGCTAATTTTTTGTATTTTTAGTAGAGACAGGACTTCACCGTGTTAGCCAGGATGGTCTCGATTTCCTGACCTCGTGATCCGCCCGCCTCGGCCTCCTAAAGTGCTGGGATTATAGGCGTGAGTCACCGTGCCCAGCCTCGATAACTTCAACATCTTTTAACAGTTTGGTTTTGGTTCCATGTACCAAAACCAAAACCAAGTGCCTTGTTTGGTTTCAAGACACTGTTTCCTAATTTAGCAAAGCCAGTGGACAATCATGATATCATGGTCCAAAACCTCAATGACTAACTTCAATTTAGCAATTCACAGGTTGGATTTCCTTTGAAAAATAATGTTCATTAATCTTCAATCCTTATCCATCCAATTAATAATTGCATTCTTCAAATACATTGTGCTCAGAACTTGTACTGTAGGTGTGGGCCTTGAAGAATTAGTATCTGAGGCCCTTAGAGAAGTGATTTTACACACTTAAAGCAATAGATTCTATCAGTTCTGTCTCTTGGTTGTACCATCTTGGATCATTGCCCATCGAGATGGAAAGAGGACATATGAAGACGACTGGAAGAGTGAAAACAGATCAAAATGGACTGAAGTGTGGATGAAGAATAGGAACTTTGAAAAAGTGTCAAGAGTATAGAATGAACTTTCTTAGAGCCATAAATGTTTTCAGAATGTTTCAGAATGTCTATGAACTAGCCAGACACTCTGTTCAGTATGCCCCTCCCCTAACTAGCACAGTCACATCCAGTTATAATACAGAATGGGTGAGGAATTCAGTTTGGCTTAATGAGATAGAAAACACAAAACAAGAGTAGCTGAAGCAAGAAGTGATTTATTTCTCTCTCAAATTGACTAAGTATAACGGCTCCACACTCATTAGGAAACCAGGCCATTCTCAGCACCTGACAGCAGCTTTGTGTATCAAGATGGCAGCCTTGGCTCTAACAGCAGGTCCCATGGAGTCAGATAGAAGAAGGGATAGAGTGTGTGCTCCCTCTCTTTGAGGAGGCTTCCTGGAAGATACTATGTCACTTCTACTCATATCACTTTGGCTAGAATTTAATTATATGTCCATAATAGCTGTGAAAGAGGTTGGGGAATTTAGTTTTTATTCTGGGAAATTATGTCTCCAGCTAGCATTTTGAAGTTCTATGATTAAAGGAGAAGGAAGAATGGATATTGAGGGAAAACTATCATTATCTACCAGAGAACCAATTATTTTGTTAAATAAAGATTTGAATAATTTAATGACACATGAAATCTGACCACTTCTTGTGTTCAGTCCAGCTTTCCCTCAATGGAGCCTGATTGATTCATTTTGCCTTAATAACTAGTTGTTAAAAAAAAGATTGTAGAACAGATATTATTGAACACAAATCTACATTTGTCATATGTAAGTATGTATTTATGAAATTACATTAAGTGACTTATACAGAGCATTTTACATAGAAAAGTGTAATGTATATTTCGGTTCATGAAAACTGATTGCTTAAATGTAAGCAATATTTTGATAAACTCAGGAAAATGTTCATCTCTACTTTGACTGCCCTGAAGCATCACCTGGGGAGCTTGTCTTGTTGCTGTGGTTTCATTATTTTTTAATAATTTCATTGCCCAGCACACAGTGAGCACTGAGACCAATTCATCCAGAACCTGGAAGGGGTAGAAAAGGAGAGTATAACCCATGTCTTTCTGTGTCTGTGTCTGGTAAAAGCAGTTTCTAAAGTATAGGACCCCATTCAGCAACAGCTAAGGAAGGCTTAGAATATAAGCATTAAACCAGGCTGCACTGATGCTTTTAATTGCACTCAAGAGTAAAGTGCAATTAAGAAAATCTGTGATGTGATTGATCTCTCTGTATGTGGAACACTTTTGCACTAAATAAAGTAAGTCACTAAGGTAAATTAATGCATTTCTGACTCTCCTTTGAAATCAGACACCTTTTTTTTTCTTCCAGGTTAATTACATAAAGCAATTGCAATGATATAATGTGTAGTGACAAAATACTTTTTAAGTACAGAAGGAGGGGAGGCTAAGGCAGAAAATGTAAGAAGATTTAGCTGAGACCCTTTAGCATCTTCACAAAGACCGTTTCAGTCACATCTGTGGGTCCCAGGTGGCTGAGTATCTCTGAGCCACCCACTGGTCTTACTGCTAGTCAGTCTTCTTGGTGATTCCAACCTTCCTAGGTGAAAGGGGCAGGTGTAGAAGGATAAAATCTTTCTCCTAAAAAAATGTAAGGGGAAAACTCTATAGCCAGGCATGTAAAACCTTGGCTCCTAAGTCTGGACCCACCCCTACTGACACATATGACTTCTAATAATTCCATCTCTCTGAAGCAAGGTGTCCTGTCTATGAAACACAAGCATTTGACCAGTGGTGTCTAGATTTCTTCCTACCTCCAGAATCTTAAGTTTCTACCCAGCAGTCATCCCACTTGGAAAGAAAATTACTAATTTAGATTTCCTGTCCAAATAATTGCATCAGTCCTTCCCTCACCATAGGTCAGACCAGAATAACAGCCATGTCTAGAGGGAAAATCCTCAATTTGAGCGTCTTCTGGGTCCCCCTGACAATTCAGATGTATGAAGTGAAGGGAATGTGGTTAGAGTGCATTCAGGGTTTATGCACTTAACACAGAAAGCACCTGTCATGAGTACTGCCTTTTGTGATCTCCAGTGAGAACCACTGCTTAAAGTTTTGGAGACTTCTAACAGGCATTGGTCATGGGGTGTATAGCTTTTCCAGTGGTCTAGAAAACAAAACTTATTTCAGAATGGGCTGTAGATGTGCTGAGAGGTTCTAAGGGGGTAAAACCCACAAAAATGTAAACACTAAGAATCAATAATGAAACAGACTAAAAAACTAGGGGACTCATGGATATGAGGCAGGCCTGAAGTGAGTCTCAGTTGCCAGAATGAAGAACCACGGAAGTAGTCAGGGGGGTCTAACAGCCTCAAAGAGCAGTCAAGATACTTGAGGTTTCCGTACCTAGTTATGTGCAACATGTCAAGGACTCTGAGTAAGCAATGGCAGAAGGTTAATTGGAAAAACACTGAGAGCCCAGGGAAGAGCGTAACAGAAACTAGAACGCCAATACTGCCCAGAGGCAGGGCCAGATGAAACAAAAAGTGATTATTAGACTCAGAAGAGAATTAAGATATGTATCTTGGGTAGACTGTACACCAAATACTCCCCCTATTTGTTACAAAAGGATCCCAGTGTTGCCCAGGGCATCAATATGTTCTGCCAGAAATACTCAGATTCACTGCCTCCCTTACAAGAGTGAGGGTGGGGTTACGGAGAGCAGGGTCCTGAGATAGTTCTGGACTAGGTCAGGGGGACAGAGCTGAAGCCTCCTTCTTGCAGCCATGAGGTGGTAAACGAGAAGACAAAAGCCATAAGGTCAGCACCGGGGAACAGAACAACAGGAGGAGGCTGGGACTCAGGGATGTCACAGAACCACTAGACCATGCCATACTTTGTGCTTTAAGGGAAATGAACCACTATTTGACTAAGTCACCTTACATGCAAACTGTAATATTCAATAAGCCAAGTCACTCATCAATGATAATATAATAACACCTCATGACTCCACAATGCTGAGGAATTGGAAAGCCTGGAAAACCCATACAAGAGAACAACAGTTTCTGTGCATCCAAGGTCTGCTCACAGGAGCCAACCACAGATGTCTACCTGCTTAGAACCTCAGCACGTCTACGACCCATTCTGAAGTTGGTTATGTTTTCTATGTCTCTTCATAATAACATAATCTCCCCTGAGATTACACAAAATCAAACATCTTTAAGGAGGCAGATGGGCTCAGAACGTAAGACAAATGTGGCAAAATTCTTAGCAAATCCTTACTGAGCGGAGGCGCATTCATGCCATTTCATAAACAATGGAGGAAAGATAGAAAGGGACTAAAATTAGAACCATGCCAGAGCCCTGACATTTTAGATGATATTAAACGTACAAACTGGCACTTACAAATGATGAGGAACACACTGGAGACAAACACATGTGCCTCGTGTCGCTGATTAAAGTTTGAAAGGAAGCATTAAGACTCAGCCGTTATAGATAATGCCTGAAGAATTTCAGATTAGTTGGAGGGAGACAAATAGAAAAATACTATTTTTTTCTGACTCATGAAGAGGTATTGAGGCCCAAACACCTGGCTGCTGGAATAAACACATTTCCTCTGGGCTATGTTGTATTTATTGCTTGCAGTGGGGAGCATTTGACTTCCGTATGGACTGGCCAGAGTGGATCAATGGTGCGGCTAAGCCCAGTGATGTCCGACAAAGACACTGCAAGCAGCGTCAGGCTGCTGTGTGGAAAGTACAAAAAAGAACATTTACCCTTAGCCCAAGAGTTATTTTTACTGAGATAACTCAGACATTCACCAGAGCTTCAGTGCAGAGAAGCTGCCAGCAAAGCTTTCAGATGCAATTCACCCAGGAGGGCACTTAAGGGATCTTTCCCTTTCCATCCCAGGAGAATGTCTTTCACCCCTCATAGACTCATGGTTTTCTGAACCCTGATCAAGGCCATCACCAAGTCTGACCCCAAACCTGACTACTGCCTCACCACTGCTGATTCAGGACAGACCAGCAAAGCCAGCATGAGATTGGAGAGCCCATGCCCAAGCAGGGGCACCCTCAGGACACCATCAACCTCCAACGCATGAAATGGACAAACAAAGCCAAGTTCTACGTGCACAGACGGTGATCACAGTGTGAGGGTGAAACCAGGTTTGAAGATCTGTTGTTTTTTTTTGTTTTGTTTTTTGAGATGGAGTTTCTTGATCTTGTTGCCCTGGCTGGAGTGCAATGGTGCAATCTTGGCTCACTGCAACCTCCACTTCCTGGGTTCAAGCGATTCTCCTGCCTCAGCCTCCGCCTCCCAAGTAGCTGGGATTACAGCCACACTACACCTGGCTAATTGTGTATTTTTAGTAGAGACAGAGTTTCACCATGTTGGTCAGGCTGGTCTCGAACTCCTGACCTCAGGTGATCCACCCGCCTCGGCCTTCCAAAGTGCTGGGATTACAGACGTGAGCTACCACGCCCAGCTAAAGATGTCTTTTCTAAACCTGCTAAGAACTTGTCTCTGGTCAGAAATTGTGTCAGGCTCTGTTTAAAAAAAAGAAATGAAAAGCACTCTAGAGAAAGAAAATTGAATTTTTCTTGTGACTGCACTGAGTAGTTGTTTAAAATCCTAGCATCATGCTATTCTTTGGAAAGTGGGGAAGTATGTTGGAAAAGCAAGACAGAATTTAATTGGAACTCCAACTTTCCTTAAAACTAAGTGTAGCCTTAATGCATTCACCAATATTGCAGAAATTCCATTTCTGTGACAGAGCAAGACCTTATCGCAAAAAAGAAAAAAAAAAAGGCATCATGATAGCTGCTGAGGAAATCAGGGAAGATTAAATGCAATGATATCTGCAAAGTGCCTGTCAGTTTGGTCGTTATGATTATTAGTAGTAGTTGCAGGGTAGTTATCACTGGCAATTTTCAAAATGTGACTCATACTTCCTTTGCGAGGAAAATGTAGATTCAAGATTAAATTATTATCATAAAAAATGGTTTAGACCATTTAAAGATGATTTCTGATCCTTGTTCTGAAAATTACAAAACACATTGACACAGAAAGATTTTGGCTTACCCCAAGCAGCAGGCTGGTTGGTAAAGATGAAGGTCTGTTAGATCAGAGGAGTGCACTGCTCTTGGCTCCAGACGGGCAAACTCCACCTTCAAGGAATCACTGAAGAGTAGATTTCCCCAAAACCAGAGTCACCTGGGGCTGCAGTAATGAAGGATAAGTTAGGTAGGATAAGGCAAGCCCAGAGGGTGCTGCATTGTCAGGTTGGAGGGTGAAGAAGGAATAGTTTACCTGGCACACCTGGGTCCTGAATGCCACACGGTCTCACAACAATAATGAGCGCTTGCTGAACAAAGGTCTAGAGAGCCAAGAGACCGGGAGATAAGCTGTGAAGCTATCCTAACAACAGCTTTCATTATTAAGCCCCTACACTGTATCACTCAAGTTAGATTCATTATCTCATTTAACTCTCACAATAAAATTATGAGGTGAGCCAGTTATCCCCAACCATATGAGCAAACAGATGTTTAACGAAGTTGAGCCACTTAGGTCATGTGAGTGTCTTCGGAGTAAAGATGAATCTTTCTTGCCGTGAGAGTTTTCTACTCCTTTCAGCTTCACAAGGAACCTGCCGCCTACAGTCAGGTCCCTAGCTACTTATGGCATCTTTCATTCTCCAAACATTTCTGATTTCACATTCCCAAACATAATCTGCCTGTGTCCTGTCTTGTTCTTTCATGACAAAGACATCTGATTACCAAATTAGACAATTCAACAAACATGGTTATACCAGGGTAAGCAAAGGTGGTATTTTTTTATTTCCTTCTGTTGAAAAAATCTTAAGTCAGAGGCTCTCAAAGAGTGATGTGTAGCAACTCCGGAGTCCCCAATAATTTTCTTTCTGTGTTCCCTAGGGTAAAACTATTTTTACAATAATGCAAAGATATTGTTTGCCTTTTTCACTGTTTATTGTTTTCCTTGAAGCAACTGACTCATTTGGTTCATTTTTAAGAAAATATCTACCACATACTCAAGTCTGAAACTGTAGTTTGTCCTTTCACCATTCTTTCAAGTAAAAATATTGTTTCACACAAAAATGGTAGTTCAGCTTGCAGCCCAGCAGCCTGTGATCTTTTCTTGGAGATGACCCTCACCTTTGGTCTGTAACAGAAATATAAGATTCCTACTTGTCATTTCGTACATAGAATATGTTTTAAATATACTCAAGGTTAATGTTTAATAATAAAATGAATAATTGTATTGCTTCATCATGGACCTATTTAAAAGGTTTTTGTTGGTTTCTTTGCTCTCACTGAGTATGTGGTGGTGAAGATGTTGTGAATGTTAGCTTAGCACCGCCACCATGATGTGTACAAAGGCTGCAGCAGTTTTATTGCCCATTGCTTTTGCAACACCAGTGCATATGTCCACATCAAGAAAAGGCAAATTTGTTGCCAGTGATAAAATTTGACTTTCAAGAGAAAACCTCAAATTAAGAAAAAGTAGCCTCTGGGAACTTCCCAATACTTAAAAATCTTTCTGATAAAATTAGTAGTGATATAATCAAATGCGATTTTTTCGGTGTAGTACTATAAAATAGGATAATTGGAAGATCTTCATAACTCTATGAACCAGTATTTTCCACATTAACAGGAAATGGCATTATAAAATAACTCATGGGTAAAAGCTTTTTGAACTGAAAGACTCCTGGATTTTCCAGTAATCATCTACAAAAAGCTCTATGTTTTTAGATTCTATATTGCAATTAACAATGTAAAAACGACCACTTGCCTCACTTACCAAATTTTAGTGTAAATATCAAAGAAGCATATTCACATTTATATGTATAAAGGCTACTGAGGCCGGGCGTGGTGGCTCACACCTGTAATCTCAACATTTTGGAAGGCCGAGGCAGGCGGATTACCTGAGGTTGGGAGTTCAAGACCAGCCTGATCAACATGGAGAAACCCCATCTCTACTAAAAATACAAAATTAGCCAGGTGTGGTGGCACATGCCTGTAATCCCAGCTACTCGGGAGGCTGAGGCAGGATAATTGCTTGAACCCGGGAGGTGGAGGTTGTGGTGAGCCGAGATCACACCATTGCACTCCAGCCTGGGCAACAGGAGCGAAACTCCGTCTTAAATCAATCAATCAATCAATCAATCAATAAATCAATAAATGCTACTGAAATGCTCCTTCATTTTCCAACTACTTTTCTATGTGAGGCTGGATATTCTTCATATACTTCAACCAAAGCAGCATATATGAAATCCAGCACTCTTCTATCAAACCAAACATGAAAGAGATTTCAAAAATGGAAAGCAATGCCATTTTTCTTACCTAAATTTTGTTTTAGCAAACTTTGGGAGACGGAGTTGTTCTTTGGATTTTTAGAGATGGGGTCTCATTCTGTTGCTCAGGCCAGACTCAAACCCCCGGGCTCAAGCAATCCTCCTGCCTTAGCCTCCTGAGTTGTTGGGACTACAGGTACATGCCACCATGCCCAGCTAGTTATTTTTTAATGAAAATATGTTATTCCTATTAACATATAATGAGCTTTTAATTGACATTTTAAATGAATTAACAAATATCTAACTTTCCTCAATTTTAATTCCTGGTACAGTAAGTATCAATAGATACAAGCCACACGAACGAAGCTCTTTGCAGTCTTCAAGAAACTTTAAGAGTGTAAAAAGGGCAAAGTTTGAGAGCTGCTGCCTTTAGTCAAAACAAAACAAGTACTCAAAAAGCACAGTTTGGTAAAATAAGTCTTTTTCTACCTCCTGTGAATTATTTCTGGATCTCTTCAATAGTAGGCAGAATAATAACCCTTAAAGACATCCAAATCCTGATTCCCAGAACCTAAGTGTTACCTCGTGTGGTGAAAGGGAATTAGCTGGCCGATGGAATGCGGGTAGATAATCAGCCGCACCCTGGATAATCTGGGTGGACCAGAAATGACATAATCACGAAGCACCTGAATGTGGAAGAGTGAGAGACGGGAGTCAGCATCAGAGTGATGCCTTGTAAGGAAAACTCCCCCAGCCAGTGCTGGCTTTGCAAATGGAAGGGCCACAAGCCAAGGAATGCAGCAGCCTCCAGAAGCCAGAAAATGCAAGAAAAGAGGTAAGAGATCCCCTGAGCCTCCAGGAAGGAAAACAGCCCTGCCACCATCTGGATTTTAACCCAGTAGCACCCACCTCAGACTTCTGACCTCCAGACTGCAAGACAACAAATGTGTGATGATCTGAGCCACTGACAATACTGAACTTTACCTGAGCCTGGTGTTCCCAGAAAAATAGGTGCTCCAGGAAGTGACCTACTGCAGAGTCACTCTTTCCCATGTGACTTAGATGACACTTAAGCATAACCCCTTGTTTAGGACAAGGCCGGACACAGACCTTCCAAATTCCTGTTCTTTGCCTCATAAATGATAAATTGAACTATTTAGTCTATTGTCAGTTGGAACAAAAGGGACATTAACCTAACTTTGTGTAAATTTCTCTCCTTCCCTCAGTCCTAACCCTTAACCAGAGCTAGTAAACAGCCCCTCCTTCATGCCCTATCCTAGGAATAGGGTGACCTCAGGGGAAAACGTTCTCGGTCCTATTTTCCTATCATGCCATGTTCCTCATTCATCCCACTTCTCAGGCTTGGTTCTCCTTAGTCTTGTTTACTCCCCCTTATAAAAGAAAAGCCTTTTTCTGGCTGACCTCTGAGACAGTTGCAGATTTCATAGTCACAGAATTCTCCCTAATGCAACAACCCTTTATCCCTCTTGCAATAATCCTTTCTCATATATAGTACCACCCTAAGTTCAGATTTGTCTTTGCAGTTTTTTTTTTTTTTTGGTTTTTTTTTTTTTTTTTTTTGAGACGGAGTCTCGCTCTATTGCCCAGGCTGGAGTGCAGTGGTGTGATTTTGGCTCACTGCAACCTCCACCTTCTAGATTCAAATGATTCTCCTGCCTCAGCCTCCCCATTAGCTGGGACTACAGGTGCATGTCATCACACCCGGCTAATTTTTTGTATTTTTAGTAGAGATGGGGTTTCACCATGTTAGCCAGGATGGTCTCGATCTCCTGACCTTGTGTTCCACCCGCTTTGGCCTCCCAAAGCGCTGGGATTACAGGCGTGAGCCACCGTACCTGGCCCAGATTTGCTCTTTATCTGACACCACTGAGTCTGTGTAATTTGCTATAGCAGCAGCAGGACGTTAATACACCACCTAAAAGCAGCAGACTCCCAAGCCTTCTTGGGAGAATGAACAAGGTGGGAGCAGGATATAACATAATTAATTCCCATTTATGTAGCTCCTATCAAATAACTGGCAGCCATTCCATTTGCACTCATACCAAAGACGGTGAAGATTTGAGATTGTAGGAGGTTTACCAAGATGAAGATCTTTGATCTATCAAATCAATGATCTCTCAATCCAACCCTTTAGGTGGCATAGCTGGGAGTCTCAAAGAACTATTCTTAAATTCCTTAGTGGCCCAGAGCCCCCACACTGTCACTACCCAGAGGAACTCCTTGATGATTCAAGGAATAGGAATGCACTTCAGCCTCTTAGGATATTCACTTACAAGTCTGCATGTGAGAACTCGTTTCGTTTTAAAAATAAAAGGTAGAACTTGGAGAATTAATACAAATCACACCACTCTCCAGGATGCAAAATGGAAAAGGAATCTTCTGAGTTAAACACTGTGAACCCCTTAAGGAGTATCTCATGATATGTATGTAACCTTTGCAAGGAGGTTCTTTTAATAGGAATGACCTTGTTTTCCTGTTTGCACTATTTTGAGTATTAAGAGGTGCATTGCAAGCAAGGCTGATAGCTGACATGTTGAAGTTGCAAAATAAAACCCTTTCGTTAAGAAATAAATCTTTATCTCCTAAAAGTCATGCTGATGAACCAGATGTTTGAGTGATGCTGCTGCTATTTTAGTATCTTCGGTTGTCATTTTTTACTTGAAGGTTTTAAAAATGAAGAAGTAAAAGGACTCACTAAGCTTCCTTTGCAGTAGGCAGAGTCTGTCAGTGAGCCAGCCCCCCACACACAATCGTACATGTGCTCGCACGCGACTCTCATGCCGTATCACTCCAACACAGACTGCTTCTCACCCTCCCTATCTCAATCCACAGGTTGCACGTTTTACCTATCCAGAACACTCACTACTGTGTGAGGAATAATTGCTGTACCAAAGGCAATGCGCACACACCCTTAGCTATCTCCAACTTTCCACACAGTAGGTAGAATTTGATATTTCTGGCTTATCATTTTGTAAAACGCATGCAGAGCAGGAAATTTAGAATATCTCATAAAATGGAAAGATTTTCAATAGGAAGATCTACCCAGGGCAGCACTCCTGGCCACGTTTTATTACTATTCCATTTCTCTCCTGAAGCCCAGCCACCTGGTTTGCATTTCCCCTGCAGCTTGACATCTTCAGGATGCCTTTCTCAGCTGAGTGGCCTGCGGCAGGGCCAATGGCCCTTCTCCAAGGAGCACGTGGGTAAGCACATGTGCTGTTTTCAACAAACCACCTGACAAAGCTGTGACTTGCCCCCACGTGAGGGCTAGAGGTTGTAGAGGGGAGTTAGAAAAGGCAAACAAGAAAAAAGAAAAGCAGAATGAACTCTGTACATGCGTGGACAATCTCCCATTCTGGCTCGTCTTTGATTCCTGGGTATGCAAAAGATTCCTAACCTGCAATCCTGAGTGAGTTTGGAAAGAAAGATGGTTTCCTGACATTAGATGCGATATTGTGGGGTCGGGGGATGCTTTTATGAGATTCACAACAAAAGATTAAAACCCATCTTAGTAAAGTTTAAAATTCAGGTAAACAATATCTTCTTTAAACTCTCCAGCATAGCTCAAACTATTAATTTAAAAAAAAAAAAAATCCCTCCCATATCTGTTTTTAAAATCTGGTTGTAACCAAAGAGAAGTTTCTTTTTCTACTTTCTGTGCCCAAGGGAAAAAATTACAGGGAAAAACAAAGAAGAGGGGAAGGAAAAGAAAACAAAATTGGAGTGTAGTGAAGATGAAAGAAGGAGTCGCTATAGTAGAATTTGAGAACCAGAAAGATTACTTTTTCCAACATGCCCTTTTAATAAGTAGACATCATTCGTGATTTATCAAAAACGATGAGGCTAAAGTGTTGCCTGGTCACTCCTTCTGACATCTCACACCCAGCAGCAAGACAACATCCAGGGCAAGTAGGAGAGGGAGTGATGAGTCAGTAAGCAAAGGCCTTGCCTGTGAGGCCCCAACAGACTCCTTACAGAAGATATTTCCCTCTGAGTTTGCCCCTAAAGACATTATTGGCCAAGCATGGTAGCTCACACCTGTAATTCCAGCATTTTGGGAGCCCAAGGTGGGAGGACCTTTTGAGCCCAGGAGTTCAAGACCAGCCTGGACAACATAGCAGGACCCCATCTCTATAAAAATAAATCAATAGAAAGTAAAAATGCTATGAGTGCACAAAAGCATGCAGTAGCCACAGGAACAACATCAAACAAAGTCAAGTAAAGATTTTTAAATTTTTATTTAGGGCTGTTTATTTGGTTTGAGCCTTTTTCTTTCTATCTATCTCTGTGCCCTGGGAATTAAGAGAACTGAGTTTGAGGAGCAAATCTGCATTTTGCTTAACGTTAATTGAGATGTTTCCTGCACTTCGGCACCAATATGGTCTCGCTGTGTCCTCACCCAAAATCTCATCTTGAATTGTAATCCCCATAAGCCCCATAATCCCCACATGTCCAGGGAGAGACGAGTGGAGGTAATTGGATCTTGGGGGTGGTTTCTCCTGTCCTGTTCTCGTGATAGTGAGTGAGTTCTCACGAGATCTGATGGCTGTATAAGTGTTTGGCAGTTCCTCCTGCATTCATTCTCCTTTCTGCCGCCTCATGAAAAGGGTGCCTTGCTTGCCCTTTGCCTTCCACTCATGATTGTAAATTTCCTGAGGTCTCCCCAGCCACGCTGAACTGTGAGTCAATTCAGCCTCTTTTCTTTATAAATTTCTCAGTCTCAGGTATGTCTTTATAACAGTGTGAGAACGGACTAATACATGCATGATCTGTGTACATATTATTGTTTAAAAGGGTGTTCCTAGATAGCATTAAGTGACCTACTCAGACAAGCTGGGGTGTCAGGACCATGGTACATGGTTCTAGGATCCTCAGGCCTTTTCCATGAGCCACACATGCACTCACAGTCTCCAACATTCCTCTTCAATGTCTTTTCTTGCTCAGGTCACAAGGAATGTTGCCAAGGCAAGCATCCTGGGCTCCTGGGCTGCAGATGCCCACCACCCTGCCTTTGGCCCTGCTCCTGTCTCTCTAGAACAGTCTTTCTTCCTTGTCTATCCTGCTCTTAGAGAACACCTGCTCAGAGTTCTTTCTCTGTGACAACCATCACTGGCAGAAATTATCCCCCTCTTCCTCATGTCCCCACCAGACACAGGGGACACTAAAAGTGAGGACCATGTTCTATTGTCTCTGTTGACCCAGGAACTAGCAGAGGTTCTGGCAAAGAAAAGAAAGTCTCCATATAATGGTTGAACTAAAGCTTTCATGGGCTCAGAATTTATTCATCTGACAAGTGTCTGTTGATCACTACTGTGTACCAGGTCTGTGCTATGAGGAAGGGATATAAAGATGAAAAAGACCCAGTTCATGTTTACAAAGAGCTCTTAGTCTAATGAAAATTAATGCAAATCTGTCAACCTCTAAAGGAGAAAAAATATCCAAGTTTATTCCCTTCTGATAACAGGACAGAGGCATCTTATTCTTGGGGCCAGAGTTCCAGCACCATTTGTAGAGAAACTCACCTGACTGGGCATCACACCCATACCTAATGAAGTCTTAATAACCTGATATGTTTAAAGCTGAATTCAAGTTAACAGAGGCCTGAAGATATTAGGGTTGATTAGGGAAAGTACAAGAGAGAAAGAAAGAAAATTAAATCTGAGAAAGAGAGAAATAAAAATGATAATCAAATTTTACGGTAGGCGATTTTGTTCTATTTCTCTGTCTCAAAGTGAAGGCGAAAGTAGAATTTTCTTTTATTCTTTAGAAAATCCACAACTGGCCCAGGAGGCCAGGCATGTACTCGATTCCCACCTCAAGACTTCATTTATAGCATTCTCCTATTTTTAAAAATGGATTTCTGTAAAATGTTTCATAATGTGGATTGGTTTCTTTGGGGTCTGCCTCTGCACTATAGCTGCATAAAAAAAGACGTTAATAACTTCTCCGTTAATGGGTTTTTCAGAGTCTCCAAAGACTCACCTTGTACATTATAACTTCCTCCCCTTAGCCCCCTGGCTATATCTTGATTGCCCTTGTAAGACATCTTCAGGACATATTGCTTAAGTTAAAGAGTGTCCTGATGAGAAACAACTTCTCATACTAAGCACAACGTACACTCAGGAAACAGCAGTGCTTAAGTGCCGTCATTTCATGTGTCATTTTACCTTCATCCTGTGAAACGCTCAACTCTGAGAGGGGCTGACCCTGCCTAGTAAATGAAGAATTTCAAAGACAGATGCAGCTGAGGCTCTATCTAAGACACGAGAGGTGACTTTGAACTGGTTATTTCATATTTTTGTCCTTTGCCAAGACACTGTAGTCAACTCACCCAATCTTCACTTTTACAGGGTGAGGTGGAGTTCCCAGAAAATTATTGTTCCATTTTGAAACCTGTAGAAGAGAGAAAAAAGATTCCATAACATCCTAATTTGCTAAGTGTATGTGTATGTGTGTATACATGAAATATATGAGTATCTTTTCTATCATCCAGATATGCTAATATTAAAGATAGAGTCTTGCAATGAGTCTCAAATTTTGCTACGTGAGCTCTATAAACCATAGAATGTAAATCATTAGAGGGTAGGAATCATGGCAGCCTCATATTTGTCATTGCTTCTAGTCTTGTAATTTTAGCCTTTTCTGGTCCTAAAAGAAATCAAGCTTGCATCTCCCTAAATATCTGTCATTGGGACTAGCAACTGGCACCAGCCGCTTTAGCTTGGCAAGCAAACCCTGAATTCAGAAGTGACAAGCAAAGGTCCCAGGGTTTCTTCTTGTTAAAGTAGGAGTGCTTTACCTTTTATGAGTTACACACAGCTTTGGGAATATTTTTAAATGTACATAACTACAAACAAAAGTCTGGATGCTATTTTTGGAGGGTCATAGGCCCTGACAGCTAACGTCAGCATCTCTACCTTGAAAATATTTTTAAAAGCAGCCTGCCCCATCTCCTCATATTCTGCCCTCTCTTCCCCAGGTTGGCAGCCCGTTGCTTTATTTTGGTCTCTGCTGTCTTCACGCTACTCAGAGAGCACTTATTAAGTAAGCAGCCTCCGAAATGATCGGGTAACTGCAGTGGTAGTTGTGTGCCTCACCATGCTGCCGTTAAAGAAATGACAGTCTGGTTAACGAAGCAGCACTGGTTTTTGACAGATGACAAAGCTTCATGGCACTGAGATCAGTTTCAAAACAAATGGCTGTCTCAGGCTACTCACCACTCTGTCATGAGACTGTCAGGGGCTGCCTGTGCGTGGTTCACATCCGAGGAAGCTTGGCCAACTGGTGCTCAGAAGAGATGACATCTATCAACAGCATCAGTCTCTACAGGCCTCCAAGTACTACACCCAACACTCAAACACAAAGCGTGATAGAAGAGGCATCCCAGAGCGGCAGCTGCAAATTAGCGGCAGACAATGAAAAGTTGGTTCAAAATTTGGCTTCACGGTTTTCATTCAGGGCAGCATGATGAGTGAAAGCAAATTTTCGTCTCCTGTGGACCTCATTTGCCACTCACTTGCCCTTTCAAACCACCCTTTTACTCAGTTTCCCTTTATAGAAAATGAGGGAAACTGAAACAATTATTCTCCAAGGTTACCGTGAATGGTAAATGTAGTGGTAGTTAGTGCAGGTAACTACTACAGTGCCTGTCAAGTATTAAAGTATTCAAGACACTCACGAATGAAACAGTAAATGCAAGTTAGTTCTAACTTATAAAAGGAAATCATCTAAGTTTTATCTGAGAACTACATAGTGAAGTCAGTCTGCATGGGCTGCCATAACAAAATACCATAGACTGAGGGGCTTAAACAACAGAAATTGATGTCTTGAAGTCCTGGAGGCTGGAAGTCAAAGATCAAAGTGTGGATGGAGATCAAACTGAAGGTGGACTCTGTTCTTGGTGCAATTCTTCTTCCTGGTTTGCAAATGCTGCCTTCTCATTGTATCTTTACGTGGCGGACGTGGTGCGGGGGAGAAAGAGGCAGACCTGGTGCTTTCTGGTGTCTCTTCTTATAAGCACACTAATCTCATCAGATCAGGGCCACACACTTATGACTTCGTGTCACCTTAAATCCCTCCTAAAGGCCCTATCTTTAAATACAGTCACATTAGTGGTTAAGAATTAGCGCAACTTAGGAACTTGGGAAAATACAATTCAATTCCTTGCAAATGGCAATAGATTTTAGGTATCCTGAGAAATTTGGAAAATCAGACCCAAACTGAAATAATATCTCTAATTAACCAATTTTATAAATCTTGAACTGAGAAAATTAAAATTCTGAATTGAGAAAGTCCATATAAAATTATATTTCTCCTTCTCTGGGTTGAGGAAGAGCCATGCCAAGTCCAGAAATTCTCCACCAATTGGCCCATTTTTGTGAGTCTATTGGTACAATTTGAGGGTTGGACCACAGACACAAAAGTATGATGCGAGGGACACTCCACCAACTGTGCCAGGGAGTGAGGACAGGGAAGGCAGGCTAGCCTGCAACTGCCACTTGCTCTGTGCGGCCATTGTCAATGAAGGATCCCGGGGGCCAGAGAGAATATTTTAAAGTTCATAGCACACAAAGAGTATGGAAGAAGTCAGGGATATTTTCTGAGTTGGGAAAAACATACCTAGTTTTCTGCTAAATCAACACAGCTTTTCTTTTTCTTCTAGCTCTGGAGAAACCAAAATGTGAGGGAAAAAACTCCCCTGCATTTTCATGCCCATCTGTCTGTGCTTATGCCATTCCTTTGGCTTGAATACTGTTCCTGCCTTCCCTCATGGGCAAAATAATCAAGTCCCAGGCAAATAACACATCCTCCTTATAATTTCTCATGAGTCCCATAGCCCATCAGCATTCTCTCTCTTTCACCCCATATCCCAATACACTTTCCTCTTGCTACTCTGTGACCTCTTAGCAAGTTCTTTACCCCTCCACCACTCAGTTTCCTTGCCTGCAAAATGGGTATGTTATTGATATATATCTCATAGATTTGCAGTAATTAATGAAACAATAAATGTGAAGCATTTAATACTGTGCATGACATATTACAGCTATTATTATAAATTGTTTGTAACATGTGTTTCAGATATCTTGAACAATTTTCCAGACCTTAGTGCTTCTATTAACTACATAATATTTACAGAACTGTATAAAAATAGATAGACACTTAAAAGTATGTATGACATGTTCTTTTTAAAAACTTGAATTGAATTTATGATTTTTGGAGAAATGTATGATTTTCTCCTATAAATCATTATTCTTTTAAAATCAACCATGTTGAGGCATAATTTACATGCAATAAAATTTACTCATTTTATGTGTAAAGTTTAATGCATGTTAACTAATGCATACACCATTGTGACTGGCACTACTTATGAGACACAAAATACTTCCATCCCTTCCCCTGAAAGGTCCCTTGTGTCCTGATCCACTCAAGTCCATTCTACCCCTACCCTGGGAAATTACTGATCTACCTTCTCTCACTACAGATTAATTTCACCTGATCTATAATTTGATATAAATCAAATCCTACCGTTTGCTTTCATTTTTTTCTGGTTTATTTTCCTAGATTAATGTTTTGAGATGTGCCTATATTGTTAAACCTATCATTAGCTAATTTTTTACTGTTTTTAATTTTTTTTTTTTTTTTTTTTTTTTCCCATTATATGACTATACCACACAGTTTGTATATAGCTTCGCCGTAGATGGACATTTGATTGTTTCTGTCTTTTATGCATAATGAATAAAGCTGCCATGAACATTTCATTATAAGTCTTCATATAAACATATATTTTCATTTCTCTTGGAATTAAATTGTTAGGTAAAATGGCAAGTGCGTATTTATAAGAAACTTCCAGGTTATCTCCTATTTTGATTTCCGCCCAGTGATGTATGACTTCCAATACTCAATGACATTACCAATATTTTGTGATGTAAGTCTTTACTTTTTGTCTTTCTAGTAGGTGTACGGCAGTATCTTACAGAGATTTTCATTTATTTTCCCCAATGATTAATGATGTTGATGATCTTTTCATGTGCTCCTTGGCCATTCATATACTGTCTTCTATGAAGTTCCTGTTCAAATATCTTGTTTATTTTTTTCTTATTAAGTTGTAGAAACTCTTTATGTATTCTAACTACAAGTCCCTTGTGAAATACATGAAATCTAATATCCTCTCACAATCTTCAGCTTGCCTCTCATATTCTTAACCATGTCTTTTAAAGAAAAGAGCTTTGGATATAGTCAAATTAATCATTGTTTGTTATATTTAGCTTTTGTTTTCTGAGGAATTTTTGCTTACCCCAATGTCACAAACATTTTCTTGTGTGTTTTTGTCTCATAGTTGTATGGTTTCAGCTTTAACATTTAACTCTATGATATATTTAAAGTATGTTTTGTGTAAATTGCAAAGTAATGGCTGAGGTTTGTTTTTCTTATACATATATCCAGCTCCTCCAGAACAATTTATTTTTTAAGAGATGATGTTTCCCCAGTGAACAACTGTAACACCTTTTTTGAAAATCAATTGACTGCATATGTATGTGTCTATTTTTAGACTCAATATTCTGTTTCACTGCTCCATGTGTTTTTCTTAGGCCAATATCAGTCTTGAACGCAACTAAGCCTTGTGTCCCCACCCAAATCTCATCTTGGTTGTGTCCCCACCCAAATCTCATCTTCCATTCCCATGTGTTGTGGGAGTTACTCAGTGGGAGGTAAGTGGATCATGGAAGCAGGTCTTTCCCATGATGTTCTCATGGTGATGGGTGAGTCTCATGAGATCTGATGGTATTATAAGGGGGAGTTTCCCAGCACAAGCTCTTTTCCTTTGCCTGATGCCATCCATGTGAGACATGACTTGCTTCTCCTTGCCTTCTGCCATGATTTTGAGACTTCCCCAGCCACTTGAAACTGTGAGTCCATATTAAACCGCTTTTTCGTAAATTGCCCAGTCTCAGGAATGTCTTTATCAGTAGTGTGAAAACAGACTAATACAGTAAATTGGTACCAGGAGTGGGGTGTTGCTGAAACAATACCCCAAAATGTGGAAGTGACTTTGGAGCTGGGTAACAGGCAGAGGTTGGAACATTTTGGATGGTTCAGAAGAAGACAGGAGAATGTGGGAAAGTTTGGAACTCCCTAGAGACTTGTGATTGGCTTTGACCAAAATGCTGATAATGATATGGACAATGAAATCCAGGCTGAGATTGTCTCAGATGGACATGAGGAAGTTTTTGGGAACTGCATCAAAAGTGACTCTTGTTATATTTTAGCAAAAAGACTGGTGGCATTTTGCCTCTGCCCTAGAGATCTGTGGAAATTTGAATTTATGAGAAATGATTTAGGGTATCTAGCAGAAGAAATTTCTAAGCAAAAAGCATTCAAGATATGACTTGGGTGCTGTTAAAAGCATTCAGTTTTATAGGGGAAGCAGAGCTTGAAGGTTTGGAAAATTTGCAGCTTGACAATGTATTAGAAAATAAAATCCCATTTTTTTGAGGAGAAATTCAAGTTGCCTGAAGAAATTCGCATAAGTTACAAGGAGCTGAATGTTAATCCCCAAGGCAATGGGAAAAATGTCTTCAAGGCATGTCAGAGGTCTCCAAGGTAGCCCCTCCCATCACAGGCCCAGAGATGTAGGAGGATAAAAATGGTTTCATGGGCTGGGCTCAGGGTCCCCATGCTGTGTGCAGCCTAGGAACTTGGTGCCCTGCATCCCAGTCACTCCAGCCATGACTGAAAGAGGCCAACGTAGAGCTCAGGACATGGCTTCAGAGTGTGCAAGCCTCAGGCCTTGGCAACTTCCACATGGCGTTAAGCCTGCCAGTGCACAGAAGTCAAGAATTGGGGTTTGGGAACCTCCACCTAAGATTTCAGAAGAAGTGTGGAAATGCCTGGATGTACAGGCAGATGTTTGCTGCAGGGGAGGGACCCTCATGGAGAACCTCAGCTAGGGCAGCAAGGAAGGGAAATGTGGGTTCAGAGCCCCCCACAGAGTCCCCACTGGGACATCATCTAGTGGAGCTGTGAGGTGATGACCTCTGTCCTCCAGACCCCAGGATGGTAGATCCACTGACAGCTTGCACCATGTGCCTGGAAAAGCCCCCAGTCAACACCAGCCTGTGAAAGCAGTTGGGAAGGAGGTTGTGCCCTGTAAAGTCACAGGGGCAGAGCTGCCCAAGACCATGTGTATCCACCTCTTGCATCAGCATGACCTGGATGTGACACATGGAGTCGAAGGAGATCATTTTGGAGCTTTAAGGTATGCCTGCCCCGCTGGATTTCAGACTTGCATGGGGCCTGTAATCCCTTTTTTTTGGCCAATGTCTCCCATTTGGAATAGCTGTATTTATCCAATGCTTGTACTCCCATTGTATCTAAGAAGTAACTAACCTGCTTTTGGTTTTACAGGCTCATAGGTGGAAGAGGCTTGCTTGCCTTATCTCAGATGAGACTGTACTTGGACTTTTGAGCTAATGCTGAAATGAGTTAAGACTTTGGGGGACTGTTGGGAAGCCATGAGTGGTTTTAAAATGTGAGGACATGAGATTCGGGAAGGGCCAGGGGTGGAAAGATATGGTTTGGCTGTGTCCCCACCCAAATTTCATCTTGAATTCCCATGCATTGTGAGAGGAACTCAGTGGGAGGTAACTAGGTCATGGGGGCAGGTCTTTCTCATGGTGTTCTCATGGTGGTGGGTGGGTCTCATGATATCTGATGGTATTATAAGGAGTGTTTCCCAAGACAAGCTCTTTTTCTTTGCCTGCTGCCATCCATGTAGGACGTGACTTGCTCCTCCTTGCTTTGTGCCACGATTGAGGCTTCCCCAGCCACTTGGAACTATAAGTCCATATTAAACCTCTTTTGAGAGGCTCAGTTATGTCTTTATCAGCAGGCTCAGGTATGTCTTTATCAGCAGCCTAGGCTCAAGTATGTCTTTATCTGCAGAGTGAAAATGGACTAACACACCTTGAAATCAAGCAGTATAAGAGATTACCCTTCATTCTGTTTTTTCAAAACCTTTAAGCTGTTCTTTACCACCATCCAATATACATTTTTTGATTATAAAAATGTTCTATATTTGTGCTGTACAATATCCACAGCCACATGTACCTAAGAGCATGAAAAATTTGGATTTTATAACTGAGAAACTAAATTTTTAATTTTACTAATTTAAATTTGACTTTAAATACTTACATGTGGCTAGTGATTACCATATTGTACAATAAAGTTCTTTGCATTTCCATTGAAATTTTAGAATCACTTTGTAAATTTCTACCAAAAAAAATGCTTTCTAGGATTTTGATTGGGATTGTGTAGAATCCATAGGTCAATGGGGAAAATTCATATCTTAATATCATGTCCTAAAATCTAAATAAATTCTCATTTATTTATATCATCTTTAACTTCTCTCTTTATTCTTTGTAGATTTCTGTACACAGATCTTACACAATGTCTTAGTTCATCCTAGCTGTTAGAAGAAAACACCACAGACTGGGTCACTTGCAAAGAGCAGAAACATTTCTCACAGTTCTGGAGGCTGAAAGGTCCAAGATCAAGATGCCAGCATACTGAGTGTCTGGTGAAGGACTGCTTTCTGGTTCATAGATGGCACCTTCTAGCTCTGTCCTCACACAGTGGAAGGGGTAGCTGAGCTCCTTCAGGCTTCCTTTACAAGGGCACTAATCCCATTCATGAGGGCTTCACCCTTACGACATCACTACTTCCCAAAGGCCCAGCCTTCTCATACCAACACCATGGGGGCTAGGATTTCAACATATAAACTTTGGGGAGACAAATCATTCAAACCAGAGTGCACATTTTATCTAATTTATTTTTAAGTATTTCACATTTTTATATGCTATAGAAAAGACTTTATGTTTTTCTATGGCTATTTCTAACTTACTAGTATTTTGCTAAGAATTTTTGAATTTATGTTCACTAAGGTATTAAGATTGTAATTCTGGCTTGCATTGTTTCTTATGAGAAATCAGTGGTCACTTTTAACTTTGTTCTCTTATGTGTCTTTTTTTTTTCTCTTGCTTCTAAGATTTTTCTCTAATAACTGTTTTTCAGCAATTTGATTATGTCTTAGATAAATGGTATTTTTATTTATTTTTATATTTTTATAGCTAATACATAGAAACAAAGCTGAATTTTGTGTATTAAGCCTACATCCTGCCATTTAACTAAAAACTCACTCATTAGTTCTAGTATCTGTTTTGTAAATTATAGATTTCTAAGGTTATATATATACAATTCATGCTATCCATATATAAAGACAGTTATTCCTTTCCAATCTAAAGTCTTTGTTTTTCTTATCATATTGCACTGCATAGAAAAACCTTGGGTACAATACTGAATTTAGGTGATGAAGATGACTAGCTTTGTCTTATTTCTGTCTTAGGCGCCTAACGTCGGTAGGCATGACTGAAGTAGGTTTCTTTTATAGACACCCTTTACCAGGTTGAGGAAATTTTCTTCTACTCCTAGTTTACTGAGAGTTTTTACCATGAGTGAATGTTGTATTTTGTGAAATTCTTTTCCTCAACCATCAAGATGACATGAGTTTCCTTTTATAGTAGGAGTTAATAAGTTTTTCTTTTATAGTAAGAGTTTATCTCTGGAATACAAAGTTGTTTTATTGTTTGGAAATAAACCAACAATGTAACCATTACACTAACATAATGGTTAATATAATATGGTTTCTATATATCACTTAATTCAATTTGCTTGTGTGTATGTGTGTGTGTGTGTGTGTGTGTGTGTGTCTTGAGATACAGTCTTACTCTGTTGCCCAGGCTAGAGTGAAATGGTGTGATCATAGCTCACTGCACCTCAACTTCCTGGGCTCAAGCAATTCTCCTGCCTCAGTCTCCTGAGTACTCTGCCCTGTAAATTCCAGCTTCCTCCTTCTCTGTCTTCTCAGCTCAGTGCAACCACTATGCTCTGCTTGTGTTCCCTCTCCTCATATCATGTTCCAAAATGTGTTTTCAGGAAGAAATCTGAGGAACCCATGGGACTCACATTGTTAGTTCCCCTTTTCTCAAGCATCAGAAGACTGAGCTGCTTATTGCCAAATATCTGAAAAGTTATTTCCTATATGTCAGCCAACATTGCAGTTGATTGCAGAGAAAAATGAGTCCTATATTACCTATTTTCTTCTCTTTTTTTTCTTTTTTTCGGGGAGTGGGGAGTGACAGAGTCTTGTTCTGTCACCCAGATTGGAATGCAGTGGCCCAGTCTTGGCTAACTGCAACCTCTGTCTCCCAAGTTCAAGAGATTTTCCCGCCTCAGCCTCTAACTAACTAACTGTAGGATTACAGGCATGTGCCACCATGCCCAGCTAATTTTTTTGTGGTTTTGGTAGAGAGGGGTTTTGCTATGTTGCTTGACCAGGTTGGTTTCAAACTCCTTACCTCAAGTGATCCACCTGCCTTGGCCTCCCAAAGTGTTGGGATTACAGGTGTGAGCCACTGTCCCTGGCCCCTATTTCCTTCATAGTTAAAAATCTCTATGCATTTATACATACATTTAATATACAATGTGTCATTTGAATTATAGCTTTTTAAAATTAATATACAACACCCTGCTAAAACACTTTGAGGTCAAGAATCTTTTGTCTTTCATATTTATGAAACCTGAATTTAGCAAAATGCCTGGCATATAATGAATATTGGCATAAAATGTTTGTGGAATGTGTGCTTTCTTCTTCTCTTCCGACTATGACCTCCAGTCTCCCAGATGTGTACTGGTAGGCTGACTTAATTTTGTTTTTTATGAACCTTGTTTCCCCCATTATTCTCTCTGCTTCCTTCGATTCAGGTGTTGAGCTATGTAATTTAAGCCAAGTCAGGTAAATCTACCCTGATTCCTATTTCTTTCTCTTTTTTTTGAGACGGTGTCTTGCTCTGTCACCCAGGCTGGAGTGCAGTGGCCGGATCTCAGCTCACTGCAAGCTCCGCCGCCCGGGTTTACGCCATTCTCCTGCCTCAGCCTCCTGAGTAGCTGGGACTACAGGCGCCCACCACCGCGCCCGGCTAGTTTTTTGTATTTTTTAGTAGAGATGGGGTTTCACCATGTTAGCCAGAATGGTCTCGATCTCCTGACCTCGTGATCCGCCCGTCTCGGCCTCCCAAAGTGCTGGGATTACAGGCTTGAGCCACCGCGCCCGGCCTAATTTCTTGACTTGATTTTTGATTTTCTGTATCCCAAATCCAACTAAATTAGTAAGAGAAAGGGAAAGATGTGAACTTCCTCCCTTAGCATGTCTAGGAAAATCAAATAACATATGTGGTAATACATATCCAAAAAATTAGGTAACACATAAATAGTACTTAATAAATGTGCTGTTATTCTCCTACTCTCACTTACCAGCCTCCATCAACACAGAAATCATCAAAGGACCCACCACTTTTCCATTCCCAAATACGAGTTAACAGAAACACTCAACAGTTAATTTGCCACCCCAATTACACAGCGACTTTGTGTTTTACATGCAAAATGTTTAATCCAGTTTTGACCCTACTACTTTGAGAGTTTTTGTCTGCTCACTTATTAGTTCTATGTTTTATGCTTTTGTCTATCAGTTCTTCATGTACATAAGCTCCTAGTAGGCAGTAATATCAGCAATAGCTCATGTTTATCTGGCACTTAGTTGCAAGTATTGTGAATCTATTAACTCATTTAAATTTCCCAACAATCTTGGGTGGTAGGTGCTATTATTTTCTCTATTATAGAGATTAGATAACCGATGCCTATAAAGGACATGAAACTTGCCCAAGGTCACCTAGCTAGTAAATTCAGGAGCTGGGATTCAAATTCCAGAGCTGGAACTCCTGCCTGCTACAAGATGCTGCCTCCACAAGGATGGTCTTATTTTCTTGACAGCAGAATAGTCCTCATACATTTACATTATGTGCCTTGAATTGGATGTCAGACAACTTTATCATCACCCCAGATCCACCAGGCCCCTCTGCCCCCTGGGTCCCAGCCACTCACTTCATCTTCTGGCCACAATGGCTGCAGTAAAGACAGAAGCTTCTGCAATCATTTCTCTGCATCTCATAACACCATCAATTTTCTCAGTCTCCCTAGAGGATAAGAGTCAGGCTTTGTCTTGGCTTTTATCTCACTCATTCCTGCAGGAAATACAACCATCTCAATGCCCAGATCCAATGTGATTGGTCCCACCCAGAGTCTAGCTATTGCACAAGATGTCCAGAGTGACAAATTAATACTGCTAAGAAGGATGAGGAGTTAATGCCTCATGGAAAGTAATGTGTCCTTTGATAGACAGGAAGAAGCCAGGAGATCAATTCTTCTTCCTTCCTTCCTACTTGACTACTCCAAGACACAGTGATTCCATGTCACCTCTCCAACCTCTAGATACAGGCTCAGTAGCTGAGCAACCAACTATGTAATTTTTCAAAGTTGTAGTGTTGTGGGAAGTCAGGGACCCCGAACAGAGGGACTGACTGTAGCCATGGCAGAGGAACATGAATCATGAAAATTTCATGGATATCTGTCAGTTCACAAATAATACTTTTATAATTTATTATGCCTGTCTTTACTTTAATCTCTTAATCCTGTTATCTTCATAAATTGAGAATGTACATCACCTCAAGACCACTGTGATAATTGCTTTAACTGTACAAATTGATTGTAAAACATGTGTTTGAACAATATGAAATCAGTGCATCTTGAAAAAGAACAGAATAACAGTGATTTTTAGGGAATAAGGGAAGACAACCATAAGGTCTGACTGCCTGCAGGGTTGGAAAAAAAGAGCCATATTTTTCTTCTTGCAGAGAGCCTATAAACAGACATGCAAGTAGGAGAGATATTGCTAATTTCTTTTCCTTAAGGGATATTAATATTAATACTCTGGGAAAGGAATGCATTCCTAGGGGAAGGTCTATAAATGGTCATTCTGGGAGTGTCTGTCTTATGCGGTTGAGATAAGGACTGAGATATGACTGGTCTCCTGCAGTACCCTCAGGCTTATTAGGGTGTGGAAATACTCCGCCCTGGTAAATTTGTGGTCAAACCGGTTCTCTGCTCTCGAACCCTGTTTTCTGTTGTTTAAGATGTTTATCAAGACAGTACATGCACAGTCTAACATAGACTGTTAACAGTAGTTCCGCTTTGCCTTTGTCCTGTTCTCTCAGAAGCATGTGATCGTTGTTCTGCTTTTTGCCCCTTTGAAGCATGTGATCTTTGTACCTACTCCCTGTTTTACATCCCTTCCCCTTTTGAAACCCTTAATAAAAAACTTGCTGGTTTGAGCCTCGGATGGACATCATGGTGCTATCGATATGTGATGTCACCCCCAGCAGCCCAGTGGTAAAATTCCTCTCTTTGTACTCTTTCTCTTTATTTCTCAGCTGACTGACACTTATGGAAAATAGAAAGAACCTATGTTGAAATATTGGGGGCAGGTTCCCCCAATATTGTAGCCTGTTCTATTAGGCACCACTTTGAATTGTTTCCTGTCTTCCTTGCCTCACTTTCTTTTTCCCCTCATTATTTCTTCCCTCCAATTATATTCTCTGGCAAAGCATAAGCACACAAGCTTGACTTGAGGCTCTGTTTTCTTTGGGCAACCAACTTATTTTCTTCGAATAATATAGGTTAATTTGTGCTGACACATATGTTCTCTGTCTTTGTATATTAATTATCTATTGTTGTATAACAAATCAGTCAACACTTAGTGGCTTAAATCAAGAAACACTCATTATCTCATGGTTTGCATGGGTAAAACATGCAGAAGCTGCTTAGCTGGGAAGTTATGGCTCAAGGTCTCTCCAGAGGTTGCAGTCAAGATAACAGGCAGAACTGCAGCCTTCTCTGAAAGTTCAACTGGGGCTGGGCCATCTGCTTCCAAGATGGCACACTCACAGCTATTTCCAAAAGCCTTGGTTTCTTACTAACTCTTAGCAGAAGGCCTCAGTTCTTCACCAAATGTATCTCTCCATAAGGCTGCTTACATGTCCTCCAGAATGAGTGTTCCACGAGAGGGCAGCAAGGAAGATGCAATGCCTTTTATGACCTTCAAAGTCACACAGCATCATTTTTGCCTCATCCTATTCATTAGAAACAAGTCAGTAAATGTGGCTCACATTTGAAGGGAATAGAAGTACTCTCTACCTTTTAAAGAAATGAATGTGGACAGAATTTTAAATCACCACATCTGGTTTTCCTAGTTGCTAGGAATATATGTTTACAAGGCAGATTGCTAGGGTTATAGTCACAGGCTTGAAATAGAGTTGCTAAAGATTCTACAAAAAAACAAACAAACAAACAAAAAAAAAAAAAAAACCTGAACTCATGGCCACTACTAACACTTTGCAGAGTTCTTTCTAACTAGCTGTCTTGCTGTATGGCACTATCATAAATGATTCGCACTTCTTTTAGGATGTAATATGTGATGTCAGCATCCCTAAATCATTTTGGTTCAGCATTTCTTGGTTCTTTATTCGGTCCTCTCCAAACCTATATCTGTATTTTATGATAAACATCCCAACAATTGATTGATACTGACCACATCTACTATTGGTAATGAATATTAACAAAAATAAATCTTCTAATTTGTCAGTAAAAACAAGGTTATTAGAAGAATCAAGTAAGTTAGCAAATGAAAAATGCTCTGGCACAGTGGGTAGTCAATAAATGTCCTCCTCTAAAGCAAAACAAAACAAATCTAAAAAAACTATTTATCAGCTAATAGCTCTTACCTTACTGCTTCTTGAGTCACTACAACTATACTCTTGTAGATCACATAACCCAAATTTGTTCTGCCCCTACATGGTGATAAGTAACTTGCCTCTTTCACCTGATATTTTGTTGGTATAAAACATATAAAAACAATGACATGTCAGGTTGGGTATTTCTGCTTAACTATCTTCTTCCCATACTTTTGATATACCTTGTCTACCACTTTGGCCTTGGTGAAATTGAATCTCACTCACACTACAGGTTCAATGAGATTATTATTGCCCTGCATATTTAATAAGATAATAGTTTATGTCATTAGTTTCCTACTTCAAGATACATTCACTCAGCTATTGAAACAATTAAACTTTTAACTGAAAACAAATGCTAATTGCTGGCCACAGACACAACTTTCTAGGTATTATTATTATTTAAAAGCAATGTTTTGCACACACATAAAGGTAAGCCTTATAGCCACTCATCGAAGATCTTTAGGTCTCTTGTTAAGTTCTTATGTACAGCCAATTGTCAATTATTTGTGCTAATAAGTAACAACATAATTGAAATTAATGAGCCAATAACTGTCTCCTATCTTCCAAAAAACTTCCCTCTTCTCTTTACTACAACATCTACCACACTTAAATAATGTGTTTTATTTCATTCTATTTCTTCTATCTATGCTTATAAAGTGCTAATAAGCAGAGAAGAGTCAAAATAGGTCAACCTGAAGAAGAAAAGCAAAGATCTTAGTACACCTAAAAATGAATATTCATTCCTCAAACAAATGAGAATGAAATGCATTTTCTAGGTATAAATACAGAGTGGGAAAATCTTTGTATCATGGTAATTATAAGTGATATGCCCTTAGACCAAGAAATTATGTTTATAACTAGGCCAATAAATAGTTTTCAACTCATGTACCAATTTCATATGGTGCACATACTGAAAAGGATCCCAAAACCAAGGACACAAGGGACAGGATGATAGTACATCTAGACCCATGAGAGCAGCCTTATTCATAATAAATTGCTTGAACATTTTCATATCCATCATGTCCATTTAATCCACAGAAACCTCACCTTTGAGTCATCAATACCTTCTATTTCTGGGATGCAGATTCCAATTTACCATTAATTTCCTTCACCCCACCCCTATTAACCCAGCTGTCCCTGTGAATTCCCAGTAACTGTGCTCACTCTGGAAGGACAGCAGCAATGAAGGCAACAGTGTGGCAAGTTTAACTGAGAGAAGGAAGCAGAGAGGAAAAGATAGCAAGGCTCCAAGGGAAGAGTCAGAGATCATCATGGTTTTGGAAGGTGTTTATAATGCTCTGCTCAGGAGAAAAAGAGAAATGCAAGTTTGGTGTCTCCAGAAACTTCTCCTGATGATTCTCCATCATAAGAATTCACCCAGCTTGCCCTGTAGATCCACTTCCAGGCTAGGGAAGAGGACAATGGGCTTCTACAGAGGTAATAGGGCTGGGCTGGACATGGCAACTTCTGGAAGGCATCTCTTCATGCAAAAGTAGCTATTCTATAAAAGGTCAATTGCTAAACTAACATACATTCAGCAAATATGGTTACCCATTGCCTAGTTGATGAAACACTATAGTACATTCCAATTTACTTTGCATTTCCTCCAAGAAGTAGGGAACTTCACCTTGACACTTTTGGCCCCCTGAAAGTCGGCTCAAAGTATCTATCTGGCTTATCAGGGAGAGAATCCAACATTTTCTCCCAGAGAACCAAGAAAACAACTTAACAAACTTGACAATTATTTCTCTCAGTGCAACAAGGACTGCTTTACATTCCTGGAGAGGCAGTGGATCCACATCCCATGCTCAGCACATAGCTCCTCAGGGGTGTTTTGTCACCAGGCTAACACTCTATTTAGCATCCATTTCTTTAATGAGGATTTTGCCCTCACAGGGTTGACTGTTGACTCAGAGAGATGCAAAAGGCCTCCACACTTGATGTGCCCAAGATCTGGAATGTCCTTCCAGACGAGTGCCCAGTAGCTTGGAGCCCATTTATTGTAAAGACAAATGCATTTGTTCCCGTCACAGAACTGCAGGCATAGTCTAGCAGAGTGGGAATGGGAAAATGAAAAATATGTCTTTATAGTCTATGTCTGTATACAATTTCAATGAAAGTAACAAGGCCAACAAAGTAACAAGGCCAAATAAATTTACACCAAAGACTTCCTACTCCAATGTTAGCATTGTTGTGGATACAGTTTGTAAAATATAAAAAATAAAAGCTGGATGTGGTGGCTCAGACCTGTAATCCCAATGCTTTGGAAGGCTAAGCTGGGAGGATTGTTTCAGGACAGAAGTTTGAGACCAGCCTGGGCATCATGGCTAGACTCTGCCTGGAAAAATAAATAAATCAATATATATAATTTTTTAATTTTTAAAAAATCTGTTTTGAAGACCAAATCTTAATGTTGTAAGTACCTAAGCTAAGTACCATTTATTTAGATTACTCTAGTGAGTCCTAGATGATATCCATGTGCAATTTTTACCTAAATTTCCATGACTTTACCGTTGAAACACTGGATTTACTATTTTTTAACTTTCCTAGGCTACTTACCTTCCATTTTCATTTTCCTATTTTTCTCTATAAGCTAAATTCTAACTTCACCACTTCCAGGCTATGTGATCTGGAACAAGTCACTTCACCTCCTTGTGAAGTTTACCTCCTGAAGTTCTTCACCTATGAAGTTCAGATAAAATAGACCCCACCTCATAAAGCTGGTGGAAGAACTGAATATGAATGCATTGAAACTTCACAGAACTGAGACATGCCATTCTCGGATTCAATATCACCATCAGAGAGAGGGGGAAAAATGCAGGTTACAATATCTGCAACTTCACTATTATACAATGAATATTAAATAAATATTACCTATTATTATTGGGCCCACTACACAACGGGACCATGTTCCAGGTATCCCAATCCTAGGCATTTTTATCTTATTCAATCCTTTTTCATCAACATTGTTCTCATCACAAGCTGACTTTTGACTTCAGACTTTCTCTCTTTTAAGTAGGCAGGCTTTGTATTTGTCTTCTGGCTCCAATCTTTCCTGGCTGTCTTGAGTAAAGATGCAATACCTGTCCTCCAGTGCCTTCCTCCCAACACCCTTCCCAAGGTAACTGAACACTGAGAAACAAGCACCTGTGCAGTGAGAGGGAGCTGCTCAAGTGCATGAACTGGAAAACAGCATCTTGAGCAAGCACTGGGTAAATCAGTATAAGTGCACTTTTGGAGCTTGTTTCAGCTCACCCTTTCTTCCATCAGTTTGTGGTTTAAAGAGTGATAAATAACATTTTTAAACGTTGCTTTCGTGACTCTCAAGTGGAAAGAAAATTTGCCATAAACTAGATAGCAACCTTTGCACATGCTATCCCCCGTTCCCTATTCCTGGGCAAGCCTAGAAAGCCCAGGACTTAGGAAGGAAAGTGAGACACATCTAATTCCAGAAGTAGCAGGGAGCTGATTGATTTGGTCCAACCAAGCCTCTTTGAAACACAGAAGCAGGCTAGAACCCAACTGACAATCTCGGCTCTCCTCAGATCCCCCGTTACTGCCACCAACTTTCTTTAGAGTCTTATCACCTCTCACATGGATTCTAAATTGCTTCCAAGTCTTTCTTGTTCTTACTGGCAAATTCCTTCTGATCCACAGCACTTTTCAAATGGATGCCAAATTAATCGGATTATTGCACTCTGATCTTCAATGGTTTCTTACAGCCAGCCACATTAGGTAGAAAAGACGGATTCTGGCACTCAAAGCCCTTCAGAAGTTTAGCCCCAACCTCACTTTCTAGCCTGATCTCCTTGCATTGCCTACAAACACCATACTCTCCAGCAGGGCCAGATCTTTTTCAGCAATCCTTTTAATGATTTGCAACTTTATTTCCACCAGAAACTTATTCTCCCATTTCTCCCCCAGTCAATTTCCATTTCAAATTTTATTTCCTTCCTGACCACAATCACCCTATCCTCCTGCTCTCACAACAAGATGTAATCTCGTCTGCATCAAGCATGTCTTGGTGCTGTGGGTATAGCCCTCCTTAGGCTCTTACTACATTCTGTTCTATATGATAATCACTTGTATATTGAATTTTTTCCTTGCCACCATCAAACCATAATCAGCCTGAGCATAAAGACTGTATCATTACATTTCCTCCGACGCCTAAAACAGAGCTTGGCCTGCTGAAAGCACTGAGCAAATATTTTTCAAATTGAATTGAATACTGTATCATGGAGAAATATCCTATATTCACCTTATATTTATTTAAATTTGTTTTATTTTGCAAATATTAGTAATTATATCAACATAACATTTATTTTTCCCTTCTGTTCCTGTTACTGGCAGTGAACAATATTTTCCATAGCTGTGTCTATATACTGAAAGCCAGAAAGAGAGAGAGAGAGAGAAGAGAGAACCAGGCATTTTATTTAATGTTTCCAGATGAAAGCCCACCAGTACTTCACATTCTCAGGTGACCGCATAATGCACCAGGCCATGGAGTCACTGAAATAAAATAAAGTTTAAAAGGGAAGATTCTATTATTATTCTTTGGGACCATACTTCTCAATTGCCCTTTGGTTTATCTTTAAAAGAGTCTTTCATCCCATGAAATTCAGTATTCTTTCCCTTTTCTCATTATAAACAATTCACTTCACATATGCAGAAGAATGAAATTAGGTTGAATAATAAAAAGTTATGAATGCTGATAGAAAATAAATATCTTTTTATCTTCCTTTCATTTTGCTGCTTGGTCTCTGTGGTTTTGCCTTTCTGGATCCATGCCTTTTAAATGCCTTAAAGTCTAAAAGTTGAAAGGTGGAAAAGATGAGAAGATTTACTGTTAATGAGCACAATTGGGTCCTATGTCTTTATAGTCAATATTTTAAGTAGTTTACGGAAAAGAGTGTTAATTTAAGCGATAGGTCAAATGTTTTGTCTTGTTTTTCAACAGGAGCACCTGGAAGAATATGTTGTTTTTATTTATTAGATATTTATAAGGCTCTCACAGCCCAGCGAATTATGATGAACACTAGGTATTTAATACAATATAATAAGCATAAAAACTCCCAATACAGTTTGTTTGTTTGTTTCCAGATTTTTTTTAAAAGGTACTGAATCACGGAATTAGTAAAAAGAAAGAGAAATAGAAAGAAGGAAGAGAGGAAGGAAAGAAGGAAAGAAAAAAGAAAAAGGGACACTCATATTGGGAGAGTTAGCCCAGGCTGTCTTTCATAATAAGAACATCGAAAGAGCAAAGGGAAGGCTTTCAGCTAACTTACCCAAGCACCTGTCAAAATCCAGGGTTGAGTCTATCTAAAGAAAACAATATGGTCAGTTTCTATTTACATTAAAGAGCTACAATAAATCTGTTTGAAATGTCTAAATGTATGCTTATTGTGAGTCACTGTTTTCCTAAACACACAGTCATGTACCTGTCTCTTATACAGGCGGTAGCATTTAAGGTAACTTTATAGGTTGAATGACCGAAAGGCTACATGTCTTGGAAACCCTTTCCTCTTTACCTTATACAGAACATCTATGCTGGAGGATCAAGGAAGATCAAGGTAGGGTCAGGGGAGGGTGCTCAGAAATATACAGTTAAAAAAAAAAAAAAGAAAAAAATGGAAACAAAGAGTACTATTCCAGGGATTATTCCCACCCCAATTCTTCGTTCAGATATTTCTACTCAAAACCCAATTTTCTCAAAAACAAAATGCCTACATCTATTTCTCTTGCCATTTCCTTAAATTAAAACTCCTTCTATTCCCCTATTTCTGTTATTGGGGTTGCAAGATTTAGCAAATAAAAATACAGGACATCAAACGAAGTTTGAATTTCAGAAAAAAATGAATAAATTTTAGTAAAAGTATATTCCATGCAATATTTTGTATATACTTATACAAAAAAAAGATTGTCTGAAATGTAAACAGTGAATCATTTTTAGTATAAGTATGTCCCAAATATTGCATGAAACATATTCACACTGAAAAAAATATTTGATGTTTATCTGAAATTCTTATTTAACTGGACATCCTGCATTTGATCTGGCAACGCTCATGTAAATTCTTCCATCATTCAAAGTCCATGTCAAATCTCATTTCTTTAGTGAATAGTTTCATAGCCATTTTATTTCAAAAGGATTCATGCATTTATTCATTCAATCAACAAATATGGGTTGAACATTTAATGTCCTCCAGGACCTGTTAGGCATTAAGGCTAAAACAAAGATCCTGTTGTTAGAAGGCAGAGGGTACCCTTGAAACCAGCAAGAATGACACAGGGTAACAAGAGCTATGAGAGAGGTGCACCATGGGAGACCCTCAGTGAGCCTCTGCCTCTTGTCTCCTGTCTAACTGCATCACACTTCGGCACTTGGAGCTATACCTTTCACTTCTAAGCCTCTCCCTAGCGTACTACTTTGCTTATGGTAGGAACTTAATATTTATTTGTTTTCATATAATGAAGGGCTTTTTCCATTCACTTCCCCTTCACTGGAGTTATTAGAAAGCTAACCGCAGGATTGGGTTTGGTTTGTTTCTCTTTAATCAAAGTAAGAAACTGCCTTTTCCAATAAGCTAAATGTGACAAGCTTTGCTCCATGTTCTTTGAACAGTCATTTAATCCTCATGCTGTCATCATGAACTAGGTACTATTTATAACCCATTTTACTAAAGAGGAAACAAAGACACAAAATGCTTCCGTTAATTTGCCCCAGGTCAGATGAGTAGGAAAGGAGGGGCTGAGATTCAGACCCAGCGGTCTGGCTCCAGAATGTTCTGTTGCCACTCTGTAGTAAGTAACAGAGGTGACTTTAAAAATTAAAACTAATAAGCTTCTGGAATTTTCTGTAGGCACTTAATAGCTTCCTTTTTAATTTTATATTTTAAAAGAGCTATCCTTACTATATTTCTGATGATCCGCAAATGAACCAGATAGACTCCTCTCTACTTCAAAAGGAAGAAATGTTAAGAAGGAAGCCAAAACTGTGCCATCTAACATAACGAAAACATTTGTTTGTTCATTGCATTCTCCTTCATTGCAGCCAGTGCAAATCATTCTGGTCTGTGCTGCAGTCTAATGTCTGATTCCAAGGGTCAGCTCCATACTCACCCATACGGCATAGTACAGACAATAGCAATTCTGATGTCACTGGGAAAGTAGAGTCATGAAACCTTTTACAAGTGACTGTTTAACTTAAAGTTGGTCACTACGGAGTTAAAATAAATCAAAACATTCATAAACATTCACTAAGAAATGTTAAGGAAATGTAACACAGGAGAGAGAGAAGTCCTAGGTATTGAGGGTTGTTAATTTATTGCCTGATCTATGAAAATTCAAATTTAAGTATCCTGAATGTCATAAAGTCTAAGGGACTTCCAAAATGTGTTCTGTGTGAAGCTACTGATGAATGTTAAAAATATCCATTTTCCATGTGTATAGAATGAGGATACTTAAAACATAAACAGATTAATTTGGATGCACTACAAGTCCCCTTTCTCTCAACACAGTACTGCCTTTTCCCACTTCTTGATAGATGGGATTTCTCACAAATAAGTCATGATTTAAATGTTAGCTACCTGGAATACCAATAGGAACCAGTTAAAAAGCATTTTTACTATGGAAAAAGATGAAGAATTGACAGCACTCATAAAGAGACTTTCATCTTCAGGAAATAATTGTCCTGCTTTGAATAGAGCAGGTGGTTGTGGTTTGGCCTCAGTGTTTATGTCCCACTTCGATTAATGCATTGTATTAGGAGAAGGCTAGCTTCGTGGAATCTTTGATAATAAATTATGTGTTAAGATAAGTAAAATAAATAAAATTGTCAGGACAGACCTGTTTGTCCCTAGATGGCATACTGATACCAAAGCTAAGACTCTATTGATATTTTTTAAAGGTCTGTTAACTGTAAAATATAGTTTATGGCCTCCTTCACTTTCAAAGTCAGAAAATAATGCAGAAGTGGGAAGTTATTGTAGAAAATTCTGTGTAATATCTTATATAAATCAAAAGTTTCAGAATCTCAAAACCATACAAAGCCCTCTTATTTTGCATAAATTGTCCCATATAGAAACTAATGTGAATTATATATATAATTGATAGGAGAGCGACATTTAGAAAAATATAAAATGTCATCTTGAATAAACACATCTTGAATAAACACATCACAAAAGCCTGTGTTTATAACAATAAAAGACAAAAAGATTGGGAAGGAATAAAGGAATCTCAGAGGTTGAAAGAACTTTAAAGTTTAACTAGTTCACCCACCCCACTCTCATACACTCTATATCATCTCCTCCAGAAACCTGAGCCTAGGTGCTTGTACAGTATCTCCTAGGAGTTCACAGACTCTGTGTCCACCCAAACATTATCCCTGGGACTTATTGGTAAAGAACAAAAAAATGAGGCCAAGATCAGGAAGGACTTTGAAAGCAACTATTTTCCCCCTCTCCCACAACAAGCAGTGCTTTTGTCTGCCTCTGAACCTCTCAGCACTTTGCCTCCTAACCCTTGGAGAGTGTGGGTGCTTGAGGAAGCACCACTGGGTGAACCAAGAACCATGGACAGGAAAATTCATGTGCAATGAAAGCAAGGCCAGGAAAAGTGTGAAAGTCTGTGGGACAGTGCAAAGCTCTGATGGAGGTAGCAAGTGTCCTGGTATTGGTCTGAAGCTGAGAAAAAGCCATATGATCCAAGACTATCCTTTCATGCTTAAATTGTGGTTGAAAAAATAAGTAACATAAAAGTTGCAATCTTAACCATTTTTAAGTACATAGTATTAACCATATTCACATTGTTGTGCAACCGATCTCTAGAACTTTCCATCCTGTAAAACCAAAACTCTGTGCCCACTGAACAACAACTCCCCATTTTCCCCTCCCATAGCCCCTGGTGACCACTTTTCTACTTTCTGTTTCTAAGAGTCTGACTACTCTAGATATCTCCTGTAAGTGGAATTAGGCAGTATTTGTCTTTTTGTGACTGGCTTTTTTCATTTAGCAGAATATTTTCAAGGTTCATCCATGCTGTAGCATATGACGGGACTTCCTTCTGTTTCAAGGCTCCATAATATTCCATATATACAACACATCTTGTCAGCCATCCATCTGTCCATGTTTATTTAAGTTGTTCCCACCTCTTGGCTATTGTGAACAATTGTGCAATAGAACATAAATGTGCAAATAACTCTTTGAGATATTGTTTTCAGTCCTTTTGGATATATACCCACAAGTGGGAATGCTGGATCATATGATAATTCCATTTTTCATTTTTTGAGGACCTCAAGACTTGTTATTTAACCATATCGCTACTTATTCTTTTCAATTGCCTGTTCTTCCAATTCTTGCTTCCCAGTAGAGGCTATTAAATCAATCCAGGGACACCTGGGGACAACCTGCCACTGGCTTCTCCTACACAGATTCACACTATTGCTGGGACCAAACCAAGCCTTTCTGTACCACCTTTCACACATTGCTCCAAAGATGAGACACAGTGCAATCATTCTTTACTTACTACATTTGGACAGGAAATATATGTTGATTCCTTTTAGTAATTATTTCCCATTTTAGTTTCAAGATATCATTCAAGAAAGGTTCCCAACTACACAAATGCAATTTTTATTTTGAAGGAATGATGTTCTTCCTTTCTTTATCTGAGAAAAAGTTCAGATGTTTTTAGGGGTAAAAAGAATTATTTTGAGAGACTTGATATGAAACATGTAAATATGTTTGTGTATATTAACTTATGAACATATTTTATAAACTAGATAATGCCCATCAAATAGCTAAGATGGTTATCTTCTGCAAATTAAATTCGTAAAATAAACATGTCAAGGAAAAGATAATTTATTGCAAAAGTCTTCAGAAAGGCAATGTTTTTAGGTAAAATTCTCTAAAAGCAGAGCCTGTGATATGGTTTGGCTGTGTCCCCACCCAAATCTCATCTTGAATTGTAGCTTCCATAGTTGCCACGTGTTGTGAGAGGGACCTGGTGGGAGGTAACTGAATCATGGGGATAAGTCTTTCCCATGCTGTTCTCATGATAGCAAATAAGTCTCACAAGATTTGATGGTTTTAAAAAGAGAAGTTCCCCTGCACAAGCTCTTTCTTGCCTGCCACTATGTAAGACATCCCTTGCTCTTCCACCATGATTGTGAGGCCTCCCCAGTCGTGTGGAACTGTGAGTCAATTAAACCTCTTTCCTTTATAAATTACTCAGTCTCAGGTTTGTCTTTATTAGCAGCAGGAGAACAGACTAGCCGAGAAAAAACTTAACTAATTATCCAGAAAATGTTCAATGGGATTATTATTCTGAAAAAATAATGTGTAAACATCAAGGCAATGTTCAGCAGAGGTCAAATAAAGGCAAGTACAAATCAAAGAAATTCCTGTCTCTTTATCAAATATTCAGAAGAAAGCAAGACTGAATTGGGGACAGAAATGCTGTTCTCTCTGAAACTCACTAGAGTTGGGAAATCTGGAAGGCAGGGAGAGCTCTCTGGATTTTACATAGCCTGGAAAAAAAACAGATGTTAAGATTATCTTTCTCCCTTCGTTCTTTTTAGCAAGCAAAATTCTGAGTAGCCCTAAGGTACCCTGAGACTGTAAAGGAGGTATGTGAATAGAACCACCAGAAATAAATTTTCCCCATTGCAATTAATAATTATTTGGCATTTTGGTTCAAATATCACTGTCTTGTGAGTTGATTTAAGGAACCAGTCATTGGAAAGTTGATAGACTCCAACCACTCTGCACCAGCAAACCAGAAGCTAAGACATAAGGAGGCCCTATCCTGGTTCCTGATTAGCTATGCAATCCGTCTACAACCTCCTGAGTGATAGAAACCCAAAAAGTGACTGAACTCCTTGGAATAAAAAGAAATTCTTACAGCAATAATAATAATAATAATATTCAAAGAATTATTCTACCACACATGCAGCAAAAATTCAAAATGTTCTCTTCAGTAATTATCCAATGTTAAGAAAACCTTCAATGAAACAAATGGAACAAATTGTAGTTAAATTTTTAAACATTTATTGGGGCTGCAGCAACCTTGCAGACAGTCCAAAATTCCAGAGCAGTATTCCTCAAGATGTAGTGGAGATTTTTGGAGTTCCGACCACATTTGAGAAGCTCTGCTCTTCCTTTTCAGCACTCAGTAACAGAGAAGGGTGTTCTGATTAATAACTTCCAAATCAATAAGATTTTCTTTTTATGAAAATGAGATATGCCACAGGAAAATCAAGCCCATATGTGAGTAAATTGTGGGGCCTTATGATGCTTGATGGGAATTGACACCCATTTATTTTTCAAAATATACATTTTACCAGAACTCAGATTTTTGTTTGTTTGTTTTTTGAGACAGAGTATCACTCTGTCACTCAGGCTGGAGTGCAGTGGCACGATCTCAGCTCACTGCAACCTCTGTCCCCCAGCCTCAAGAAACTCTCCTGCTTCAGCTTCCTGAGTAGCTGGGACTACAGATGCGTGCCACCACACCCGGCTAATTTTTGTATTTTTAGTAGAGACAAGGCCTCAGATGTTTTTAAACAAGGCTTTCCCACATAGTGTCATCAGCTTCACTCATTCCATAATTAAGTTCAATCAATATGTCCCAAATACCAAAGGAATTGTCAATAGTGACAATATTTAGTATAATCGATGTATAAAAATTAAAAAGTCTGTTCTTTATTGCATTTAGTTACATATCATATTCCTCTTTACACCTCTAATGTCTCTTCTTAGAACCCTGGGAATTAAGTTTTCTTGTGGTAGTTTGTATATATCAACATATTTTAAAGGCAAGTTTACTGAAAGACCACATAGTATGAAGATTAAACTATCAGCTTATAATAAGAATGAGAAGTTTCCATCCCTGGCCCCTCTTTCCTGTCAATTGGCTGGTTGAAATCAGGCTTCGTGAAAGAGATTATCTTTGAAGATGAGAAAAGGGTAGTTTGAGAAGAAGAAATAGAATATTCCTCAAGATATGCAATAGTAACCCCCACTTCTATCAAGTAAGGGGAATAAACTAAAATAAATTCTAAGTACAGTCATACCTACAATGTTTAGTGACTATTTGAGCATAAAACAAAATACAATGGTAAGGATCAAAGACAGACAGCAGCCAGCAATAAACTATATGGTAAGGTTTAAGATGGTGCTTACTAGTATGACTTAATACCACATTTTTCTCAAAATAAAGCTTCCACATTAATTGCAAATTCTGACTGACTAACTCATTGACAGAAATAAATTCACATATGAATGTCAATCAATAAAAAGACAAAAGGAAAGTAACACTAAAGACAAACATTTGATAATTCTTCAAAATAAAAGTACCCAAGCTAAAGCAGAGTAAGCATTTTTGACCAACATTTTCATGAGACGAAAATAGGTGTAAAAACCTTAAAAATAATCTTCTTGAAGATAACAGATAGCTAATAAGATAGGAAATAGAGATCCAAGGAGGTTAAACAAATGGCGGAGGCCATTTTTCCCAAAGGATTGTTCTTGGAATACTAGAAGAGACAATAGAGAGAATTAGCTGCACAGCTGACAATGTTTTAAGAATAGAAGACAGTGATTGGAGTCTGGTACATAACTTTTTTAAATCCTCAAGGAGACAGGCCAACATAAATGAAACCCAGTATGAAAAAAAAAAAAGAAAAAAGGCAATGGAATCAGATCCATAGTGGTTCCAGATACTAGAGAGTCTATGTTTTTAAGGAAGTCTGCTTACTGTGTTCAAGAATGTCACAAACAAAATTCTCATCATAGAACTAGATAACTTAAAAAACTGAAAATAAAAGGTACAATAATTGAAATTAGAAACATATAGATCAGCTTAGCAGCAGAATAAACACAGTTGAATGAAGAGAGAATTGGTGAACTGATATAGACCAGAAGAATAGGTTCAAAAAAAAGGATGGAAAAAATATTATAGATGATATAAAAGAAAGAGTGAGCAACTCAGAAGGCACACTGAGAAAGCCTAAAGTATGGGCAATTTGTGTCTGAGAAAAAAAAGAAGTAATGTTTGCTAAGATGGTGACTGACAACTTGCCAAAATTGAGACAAGATGTTTAGTAATATATTTAAAATCATTATGAAGCTCAGGCAAGATAAATAAAAAAAAGTATATGTAAGTATATTGTATAAAATGCTGAAAAACAAAGACAAAGAGAAAATATTAAAATCAGCCAGAAGGGAGAAAAAGGATAAGTTACTTTCAAAGGAACAACAATAAGCCTTATAGATAATCACTCAATAGACACAATGGAATTCAGAATAAAATGTAGTTATAACTTCAAAGTGCTGAAGGTAAATCACTCCTAAAATATAATTTCATACTTAGTTAAAATATCCTGCAAGAATGGAGATAGCAAATCATAACTGAAAAAACAATTGCTGCTAGAAGCCCCTCCCTAAAGAAAATGCTAAGTGTTGTCTTCAGGAAGAAAAAATCAGACAGTTGTTCAGAAATGAAAAAAAAAAAAATGAGGAGCAACAAAATAAGAAGTATTTGGATAAATGTAATGAATATTAACTTGTAAATGAAAATAATGGGTCTTTTTCTTAATTTAAGCTAGAGAGACATAAAATTCACAGCTTCAATGACATGTGTCCATAAGGGTTCTTACATTAGCTGAGAATGAGACAAAAATACAAAAACAATGGCTTGAAAACGAAAGGAGGCATGGTGTAATGTCTAATGCCACCACTAAAATAATAATAGCAACACTGTTTAAAACTCCCAATCTAACACATAAGACAAACGCAATAATAGAAAATAATAAATTAAAAACAAGGCAAGAAAGAAAAAGGGAATATAAAATATATATTCAAATAGAAAGTATTTGGTAAAACTAAAGATTTAAACCCAGATATAGAATACATCATATTAAATGTAAGTGAAAGGAATTTTCAGAATAAACAAACTCTGCATTGCTATTTAAAAAAAAACATCTTAATTTAAAGAAAAAGAAAGATTACAAACGAAAGGATACAAAAAGACATGCCACACAAGCATGACAAGGAGAAATCTGCTGTAGTCATTGATATGGTTTGGCCCTGTGTCCCCACCCAAATCTCACTTTGAATTATAATAATCACCATGTGTCAAGGGCGGTGCCAGGTGGAGATTATTGAATCATGCAGGCAGTTTCACCCATAATATTCTCGTAATAGTGAATAAGTCTCATGAGATCTGATGGTTTTATAAATGAGAGTTCCTCTGTACATGCTTTCTTGTCTGCCGCCATGTAAGACATCCCTTGCTCTTATGCCATGATTGTGAGACACCCCAGCCATGGGGAACTGTGAGTCCATTAAACCTCTTTCCTTTATAAATTATCCAGTCTCAGATATATCTTTATTAGCAGCAGGAGAACAGACTAGTACAGTCATATTTTTTAAAACTGATAAAATTTACTTTAAGACAAAAAGCATCACCAGAGGTAGATAGATTGGCAGGCATTCCCGGTGTCACTCAACATGTCCAAATTCCCTCTTTTTCTGAGGACACCACCCTAATGGCCACATTATAACTTAACCACCACTTTAAAGACCCTATCTCCAAACATTATTACATTCTGAGGTACCAGGGATTAAGGCTTCCGATTCATGAATTTTGTGGGGACACAATCAACCTCTAATGTGTAATTATAGTAACTCACAAAAAATGCTGATCTGATTAGCTTGAAAATCACAGCAGATAAGTAACAGTCAGTTTTTACTATTTTATATGATATGACAAAAGGCCCCACGCTCCCTGTTGTTTATAGCACAACCTCGTGTTTCTGTGGCTTCCATGGCTCTGCTTCACGTGTCTTCTCATTCTAGGAATAGATGAATGAAGAGCTTTTAGCAGGGATTTGCAATTCCCATGCAAAGGCAAAAGAGTGGGGAAAATGTGGTGCAAACACACAGTGATTTTAGGAGTTTCTGCTTGGAGGTAGCATACTTATCACTATCACTATTGCTTACTTGGCCGAAGCAATCCCATGGCTCAACACTAACGCTTAACAATTGGCTATTCTGGGCAGGTGTGGTGGCTCATGCCTGTAATCCCAGAACATTAGGAAGCCGAGATGGAAGGATTGCTTGAGCCCAGGGGTTTGAGACCACTCTGGGCAACATAGTGAGACTCCCTCCAGCCCAACCCCTGACCCCATCCCACCCACTCCCATCTTTACAAAAAATTTAAAAGTTAGCCAGGCATAGTAATGCATGCCTGTGGTGCCAACTAGTAGAGCGGGTGAGGTGGGAGAACAGCTTGATCCTGGGCAAGGGAGGCTACAGTGAACTGTGATCACACCACTGCACTCCGATCTGGGACGACAGGGCGACTCTGTCCCCCTACCCTGCACAAAAAGACAAAAAAAAAATTGGCTATTCCTTCAACAGGGAAGCGCTGCAAGCCAATTTCAACAGCTGTGGCTATAGAATCCCGTTACAGAGAAGCAGGAAGCAATTAACTGAGAGCAGCAATACAATCAGCCACCGCAAGGTCGCAAGGTCGTGGATTTACAAGAATTTGCTATTCATTCACGTTATAAAAGCAAAGACAAAAACGTGAGTAACAAAATGTTTGTCACGCTTGCAAGGGACAACAGGCGCTGTTAGCAAAATACATCGATTACTTTTCTACTTTAAGATTACGTGTTTCTAGTGAACCAGAGAGCATGCAGAAGCTGCTGTCTACGAAGAGGATTTGCTTGGAGGTTTATCTAGGACTGATTAACCAAAAAGTATTTAATTATAGGTTCAGAGAACTAATGTTTTCAGATACTTAGAAAATGATTGACTGATAACAACAACAAAATGAGTGAGACATAGCATAATGAATAGAGCCAACCCTTGCCAAAATGATGAAGGTGAACTAGCCATCCACCTACACACCTCCTAGCCCTATCCCCCAACTTCTCCTCCCATCTCTGCTCCCAGTCTTATTCTCTCCTGACTTCTGCTCAAGTTTAGTGTCATTTTCTGCCTTCTCTAGACCTGGGCACAGACTGCTCCCCGATCTCTTCTCATCAAATGTGTCAGGTTGACTTTTGTTTTTGTTGTTTACATTGAAGTATTGGTGCTTGCGACCCTTCCTAGTCTCTGATCTTCCATACTTCCAAGGTAACAACTAGCCTAACTTCTAACACCATAGATTCACTTTTCTGTTTTTGTATGTGTTCAGTAGTTTCTGGTTTCTTTCACTCCACATTAGATTTGTGGTAGTAGATTACTCATCCAGCTGATATATAGAAGTCCATCGTGTGAATATACCATAATATATTTACCTATTCTACCTATCCTGGACATTTGGATAGTTTCCAGTTTGGCACTATTATGAATGGAGTTACTGTGAACATTCTAGTTCATGTCTCTTGGGGAACTTCATTTATAGATTTCTTTAGATTGAAACCTAGGACTGGAATGACTGGGTTGGAGGGCATATGGACATTTAGCTATAATCATTTTCCAAAGTGGTGGGACCATGCTACAGACATTTAATAAGGATTTGCATTCATTCCTAAAAACCTGAATAGTCTGCACAGTATTTTCAAAAGAAGCAGATCAAGAACTCAGTTCTGATTCCAAGCCTAGTACCTTTTCCATCCAGTAGATTCCAGGTTCTTCTATCCTACTTTCTTCTCCTCAATACTGTGCTGCCTTTTTCCTCTAAAGACTCAAGAACGAATAGCTAGTCATTCACGGGGCATTCTCCCCAGGGTACTTTTTGTCTTAAAGAGGGTCAGTGGTAACTCCAAAGAGCTCTAATTGTGGGACTTCCAGGTTCTATAAAAGATCAATCTGTAGGAAGGAACTAGAGAGGAGAGAGAGGGAGATAACTTCAGTCACAGGAAAGTACTTAACACAATCACTCAGATCCCAGAGGATCACTGATCTGAATAGAGCCATTTCTGATGAAACACAATAGAAGATAGGAAGCTCATCTTTTATCACGTGAACTTCAGGGCAAACATGCTAGAAAGCTATTAAACCCTGGCCTCCTCAAATTGACACACAGGAACCAAAGGGAAGTCTCAGATGTCAAATTAAACCACAATTCCCATGTCTGCACCCAGGTGACCAGAAGCAGGAATCGGCTCCTGGTTTCCTGAGGGTGGCCTGCATGTGAGCCCATGATGTGACAAAATATAGCAGACAAGACTGAGAAGGATGACACTGAAAATGAAGCTCCAACCTCCTGACTTGCCCCTCTCAGGTGGCATCTGTTCCCAATTCCGTATTGCAATTACAGAGAATTCTTTTTATACATTTAGATACTTTCAGTGTCTGGATTTGAATATAGCTGAAGTTAAGGGTACTAATTAATTGTGAATCATTGCAATACTTGAATATAAAACCTCTCGAGCCTAATGTGCAAATGTATGTAAAAACATTGTGAAAATTAGAAATGCATTGGCACTTTTTTTTAAGCAGAACTGTAGCACCCTGTCTAGTCGAACAGACTGCTCATTTGCAAGTTGTCTATATGCAAAGCATTCTGCCCCTGGGAGCCTAAAATCTCCTTAGCAAGTCATCTGAAATTTGAGAAGAGCTTTGTTCTGAACCTGCTTTCTGCTCTCTTCACTTTTCTTCCCTGCTTCCAGCACTGTGGGCAAAAAGCCTAAGGTTGGATTACACCTGGCCAACCCAGCAACAGCCATGGCCCAAAACAGGAGGCCTGCCCTGGGAAACCCTTTTGAGTTCAAAGGAGGGTGTCTAAATATGCCTGTCTTGAGCCCTGTGCATTGGGCCTTGCACTGCAGCCTTCCAACTTTAAAAGAAATTTCAGAATCCAAATCCTTCCCATCTGCAGGGCTCAAATTTTCTTTTGCAGATCAGACCTGGTGAAGAGGCTATTTGCTGTTCAATCCTAGGCTAGCTTTCTGCCTTTCACCTAATGTTTGAGGTTAAGAGAAAGCAGAAAAGAGAGACTGTAAACTGATCAACACTGCATGGGCATCTGCCTCACCCAGCTTTGGGAGTCGGGGGAAGAGCCAGCCACAGGTGCTCAGGTGCAGGTGCCCAGGTGTGAGCGGCCAGGTGCAGATGCTCAGGTGTGGCAGCAGGGAGTGCACTTGGCCCATCTGCCCTGCGGAGGGCCAGCTCCCGACAGAAGCAGGCCAGAGGTCAGTCTCAGGAAATGCTTGGAGCGGCCAGCAGGGTAGGGCCAAGTCATGATACACCTAGGAGTGGGAGGGGAGGCCTCTTTGGGAATTACCTGGTTTATCATTTAGCTGTTGGGGTGGGGAAGAGGTGGGAAAGACAGAAGGCTCTCCCAGGAATTGGCAGGCAGCCAGGACAGAAGTAATGGCAGCCCACTTGTGCTAGAAAGGCAGGCAGGACTTGATAGCTCAGAGATTCTCTCCTGGGCCGGGAACCACATCAACAAGTACAAATCGCTGTTGCCCTGGAAGGAAATGGCTCAGGTTTTTCCCAGTAGCTCAATGCCTAGGCACCCCCACCAGTGGTTTGGACATTTCACTCTATTAGCTCTTCTGCTCAGTGGCCCATTCTGCTAGCCACAGCTCACATTTACTCAAGTTATGAAAAAGGTTAATTTTCCCATACTGAGTTTCTCTGCAAAAGCTGCTTTCAATTGTGACCAGTAAGTTCTGTTGTTACCAATATGGGTACAACTGTTGTCACCCTGATATCCTGAGGCCATGATACTAGAAGTGTGACCGCAGATCAGTGTCATTGCCATCAACTACAAGTTTGCTAGAAAGAAAACTCGCCCTAGACTTCCAGAATCAGAATCTGCATTTTAACAAGACCCCCCAGGGAATCCTGTTCACACTGAGTTTTGAGAAGCTCTGTTCTAAGATATTACTCCAATCCCCAGCAAGCCAAACCGATCATTTTCTTTGCATAATCAGAACGCTCGGTTCCAATATTCCAGATACCAGCCATAGGAAAGCACGTCGTTCTCTTATTTCCCTTTAACCTTATCTAAAGCACTCAATTTCCTCAACCCTTAAGTCCTCATCTGTAAAATGGGAGAGATAATCCCGCTTAATTTAAGATGATTAAGTTGAATATTAAATTAGAATTTGTCCTACAAATTGTGAATCATGATTGGAATATTCAATTTTATTATTACTCTGTGTCCTGACTCAATAACTGGGTTATACACTCCTGAAAACAGGACAATCTCTTCTCTACCTCTTTATCTTCCCTATGTACTGAAATACAACATTCTGCCCATAATGAGGTCGACTATTTGACATTTACAAAAATCTCCCTTGGAATCCCCCTGCCAAAAAAAAAAAAAAAAGAAAAGATAGAATTTCAATTTATGACTCCAAGCACAAAGAGATCCTGTCACTTTGACCTAATTCTCTGAGGTTCATCCCTCTAAATAACTGTATTGTCTCCGTCTATAAAGCACTCTGTTACTATGACAACGCACACATAATTGCATGTGTAAGTGGTTGAGGGTGGCTGTACAAGTCAGACTCCTTTCCACCAGAACACATTCTCTCTTCCCAAATGTTACTCTCTCAGATTTGCACCAAGACCCTAGAAGTTTCTTAAACTTCCATATGCTTTATGGACACTATAGAGCAATTCCAGGAAACACTGATACAGTAGCAAAACTATTGGGAGAGGAAATTGGATGGAGATCTGGGTCCCAGTTCAGAGTCTGACGCCTAATTTGCAACATAATTTGGCACAGGGCACTCAACTATTTGGGACCTTAAACCCTTCTATTGAAAGGGAAATTAGAGAACAATATGTGTTCCTATGGCTCAGTCCTTCTAAGATTCTGTACTATTCAGAGTTGATTTTAAGTGTCACTTAACTGAAATTATCCAACAAACCTTCATGTCATTAAACATTAGCACGGCTCTTTTTATATGGCATGGTTCCTATGGCTCAATCCCTATAAGATTCTGTACTATTTGGAGTTGATTTTAAGTGTCACTTAACTGAAATTATCCAACAAACCTTCGTGGCATTAAACATTAACGCAGCTCTTTTCATATGGCATGGTTCATTATCATGCCAATAAATGATTAATCGTAACTCTCTGTCTTGACCAATAATTTTGCTGGGCTTTCATGATTCACAACGTGCTCTGTGTTGTAATGTTACCTCTTGAAACTGACATCCTAGCATTTATTGTTTTTTATTACTTCCCTAAGGTGGCTTTCAAAAGAGACACCAAGTGACATATTTTTAGAAGGCGTTTAAAAGTTTGATGGGGTAGAAGTAAACGTTGCTTATCTCAACTGGCAGCAGAGCCAGGGCCCAGGGACCAGCACTTCTGTGGACTTGGCCTTTTGAGCAGCAGACCCAGCAATGAATGATCCGAACAGCTGTGTGGACAATGCAACAGTTTGCTCTGGTGCATCCTGTGTGGTACCTGACAGCAATTTCAATAACACCCTAAGTGTGGTCCTAAGTGTGGTGCTGACCATCCTGTTGGCCTTGGTGATGTTCTCCATGGGATGCAACGTGGAAATCAAGAAATTTCTAGGGCACATAAAGCGGCCGTGGGGCATTTGTGTTGGCTTCCTCTGTCAGTTTGGAATCATGCCCCTCGCAGGATTCATCCTGTCTGTGGCCTTTGACATCCTCCCCATCCAGGCCGTGGTGGTGCTCATTATGGGATGCTGCCCTGGAGGAACTTCCTCCAATATCTTGGCCTATTGGGTCGATGGCGATATGGACCTGAGGTAAGATTATCTACACCTCTAACTACTCAATCACCTTGGAGTAATCCTTCCAGAAGCCTATGGCATACTGAATGTTCAACTGATTTGCTACCCATCTAAAGTATGACTAAGGAATTAAACAGGACAGAATAAATGCATTCACATGCCTTCTAGCACAGCTGTTTAGCTATTAGAATTGGGGGATTTATATTTTGTGTTTGTGTTTTTACATCTAACTCAGTTAACAGGGAGTTGCATAATTGCTGTTGATCTCTAGGAAAAGATTAAAAGCTTTTTTTAAAAAAGTAATCTTTTCCAAACCACAAGCTGCAGCTGAGGAGGTTTATTCTGTTGGTAACAGAAAAAAAAAAAAAAAAGCAAAATGCACTTTCTTTGTAATGATGAGGAGCTCTGGGTGCAATCAGAAAATAAAACTGTTTGTCAAACATTAGAACCTCTAGTGAGACAGTGATCAACTCCATCAAATATAGCCAGTTCTTTGGGCAAACATTTTCCTGGTATAAAACCTAAGGAAGAGTTCATATATTTGTTTCACCTCTACTGGCATTAAAAGTGGGGGAAAAGCCTACAGCAGCTTTTTTTTTTAAATTATGCTTACCTTACTATGAAATAAACAGAAAATGGTTTCTCCACTTCCCACAAAGTAATCTAAATTGCAATGTTTGCCCAATTCATCCTGTGCCAGTCTGAACTAGCACTGGAAAAGAAAAAAAAAAACTAATAGAAATAAGATGAAGCATTAATGTGACGAGACTGAGAAATTTAATGCTGAAAGTTGAAGAGACAAATGTCTTTTTTCTTAGCTCACGGTTCCTCATTTCCCTTAAAAGGTATGCATTTCCTTCTGCAAACCATCCAGGTGCTAACACAACGTGTGCTTATTAAATACTGTACAGTAGGCGATTAGCTCTGTTCATCCCCAGCTACTACAGGCAGAGGAGAGAAGCACAAAGTGTAGAAATGTAACCACTGAATTGGATAGAGTACCCAGTGAGCAATTAGGAACCTGCTGTCTCATTTCAACTGGTGCTGGTTTCTCCAGAAGCTTTAAAAAAGTCATACAAACCCTATACCTTCACATGGCTTAGTCTTTTAATATGATATCCACAGTGCAATTGCTTTTTTTTTTTTTTTTTTTTTTTTAAGGAAAGCCTTATAAAACAACAAAGGATGGCAAGTGCTATTCAGATTTAGTTGATCTGTGAACCACAATATAGCAATAAGGTCTTTTTAGACTTCGATGTAGTTTGACCTGGACACAGGTACACAGAAGTGAGAATTGTAAATGCCAGCAACTATTACACTGAGAAAACTGAGCTACATGGAACATTGGGCCTTGACCTCCAATAAACAGCTTTCTCATACTATTTGTAACTTTTAATGCAGAGGAGTTTTGTACCTCAATATAATGCCACACATGGAACCCTTTTATAAGACAGAAAAAAATGTGTGTGATGCTGGACTATTAGGTCATTGAAATGAATTCTCTTCTGTGAGCTAAAAACAGTAAGATCTAACCTAAAAGCTCCAAGTTACATTTTTCTGTGGTTTTAAGGAAATCTTATTTCTCCTGAAACAGGAGATGATTATGTAATCCTGTCTACCTATCATAACAATTCCTATAAATTATTTTTTTAATAAGAACTAAAAGTAGAATATGAAGCCTTGGTAGAAACCTCCAGCTAAATCTGTGCAAATGAATTCTTCCAGCAAGTCAGAATAAGCCCTATAACGCAACATGGATCAACCTCACCTATCCAGAGCTCAACAAGACCCAATAAAAGACACTGCACACCCAAAATAAATTTCAATTAATCTCATAAATGCTGCTTATGCAGGACCTACATAACTATTTTTATTCTAAAGCTCTGTTGTGCTATTTTCCAGAAATGAGGAGCGAGGAAGGAAGCAGAGTGTTAGGAAGGGCGAAAGAGCAGATCAAAATACCTACAAAGCAAAGCAGACACTGACAACACACAGCCATCTCTCTACTGCTTATTCTCTATCACTTAATCTCTCTATCACATATTCTGTCTTAATTATCAATTATTCTCTCTGGTTTCTGTAGCACTTATTTAGTCTCTAGTCTCTGTATCACTTATTCTACAAACACAAGAAGTTGTCACTGTATTTTAGAATAACCGATAATCATGTTTGTCAGGATGGGTATTAATCATTGAGAAGAGGTTAAATTATACTGCTGTGTAGATGATAATATTATGCATTGTGTGTTAGGAAAACAATATTCCAATATTTCTTTAATACAAATTAATTAAAAGAGTAGAACCTGAGTTACTGGGTAACAGTTTTCCAAAACTTTTTATTCTTCTGGATTAAGAATTGGATAACCAAAGTCTTCTGATAATTTATTTAGATACAATCCTATCTAACATTCGTATTTCCAATTGTGTACGCTTAGAATTTTACCTTCTCTATCTCCACTTGAACTCTAGCAATGGCATGAAGACATGACTATTTATGTTAACAGGCAGCTCCACTAATTGAGCTAATGCCACACAATGCCAGCAAAACCATTCCACCTGGTTTTAACTCTTTTGGTTATGGTTCTTGGGAGAAGAAACCAAAACATTTTCCTCTCACCCTATCATCTCTTATGAACCTGGAAAGCCACTGCATTTTGCAATCTCTACTGACTTTGAAAAATAAAAAATAATAGACAATAAACCTTGATCATTGGAATTCAGCAAGTACTATTTCAGCTCCTTTTCTGACCACTCCCAGCCTGGAAAGTTGTTTGTGAATCTGATTGGTACACATATATTTTCACCTAAGTTGCAGCTGTGCCATGGACATCACATGCACAAAAAGCATCAGGGAGAAGAGAAGGTAACATTTCAGGTGAATCTGCTGGTGGCTAAAACCCATAGTTGAGGGGACACAGAAACCTCTTATCTCCTTTGTGTCTGCTCTCTACCCAGACGCAGGCAAATATCCGGTGTCTTCATCCTTCTTAATGGCCTCAGCCACACCATGCAAGGACTTCTCATTTCCTTTCTTTGGCTTCCTCTTTGGGGAATCCATTCTTATGCATCCTTCTCCCAGTTGCCCCCAATTCCTTCCCTGCCACCTACTTTCTACATTCCTTTTTATTATTTTATAGACTTTCCTACCACATCCTTTGTTCTTTGGTCAAATGCTGTTAGATTTTTCAGCTTCCAGTGCAGCATTCACTGATATTTTAGATACTCAAGAAACCTGACCCTCTGGCTAATCACAAATTCACAGCAATCAATCCTTCCTATGTCAATCAATCCTTCCTAAATGTCTCCTGTCTACTCTGGGAGACCTAACCCAAAACCGTTTGGCTTTTTCCTTTATTTTCCCTCAAAGTAACCAAAAATTGTTTCTCTCCAGTAGCATTTATTTTACTAGCTAATATTTACTAAAAACTAGTATATGCCATACACAGTGCTAAGTACTCAAAATACGTTGATGTATTTCATCCTCCCAAGAATCCTCTAAAGTTAGTACTATTATTTTCTGCATTTGGCAGATAATAAAGTTAAGATTCATAACCTTGACCAAGGTCATTGAGTCAATGTGTGCCTGAGTCAGAACTGGAATCACCCAGATCTACCCACTACCCCTATGCAGGCTCATAAGCTTTCTCTACGCTCTTTCCATCACTTTTCATTTCTCCAATTTCTAGCACTGCCTATATACACTATGTTAGATCCTTCACACTAGGTATTTTACTTCTAATATGATTATAGTCTTTTACATTGCTTAACACTGATTTCGCTGAATTCCTCAACATTCACTAAATTTACATTTATTCTTTCTTTTATTTCCATACACACAAAAGAAAATCTCCCTGGCAGTTAATAGAACTGAAGTCAAAATTAAGGCCAAGTCTTTTTTTTTTAGTTCTCTTATACTTACTCTTTTCTCTCATTCTAATATAAGTTCAAGGTAGTATATGTATTTTTTATATCCATGCCTTTTATAGAACTTCAGATTTTTTTTGTGTAAGATGATATTTTCTTTTGCTAATTTAGGCTCCTATATTATTTCTTAAAATTCGTTATCTGTGAATTGTTTCGAATCTCATTTTGAGCGATTTGATTTTGTTCTTGTATTCATTCAAATAGCATCAACTTCCAGCCACCTATTCGTCTGTTCATCTGCAAGGTCTCTTCATCAAGGCTGCTCACAAGTCTAAACCTTTCCTTCTCCAAATCCTCTTTTGTCCCTCCTCACAATCCTTAAGAAACTGCTCTCAACAAACTCAAAATTATGATACAACATCATAGATTGTCGTAGCAATATTCAGAATTAAAGGTTTGTCAAGGATCTTCGAAAGAAAAACAAAGACAGAAAAAGACTTCCTTCTTTAATATTTTCTTACATTTTAAAACAAAAATTCTCAGAATTCTCTTCACTGGGATCCAGTTAATAAACCCTCCTCACTTCCCCACCAGAATCCCACCACGCTCTAGAAAAAAATATTGGATGCACAGAAACAAAAGTGATTTTATTATAGGGACAACTTTAAATCCATTCTAATATATTTTTAAAAATAAAAGATAAAAAAGAGAACACTGAAAGAAGGGAGGAAGGAAGAGAGAAAAAAAATCACCTTCAAACTACAGTACTTTCGTTATAAGTAGGACAAAGTACTGTTTTTTTTTGTTTTTTTTTTTGAGACGGAGTCTCGCTCTGTCGCCCAGGCTGGAGTGCAGTGGCCGGATCTCAGCTCACTGCAAGCTCCGCCTCCCGGGTTCACGCCATTGTCCTGCCTCAGCCTCCCGAGTAGCTGGGACTACAGGCGCCCGCCACCGCGCCCGGCTAGTTGTTTGTATTTTTTTAGTAGAGACGGGGTTTCACCGTATTAGCCAGGATGGTCTCGATCTCCTGACCTCGTGATCCGCCCCTCTCGGCCTCCCAAAATGCCGGGATTACAGGCTTGAGCCACCGCGCCCGGCCCAAAGTACTGTTAATAACAAATTAACTTGTTTGTCTGGTGTACAATTCTGCCTTAGCATCTATTTTACACCTAAATTAAGTTAACCTATAACCAGAATAGATTGAACTGCTTAGAGTTTTAAATACATCCACAGCATTTGTTACTGTTATAATATTTTAGCTCTACTAAAACAAGTATTTTTATCTAAATTATTTAAACCTATTTTAAATGAGGTCTTTCTGGTTAAAAATAAATATATTGTTAGAGAAGTTAAGCTCTGATGAACTTTGTCCCACCCTGTATTTTGCCAAACTGTGCAAATTTATCTCCAAGCCTTGAAACAAAATTTCTCATTGTTAGCTCCTTTCTTAGTATAGTGTGGTGGTGTTGTTGTTGTTTTGGGGGGCAGGTAATATAAATATTTAGCATTTTCTTTCAAGTATACACATAATACCCTTAAGAAATTACTACTCTTGACAACCTCAATGACGACCTGTTGGGAGAAGGGCCTTTCAGAGAAATTTCTCATTTCTCTAAGTTTCCTGATTCTATTTGGTGGAACACAAAATACCACAAACATGGTAACATAAATGATCACAGCAGAGAGATGCAGGGTGCAGAGGCTCCTGCCTGTAATCCCAGAACTTTGGAAGGCCTAGGCAAGCGGATGACCTGAGCCCAGGAGTTTGAGACCAGGCTGAACAACACGGTGAAACCCCATGTCTACAAAAAATTTAAAAATTAGCGTGGCATGGTGACTCGTGCCTGTAATCCCAGCTACTCGGGAGGCTGAGGTGCAAAGATCACTTGAGCCCAGGCTTCAGTGAGCCAAGATAGTGACCCTGTACTCTAGCCTGGGTGACAGAGATAGACCCTATTAAAAAAAAAAAAAAAAAAAAAAAAATGGTAGTAGCAACCAGCTCTTAATAGAGTGCTTTGCATTGTTCTAAGTGCTGGACACCGTTGGCTCATCCTATCCTTACAGTCATTTTAAATAAGGAAACTGGTAAAGAGAAGTCAACTAAATTACTCAAATTAACACACTAAGTGGCACGGCACCGCCTGCTTTCAGCCCAGACACTGTGTGGCTTTAGAGCTCAGGCTTTAAAGGCAGAGAATGTATGCTGTGTACAGATCACTTCGAAGAGGACCAGGAATACTCACTCCCCAGAAATCTTTCTTTGACCCACTGTCTTAGTGCTAGAGATAGTATGATTTGGCATTAATTTCTCCATGTAGAAAGCCTACTCAGCCAGACCCTCTTACTGAAATAAAACACTCTGAGCAGGGATGACACCAGACACTAGCTCTTCTGAACACACATTTGCTAAATTGTCAGTGACTTACTCAGTGTTAAGAATTTAGGTCTACCCTGTCTGCTTGCATGCTTTCTTTTGATTTTTGAGTCAGTTTCCTCTTCTTTTCTCAAGCTAGGGTCACTTGGGCTGTAATTTTTCTGCTTTATGGCAACACACCGAGGCCTCCTCCCTCGGACATGCATTCTACTCCAGGGGCACAGGGAGGCCTGTTCCATCTCAGCATGGTCAGACACGTGCAGCCCTGACGGTGTCGGCTGCTTTAAATGTGTTTGCTTTTCTTTGATTGAATGTTTGAAGGATGGCACACCCAGCGAACCTTATACATTGTTTAATGATGACTTTTTAACCCATCGTTTAATACTGTTTCTGACCCTTAAGAATAAAAGGGGAGGGAAGGATGGCACAAGGCAAAGTAGAAAGACACCAAATATGACCCATTGTGCTCAAGGCCAGGCCCTGAATACACTCCAGCACATGTGTATTTCTGTTCAGCACACCAGATGATGCTATAGGTTGAGACAGATTCTTGCAGGACTTCCTTATCATGAATTGAAAATAAAAATTGTCTCCAATTCTGGAGGTTGTTTGTCTACTCTGTTGGTAGTTTCCTTTGCTGTGCAGAAGCTCTTTAGTTTAATTATATTCCAACAAAACAATGAACAAACCCATTAAAAAGTGGGCAAAGGACAGGAACGGACGCTTTTCAAAAGAAGTCACACATGCAGCCAACAATCATATGAAAAAAAGTTCATCATCACTGACCATTAGAGAAATGGAAATCAAAACCACAATGAGATGCCATATCACACGAGTCAGAATGGCTATTATTAAAAAGGCAAAAATTAACAGATGCTGGCAAGGTTACCGAGAAAAAGGAACACTTATCTTCTGTTGGTGGGAGTGTAAATTAGTTCATCAATTGTGGAAAGCACTGTGGCAATTCCTCAAAGAGCTAAAAACAGAAATACCACTCAACCCATCAATCCCATTACTGGGTATATACCCAAAAGAATACAAATCGTTCTGTTATAAAGACACACGCACACATATGTCCATTGCAGCACTATTTACAATAGTATACGCATAGAATCAACCTAAATGCCCATCAATGGTAGACTGGATAAAGAAAATGTGGTACATACACACCATGGAATACTATGCAGCCATAAAAATGGACGAGATCATGTCTTTTGCAGGAACATGGATGGAGCTGGAGGCCATTATCCTTAGCAAAGTAACACAAGGACAGAAAACCAAATACAGCATGCTCTGACTTACAAGTGGGAGCTAAATGATGAGAACACATGGACACACAGAGGGGCACAACACACACTGGGGCCTATTAGAGGGTAAAGGATGGGAGGAGGGAGAGGGTCAGAAAACATAACTAATGGGTACTAGGCTTAATACCTAGGCGATGAAATAATCTGTATGACAAACCCCATGACACAAGTTTACCGATATAACAAACGTGCACACCTACCCCTAAACTTAAAATAAAAGTTAAATTAAAAAATAAAACTAAAACAGTGTCTTCCCTAGAACACATAGGTGGATATATCAATCTGCCCGTTGCCTTTCAGCGTCAGCATGACCACATGCTCCACACTTCTTGCCCTCGGAATGATGCCTCTGTGCCTCCTTATCTATACCAAAATGTGGGTCGACTCTGGGAGCATCGTAATTCCCTATGATAACATAGGTAAGTCGTCCCTCTGCAAGACTGTTGACTGTTACCCTCAAATTCTCCGCTTACCCCCTGCTAGGCTCTCAGGCCAGGCTCACACCCGACTGTTATTGCCCTAGCAGGAGTTTCTGCCCGATTTCATTATAAAGTCACCCCTGCGTTTGAAGAGTGTTGGCAGAATGTAAATTCCAAACCTTGACCTTATGGGATAACCTGTTTTTTCTTCAATTTGAGTCACCAGGGAGAGAAGCCTCCTCCCCAGCCCTGTCAGTCTGGACTGAGGAGGCTTAAGCTTTGGGGACGTGGGAGCCTCCACCTATTCCTTAACCCACAGTGGCACTAGTTCATGGTCATAGGATTTTGCATCCAGACACTTGAATTGAAGAAATTTTTTTTTTCCTTTGAGATTGAGTCTCGCTCTGCCACCCAGGCTGGAGTGCAGTGGCATGATCTCGGCTCACTGCAACCTCCACCCCCTGGGTTCAAGTAATTCTCCTGCCTTAGCCTCCCTAGTAGCTGGGATTACAAGCATGCACTACCACGCCTGGCTAATTTTTGTATTTTTAGTGGGGATGGGTTTTTGCCATGTTGGCCAGGCTGGTCTCGAACTCCTGACCTCAAGTGATCCACCCACCTCAGCCTCCCAAAGTGGGATTACAGACATGAGCCACCGCACCCAGCCTGAAGAAATTTTTTAAAATCACATAATGGTTTCAAAGTAGAGCACTGAGTAAACAGTCCAGAGTGTCACAATAGAAAACCACTAGATGAAACACACTGTTTCTAACACTGGACTGTGAGCCACACCTTGATGCAAAAGTTGATTTAATGGCAAAGTCTGTATTTCATGCTCCAGGAGTCAAATTTACTAGTAATGACTATGTCTCATTTCACCCCCATCCCAAAAAACTTATTTTCTGTTTCTGGGGAAACAAATTATAGTGGGAGATTAAGTTATTGTTGTAACTTAGGGACGAGGGTCAAGAGAAGAACAAGAGAATTCCTGGTATACCAGGAATAGGCATTTCCCATAGAACTATCATGAATAAAAGACAAGATGTAGCCAAATAGTACATCAGTAACAATCACCAGGTACACTACACGCTAAATACCTGGATTTTTTTCCCCCACTGATCTTGGAAACAAATCCCAATGAGCTGCCACAAAAAGGTGTGGGTTTCCCATTAAAGAAAGCATCCAAGCAAAGGCTAAATGGTGAGCCACCTGGATGCTTGTAAGAGGGACTCCTATTGGGATGAGAAGCTGAGCTGAAATGCCTTCCATTTCCAAGAAAGACTGCTTCCATGATTTAGTGTGATTGAGGAAATATACAACTGAATTAGAACAAACTTTGTGAATACTAATTGGGGATGATCTGTATTACAATGTTTGTAGCCTTTTCTCTCTCTCCTACTCTTACCATTACCATTAGACCATAAAAAAGAATTGTCCTCCTTGATATGCCCTATTCAGTGTGGTTTTTTGATACACAAGATTCTTCTGACCCCTGGAGAGAACCTTCGTATCATATATAACCTCCTGACAACAGACTTTAGGGTGACCCTCCATGACCACCTGCCTTGGCCTTCACGCTGCTTGACTCTCTAGCCTCTCTCTCAGTCGACGCCTTCCACAGAGCTAAAAACCATAGTTAACGTGAGTGGAACTATTATATCCCTCTCAAAGAACCTGCCTGCTGAGTGAGGAATTTTGATTCCATATTACTCACTATAATAATTTAATAATTTAAGCCATAAAATATTTTCCTCTTGATATACATTCCCTTCTGGAAAATGGCTCATGGAAATACTGAATAATTCTAACTACAGTGTGAAAGACTTATACCATATTCTGTAATGTGAATAAATTTTGAAATAAGGAGAAAATGAAAAATCAATTAGCACCTCAATGGAGGAAAAGGTCATCATAAAAGAGGTCAAGAGTGAAAAGAAAAGAAAAATAGGAAGAGAGAAAAGAAAAGGGAAAAAGAAAGAAGTTTCAAAAACAAAGATATTGTTATATGTAAAATGTTTATTCAGAAACAGAATGCTTGTTCCTTGGTACTGCAAGGAAAAATCAGCATTCAGACCAGAAGTTTTCACAGCAAGGCAATTTTACTTTCTGCAGAAAGAGTGCTCCTCACAGATGAAACAATGGCAAGAGCACACCTGAACAATGGAGGGAAGCAATTTGTATGCTTTACGCAGCTTGTCCCAACTACTGTGTCCTCTCTCCATTGGCTGGAGCCAGACCTCACAATCTAAGCTAAAACTCGACTGGCTAATAATTCAAAACTTTTCTAAATAGGTATAGGCAATGGAGAACAAAGGAAAAGAGGAAGTCGCTTGTGAAAGGACTTAGAAAAGTAATAATATTTCCAAATAGGGAAGGGGCATATGCTGTGAGCTGGAACATGCCTGTGAGCATGTTCAGCACAAATAACTTGGTTAAAGTACAAGGACACAGAATGTACTTATTCCTTTATATCTAACAGCTACATAGAATAGGGCTTAACAAAGAGTTATTAGCACAAAGCAAGGAGGCTTAAAGGAAGCTAGTCTTTAAAAGAAATTATTTCTAATGTTCATTATTATTATTATTATTATTATCATTTTCCTTTAACAAGAAGGGAAACTTGGAAGAGGAAACTTTTTACTTTCTACAGATATTAACCCTGTGCCCAGGCCTCCAAGCTCACCTTTTTGCTGTTGGTTTTTCTAGTTATTTAACATAGAAAATAAATGAACTGACTGCTTCACAAGATGTTATCACTGCTTTCTAAATTGTGGCTCAGGGTAATTATTTGCCCAGGGTCACTAGGAAGCTGGAATAGCCCGCAGTCTATTCTCTACACAGCTCTATGGGCAGACATATTTGGTATAACTTCATGCTCCAGTGATCTAGTAAACACCTGCGAGCCTCCTCAGATGCTGACATCTGGATGGGGAGGAAGTAGACCGTGCAGTTGGTACCACTAAAATAAAACTACTGCTGCAAATTGTTGTACTTACTCCTCTCTACTCCACATTTGTAAGTGTCTTGTGCCAAGAAGTTTATAGCCATTTCATCATTTAATTATCACAACAGCACTGTGAGGCAGACATAACTCCGCCCATTTTACAAATAAGGAAACCAAAGCTTAGAGGGGTTCGACGTCTTACACAGTTCCCACAGTTTGGGAATACAGAAATGTTCAGCTCCAAATCTATCTGACTCCCAGTCCCACCACATGAATCCGTTCACCACCACTCTCTTTCATTCTCATTCTTCTTTCTACCTTTCCTTCCTCTGATATCTACTGTGTAAACCTGATTAAAGACCAAGTTATGGATTCAATGTGTAACCAGGAGTGGATGCTTTTTCATCTACATAGACAGGCATTTTACAGAGAGAGCATCAGGATATGAGGCATACATAAAACAAACAGAGCCTGGGGAAATAAAAGAACAAGATTACTGGCCCACTGGAGACCAAAGTTAAAACATCCACCTCTACAAGCAGGAGTCACACACTGTGGGTGTAAAGAAAAACAGAGTCCCTTTCCCAGTCAACCCCAGGACCCTGAAAAACCTCACCTGGCCTCATCTGGTCAGGAAAGGAAAAGCAATTCTGCCATGGATTTCGGCAGGTGGTGCTGCTTTTGTGTTATCCCATTGGCTTGGGCTGCCTCAAAGAGATGAAGACTCTTAGCAGGAGGGGCCAAACAGAATCAGCACATTAAAATATAGGACGAAAACCTAACCACACTAACATTCCAAGCACAGGACTTGCACATAGATTTAAACTACCACATCACAAACAAGTCATATATCCAGATGGTTTTAAGACCTACAAACTTCAAAAATTTAGGCAATGGTCTAAAGACCCAGGACAGGGTGTTTCCTCCTTGTATTCACCTGTCCTCTTATTGCTATAAAGAATTACCTGAGATGGGGTAATTTATAAAGGAAAGAAGTTTAGTTGGCTCACAGTTCCACAGACTGTACAGGAAGCACGGCAGGGGAGGCCGCAGGAAACTTACAATCGTGGCAGAAGGTGAAGGGGAAGCAGGCACTCTCTACATGGCTGGAGCAGAAGAAAGAGAGTAAAGAGGGATGTGTGCACACTTGTAGACAACCAGATCACATGAGAACTCACTATCACAAGAACAATAAGGGGGAAGTTTGCCGCCACAATTCAATCACCTCCCACCAGGCCCCTCCTCCAACAGACCCCTCCTCTAGTTGTAATCCTCCAGCTGGGGATAATAATTCAACATGAGATATGGGTAGGGACAGAGAGCCAAACCATATCACTCCCAAAACAGCAGGATGCAAGGATACCCAAGAGTGGGTTTTCTGGGGCATCTCAGCAGTGCGTGTGTCAATGCTTCTCTTTCACATCCTTTTTTCCATTATTCCCTCCTTACTCCCCCGCATTTATCTTTTTTCCTACTCTTAGTACCCTTAGTCATTATTTAATTCTGCTGACTAATTTCTGTGCAAAAGTCATCACTGCCCCTTATATTGCCAGGAGGGCTAGAAGACTACAAGGAAATTATGTTTTCATCATTATTGCATTCACTTTAAATTAATATCTATTGCTTTGGATTCTAGAATCTGTTTTCCAGTCCTAGCTCACTCTACCTAGTTCAATCAATACTATGCAACATCCACTCTCAGAATGTCACTGTTCAATATCACCTTCTTATACTGCTTTAAAAGGATGTTTGAAAAAGAAACAACCTATGAAAAGTTAGAAGTTGTTGGTGCTAAATTATATGAAATCAGCCATTGGACAAATGAGTGTTAAATAACATGGAGAAACAAACCATATGATGCAAGAACAGCAGTAAATTTAACGTAGTGAAATTGAAGTATGACTCTTTTATCTGGCCGGATGAGCATGTTACTGCAAAGAACTATAATTACATGAGAGGTCGTCAAATATATTATCTCATGGAAAATTTAAAGCATGCTTTCTCAACTTATATTCTCACCTCTCTGCTGTAAATTTGAATAACTAAAGCTATTTTTAACCAGAAGTCATGAGATATCAGAATACCTGGTGATCTTGAGCTAATTTTGGACATTTTCTTTCATTTTACAATATTTTAAATTTACTTTTTATTTCTACTACCATGAACTAGCAAACAAATGTAAAATATCATCTTTGTATGCCATACACACACACACACACACACATATACATACACACACACACACACACAAACCTTGGTGAGCTATTCTTCCTAGAGCTATAAAGATCCAAAGACTAAAGAAGCCAAGATTCTGACAAACTGAAATTAACATATACTGGCAATATAAGAAACTCTAAAAAATTAATGCAGAATTTAGTGAAAGAATTTACAGCATTGATATTATCAATTATCTACCAATAATATTAAATTATTTACTGGAGTGGGTGAAGAAGTAGAGTGAATGTGTGTGTGTGTGTGTGTGTGTGTGTGTGTAATTCTGTATACTGTTTTGTGTATTCAAGAAGGAAGACTGAAATACTACTTAGGCCTTCTTCAGGCTGTTTGTTCTTCTGTGTTTCTCTTTCCTGTGTCACCTGTTCTGCTGATGACATTGCCCTTCTGTCATCTTTAGGTACGTCTCTGGTTGCTCTTGTTGTTCCTGTTTCCATTGGAATGTTTGTTAATCACAAATGGCCCCAAAAAGCAAAGATCATACTTAAAGTAAGTATCCTAGTTCACACCGTTAAGTGTTCCACGATGACAATCAGACGATAAGGTTTTCCATCCAGGAAATGCTTTTATTCTCATTATATGATTACTGTTGAGTGGAGGCCTGAAGTCACCAGCCATGCAGTCTTCTCTTTTAGAATGCCCTTCTTTATATGGGTGTAGAGGAGAGAGCTGGGATCTCACTGTGTTGCTAATGCTGTTCTTGAACTCCTGTGCTCAAGTGATCCTCCCAAAGTGCTGGGATTACAGGTATGAGACACTGCACCCAGCCTAGCATGCCTTTCTTTATTGCAGTCACAGGAAAAATTTCTACCCATTCTTTAAGACACTCAACTGAACTATCACCTCCTGATTTTACTCTATTCTGTCCTCACCACATATTACTGTTATCTCTGTTATGTGAATTTGTGTTATACAATATATCTAAATGGCTTTCTTAGAAAATAGAACTTATCTTTCTTATGTCTGTATCCATATGGCCATTTCATTGCTGGCAATCAGTAAATGCTGTTTATATAGTAACCATTCACTCCCCTTCACTAACTATATTCTAGCTAGATGATCTGGATGTGGTTGTAGATAATATAGATAAATTCTGCTGCTCAGGGGGCAAAGTAAGTCCATTGTATTCCTTACTTCTCTTGACAAAAAAATATGTTTATAATCTCCAAATTTTGTTTTAAATGTGAAAAGGAGAAAAAAAATAACAACAGTGCTTTTCATTTGCTTATACCTTTTTAAAAGTTGTATAGAGTTCTATACCCATTTTCTCATTATCATAACAATCATAAAAGGAAGCTGGGGCGAGATTTTATCTGAACTACAGTTCAGAAAGTTCCTGATTTACTGAAGGAAACAGAATAGGAGTAGTTGAATCCAGAGGCCAAGTCTCCCAGGTTCTCATAGAAATGGGTTGTCTTTTTGTTCTGACAAGGATAATTTGCAAGCCAGAAAATATTCAGGCTAATTGCAAACGGATGCTACTTGTCCTGTTGTGTAATTAAAGCTTAAAGCATGGGACAAGCACCAGGATTTCCAGTGGCCTGATTGCAGCCTCCGGGCTAGAAGCACATAGAAAGACAACTTTACCATCACTTTCCCCAAGGGCAAGGAGACTGCTGAGGTTTCGTCTCTAACAAACATACTTGGATTTGCTTTGACTCATGATTGCTGGGTTCACTTGTTCCCTCTTTTTCAGATCGGGTCCATTGCGGGCGCCATCCTTATTGTGCTCATAGCTGTAGTTGGAGGAATATTGTACCAAAGTGCCTGGATCATCGCTCCCAAATTGTGGATTATAGGGACAATATTTCCTGTGGCAGGTTACTCCCTGGGGTTTGTTCTAGCTAGAATCGCTGGTCTATCCTGGCACAGGTATGGCACTTTAGTAAATCACATTGGGAATTTTAATCTGTAATAGCTGTTGTATTCCTTTGCTAGAATTGCCATAAGACAGAACCACAAACTCAGTGACTTAAACAAGAGACTGTTATTGTCTCGCAGTTTCAGAGACTAGAAGTGAAAATGAAGGTGTCACTGGATTGATTCTTTCTGAGGGTTATGATGGAGGGATCCCTTATTGGCCTCCCTCGTGGTTTGCAGAGAGCCGTCTTCTTCCTGTGCCTTCCCTCAGTGCACGTCTCTGTGGCCAGACTCCCCTTTTGATAAGGACATCAGTCCCTGGATGAGGGCCCCCTCTAATGAACTCAACTAATTATATCTGCAATGACCCTGTTTCCACATAAGGTCACATCCTGAAGTGCGGAGTGTTAGGACTTCAACATATGAATTTGGCAGAGAGGGAGACATAATCAACCCCAAACAGCTGCAAACACTGAAGACAGGATCAAAATCCTGAGCCTTTCATCAATCACATTCATCCTATTTCTGAATATGTCATTCTAAATAGGCCCATTCATTCCAAAGTCACGCAAGTCCCCAGAAAGAAAATACTGACCGCCTCTTTTTTGCTCAAAGTATTCTGGACCATTCCACTTTCCGTGCAGATGGGGCTCTTCCACTGCTAAGCATTCTTATTCTCTGAGTGGAGTGACATTAATGAAAGCAGTTGGGCTGCCCTGGAACAGACAAGCGTTCCTCCAGCTGGCAGCAGGGTGAGCTCATCCTCCAAAGGCGCCAAATATTAGAAGGGTTTTGCACTTCTGGATTTGACACTGGGCAAGAACAATTCTTTTTGACTAATCCATCGAATCCACAGGCAGAGAGAACACAGGTGTAGGGACAGATGCACGTATGAAGTTGGGAAAGAAAGGAGTGGCAACGGGCAGCGAGAAGGGTGCAGTGTTTGAGTCAGGCAGACCTGGGCTTGCCTGCCAATCCTACCACACAGCACGCGGGGGGACCTCAGGCCCAGCACTCTCTCTTTCTCTGAGTTTTATCATCTGTAGAGTGGGGAAAATAATTTCTACCTTATAGACTTTTTGTCAAGATTTAAACATTTTTTTTTGAGACAGGGTCTCACTCTGTCACTCAGGATGGAGTCCAGTGACACAATCATAGCTCTCTGAAGCCTCAGCTCGAGTGATTCTCCTGCCTCAGCCTCCGGAGAAGCTGGGACTACAAGCGCACACCACCTTGCCTGGCTAATTTTTTTGTTTTGTCTTGTTTTTTTAGAAACAGGGTCTCATTATGCAGCCCAGGGTGATCTTGAACTCCTGGACACTTGGGCTCAAGAAATCCTCCCACTTCAGCCTCCCAAAGTGCTGGGATTACTGGTGTGAGCCACCTGTAGCCCAGCCTAAACAAAACAAATTAAACAATAAAACGGCCACAACAAATACCGTATCTTGAGCATTTTCTGAGCTGCTGCCCTGTGCTCTACACGTTACCAAAATCATAATTGAAAAGGGTGAAATGAAACCTCTTGGCCACTTACTGAACACTGTGGTAAAGGAGCCAACTCTTCATATGTACATATTAAATATATTTATTTATATTATATACAATAGGTGATATGATGTATAATATACATTAATAAGTATTATATTTATTCCATAGAAAGTTATATATTGAATAAGCCTATCTTAAATATATGCATTAAAAGCAGAGACAAGATGCACATTTAGGTACTTATTATTATATCTGCTTGTAATGTTTCACAATAACAAAACAACAACTAAAACATATGCTCTCTTAACGTCTTCTTTAGGTGCCGAACGGTTGCTTTTGAAACAGGGATGCAGAACACGCAGCTATGTTCCACCATCGTTCAGCTTTCCTTCACTCCTGAGGAACTCAATGTCGTATTCACCTTCCCGCTCATCTACAGCATTTTCCAGATTGCCTTTGCTGCAATATTTGTAGGATGTAAGGAATCATGCCAATCCCATTTCATGATGATCTGTGAAAAATCCTGGAGTTGCTAAAACAACATTTTTTAAAAACTCCCCATTCCTGGTGGTGAATTGTACAAATATATGAGAGGAAAAAGCCACCGTCATGTTATCATGACTTTCCAATTGCTGATGAAAAGATGGTAGTTTTACCAAAAGATTCTAGCAAAGATTATTTTTAAGTGAAAAGTAATAGAGGTCAATTCTCTCCATTGACTTTCTTTTCCTGAGTAATTAGGAAGGCAGAGGAACCTGTCCGGACCATTTTATTGTGCACCATTTTATCGTGCACTCAGGAACTCAGGATTTGGAATCTTTTACAAAACATTCTCTTGATATGCTTTATAAATATAGGATATTTATCAGAAAACTGGTATGCAAAGAAAATTTAACAGGCTAACTTACAAGGCAGATATGTGTGTGTGCATATGTGTATACACACACACACACACACACACACATATATATATATATATTTAAATACCCATATAATTGAAGTGGTTGAAGCAAAAATATTCTTCATGTAAAGTACTAGGTGTAGTTTAAGTAATTCTTACTTCTCCTGCCCTGTGACATGAAGCTCCCAGGGGTCTCCCATCAGGCCCCACCACCCACTGGCCTTCACCTAGTTGAAAATTCTTTCTACATTTTCCTTTCCAAGGGCTGATAATATCTAACCTCTATTTTTACATTCTATTTTTTTTATTAAAAAGCTAGTTTTTAAAGCCTCATGACATTTTAATGGGGAATATAAAGTGAAAGCACACAACAAAACTAATGTAAATGTTAAGTCACTAAATGTCCAGAGATCCAGTTTGGTTTTGTGTGGTTTTGCTTTACTTTACCTTTTTTTTTTTTTTTTTTTTTTTTTTTTTTTTGGAGACGGAGTCTTGTTCCGTCATCCAGGCTGGAGTGCAGTGGAGTGCATCATTTCATAATGATCTTCTTTGAAGATCTTGGCTCACTGCAACCTCCGCCTAGAAGGTTCAGACCATTCTCCCACCTCAGCCTCTTGAGTAGCTAGGACTACAGGCGCCCGCCACCACGCCCGGCTAATTTTGTGTTTGTATTTTTAGTAGAGACGGGGATCCGAGGCAGGCGGATTGGGAGGTCAGGAGATCAAGACCATCCTGGCTAACATGGTGAAACCCCGTCTCTACTAAAAATATGGTTTTGCTTTACTTTTCTCTTTTTTTTTCTTTTTCTTTTTTTTTTTTTTTTTTTTTTTGAGATGGAGTCTCACTCTGTGGCCCGGGCTGGAGTGCAGTGGCCAGATCTCAGCTCACTGCAAGCTCCGCCTCCCGGGTTCATGCCATTCTCCTGCCTCAGCCTCCCGAGTAGCTGGGACTACAGGCGCCCGCCACCGCGCCCGGCTAGTTTTTTGTATTTTTTAGTAGAGACGGGGTTTCACCATGTTAGCCAGGATGGTCTCAATCTCCTGACCTCGTGATCCGCCCGCCTCGGCCTCCCAAAGTGCTGGGATTACAGGCTTGAGCCACCGCGCCCGACTTTTCTACTTAACTTCATCAGCTCTTCAACCTGCCCTCGGATGTGGATCTCCTCTGCACTACTGTCTTGAATGTCATTCTCAAAGCAAAGGCTTCCTTTCTGGATTAGAATACTCTGGATCCACTGAAAACATTCCACAGATTTATCGCCGCTCCAGGAAGCAGGAGTCCAGGCCTAATTACCTTGTTTTCTGTATAATAACGTTGTTTGATTGTACAGAGCTCTGCCAATTTGGCACACAGTGGGATTTTTCCAAACAATTACTGAATGGTGTCTAATAGATAAGCCAAAGAAAGTGGACTGGTTGATAGAACAATTAAGTAAATGCACTAGTTGAAAACTAACTCCAGAGATTGATTAATAAAAAATCAAGTTGAAGGAATGAGGAAAAGGGAGCACTCAACTCGGTCTTGAAATTTCCCACAGTTATATCAGTAACTATAAAAATAAGGGAGGAATCTTTGTTAAGTGTATACAATGCCTGGAAACATATTTTGGTGATAAGACTAGGATTCTAAATATTTTTTGGATAAAGAAGAGGAAAAAAAGAAAAGGGAAAAAAGGAAGGATGGGGGAGGGAAGGAGGGAGGAAGGCAGGGAGAGAAGGAGGGGAAAGAAAAAGGGACAAATAAGAGGTATAGTTTGGTTAAATGAAATCATTGGCATAAGTTTAAGCCGAGGGACTCTCAGCTCAAAACAGTTTATAATAAGTGGTGGATCTTCAAATTGACCACAAGCTCAATTAAATTCAATAGTGTGGTTCAGTGGCTTCGAAAATAATATGTTACCAGAAGTTCAGGGACCAATCTAAAGGAGATATTGATCTTGGGTTAATAAGATCTTTGAAGCAAGTCATTGTCTCTCTCAGCTGTGTATCATAATGAAAGTTAACATTTATTGAGCATTTACTATTCTTCACAGACCATGCTAGGCATTTAATTTTATCTCATTTAATGTTCACAATTGCCCTATGAGGTAGATAATATTATTATGGCCATTTTATATGTGAGGCATTAGAATTTGAGGAACCCTATAACTAGTATTTTCTGTCCTCCTCTTGCCTTTGTGACCAGTTGAGAAGCAGAAGAAAAATCAGATATTCAGATAACAAAATAGCCCTTTTACTATGGATAAAACTTAATTGAAAAACATGACTTGAATCTGCAACCAAATGGGCTTGTTGAAACCACCCTTTCCTCCACTGCCTCACACATGTGCAGACATGTACTCACACATACATAGACACCACAGGTCTTGCCTCACAGGGCAGAGCCTACCCTGATGAGCTGCCCTTAAAAATAAGCCAAGAAATGCTTGCTACCAGAGACCAGGAGCTAAACAGAAAAGAGGAAGGCTGATCACCCATCAGCCGAGTCTTCTCTCCAGGAATGAAGATTGAATGAAGGCAGGGAGGGAACTGGAATGCTGTTCTAGTTCAAGTCCTTCTACAGCAGACCATCGAACCAAAGTCCCGGAGGTTGCACTGCACCATGTGTATATTTATTAAGAACTAGCACATTAACTGGGATATGGTGGTACACAATAAATCCTCGCTATTGTTCTCATCATTGTCGAGTACCACGTGCAGGGCTGAATGCCTGAAGAAGGCTTGTGGCTGCCCTGAGCAAATGTCTCATAAAGATTTACGCTAGGTCTTCCTGAAGTGCAGTCATCCCTCTCACCATGAGTAACCATAGAACTAAGAATGGTGATTCCTTTCTCTAAGCAGCCTCCAGTCTACAGAAAATGTGATCTGCCATGTGAATCATAGGTTATAATCTCTATGCAAAGGAATTTTGCAGTTTATTGTTATAAAATTTACTGACCCTCCTGTGTATTGTTTTCTAGTTTATGTGGCATACAAGAAATATCATGGAAAAAACAAGGCAGAAATTCCAGAGAGCAAAGAAAATGAAACGGAGCCGGAGTCATCGTTTTATAAGATAAATGGAGGATTTAAACCTGATGAAAAGTAGACATCAAGTGGACAAAAAAGACGAGTTCTAAATTACATTCTTAAACCATAACGACATTTAATTATTTGTTTTGGTAGGACAGTTGGCAGAAAAGAGTTAAAGTGGAAATCTGAATTTCATTTGAATTCATGTATTGGTTTCAGTACCAAGTGACTGGTGGCCCAATTCTTTAAAGGGACAAATATTGTTTCATATATATATAAGTATGTTTTATATATGTATGTATACTCATATAGATATATTATCATTGAAATATTCCCCCATAATATTCTCAAGCAAAACCTGACATAGGGAACACCGAGAATGAGAACTTCGTCACACCAAAACTGAATTCTTACACAGAATCTCCTAGCCCAGAGATGAGGACCTGACTTTCTGTATGTTAAAGTAGATGTAATGAATTATTATTGTTATAGTGGTCAAGATTTTCTTCAGTGTTTATGATTATAAAAATTGACACGAACATCATTCACTGACATTTTAATCATTATTTTGAAAGCTTTGCAACCCATTTATTTATATAACTATGTAATATAACATGGGCAAATATCTGACTTCTGTATTTTTAAAAAATTGCCTTCTCCAGTGACAGTCAAAAAGCAGAACTGAGAGGAAATTATTACGAAATAGAATTCAATAACCATATTGGATGCAGGCTCTTAACTCAGCAGGAATATTGCACATCTGTTGCTCTACCTCAGGGGTCCAGCGATACCCACTAGATCTTTCAAGGAAAAACACAATTCTTTCAAATGGTTTGTATTTGGCAAAGAGCTCTTCAAACCTGGAAGAGGGACTTCCTCAAGGTTTTCCTGTGTGCAGCGGGTCCACATAGCTAATATGACAACTATTCAGTTCACAGTGACTACCCACAGTAAGCAACATGGTCAGGGAGGTGGCAGGAGGTGCAAAGACAGAAGTATTGGGAGAAACAGCATGACTCTACTGGAGGAATTAATTCAATGGGTGATAGTATAAAATACATAGAAAACACAAGTAACAGAAACCCGGTTGAAATGCTTAATTAGAGCCAATTAGATGTGCAGGAGTAAGTAGCATAAGAAGAATCAAGTCTGGGAGTGATCCGAAAATGAGTATTCAACAGTATTTGAAACAGAGAACATGTCCCAGGGCCCTAAAGTCAGAAGGGCCCCATCAGCCAGGCAAGTTGTTTGGATGCTGTAAGTAGGTGTAGCCAAGGGAAGCCATGAGCATCTGATGACAGCAGGGGTTTCTAGTTGCCAGGGGAAAATAATTTGTTAAGTGTTGAGCTTTCAATTATAAGATCAAATGTAATTTCCTTTCCCTCTTTCTGCAGCAATCAGAGTACACAATCTTAACCACTCAGTCCTTAATAGTTTGGTTTCATTTTGCATCGGATATTTTCACTGCCTCATAGAGTCCATTTCAAGTGTTTTGGCTAAAAGGGCTTTTTGCATTTGCATGTTCTGAGTTCAGATCCTGCTGGCACACCCATGCATTATGGAAACAGGAACTTAACTTAGCTCTTCCAGTAGAGGGATGAGGGATTCTGCTTTTAAAATTCATAGCATTTATCTTTTTATACTAGGTTTCCATTTACAGTTGAATAAATACTTCATGTTTTTCCATCATTAGACAAATACAAAATGCACTAAATAATTCTAAGAGATAGTGGAGGAGAGGGGGTACAGATTTCCTTCTTAGAGAGTGTCAAAGAATATGCTCCCAATGATGGAAAGGAAGATTTTCAGTCTAGCGGCTAAGTACCTCCTACACATTTCTCATCCCATCAGAAAATAGACAGGTGAACTAAAGGGACCCCGAGAACTCATATTGTAATTTCAACATACCCAAAATCAAGGTCCCGGATGCCAGCAACTGCAGCAAGCAGGTTTCTCCTCCCTGTTGATCCAGACAGGTGAATGAGACAGAACTTGGCTTTCTTACATGATGCGGTATCTTGTGACTTGTGTCTTTTTCCCTACCATGCTAGTGGGAAGAAAAATAGCTGAGCTTTCTAAAACGATAGCTCTCTATTTTTAAAAGAATTTGAAAAGTCGATTAAATTATGTATTTTATTGCCTCTGTGAGTATCATATTAAATGAATATTTTATTTTAAAGGCTTAAATAAATGAAAATGATTTTTGTAATGTTTGGTCTAGTTGAATCTTTGTGACTTGTGTCAAGATTTTCTCACTGCTCAGTTCTAGAGATACAAATAAGGTGGAGTTTCTCAGATATTAAATAGTTCTTTGAAAAGTGCCTGAAAGAAACTCTTAATTAAACACTCTCGTAATTCGGTCTCCCACTGATACTGACTGGGATTTTCCTCCAGAAATCATCTGGGGGAACATTAATTAAAGACTCTTAAAAATAGTTTGACAGTGATAGCTGATTTAAAATAATAATGAAAGTATTTTATGAACTTACATATGAAGTCACCATCTTCTACAAAATTGTGATGTATATACATATACATACATGTGTGTGTATATATATATATACAATGATAGCCTATTTAAAATAATAAAAGTATTTCATGAACTTATAAATAAAGCTTTCACCTCCTACAAAATGGTGGTAGATAATATGCGTATATATTATATATATGTCATATATATAATATACACATACACAAAGAATTATGGAGCTCTTGCATTAAAATCTCTCATAAATGAGACTTGAAGAAATTCAGGTTATCAACCTCATTTGACTCCTCCTCAAAGACATCATTCTCTTTTCCATCTAGGAAACTCTCACTCTCTTCCAGCAGGAAACAATTTATCTCCTTGGAATATTTGGTATCCCATTGCTTCTCAATCCTTCACCTTTTCAAAAACCACATAAGTTTAGAACAACAGTCTTCAAATTGCAAACTTCAAACTGTGGTATGGTTACCTCTGGGAGTTCATGCAATTGTTCAAAGGGTATGCAGGCATAGATAGGGAGTAAGTTTCCATTTCTTCAACTTCCAGATGTATGCCTTCCCGAAACTGCCCTGCCTGAAATGCCCAGTGTCTGAGTTGTCCTGGGTTCTCCATTTCCACCTCCTCTTTCACGGCCAGGCCTTATTCTCAGGCCTAATCTTACTATGGTACATTGGTCAAGGGTAGGAACATTTTTTTTAACACCAAACAAACAACTCAAAATATTGATACCTGAGAAAAGCTTATTTTTCCCAATTGTATAGATATGTACTCAATGACTTAGAAATGAAGTATTTGGGCCCGTGTTGGAATATTTGTATAGGAATGTATATCATGATTTAGAAATGAAGTATTTGGGCTTGTGTTCAAACATTGTGAATATATAAATACTATAAAGTGGTCTAGGAGTGAAGACAATTTTCCCTTAACATGCCAGCACTTCCATCCCAATATTTACCCACAAAAGCCATCACCCTTGAGAGTAATACTCTGAGAGCAAATAAAGTAGCATTGGTTAGAGACATTGGAAGAGGACACAGGGGTTTTTTTCCTCCAAGAGATACCAAACTATGACAAATGTTTGAGCCTATCTATTTATGTTAAGTTGGAATTCAGATGTGAAATGGTCAACACAGAGGCCCATGTTGATATATTGTTAAGATTGAAAAGAGAAGTCAAACAATTTTTTTCTGACAAAAAGTCTGATGTAATTGACTGGTTTCTCTGCTAACTAAGAAATATAAAAGACATTTCTTGTAAATTACATGAGCTCAATCTACAGCTCTAAGGTTTAAAAAATATATTTAAAACATACGAAAGCACATTATAATATAATTGACCTAAAATACATAAAGAACTCTTGAAACTCAATGATAAGAAGTCAAGGAACCCAACTGAAAAATGAGCAGAAGAATTTGAATAGACACTTCAGCAAAAAATGGTACTAAAAGCAAACAAGCACATGGCAATGGGAGGTACATTCATGAGAAGATACTCAACATGACTTAATATTAGATAAATCCAAATTAAAGCCACAATAAGGTACCACTGCACGCTCAGCAAAATAACTAAAAAGAAAAAAGTGCTGATAATAACAAGTGTTCACAAGAATGTAGATTGCTGAGTGGTACAACCACTTTCAAAAACATGTTGCAGCTTCTTAGAAACATACACTGACCATGAAACCCAGCAGTCTCCCTCCTAGGTATTTACTCAAGGTAACCAGAAGTAAAATGGTGACAGAAAGCCAATCAGGCATCAAGCATCTGGGGAGGCAATTACAGCAAAAAGACATGACACACCATTTGGGAGTGACAGAAATGTTCTATATTATAAATTTGGTGGTGGATCCACAACTTTATATACTTGTCAAAATTCACAGAACTGTACATTTAAAATTAGTGAATCTTTTTTTTTTTTTTTTTTTTTTTTTTTTTTGAGACGGAGTCTTGCTCTGTCACCCGGGCTGGAGTGCAGTGGCCGGATCTCAGCTCACTGCAAGCTCCGCCTCCTGGGTTCACGCCATTCTCCTGCCTCAGCCTCCCGAGTAGCTGGGACTACAGGCGCCCGCCACCTCGCCCGGCTAGTTTTTTGTATTTTTTAGTAGAGACGGGGTTTCACCGTGTTAGCCAGGATGGTCTCGATCTCCTGACCTCGTGATCCGCCCGTCTCGGCCTCCCAAAGTGCTGGGATTACAGGCTTGAGCCACCGCGCCCGGCCAAAATTAGTGAATCTTATTCTATGTAAACATTATTATAATAAAGCTGATCAAATATTTTATTGCCCAAGATGTAGCAGGAAATTTATCTTCCCAACCCTTTTTTGAGAATAAAGTTAAATTTGCAGACTCTAAGTGGAAGAAGAAGAGTCTAGAGCTCTTCAATACATCTAGGAAAGCCTTTGGTGACACAGTTTCCAGAAATTGAGACAGCAAATGACTTCAGTTCAAGAAACATTTTGAAAGATGGGTAATTCCAATTATTTACTTTCAAGAAAACTGAAAGAGGATCCCATCAAGTTGTTAATCCTTATATTTTAAAAAAGTTTTGATGATAGACCACTATGTGATATTGTTTTTGCGTGTAACTTGGAAATTTGAGGGACAATATATACCAAAAATCCTCTCGTTATCATCTTCCTCTTTATGTGTACAAGGTTTATAAGCACTGAAATCCATAAAAAAGAGGCACAAAATGGTGGTTGAACTCTGTCTCAGTCTAACAATAACAGGATAGTGTATATTGCATTGCAGGTTTCTGTCTAAGTTATTTATATATGTGAACTCATTTAGTCCTCACAGTAACTCTACAGGATATGTAATATTTCTCCCACTTTTATAATTGAGGGAACTTAGGCACAGAATTGTTAAATAAATTTCCCAATGTCTCTCAGCTTTCAACGGGCGCAACTTGAACTCCAAAGTTTAGCTGTATATTCTGTACTGTTGACCACAGCACTAAACTATATAATATTTATCCAAAAACACACGAAGTGTCAAAATTTTCATAAATACATTACATTAGAATAAAATTCTATAATGGAAAATGGATTAACATAAATTCAAGTCAAAAGAAAAACAATGTAAAATTCTCAAAAATGAAGGCAGAGCTTCTCATTTTTAAAAAACAGGTAATAAATATCATATCTATGAGGTGTGTAGATTTCAATGGATATATTTAAAAGTGATGTATCACTTTAGTTTTAAATTTCCATTTTTACCAAATTGTATTTTCAGCTTTTGTCAGAAATTGAACTTGTAATTATTTAACCTTATAATAACAAATGTTAAACATCAGCTAAGAATGTACAAAGTATACATCAGCTTTAAAAATTGTTTTGGAGTTATGTAACCAAGTTTCTTCTATTTTCTAAATTCCAGTGGTTTGACCTTCTATTAATTTGCTAAGTAGTACATGTAAAACCTGTTCAGTGTTATAAAGCTGGTAGGGAAAAATTAATTCTAAGAAATGATCATTGCCTTTGCTGGGAATAAGGACATACCAACAAATACACCAATAAGTAATAAGAGAGACAGTATCATCATTTAAAATTAAAAATAGTAGTTTAGGATGTTTAAATACAAAGATTACTTGCATGTCAAACCGGCAGGGTTTTCAGCTGCTTGATTGATTTATACAATATAAGTGAATTCTTAAGTCATTGTGGTTACTGTTCTCAAATCAGAAGAATTTTAAAAGAATAGCTTTGAAAAATAACAAATACGATTCTGTCCTTTGGCTACTAGGACATAATGACTCTTTTATGCCTCGTGGCATAAGAAACATAAGGCTAAGCCTTCTAAGCTGTATTGCTAATGTCAATCCTTTAAAGGAGTCAGTGAAGATAATACAGACATTCATTAAGAACAAAATGAGACAGAGAAGGAAAGGGTTATGAAATCATGTTAAGTGAAGAAAGCAAACTGGTAGTTAATTATATTTATATTGCAATCCATGCAAATGATAGGAAATAAAAAGGAGGGGAAACATTAATGGTTTTTTTTTTTTTAAGGAAATGAGACCTTGAGGTTGCTTTTCCAATATTTTTCTTTACTATCATATGATATATGCGACAATAAAATCAAGAGAAAGAAATCTTAAAAGTGGCTTCAAGGGTTAACATGGCTCCCCTGGGGTCAATGTATGGGTCTGTTGAGTATGGAAGGAGTGGAGAGAAATGACTGTCTCCATTGGTCTTGCAGTTTTTGCCATCTGTACCTTCTTCCTTCCCACTGGCCCCAGGAATCTCTGCCCCTCACCAGTAAGGCATAGGCTTTTGAAGTGTGGCAGACATTATTGTCTGGTTAACCCAGCACTCATTTCCAACCCCCTCTCTGATTCCCACCTCAACTAAAAACACACATGTCACCTTCATTTGCAGCTAGGTAGCCATGTGACACATTTTTAGACAATTACATAGAAGCAGAAATCTCTTCAGGAAGATTCTAGCAAAGCCTTTGGTAATTTTTTGTTGATGTTGCTATCGAGGTAATAGAGACACCTGCCATTGACCCTTCTCCCACCTCCTCCTGCCTTAAAGACAAAGGGTTGCCTGGTGCTGCAACTGCGACTATAGAACAGCACGAAACCAGCTCTAGCAGTGTTGAGCCACTGAAGCAAAGCCAACAGCTGCCAGCCTGTAGACTTGACACCTAAGCAAAACAAACACCTACTTACTTAATCTGTTGTTACCCAGATATGTTATCACTTGCAGGTAGGAGGATTCCTAATTTACAGACCTGTTGATCCCTGTCACTGGAGTTGCCTTAGGTATAAGATACCCACAAAAATGCCTGAGGAGTCAATGAACAACAGAAAACTTAAAAGGCTAAGAGGAATATCAAGGCAGTCTCTCCCTACAGCATTTGGCTTGGGGCACAACAAGGTGGAAAGTTCCGTAAAGATTATGACTATAACATTTGATTTGCCATATCTCTCATTATCACAAAGGAAACTTATTGCATACTTATATTCATATTAGCCCTGAATCCAAATATTTAAAATGTTGCTCATTTCCAAACCAAAAGAATCTTCCCCACAGACTTAAATTTAAAAGTAATAAACACAGAAGTTGCAGAGGTAGAGAATAAAAATTATTTGTTAAATTTCCAAATAGCTACTGCCAAGCTATGTGTTAAAAATATTTCATTTGTACACAGTGCAATTATAATGATTTTTATTAATTCTCCAGCAGACCATACACATTTCTTTAAAGGATAATTACACTATTTATTTGCAGTAATAAAAATAAAGTCCTGCCATATAGCAATTAGGTGGGGGTAGAGGGCAGAAAGCAAAATAAAAATTATGTAATTCTAATGTGTAGTAATAGTTTTTGAAGCTTTTGAATGTATATTTATTACATTGGGCTTCCAACTGCACAGAGTCATCACTCATACCATCCTAAGACTTTTGAGTAAATATGCATTAGGTGAGTTTTAAGCACTCATTATTAACTCAGTCAAGCAGAACAAATTCATTAACTGTAAGCTTACCTAGTTTATCAAGTGAATCTAGACTAAGTTCTTGAGAATGTGCTTAAACTTTAAATATTTATTCATTAGACCTTGCTAGAATCCTAGAGTAATATATTCATTATGCCGGGGACTTTTAATGTGCTGTGTCAAATTATGTTCTCCCAAATGCTGAAGTGATATAATATAATTAACTTTATAACCTGGGTGTTAATTCTTATGATATAAAGGACCATGAATGAATCACCAGCATTGCAGGGTTTGCTGCCTTTGGTCACGAAATCCCCGTACGTTGTCTCTTCCAACATTTTCAGCTCTCGTCTCTCTGCTCATACTAGGAAATTTGGTTTCTTTCTTCTTCTCCTAACAAATCTACTGTTGAACCGAAAAATTCCCTCAAGCCAAAATTCCCTCAAGCCAAACACTGATACCTCCCCCAGGCCACTCAATAAGGTCCTGTGCTTAAAGTTGCTCCTAAATCCAGCCTCCCTTCAAAAGAATCTCTCATCTCCCTAGGGCCAAGGAGGTGAGAATAAAATCACCTGTCCAGCACGAACTGCTATCTCTACAGGATTCACTTTATCTTACATGCCACACACCACCATAATTGTTAAGATACTGTCAATTATTTTTCATATTTGGTTATCTCATCACTCTCCACCCTTTCTAAACTCCCATCATTTTTATTTTCTGCACTATCATTTGGCACTTTGCAAAGTCTTATTTTGTTAGTTTTCTTTCACCTTCTCCAAACCTCATAAATAGTTATGGTTTGATGACTATTCAGCAAATTAATGATTATTTTAATGACCTATATCAGAGACTTATCACATAGGTCTTTAAAAGTTTCAAAATGTCTTTCTTTTCCATGCCACCTAGCAAAGGCATTCTTATTCTCGTCTTTCAAAATATCAATAGCCCTGCAACAAATTATCTCATAACTCACAAAATACACATTGACTCCACACATACATATCAGCAACCCATTTACAGTCACACCTTGCCGTTCATACCAAATGTTTCCTGGCTAAACAAGCAAGCATTTATGTAGGGCCACACTTAACCGTTACCTGAATTATCATCAGTTCCATGGAAAAACTTATGAGAAATGATGACAATTACCCAAGGGCCAGCTGTGTGACTGTGTTTGTGTTTATGTATGTGAGCATGTGAAAGCATGTTTTATGTGTCTAACTAGTATAAACAGGATCCTGATATTTATGCAGATGTTTTCCATAAGATACAACACTATCCTTGCAAAAGCAAGATGTGTATTTGCAAAGGAGAGACCTTCTGATTATCACTCATGTGTGTTGTCCAGCTTACTGAAGCTTCTTCCGTTTATGACACACTTTTCTAACAATGCAGAAAAGGTCCACTCAGCAACTTCATTCCCCAGAGTAACAAACACATCTCCAGTGCCTAGTCCTGCCCTGTCCCTTTACCGACTCCCTCTTTCAAGGACTTGAACATTGTATAGACTTGGAAAGAAGCTATATTATATATGAGGGTGATGGGCGTAAGTCATACACCTCAGGTTCTGTTCATTCCATATTTCATCTTATCTTTATTTTATGGCTCTATTTTATTGTCATTGAGATTACTGAATCATAAACCTAAGAGGAAAAACGTTCCATTTTAAAATATACTTTATACTATTTGGGGGTTACGCTCATAGTATGAATCTTCATATCTATGTCAGTTAGTTAAAATGCCTGTGTATTGTATCACACAATATTATGGTATTTCAACCTCTCTTGCACTCACCCCACCGACAGGTGACCTCCATGAAGTCAGGGACTTTTATACTCAGTCTCAGAAACTTAGTGACAAAAATAATACCTAGCTCATAGTAGACGTGCAACAATATTTGTGAATAAGAAGTCTATCAAAATTAATATTGAAAACCTCAACACATGTGACACTTGGCTGCTCCCATTTCCCTCCCATTTTTCTGCCCCTCATAAGTTTCTCTTCATCTCTCTGTGATCTCTCCTAGCAGTTGTGAACATGTATGATATTTATTTCTTGCCTCTATGATATCAAGCATAGAAAATAGGTAATTTGCCTTATTAAATTTAGATGATTGACTTTAACTTTATACTGTTAATGACTCTAATATCTATTTCCAATCTTGATCTTTAATTTAAGCTTCAGTCCTATATCTCTAACTGCATACAAGACCCTGCTATTTTAAGGTGATACCTGTCCTCTTCACACTAAAATTGAATCCACTTACTTAATTCCATTCTTTCTATCAATAGGATTCTCTCAGTCAGCCCACTGAAAATCTGAAGCTGTCTTCTACTCTTTCCTTTCCTTTATGCCCCATAGCCAAGCAGTTAAAATGATCAGTCTAATCCTAGTTCAAAAAGTCTCTTAAATCCAGTCCTTCCTCTTTGTTTTCATTACTTTATTCCAGTAATAGTTCTCATTTTCTCGTATCTGGACAACGACATCAGCCTCTTGGTTTCTCTTATTCTAGTCTCTCCTTTCTCTAAAACCTTATACACCCAACATTTGACTGCATGTTCAGCGAATATTAGGAGTCAAGGACTATTGGTTCAATGAATAAATGAAATAATTATTTAACGGATAAATGTTGTACCATACAACATGCCTCAGATACTGAATTTATCATAGGGGATGTCTGCCCCCATACATTTCAACCCAGACTTCAAATCTGTTCATAACCTGACTCCAACTTTTGTCTACCATGTCTAAACGACCCCCACTGTCCCAGGTAGTTTACCCGTATCAGTCCAGACTCAAGTTTCTCTAGCTCTGAAGAGCACCTCTCACACTTATCATATATGTAAAATTTGCCCTATTACCTCCGTGAATAGATGTCAAGAATGACTTGTGCTGCTCATTGGCCTCTCATCTTCTCTGAATTCTTCTAAGATTCTCTACATAATAGTAATAAATTTTGACGTTCTAATCTGTAATGTCACTTCACTACTTCTTGCACATAAGTCTTTTTCCCTCAGAGAGATTTACATAATCTAGGAGGCCTGAGACTGCATCTTAAGGTCTTTGCTTGACTGACTCCAATGATTTAAAGGACTGGGTATTTCTTTAATGTCTACATACTTCATTTTGCCTTGGTATACTTCCTGTGAAGAATACAAAGGGAAGCTAACTTTAAAGCAGAACAAAATCTCCACCTAACAGGTTCCTGAAAGGAAAATCACGTTCTACATCAATTTATTAACAAGGAGTATATAACTCAAGAGGACCTTTCTAAGTAGAACTTCCTAAATGTTTTCATTTATAACCATGAAATAGAAAAAGAAGTAAAATATCAGGATAAGAACATCTTACTTTTTTTATTATTGTTTCCTGAAATGCCCAAAATTGACTTGCTAATACTGCATATTAGTAGTCAGTTAAAATGAGAAAAAACATATAGACTTGCTCCTGTTCTTATAAAAGAAATGGCTAGAAAAACATTTCATTCGAAGGTTTTCTATGTACTTAAAAGTAACAAATCTGCATGACCTGTTTTTAAAAGCACAATAATAGTAATAGTAATGCCAAAAGAAAGACAATAAACAGAGCTAGAAATCAGATATCAAAGAAAGTACCATATAATTTTATTAAGAATGTTTGTTCCTGCAACTCAAAAGTTGAAAATATTCTTATCAGACAAGTTTCAAAGATAAGAAGAATGACTGAAGATAAGAGTTTATTTTTGACCCTCCAAGGACTTTACTTTTAGTAAAATATTAAAAATAATAAAAGATATAACGCACATTTTTTCACCTAAGGAAATGCTCTGCTGTTACGGAAATAATTTCCCATCTTTTGCTTCCTCTTTTTCAGATAATTATTTCAGTATTCATCTGGTTTTGGTGCTTAATGGTAAAATAAGAGTTTTTGAGGAAAGATCTCAGGCTAAAACATTAATATGTGAACACAACCAACCCTGAGGCAATTTTGAGAGATGAATTGTGTATCTTCTTTTTCCCCTGCAGTTAGCTTCGCTCTTCCTGCCAGGTGGTCTCTGTTGGTTATTATAAGTTTCTAGTCTTATCTTGTACCACTTCCCCAGAAAACCTATTTTCTAAAAAGGCCAATTTGCTCAGTATGTTACAGTCACTCCTCACACACACTCAACTCCATGCTCTTATGTGAACCATTGTAGTGGCCTGGAACATTCTCCTCTTCCCATCCAGATCTCACTCATCTTTCAAGGCCCCACTCAAGCCGCACTTTTTTCTGCGTAGCCCTCCCTGATCGCATCAGTATCTTCTGAAACTATACAGAGCTGTAACATTCATGAAAATGCTATGTCTTTTCTCCTCAAGTAGATTATCATGTCCTGGTAAATAAAAGCATGTTTTATATTACAGAAAACAACTGATTTGGACCAAAACACATATCTCTCTTGAAAAAAACGATTACCTATTCTTTTAACTCTCTCCTCCGTTTTCCTGTGTAGAGTTCTGTTAAGTTTTCACATCTTGTTTATTGCCCTGTATTTTGATGAGTTCTTGTTTAAACATTTCTTCTTCTTTTGTGTGTGTGTGTTTTGTTTTGTTTTGTTTTTGAGATGGAGTCTCACTCTGTCTCCCAGGCTGGAGTACAGTGGCATAATCTCAGCTCACTGCAACCTCTGCCTCCCTGGTTCAAGCGATTCTCTTGCCTCAGTCCCCCGAGTGGCTAGGATTACAGGCACGCATCAATACACCCAGCTAGTTTTTTTGTATTTTTAGTAGAGACGAGATTTTTCCATGTTGACCAGGCTGGTCTCAAACTCCTGACCTCAGCTGATCCGCTCACCTCGGCCTCCCAAAGTGCTGGGATTATAGGTGTGAGCCACGGTTCCTGGCCTGTTTAAACATTTCTTATCTTCCTGACAAGAATATGATCCTCAAAAGAGTAGGGATATGTCTTATACTGGATGACTCAACCATCAAGACTAGCACCATCATAGGTAGTCTGCTCTCCATATCAATGGGTTCCATGTCTGTAGATTCAACAACTGTAGATTGAAAGTATATGGGAAAAAAAATTCTAGAAAGTTCCAAAAAGCAAAACTTGAATTTGCTGCATGCCAAGTACTACTTTGAATCCACACAAATGAAATCATATGTAGGCTTTGTAGTAGGTGTTTTCAGTAATCTAGAGGTGATTTAAAGTATACAGGAGGATGTACATAGGTTATTTGCAAATACTACACCATTTTATATAACGGACTTCAGTATCCTTGGATTTTGGTATCCGTGGAAGGTTCTGGAACCAATCTTGTATAGACACCTCATGTATTGATAGATAGATATACAACTGTATATGTAATAAGACATAATTGGGAACTCAACAGTAGTTTAGACAGTTGGAAAATCCTGGAATCAAACCATAGCTTTGCCATTTACTAGCTGTAGTGATGTAACCTTGGTTTTGCTATTTACCCTCCACCAGCCTCACTTGCTGCATCTGTAAAATGTGGTTGCTCTCTGCTATCGTCAGTATTGTCGATGTGGTTGTGGTGGTGTTGGCAGTCTCCTTTCACTCAATAACTGGAAGAACATCCATGTCTGTGACAAGAGACAATTTTTTATTTATGAAATCTTTCCAGGCGTGGTGGCTCACACCTGTAATCCCAGCACTTTGGGAGACCAAGGCAGGCAGATCACCTGAGGTCAGTAGATCGAGACCAGCCTGGCCAACATAGTGAAACCCTGTCTCTATTAACAATACAAAAATTGGCTGGGCGTGCTAGTGCATGCCTGTAATCCCAGCTACTCGTGAGGCTGAGGCAGGAGAATGGCTGGAAACCAGGAGGGAGGCAATGAGCCGAGATCATATCACAGCCAGGCGTGGTGGTGTAATCCCAGCACTTTGGGAGGCCAAGACGGGCAGATCACTTGAGGTCAGGAGTTCAAGACCAGCCTGGCCAACATAACAAAACCCCATCTCTACTAAAAATACAACAATTAGCCAGGCATGGTGGCACATGCTTGTAATCCCAGCTACTTGGGAGGCTGAGGCAGAAGAATCACTTGAACCTGGGAGGTGGAGGTTGCAATGAGCCGAGATCGCGCCACCACACTCCCATCTGGGTGATGGAGCGAGACTCCATCAAAAAAAAGAGAAAAATCTTAACTATGTCATTAAACTCTCTTCAGAAAATTTATTGACACTTATGGTATTTTTCTGAAGTTTTTCTTTCAAACTCCTAGAACATGTATGGGAAGGCAATAAACACAAAGGAAAGGAAATATTAATAATATATATATTCACTCTTAAAAATCCAAACAAATGATACCACAAAAGTATTTGCTGTCAAATATCACTCTGTAATCTTTGATGGGTGTTCAACCTGTTATGAACACCCATATATGTCAGATGTGGGGATGATTTTATGGTTCGTTGCAGCCTTGGTAGAAGTCGTTAACCCCATGACAGTTGCTCCAGTGAGAAAGTTCAAGACTACCTTCAGTCATTTCAAATATGACAACACTGACTTGCTTTTTGCTATTTTGAATCTATTCTGCAGCATAGAAGTATACCAAAAAGGCATCTGAGCAGCCATGTGGCAGTCTTCTGATGTGCTAATATTTGCATGCCTGCATGACTCTGATTCTCACATGCCAAAACAATTCAAGAAGCAGATGTAGGTTAAAAATTGTCATTTTTTTTCTTTCTAAGTCATTGCACACAACTTTTATGCATCATTTGTTTTCCATAATGCAAACTTTAGTATCTTGTTTACTACCATTCAGACGGACTATTCCCATTTAGTAAAGTTTCTGAGTTTCTGTGAATTGGTCAAGGGTGAGATTTCAACACATAAAGAGTAATGATTATTCAGTTAAAGAGGAATTTATGATCAACAATGAGCATGTGCTATAAATGCTCAGGGAAGTGAAGAGTTGAACTTGCTTGGGACCTGTCATTCATCTGAACATTCCTTGCTTATTGAGCAAATATCACATTCCAGGCACTTCACTGGGCACTGAGAGTAGATCAATTGCTTTTCTTAAGAATACTATATATTTTCTTTCACATTTTTGATGCTTAATTAAGATGATCTAATTAACAACTCAAAGAGGAAAACATTGCCACTCCAGAAGATTGGGCTAAACATAAAGAAAAGGGTGTAAAAATCAATCTCTCAACTATTGTCTAGTTGGCTTCCTCGCCATGGTCTTTAAAACTTTTCAGTAACAGTGCCTCCCTAACATCATTATTTCCTTATCCCCATTTTTCAGGACATTAAATATATTGTCTTACATAAAGTCAATTAGGGCAAAGCTCCTAAGCTGGAAATGCATACTTGATTTAGCCCTTTTAAAACTTTTATTTCTCTATTTTGTTGCCATTCTTCCCATTTTTAGAAAAGGTTCTTTCCACTATATCTCCACTAAATCAAGACTGCTTTTCTCAAACTCAAGCAATAGATTCATTTCTCCCAGGAAATCCTTTTACGCATGGCTCAAGTAACAATGTTCATTCAAATAAAGGACATTCCAATCAATGTCATACAATATCTAGATCATACTAAAATATAAATGTCCTTGGTAAATATTCATTTATTATTCACCTTGCACAGAGCAGCTATATAATTAATATCTGGTGAATGCATACAATTCCCTTTAATTTCTCACATCTTTAGATGAAGTCTTTCCAATATAGCATCATTGTCTATTGCTGTACATTTTAACACTCCAAACAGGAAAATAAATCAATCACAAAGTTGTAAAGACCATTAGCGATATTAAGAAAAATTATGTGAAAAAATGTTGACAAGATGGTGGAATTGAATTTTCCAGCACTCATGCCTCCCACAGAAACATTGATTTGAACAACTATCCATGCATGAAAATACCTTTGCAAGAGGTAAGGAAACCAAGTAAGAGATTACAGCACTTGGGTGTGGCACAGAAATGAGAAAAGGCACATTGAAGAGGGTCAGAAAGACAGTTTCACATTACCCATGTCACCTCTCCCCCAAGTCCAGGCAGCACAGGCTGGAGAGGAGATACCTTCTGCTTGGGGGAAGGAAAGGAAGGAGAGCATAGGACTTTGCCTTGAACTCCAATACCCAGCCCACTGCAGTAAAACCCAGCACTGGGCAGGTGCAGATGGACACAGACTCAGGCTCAGTACCCACAGACTAAACTTCCAGGCCCACCCAGGCACCAGACTGGATCCCATAGGCCCAAACCCCAGGCCTGCAATGTAGACTCAGTCTCTGTACTGCCCCACCACTAAGCCAACCCCAGCCAACCCAGTCTCTAGACCACCTCCAGCACCAGGCTGACCCCCACAGCACCAGGCTTCAGGCATGGCCCAGCACCAGGCTGGCACCCAGAGCCCAAGCACCTGCAGGCCAGGGACCCATCAGTTGAGATACAGGCACCAGGCTTTCTCAGCACCAGACCAGACCCTGTGGCCCTAAGCTCCAGGACAGTACCCATGGACTGAGCCTTTAAGTCTGCACCAGCCACAAATAGGATCTTGCAACCCCAGGTTCTAGGCCAGTCTGATAGACTAGGTATCACAGGGCTGGGCTCCACAGGCCCAGGCTTCAGGTCCACCCATGCACCAGGCCAGTTCCTGTAGCCCTAGTCATCCAGCCAGCACCCTTGGACCCATCCTCCAGGCTGATCCCCGCAAGTTTGGACCACAATCCCAAAAAATACAATCCTTAATGCCATAATCCCAAATGCTGAAATGTAAAAACTCCCTAACATCTAAAATTTTAAACATCAAGCCAGATGTGGTGGCTCACTCCTGTAATCCCAGCACTTTGGGAGGCCAAGGTGGACGGATGGCCTGAGGTCAGAAGTTCAAGACCATCCTGGACAACATAGTGAAACCCCATCTCTACTAAAGCATAAAAATTAGCTGGCTGTGGCAGCACATGCCTCTACTCCCAGATACTCGGGAGCCTGAGGCAGTAGAATCACTTGAACCCAGGAAGTGGAGTGAGCCGAGATCATACCACTGCACTCCAGCCTGGGTGACAGAGTGAGACTCCATCTCAAAAATAAATAAATAAATAAAATTTCAAACATCACAACCACAAGATAGTTGTGTCATTTTAGATGAAATATACCTTGTTTTTGCCTTTGATTGAAAATTAAATATGGTTTAAGGAGCTATGTATGGGTACAAGTTGACAAAGGGTAGCCTTGTGGACTTACTTTTAGAGTCAACTTGACTGAATTAAGGAATATCTAGAAACCTAGTAGAAAATTATCTGGGGTGTGTCTGTGAGAGTGTTTCCAGAGTAGATTAGTGTGTGAGTCTGTGTGAGCCAGGTGGGGAAGATCTGTCCTCAGCTTTGATGGGCACTATCAAATAAGCAAGGGTCCCAGAGAGAAGAAATACAGAAGGTGAACTGGTCTCTCTCTGAGAGCTGGGAAAGACTTTTCTTCTGCTTCCTTGGACGTCAGAACTCCAGGCTTGCCAGCTTTTGGACTCCAGGACTTACACTACCAGACACCTAGGTCCTGAGGCTTTCAGGCTTGGACTGAGAGTAATACCATCAGCTTCCCTGACTCTCAACGTAAAATCATTGAAATTTCCTTCAATAAATGAAGAGATGTCCTTTTTATACATCTGCATTTGTGAAATATAAACTTCTCAAGATCTCAGCTCTTTGGGCAACTGCATATGCAGTAGTAGCCCATTGTGGTTTTTGACTGATCTTGCCAAAAGACTTAGATTGTTTGTCATGGTATTTTAGATCGCTGCAGTTATAAAGCTGGTTGCACACAATTACCAACCATAGTGATGTGTGTTCATACATTTTGCTTTTTGATCTAATTCTTTATGAATATGATTCTCTGCTCCTGTTCTACTCATGCTACTGTCAGCAGCATACTTGAGTGCTTATGATTGCAATAAGCATGTGCAATAAGTCTTTTGCAATAATATGTAAGTTATTATTTTCTATTTTATTCTGTAAAATGGCCTATGAAGTGTTCTGTCATGTTTTTGTGTGTTTGTAAAGTAAATCCCCTTTTAAAATGTAAATAATGTCTTTTAAAGAATTTTTTAATTTTTTTTTCAGAATTATATTTTTGGAATTTTGATCTTTCAAAATTTTAAACATTTGAGATGATGGCATTTGAGATTGTGTCTTTCAAGATTATCATTGACCCACCTGTGGGTAAAGGCACCAGGCACACCTAGCAACATGCAAGCCCCTGTGGCTCAAACTCCAGGCCTGCCCAAGATTTTAGAACAGCCCAGAACTAGGTTGGCCCACAGAGTCCTAGGATTTGAACCTGCTCCAGGCTGGCACCCCTGGCCTCATGCCCTATGCCTGCAGCTTGTGGACACAAGCTCTGGGCTTGCTTAGTCCCAGGTGGGTCCCTGCAGTCTCACCCACCAGGCCGGCGCCTCTAGCCCCATGCTTCAACAGACCCAGCTAGAGTCTGGGAGGCCTTGGTAGACAGACCAGTTCCCATGGACCAAGGCTCCAGATTCCCCTCAGTAGATCCAGGGTCCATGGCCATTCCCATGGACTCAGGTGCCAGACCCACCCCAGTGGACCCAGGTACCAAGCCAATCCCAGCACCTGGCCAGTCTTTCAGACTCAGGCTCAGAACCCAAACCACCAGAGCAGCCTCTATGGACCCAGGCTTCACAGACACAGGCTGCAAGCACATCCTCTCTGTGGACCCAACCAACAGGTGGGTCCAGTGGATCCAAGTCTCAGGCTCAACCTTATGGGCCCAGGCACCAAGGCGAACTTCCAGAGAACTCCAGCAGCAATCCCGTCCGTGGATCATGCCAAATAGCCTGCCCAAAATCTTTGAGTAGGCTGACAGCCAAAGGACTTTCCCAAATAAAGCCAGTCTGCAAAGACTAGGATGCCTCTCTCTTTCTTCAAATGCACAGACATCAGTGTAAGGCAACAAGAAGTATGAAAGACCAAGGATATGTAATAACAGCAAAAGAACACAATAATCTCCCAGTGAATGACCACCCCAAAATGAAGATATATGAACTGCTTGATAAAGAATTCAAAATAATAGTTTTAAGAACGATAAGTGAACTTCAAAAAAATGCAAACCAATGAAATCAGGAAAACAATAAAGGACCAAAATTAGAAATTTAATGGAGAGATTAAAATTATTTTTTAAAAAACAAATTCCAGAGCTGAAAGTTATAATAAAAGAAATGAGAAATGCAGTAGAGGGCATCAACAGCAGAACTGATCAAGCAGAAAACAAAATCTGTCAACTTGTAGACAGCTTATTTAAAAATATAAAGTCAGAGGAGAAAAAATAAAAAGGAATGAAGAAAAATTATGGCATTTATGGGGTAGTATCAAAAGACCAAATGTTTGAGTTTTAGGAGTTTAAGAAGGAGGGAAGAGAGGACAAGTAGTAGAAAGCTTATTTTTACAAAATAAAAGCAGATAAATATAAATATAATTCCAAATATAAATATATAGGAGATTAAAAGTGTCCAATCAGATTCAATCCAAACAAGGCTACATCAATACATATTATAATCAAACTACCCAAAATCAAAGACAACGAGAATATCCTAAAAGCAAAAAGAGAAAAGAAGCAAATCACATATAAGGGAGTTTCAATAAGTCTAGCAGCAGATTTTTAAGCAAAAGCTTTGTAGGCCAAGAGGGAGTCAGATGATATATATGAGGTGCTGAAGGGGGAAAAAAAATAAACTACTAACCAAGATTACTGTATCTAGAAAACTTATCCTTCAGAAATGAAGGAGAGACAATGACTTTCCCAAAAAACAAAAGCTTAGGGAGTTTACCACCACCAGACCTGTCTTACAGGAAATGCTAAAAAGAGTTTTTCAGTCAAAAGAGAAAGAAATTAATTAGTAACAGGAAAATGTATAAAAATATAAAACACACTGGCAAAAGTAAGTAAACAGTCAAAATCAGAATATTGTAATACCATAATAGTAGTGTGTTAATCACTTTTATCTTTAGTATAAAGGCAAAAAGACCAAATTATTAAAAAAGATAATAGTATAATAATTTGTTAAAGGATACACAATGTGAAAAGAAATAGATTGTGACCCGCAAGAGATAAAATGGGGAAGATAGAATAAAAAGGTTGAGTTTTTCAAAGTGATCAAATTTAAGTTGTTATCAGCTTAAAATGGCCTATTATAAGATGTTTTATGTTAGCCCCATGGTAAGCACAAAGCAAAAACCTATCGCAGATACACAAAAGATAAAAAATAAGCAATCAAAGTATATAGGTAGAGAAAATCACCTAATGAAAAAGAAGGACAGGAAGAGAAAAAGAAAGAGAGAGAGAGGATGGAAGAAAGAAGACAGAAAGAAAGAAAGAGAGAAGAGAGAAGAGGAAGAGAGAAAGAGAGAAAAGAGAAAGAAAAGAAAGAGAAGAAAGAAAAAGAAAAGAGAGAAAGAACGAAAAGAAAGAAAGAAATAAGAAAGAAGAAAGCCAAAAAGAAGAAAGAAAGAATAAATAAAGAAAAAAATGAGGAAGTAAGGAGGAGTATTATAAGCACAGAGAAAGAACTGAAAAGAAATAATCATGCAGGGGTAGTATTTACTGGCTTGTAATTAATTAATTAAGGCTTATTTCAGTAAGGAAGGAAGGAAGGAGAAAAGAAAAAAGAAAGTTTATTTTTGTGAGGCCGAGAGTGTGGTGTCTCACACCTGTAATCCCAGCTACTGGGGAGGCTGATGCATGAGAATTGCTTGAATCCGGGATCCAGAGGCTGCAGTGAGCTAAGACTGCACCACTACACTCCAGCCTGGGTGACCGAGTGAGATTTCATCTCAAGGGAAAAAAAAGGAAGAAAGAGAGAGAGAGAAAAAGAAGGAAGGAAAGAAGGAAGGAAGGAAGGAAGGAAGGAAGGAAGGAAGGAAGGAAGGAAGGAAGGAAGGAAGGAAGGAAGGAAGGGGGGAGGGAGGGAGGGAGGGAAGGAAGGAAAGAAAGGAGGGAGGGAGGGAGGGAGGAAGGGGGAGGGAGGGAGAGAGAAAGAAAGAAAAGAAAAAAAAAAGAAAAGAAAAGAAAAGAAAAGAAAGAAAGAAAGAAAAGAAAGAAAGAAAGAAGAAAGAAAGAAAGAAAGAAAGAAAGAAAGAGACACTAGGTCCTCTTCTGCATTCCCCCTTCTTCTCTTCCCTCATCCTCCTCCCTCCCCTCTCCCATCTTCTTCTCCCCCTTCCTCCTCCTCCACCGCCTGCTCCTCCTTCTTCCATCCTTCCGTCCTTCCTTCCTTCCTCTTCTTCCCTCCTTCATTCTTCCTTCCTTCCTTTCCTTCCTTCCTCTTCTTCCTTCCTCTCCCCCCTCCCACCTCCCCCACCTTTCACTTTAATTTGTTCCTGTTTGCAGATAGCATGATCTCATATATAGAAAACTTAAGACTCCACCCAAAAACTATTAGAACCAATAATTCAGTAAAGTTGCACGATACATAATTAACATACAAAAACAGTAGCATTTCTATACACTAACAATAAACTATCTGAAAAAGAAATCAAGAAAACAATTCCAGTCACAATAGCTACCAAAAATTTTTTTTAAAAAATGATTAGAAATAAACTTAATGAAGGAGGCAAAAGACCTATACACTGGAAACTATAAAACATTGATGAAAGAAATACAGAAAGGCAAAAATAAATAAAAAGATATCCTGTGTTCATGGATTGGAAGCATTAATATTGTTAAAATCTCCATACTACCCAAAGTGATCTACAGATTCAATGTAATCCCTATCAAAATTCCAACAGCATTTGTCACACAAGTAGAGAAAACAATTCTAAAGTTCATATGGAACTAGAAAAGACCCTAAATAGCCAAAGCAATCTTGACCAAAAAGAACAACACTGGGGTTTTACACTACCTGACTTCAAAATAAACTTCAAAGCTACAGTAATCAAAACAACATAGTATTGGCATAAAACAGATACATAGACCAATAGAACAGAAGACAGGACTCAAGAAAAAAAAACCATACATTTACAGTGAATTGCTTTTTAGCAAGGTGCCAAGAACACACAATGGAAAAAGTACAGTCTCTTCAATAAATGGCACTGAAACGACTGGATATCCACATGCAGAAGAATGCAAAAACCAACTCAAAATGGCTTAAAGATTTAAATGTGAAACCTTTGTGGAGGACAGTGTGACGATTCCTCAAGGATCTAGAACCAGAAATGCCATTTGACCCAGCAATCCCATTAATGGGTGTATACCCAAAGGATTATAAGTCATTCTACTATAAAGACACATGCACATGTATGTTTATTGCAGCACTGTTCACAATAGCAAAGACTTGGAACCAACCCAAATGCCCATCAATGATAGACTGTATAAAGAAAATGTGGCATATATACACCATGGAATACTATGCAGTCATAAAAAAGGATGAGTTAATGTCCTTTGCAGGGACATGGGTGAAGTTCAAAACCATCATTCTTAGCAAACTAACACAGGAACAGAAAACCAAACACTGCATGTTCTCACTAATAAGTGGGAGTTGAACAATGAGAACAGATGAACACAGGGAGGGGAACATCACACACCAGGGCCTGTCAGGGGTTTTGGGGCTAGGGGAGGGATAGCCTTAGGAGAAATACCTAATGTAGATGATGTGTTGATGGGTGCAGCAAACTACCATGGCACATGTATACCTATGTAACAAACCTGCATGTTCTGTAACTGTATCCCAGAATTTAAAGTATAATTGAAAAAAAAAAAAGAAAGGAACAATGTTATGTCCTTTGCAGGGACATGGATGCAGCTGGAGGCCATCATCCTTAGCAAACTAGGGTATGAACAGAAAATCAAACACTGCATGTTCTCACTTACAAGTGGAAGCTGAGAACACATGGACAGATAGAGGGGAACAACACACACTGTCAGTTGGTTGGGGGGGAAGTAACTACTGCTACTAGTCTTAATACCTGAGTAATGAAATAATCTGTACCAAAACTTCCATGACACGTCTTTACCTATGTAACAAACCTGCACATGTACCCCTGAACTTAATAAAATTATTGGAAAAAGGAAAAAAATTACCAGAACACGTAAGAGAAAAGTTCCATGACATTGATCTGGGCAAGGATTTTTTTTTGGATGCGACCTCCAAAGCAAAACCAACTAAAGCAATAATAGACAAATAAGATTACATCAAATTAAAAAGCTCATGTAAGCCAAAGAAACAATCAACAGAGTGAAGAGACAACCTACGGATGGGAGAAAATATTTGCAAACTCATACATCTGATAATAAGTTAATATCCAAAACATACAAGGAATTCAATTCAGTAGCAAGAAAACAAATAACCCAATTAAAACATGGCTCAAGGACCTGATTAGACATTTCTCTAAAGAATAAATACAAATGGCTAGTAAGTATACAACAAAATGCTCAACATCACTAATCATCAGGAAAATGTAAATTAAAACTATAATAAGATATCATCTCACACCTATTGGAATGGATATTAACAATTAGATGAGAGATAATTGCTGGTGAGGATATGGAGGAAAGGAAACCCTTTCACATTGTTGGTGGTCATTATACAGTCATTATAGAAAGCAGTATGGAGGTTTCTCAAAAATATTAAAAATTGAACTACCATTGGATCTAGCAATCCCAATACTGGGTGTATATCCAAAGAAAACGAAATCAGTAGTATGCCAGAGAGATATTTGCACTCCAGTGTTTATCGCAGCATTATTGGCAAATAGCCAAGATACCAAATCAACCTAAGTGTTCATGAGTGGATCAATGGATAAAGAAAATATGCTAAACATATACAAAGGAATACTATTCAGCCTTAAAAAAGAATGAAGTTCTATCAAGTGAAATAAACCAGGCACAGAAAGACAGATACCACATAATCTCATGTATATGTGGAATCTAAAAAGTCGAACTAATCTAAGTAGAAAGTAGAATTGTGATTAACAGGAGCTGTATACATGGGGTTTGGGGTGAGGCTGGTCAAAGGATACAAAATTCCAGTTCGAGAGGCAGAGTACATTCCTAATCAATTGTACAATGTAGTGACCCTAGTTAATAACAGTACTGTACTTTGAAAATTGCTCAGAGAACAGATTTTAAGTGTTCTCACCACAAAAAAGGGATAAGTATGTGAGGTAATGGATATGTTAATTAGCTCCATTGAGCCTTTCCACAATGTATGCATAATCTAAAACATCATATACAAGATACTACAATTTTTAGTTGTCTATTTTGAAAATAAAATAATTTGTATGAGGTCTGCAGAAACAGAAAAGTAAAGATTCAGTCATTTAACAATACGAACCACTTTAAAGGAATCTTAGATTTTCAGAAGTGAGTCCTGAAGAATATAGACTCAGGCAACAGATATTTAGTTAAGCCATCCTCAGGTTTCTAAGAAAAAAATATCATCTACATGCAAACAAAAAACAATGGTCAAGTCCTGAAATGGTATCTTTTGCTTAGGAATTTCAGTAACTGATAGATCCAGGAAATCTCACAGAGGAAAAACAGATTTCCCAATGAGTCATTCCATGGAAATGGTTCAGTGGAATGGCTGCATTCCTGAGCTTGGCTTCCCAGAGGTCTCCTTGGCCAGAAATGGTGGAGCCCAGCAGAAACTTCTCAAATCATGCCAAGATCCTGGGACTGGCCTGGAATGGAACCATAGAGAAGCTGGAACAGAAGCTGTTTGTTCACTTGCCAACATTTACCTCAGCATGAAACTGCCAAATAAAAAATGCCAACAAATTTTTAAGAGAATTACCCTTAGCTGCACAACAATAAGAAAAGGACTGAGTAAGAATTAAGATGTATATATTTACAATGCCCTTTCCTGAGCTCAGTATACAGACTCTTGACTAACGTTTGACAGCAGGAAGTATCCTTTCATCAATTTTGCATTATAATCAACCTTATGAATCAAGAATAAAACCTTAGGTCATGATAAACAGTTGAGGATATTTCCCACATGGGCACACCCATGCTGAAAAACATAAACGTTTAAAAAAAAAAAAAGAACACCAATTTGTAGGACCTAAGTCTAGAAAATATAAGGATAAATATACATCTTACTTATTAAACTGTATGTGCTTTTCAACTGAAGGCCTTGTTAAAGGAACAGTCAAGTATAATTACTTGGTCATTGGACCAAAAATAAAGTACAATTTTCTATATATATGTGTCTCAGAAAGAGGCCACTTGGGATAGTGGCCCAAAATTGGGTATATAGGAGATTTCAGTAGAGATGCTTTCATTATTGCATTGCGATAAAGATTTACAAGTTAATCAAATGCCATGAAATGTGTCTTGGATAATCTATGCAGCCAACACTGCACTGACGAGTAGATGTTTAAATTTACAGCCTCAAAGCAGTGGAAGTTTGCTGACAGGTACAACACAGAACATCTCAGTAGGAAAACACCCTTGAAAGCAATTATTTATTATGTTCTCAACATCCTCTTTCCCACCTGTGCCTGTAGCCTCAGGAACTGCCAGCCTTTCAGCAATGACACACAATCTATTATCTTAAAATACTGAGGCAGTTGGACAGGAGCTATCTTTGGACTAAAGTACATTATCTGTCTGCTGTGCACCTCTTAACTCATGCCTTGTTATGCCCACATACCCTGCAGCCCCCTTTTAAGCATGTTTGCCTATGCATGTAATGGGAGTGAGTGAACAAGGCTTGGTTTGGGAATTCTCCCAAATAGCTTCATTGGTGATCTTAACCAGTACTATCCAACTCCACCCCTAAATGTGAGTAGACCACAAAGAAAGCAGTATGTCCCTGGTAGTCTAATTACATTGTTATTTAAGCACATTCTGTTCTTTTTCATATTTTGTTTTTATCTTTTACCATTATTAAACTTCATAATGTAACACCATATCTGATATTTTAAATTCTATATATACACCAAAAAAAGGAAAGTTGAAGGAGGAGGTCAGACACATAAAAGTGTGATATCTCCAGTCAGAGCCAAATTCCTAAAGGGTTAGCCCATTAAACAGCCAAGAAAAATAAGACACAATCGGTGCTAACTTCATTTTCAAAAGTTCCCACGTGTAGGTTTTATAAGTGCCTAGAGGGATGAGTTAGCTTCAATTGTGTCTTGTTTAAGTTGGCCGCATAAAGGGCTAACCCTTTTCTAACTTGGCTCTAGTTGTAGATATCACACCTCTAAAGTCTGAACTTGATTCTTAACTTGGCTTTTTCAGTGCACATTAAACGTTTCTGATTTGGTATCACTCTAAAAGAATTTGTAAGTGGGTTCTTTGCACTATGTCTGGATGGACTGGGGTCAGGTGTGACTGGTGGGTTTCCACTATTAAATTATTCCACGCTCGCTCATCCCCACCTAATGGCTACACCCTCTGAGTTCATCTTCTGAGTGGGAGGCCAAACTATCCTGAGATCAGGTACTGGGGAACTTAGATATGCACATTGAAATTGCAATAAAACAAAATTGATATCTTGCTTTGTTGAATAAAAGTATTGTCTTTGCCAAGAGCTTCTGATTGACACTTCTAACTTGAGAAAGAAATAAAGAGAAATTGCCTAATCTAGTAGATAGAATGCAGAAAGTAAGTCATTATTTCTATTTCTCCATTTATTCGATAGACTACAATTTATTACAGAATTATCTAGTTTATGATTTAGCATGAAGAAATACAATTGGAATAAACCTCTAAACTCCCTCATAGAAATTAACTGCATTCATTTCCCCCTAATGCACACACACAAAAAAAGAATTTAATCCTGTAGAGATTCATAAGACACAAGATAACCTAAATTGTCATAGGAAAGAAGAAAATTTGTATAAAGATTCATAAAATGGAGTAAGCAATGAGTAGATGAACTATGAGTCTTAGCGTCAGAAAACTGCATCTGTACACTGAGTTACGAGTTTTATAACCAGTAGTAAGTCACTTAACCTCCATGAACCTCCATTTTCTTGTGTATTAAATAGAAATTATAATAATTTCTACCTCACTGAGAAAATCACACGAGACTACAAACATGAAAGTGCCCTGTAGAGCATAAATTCCAATAACATAATTCACAAATACTATGAAAGAATTAGAGAATGATTAAGTGTTGAATTACAGTGTGACTATAACTGCGAGAGTTCAGAGAAAGGATAGTCCTATGAGTTGGAGATTAGAAAGTGTGCTTTGGAACAGGTGCGATTTGAGGTGGACTTTAAAGGATATGTTCAATTTGAGAATACAAGGAAAGAAGAAAGTCCTCTGAATAAGAGAGATAGGAAAGGAATCAGGAGAGAGAGAAGGCTGGTGAGTAGCAGAAACAGATACATACAGAGAAAAATCACTGCGTATAGAGGAGAGATACTAGTCACGAGAAAACGAGAGATAACAGTACACCAAGGACTAACAGAAAAGGGGTGGGAGTGACTGAAGGAGCCCTGTATGGACTAAACATTTATGTGCCCCTATTAAGCTGAATTCTTAGTACCCAATTCATAAGCTGAATCCTTAGTATTCAATATGATGGTATTTAAAGATGGAGTCTTAGGGAGATAATTAGGGTTAGATAAAGTCATGAGGGTGGGGCTCTGGTTCAATGGGATTAGTACGATTTTAATAAGAGACACTAGTGAGAATGCACTTTCTGTCTCTCTTTCTCTCTCTCTCTCATTACGGGTACACAAAAAAAGAGGTCATGTGAGCACACAGCAAGATGGTGGCCACCTACAATCCTGAAGAAGAGGCCTCAGAATGAAAACAACTCTGCCAGCACCTTGATCTTGTACTTGTCAGCCTCCAGAACTGTAAGAAATAAATCTCTGTTGTTGAAGCCATCCAGTCTATGGGATTTTGTTATGGCAGCTGGAGCTAAGACAAGTCCCAGGTATGGAAAGCCTCAAAAGTCAGACAGAGGGATTGGGCTAATGCGTGGACTATAGGCTCCTGGAAAGGGTGACAAAAGGAAAGGGGTATCTTTGGAATAGTATTGCAGTAATGGTGCACAGAGTGAAATGAAAAGAAATGAGGCTGAAGGCAGAGAAGCAAGTCAGGAAGCTGTTTCTAAAATCTATATATTGTGTGATGAAGTAATGATTGGAAACAGCAAAGTGACTGGAGAGGGAAGGGTGAACCTAATGGACATTTGTAAGACACAACAGTATCCAGTGATTGCGAGTAAAAAAGAGGAAAAAGTCATCCTGACTGCTAATTAGGCTCTGGTCTCATTTGCCTATTTTTAAAAAATGGATGAAGGGCTTAGGGTAAGCAGGTTGAATTGCTCAAAACAGGAAACTCAAAAACTATTATTATAATCATCGTCCTCATTATTAATATAAAGTGCTTAGTCATTACTCGTGGGTTGGCAAATCAAAGGCTTGGAAATGAGAAGAACTATGTTCAGTTTTTGGCTTAATTCCAAGTCATATCTCTAACTTCAAAGTTTCCAAGGAAGCTGCTTCCACATCTAGCAAAATAGGAATAAACCTCTAACTCCCTTGTTGTGGCCAAACACAATCTTATTTCTCTCATAAGTTTATTTGTGAGATAGTGAAACAGCATTTGTGAATAGTTGGAGCCCTGCAAAAATATTGCCATGCAAATATAAAAATGACTATGCCAAATAACTATTATTAATAATTATTCATGGCCAGTGGAACAACTAACCTTCAGAAAATTTTTTTGATGAGGAGCATCAGAAATTAGGACTCAGCCTCTCATTACTGGGCATACATTAGTTATTCAAAGAATACACTGAAAATGTAGATATTTAAATTTAAATTTAAACATTTAAGATTTTTCTGCTTAATTAAATCATCTTAGTAGATATTATCTCAATATCTAAAGGAACTTCTTTCCTTCTAGAGTCTGTTTATACATATCGAGATAAAAATACACAAGAGATGTGGGCAGAAACATATATTATATTCATCAGACCACAGAAATTAGTTTAGGCAGTTCTTTGTTACTAAAAGTGGTTTGATGAACTGTTTCTGTGTGTGTGTGTGTGTGTGTGTGTGTGTGTTCATGTGTTGTGTATAAATCTAATTTAGAACATTATAACTAAAAATAACTTTAAAGATCTGGTGTAATTCTCTTATTTGACAGATTCAACCACTGCAACCCAAGTTTATATACTCACATTTCACCAAAGAAAAGAACTGAGGTAGAGAGTTAAAGTAATTTAGCAAGGTCATCAATGGGGCAAGTGGCAGAGCTCAGACTTACATGTGTGTCTGAAATTCCAAACTTGTCCTTTTTAATGCCAAAGCCCATGATCGTTACATCATGTCATGCTACCTGCCTGTCCTCTGTCCAAATGCAACATTAGGAACACAGAGTCATTTTAGGAGAGCTGGGTGAGGCCACCCTGGTCCTCAAAATACCTAACATGCCTAAGGATAATCCACTCTCCAAGAGGACCTGTTGATTTGGGGAAGAGCCAAACTCATCCCTAACCACATCTTCTCAGATCAGATTTTTCATGCAGTTACTGAGTTGAGCTCAAAATCAAATCTGAAAATGAAGCCCAGAGACAATGCATCACCCCTGTTTCTTTCCACTTGTCCTTCCTACCTGACTTTCCCCAGAAGGTGAGACTGGGAGATAAGGAAGGCTTGCCTTCCGGGCCCTCTGACCTCTGCTACTTCCCCTCCTAAGTTACCGAGAGCTCTTCCTGCAGCCATTGGTTCACCTGGACCCCTGTAGCGTCCCATGCATGCAGCTGCCCACTGCACCCAAATCCAGAGCCTGGGTTTCTGACACCGTGTTTCTCAAGTTTCAGGTGTGATGATCTAATTGTTGCAAAGACAAGATTTACCAAAGTGTGCTCTTCTTAACTCACAAACAAAACACTTTTCATATTCAAGTAAGTTTTGAAAACTGTTGACTATATTCTTTTCTTGGAAATTCACTCCACACGTAATAAAGCCTTTGGGAAATTTCTAGTTAAAATAAGAAGAAAGAGATGGAGAAGAAGAGTGAGAAGGAAAGGAAGAAAGAGCTACAGGGAGGGAGAGGAAGAGAAAGAGGAGGAGGATGGGGGAAAGGAAGAGAAAGAGGAGGAGGGGGAAAGGAAGACAAAGAGGAGGAAGAGGAAAAAAGAGAAGAGGAGGAGAAGAGGCAGGGAAAGAATCCTTTGTTTCTATTTAACCCAGGGTTTGCCAAGATTGTCTGGCCACAGACCCCCTTTGTTTACTTAATATGTCTCAGAAATAATATTCTGTAAAATGCATTTTAGAAAAATTTGCATTAAGGTCTTTATGCCTGTAATTGGATTAATGTGCTGCTCATCCTTGCTAATGTACTTGTAATTTAACTTGAACTTCCTAGAAATATACCTTAACCCAAGGGAACAATCCCTGGAGGGAGAATCTTACACAAATGGCAGTCCCTTGAAGGAGGCAAATAGCAGAGTTTTTCCTGCCCCATGCAATGTCATAAGGAAATGCAGTCCGCCTGGCACAGATGCCACCAGCCCCTCCATGCCTGCTCCTACTGTGAACACCTACTGGGGACCCAGGAGTCTCTGTGGCAGGGCTTTTTTCAAAATCACATTTTTATACATAAAAGCATACGGATATAAAATCCCTGAGGAGAAAATTGAAATGATACAATTTTATCACCCAATTTTTTTTCCGCAGCGTTTATTGAAAAAGGCATTATCACATGGAATCCCTTTGAATTGCATTTTGATTTTGTAATGTTATTTATTCATGGTTTTCTGATGTCAAGGTGTTGTGGGAGCTTAAAATTCTATTTTAGATCCACTTAATTGTGTTTGAAAAGATCTATGAAAACAGTTCCTGCCGTGTGACTTGTCAGTGTTATCCGTGCCCTGGGTAAGGACTCCAGCAGCTTCCTGCAGGGGTCCCGCCAACAGGCTGCGTTTTTTCTCACCATCACAGTCCTCTCCATAACTAGCTCAAACCAAGCCTCATAAACCCGACTGACACACCTCACAAAGGCCCATCTCCCCTCATCTACACTCAGCTCACCCTATTGAAAGGATATTGCTCCAGTGGTTAATGATATTGCTCCAATGGTTAATCAATGCTGGATTAACCAGAGCCTCTCCTAGCCTATACTTTTGCTTCTCCTTCTCCTAAATTTGTCATCCTCCTCGGTAGCCTCTCCAATGCTCCCTCTCCTATTGCATCTACTACAGCAGCATCAGCAGATGAGCCAGAAAATAAATAGAGGCAAAATTCCTTCTAAAGCAGCCTCATTTGCAATGACAATGGGAGGGAAAATGGACAATGGCCCAGTGAGGCTTCCACAAGCTCATAATTGTGTCTATTTGCTTCCTTCTCAGTCATCTAACATTCATTCATTTGTCGAAAAGAAAACTTGAGGGCCTGCTTTGCTTATAACAAGGTATGATGGTTAATTTTATGTGTCAACATGACTCGGCTAAGGGATGCCAGGGCAGCTGGTAAAACATGATGTCTGGGTGTGTCTGTGAGGGTGTTTCCGGAAGAGATTAGCATTTGAATCAGTAGACTAAGGAAGATCCACTCTCGCCCATGTGGGTTGGCACCATCCAATCTGCTGAGGGCCTGAATAGATGAAAAATGTGGAAAAGGGTCAGATTAACTCTCTGAGCTTCCCTTCCCTCAGACATCACTTCTTCTCCTTCTTCTCCTTCCCTCAGACATCACTACTTCCCTCAGACATCACTACTCCTGGTTCTTGGGCCTTGGGACTCAGACTGGGACTTTCACCATCAGGCCCCCTGGTTCTCATGTCTTCACACTCAAGACTTCAGACTTAGACTAAATTACACCACCAGCTTTTCTGGTTCTCCAGCTGGCAGGTGGCAGATGATGGGACTTCCTGGTCTCCATAAGCATGTGAGCCAATTCTCACAATACATTTCTTCATATATATATATATATATATCTCCTATTGACTCTGTTTCTCTGAAAAATTCACATTATCACACAAGGAGATATGAAGAATCACAATAATCACAATCTGTAGTTATTTTTCACCCAGACTTTCAATGTAGTTGGGTACAAAACCTTATCACAAGAAAAAAACAAAAAGTATAATGACACAGTGGCAAAACAACAGTGCCTGTGGTATATTGCTTGGATTTTATAGAATGCATTCAGTTTTCTAAAAAGCATTCTTTAACTCCTACTATGTGCCAGGTAAACGTGCTTGCGGCTAGCGGTGAATGAATGAAAGAAGATCCCTTGCTTTCAAGGAGTCCACTTATTGTCTAGCAAGGGAGAAGGAAAAATTAATAAGCCCCTACAGGATAGTGAGACAAATGTTTTAAAAGGAGCATTTCAAAAGTGCTGTAGAAAAACAGAAATTCCAGCCATGTGGGGGTCTAGAAAAGCTTCCCTAGGAAAGACATCATGAAGTGAATTTTGAAGTGAAGAAAAAGTCTGATATGGCCATAAAAGGGATAAGAGCATTTAAGTGAGGAAGAGCAGGAGGAATGTGAAAAGGTTCATAGGTAAGAGACAACGTGCCGAGTTTGGAGCACTGAGGCTCATTTGCTGTGGGTGGGGCATGTGTTGCACATGAAGGTGTCAGGAAACAATGATAGGAGAGGAGGTGGCAGTCCAACCGTGGGGGGTCTAATATGTCCTACCAAGAAATATGGACTTTATCCTTAGGTAAAGCAGAGTCATCATCGCATTTTGGACAAAGAAATCATGTAATGTAATTTGAATATTACAAAAATCACTGAGCCAGAAATACAGAATGAATTCAGGCAAGAGCTAGTCCAGGAGCAGAGGGAATCTGAACCAAGACCGAAATGGTGAGAAATCAAGGGTGATTTCCAAATGTCTGGCTTCAGAGAGTGAGGCAGTGAGGATTCCATTTACTAAAATATGTTTGAGGAGGACTGAGTTTATTGCTTGAGTTTGAGCTGAACAGATTCAGGTTTTCTATAGTGGAAGTGTCCTTTAGGTATGAGTATAGGCTAGACATAAACGTGAGTACTTTCTGTATGTATGGTGGCAGCGGAGGCCGTGGAAACACTAAGTTTTCCAAATGCTGTGAGATTATCCAAAGGAAATCCCACAGAGGGAGGGGAGCAGAAAGATGCTAGATCTCTAGGCAACTCCAACATTCACTGGGCAGATAGAAGAAGAATACAGCAGCTGTTGAGAAGCCATCCAGAAAAAAAGCCAGAGAATCAAGGTAAAAATGGTGTCATGGAAGTGACCCGTCCCATTGTGAGCCTTAGGAAAAGGAAGGGATTCTTCCCTCTGTGTAGGAACTGAGGCCTTTGATTTTTGCAGGCCTTGCTGAGGGACAAGGGCATAACATCAGAGATCCACCGCTACCTTTTTTATGTCCTGACTGTTGATATATTCTTTGCTCTGCTTTTTTGCTGGTTTGGTAGCAAACCGATGTGAAAGCAATCTGATTCATCTCCCTAATCTATCTTCAAACTGAAGAAGACTTCTGTGATCTTTCTGGCCTACTTAATTACTACCTCTTGTTTACCAATAAGGAAAAGGAGGCTCAGAGAGGCTGAGACTTGCCCCCTCACACAGGTAATAAGAATTAGCACCAGTATTAAACTCTCACCTGGCTTCAAATTGAATCATTTTCCACTATATTCTACTGGTTCTAATAACATTCCTCATTTGCACCCTTTTTTAAAAATAGTTTCAAATTCTTTCTTCCAAATTGATCCAAATTAAAACTGGAGACGGTTTTTGAAATTTGACCTTTCAGCCCTCACATAAATGGGAACCTCATTGCACACTCTGGAAAGCAGCCTATGAAAAATCCAGCTCAGTAAAGATTTTTAGTTATTCTTGCTGTGTAAATGCTGTGTTTCTGTCCTATTTTCCCTTCTGCTATTTGAAAAAGACTAAAAAGAAAGAATAGATGAATGAATGCATGACTGAAAACTTCAAATTTCAATCATGCCTTACAATAGCATTGATCAAAAATATTCATCACGTTTTATTTGAAAGTAACCTGAGGGAGAAAAATAAGTCCAAGTGAACATACATAAACATTCTACAAATAATATGCAAATAGAATTGTTATGACCATATAATATATCCAGGAAAAAGTCCCAAGAAAACCATAAAAGACAATTAGTCTCAAGATCAGTGTCATATTTTGTGAGTCAGACCACTATGTAATCTTGAGTAAAATATACTGTGAGAATGGGGTGCTGTGTAAGATGGGGTCAGATTAAAGAGGCTATTTTTGTTTAATCTAGGAGAATATTTTTTAAAGCATCAGAATGTATCTCCAGCGACTGAAATTATTATGCTGCAAAAAGGAAAGAAATTGGGTCAAAACTCATTATCAAGCGGCATTTCCACAAGCAGCAGGGGAATATGCTGTTTCCTATCAGACATTACATCCAGAGTCTGGGTAGGTTTCTTTCCTGAATCTGAGCCTAAAAAACTACTTCATTTCCTCACCTTTCCCAGCATTTACAAGTATCCAAGTTTCAACAGTGGTCATGAGCAGTAGACAAACTACTCCAATTCCCTGTACTGTAAAACTTATTTTAAAAAGCAACCTGTAAATTCAACAGCTTGCTTCAGTTTCTTCCGTCAACCAATAATGGCCAACTATCTCCATCCTTAGGAACAGACAGAGAAAAACTATTACAGCCAAAAATTACTTTCTTTTTTTAACTAGAATAAATTATTTTTGGCACAATTTTGCATCCATTTCTTCCCCTCTGGAGGAGTTTTGGAATTTAGGGCTCTAGACTTGAATGATCAACTTTGGATTTTGCTTTAGGGCCATGATTCTAAGTGACTGAGAGCATTCATTGTGGTGTTCTTTGTTCCACTGCCATCTTTCTTCAGAAAGCTCCAATCAATCCTGTTTGGTGTTTCATCTCTTGAATTCTCACAGAAACCCTAGAAAGTAGAACTAGCATTATGATTAATCTACTTTTTAAAATGTGAAAATGTTTCTATCGTGTGCATAATTCCATGTAGTGAAGTAAGATGCCTACCTATTTATTTATCATTTTGCTATCCAATGAGAGTCATAGTTTACATCTGATATTCAAGCTCTATGAGGGCAGATACTTTGTACTGTTTACTGGATGAATGGATGGATAAATGAATGAATAAATATACCATAATCTTAGTATATCTTATTCTTCCATTTACTTCTGACAAAGGTAGGTGAATGAAAAATGGATGATGGATGCGCAGATGAATAGATGGATAGAGAAGTAAGTGGATAGAGGATATTTGAATGGAAAGAAGGATAGGTGGGTGGGTGGTGGATGAATAAAGGAATAGATGCATGGATAGCTCAGTGTATGCATAAATGGATGAATGGCACTGATAATTCTGACCAAAGATGTCATTTTATGCCATGGGTGAGTCCATAAGAATCTCAAGTGACATCCACTAGGAGCTCAAGCAAATAGAAAATCCACAGAGACAAAAGGAAGAACTAAGTTGGATTAGAAATGAGTAGTTTTGCTGGGGGGAAAACAAAAGCTTCAGGCAAATAAAACATACTTGAGTCATGAAGTTTGGGATTAAATCAAATGCAGGGTTCTGTATTGCTCTAGTTCTGCAAAGATTCCCCCAGAGTTTGCTGCAGGATAATGAAGAGGAAACCAAGAGACAAGCCAAGGGCATTGGCTCCAACCATCCTTCCATCCCCCAGTTGAACTAGAACAGCTCCACTGGTATCGCTTTTACATATTGTGGATTCTTATAAGATTTTACTTAAAAGGACATTCTCACTTTGACAAAAAGTAAACTAACATGATGAAGAAATGAATGAATGAATGAAAACTTCAGCAAATTTTAGGAGACCTTAGAATAACACTGATCAATAGTATTGGTCACCGTTTAACTTCAAAGTAACCTGGAAAAAATCAACCCAGGTGAACATGTACTAATGTTCTACACATAATATGCAAATAGAATTACCATGCCATCGCCAGGTAACATATTCATAAAATGGAAATAATTGTTAAAGCATCCTCTAAACTAGGAGTAATAATGTCCTGCTTATTTTATAGGATTGTCCTAAGGCAAACGAGCTACTGTAAGAGAAAAAGGCTTTGAAACTCACAAAGAGCTTCATAAGTATATGGCATTATCAAAATTATAAGAAATAAATAAAGATCTGAGATTTAAGAAAAAGTTAATTTGTCTTAATTCTGCATTTTCTTTTGCCTTTTTTTCCTTTCTCATTCATCCACTCAGCCCTAGGTCTTTCCAGACTCCATTTTTTACAAAATCATTATCTTGGTAATTTTTTTTTATTATACTTTATGTTCTAGGGTACATGTACACAACGTGCAGGTTTGTTACATATGTATACATGTGCCATGTTGGTGTGCTGCACCCATTAACTCGTCATTTACATTAGGTATATCTCCTAATGCTATCCCTCCCCACTCCCCCGACCCCACAACAGGCCCCGGTGTGTGATGTTCCCCTTCCTGTGTCCAAGTGTTCTCATTGTTCAATTCCCACCTATGAGTGAGAACATGCGGCGTTTGGTTTTCTGTTCTTGTGATAGGTTGCCGAGAATGATGGTTTCCAGCTGCATCCATGTCCCTACACAGGACATGAACTCATCCTTTTTTATGGCTGCATAGTATTCCATGGTGTATATGTGCCACATTTTCTTAATCCAGTCTGTCATTGATGAACATTTGGGTTGGTTCCATATCTTGGTAATATTTTACCCTTCCTTCATTTCATCCCTTTTACTTCTAAGAGAAATAGATATAATAATAAATATAAAACTAGTAAATATAAAAACATGATTAGAAGAATTTGGCTGCAAGTATGAGGGTTGCGGAACACAAAACAGCATCAAAAAGGATTTTGATTTTTTTTTTTTTTTTTTTTTTTTTTTTTTTTTTTTTTTTTTTTTTGTGAGACGGAGTCTCGCTCTGCCGCCCAGGCTGGAGTACAGTGGCCGGATCTCAGCTCACTGCAAGCTCTGCCTCCCGGGTTCACGCCATTCTCCTGCCTCAGCCTCCCGAGTAGCTGGGACTACAGGCGCCCGCCACGTCGCCCGGCTAGTTTTTTGTATTTTTAGTAGAGACGGGGTTTCACCATGTTAGCCAGGATGGTCTCGATCTCCTGACCTCGTGATCTGCCCATCTCGGCCTCCCAAAGTGCTGGGATTACAGGCTTGAGCCAAGGATTTTGATTTTGATTTCCAAGGCCAATCTGTTGGGCAGAGCGAGGTGAGGGGAGTCCCTGAAAATATCTTATGTCTCAATTACCTGGGTCATCTCGGGGTTCTTAAGACCCTTGGGAAAAAGCTACTGGATCTTTGCCATACAAGGCTCACCTTCAGTCAGAGTTGAACCAGGATTCCAACAGCCTCAGCCTGCGCAACAGCAATTTGAGCCCTCTGGGCAACTAAGAGCCAATAATTTTCTAAAGTATATTTCAGACCAGCAATTTTGAGATATGTTTTCCATATTGCAATACTATCTTGGTTATCTATTGCTATGTAACAAATCACCCCAATACCTAGTATCTCCAAACGATAGTTATCATTTACTACCTCTCACAATTCAGTGGTCAGACAAGGAGTCTTCTGATGGTCTCTCTTAGCGTCTTTCATGAGATTGTAATCAAGTGTTGCCTGGGCCTGGAGTCATCTGGAAGCTCAACTGGGAAGTTGAGAGACAGCCCCACTCTTGTCCCTCATAGGCTCAGTGCTGACCACAGGGTTTCTTGAGGAAGATAGCTAACCTTCTTACATAGCGGCTTGGGGGTCCCAAAAAGCGACTATTTCAAGAGGAAGGACGCAGAATCTGCCGGTTTCTTAAAAGCTAGGAACAGAGCTGGCACGGGATTACTCCTGTTGCATTCCATGGGTAACATGAGCCACAGACCAGCCCAGAAGTAATGTGGAAGGAGGCTACACAAAGATTTGAACACCCTAAGACATAGCTCATTAGGGGGCACCTTTGGAGACATCATACACGATTATTGTGAAAAGTGCTCCCATTAATCAAAAACATTAAGAGAGATAGGGATTTTAACATCACATACATTATCATTCCTCATAGTAATAGGGATTAGAATTATCTGTCTAGAGGGTATGGTTCCATTGACATGCCTTAGGTACCTACCATATACATAGTGGCTATGGCCACAGAAGATTAGGTTTTAGGTGCGTCTCTGTGTATAGATTATAACAGTATACACTGTGACTACAAGGATGTAATCTCAAGCTGGTGTACCAACCTTGGAATGTAACTGGTTGCTGAGAAATGAAAATGAAAACATGTGTGTGTGCGATCTAATGCCATTAATGAACATATAAATTAATTCCCTTGTTTCATTTTATTCCAGGCATTTTACTTACCTTAGATCATCTGAGTTCCTCAATAATTCCTGTGTCACCATGTAAGAAGTTACACATGTTTGTGACTCCCGGACAACTACAGGGATATGCCCCATCCTTGATTATCTTATTATTTTCATTTAAGGTTACCCAATCCAAAATTGGCAAAGGATGCAAAGTGCTCTAAATAGTATTCTTATCAAAAAGAATATAAAGACAGAATAAAATTACGGAAGCTCATTTGATAAGAATCACTGATAAAATTATAACTATGGAGCTTCACATAATAACAGCTGAAACACCCTCTAACATAAAAAGCTTCAGAGTAGTCATAGACTTAAGCTCCTGCCCTCCATCCACAGCTGTGCCCTAATGTTATCCTGCTTTCTTGGTTGTGATACTGTAATCATACATTAAAGCCTGTGACAAGTCACTGATTTCTTAATATATCTCAGAAGTTGAGAAAAACTAGTTATTATGAAGACTCCCTCATTAACAACAGCATCCTTAACATCCTTAACAACCACAATGAATGAAACAATGAATGAGGAAAGGCATAATCTGGGTAAAATAACCCGTACTGTTTATACCACATGTTATTTGTTACATTTTAACCTACAAGTCCCGTTATCATCTAAACCACTTAATGGATAATTTAGCATATTATGACTTGCTACAGCTTAGTGTTTTGTAAAGCCATTTACTGTCCTTTGTTCTTCTATGACATTGCTGATGGCATTTCATCAAAATATTGCTTATAGCAAACCCAAAAAGTATAGCCAAATCACTTTTTAAGAATGTTATATTCAAGATTATAATTTTTGAAATGACAGAATTTGTTACTTAAAGAGAAGAAAGAAAAGAAAAGGTATCTTTTCTTTCTTTACTGCCGTTTTGAGGTGACATCTACAAGAACAACTTTAAAATGACTGCTGGGGAGTCATGTGGTCCATCCTTTATTTCTTCCACAATCACTTGAGTGCTTGCTCTGTGTCAGGCACCATGACAGACGGTTCCTTGGCTCCTGCTTTCAAATATTTTATAACCTACTCAGGAGACAGACAGACAGGCAGTAAAATATATCATGGTTGATGCCATGGTGAGATTAACAAGTGTAATGGAGGCATAAAAGAAGATACCTCAGTCCGCTCCAGGAGGTTAAAATGCAATTAATAGAAGTCAGGCTTGAAGTAACATTGAAGGATGAGTAGTTTTCTGTTCTCATTAGCAGGGAAAAAGCATGTTGAAGAGAATGGTATGTGCACATGGACAAAAGTACAGACATGGAGAAATGCTCGTGTGTTTAGGGACAACAAAGACTTAAGTGCTGAAGGAGAGAAAAGTCCAAGTGGCCAAAGATGAAGAGAGACAGAGGGGCAGGGCCAGATGATGAAGATCCTTGTTTTCCTTGCAGAGGAATTTGGACTTTATTCTGGAGGCTAAGGAACTGCAAGCAGAGGTGCATTGTTACCATATTTGCTTGTGAGGAACTGAGAGGCCAGTCTAACAAAAACTGCCCCTAAATCATCAGAGCCTGCAGGCATGGTTTTTCTCCACAGAGATGCCTGTTACCCATAACTTCAATAGCCACATTGTCAGCACAGTCACCTTAACTAAAAACACTGGGCCAAACAGTTTGAGGAAAAATCTATCCCAGTATTACTCTAATATTATTAGCACTGGACATCTGTAGGGTATACAAAAGAATAAAGGAAATATTTTTGTTTGAGCAATTATGAAATAATCGAAGTTTCTGGGATACGCATTGCATATAGATGTGGTTTACCTTTCTATTGTGCCAGTTTTGCTCAAAATTGGTGACAAAAATAAGCATGTAGATATTTTTCAAAATGGATGAGGTATTTTAAGATTTTTTTTAAATGCGACTTCTCAACATTGCATTTTAACCTGCAATTCAAACTTTTCTTCCAAATACTCACCCTTCACCCACTCGAAACAGTCATTCTTCTGTACAGTTATGAGCACGTCAATGGAAATGTCTGAAAATTAGTGCCCCCATAAATTATGTGTGGAGAAGGATAATCCCCTTATGAAGAAACATGGTCCAGGGGTACATACATATTTTGTAATTTGCTATAATTCAACGTTAGACCGTATGTAAGTTAACACCAAATGTTTAAAGGCAGAAATGGTAGCACACTGGATTTTCTCCTCTGCTGCGTAGCCTCTTTCAACAGCCCTGTGTATTTCACAAGGTTATTTTAAGGATTAAATGAGGAAATGAAAGCACTTTGTAAACTGTAAAGTGCTAACCTGATGTAATGTTTCATTAACAAATGAATTCACAAATGACTAGGACAAGGTGCCTTTTGAACAACTGTTTTCGTTCTTCCATTAATTAGAAAAGGTCTACCGTGGTCTACCAAGCAAAAGCAAGGGCTGTGGCACTCCCTGATGTCATGGCACAGATATACAGATTCCAATAGTCTACATCAGACAGTAGCAATCAGGCTGTGCATACAGCCCCGTCTGGTTCTCATATTGTCTGAACGAGGTGCTGAAGTGGAGGATTTTTACTTCACTGAATCTGAACAAATCCTCTTGAGCTTTCGCCAAATGATTAAAGATGGTGCAAACTGTCTTCAGCCTGGTCCCCATTCTTTGATGTCCTCTGTCAGCAAACCATAAGGCATCACCTACGACAAAAACTCACATGGGAGGCGTCGGAACAGTAAACCCAGAGTTTGTGAGTGATTTTTCTCAATTGCCACTGGTCCATTCAGCTGAGTTTTACGTGAGACATTCAGAGGTGAACCAAACATAAACCAGACCTACCCAGTTTGTAATGTTCTCAGCTGTGTGTTTGTGGGAAATATATTTCTTGGAGGCTTGCCACTTCTTTGTTGAATGCCATGGCTGGAGTTTCTGCTTAATAGTGGTGGTGGGAAGGGGGGTTGCTGGTGACAGAAATGCTAAGGCCAAACACAGAAGCCTAGCTAAGAAAAACAAACTTTCTCTCAAGGAGACGCAAAATTAGCTCCATGTGTTAAAAGAGGAAAGTTATTAAATTATTTAGCCGGGCATCTTATGTCAAATGCAAAATATTTGACTTCAACCTCCTTCTAAGACCATGGCATGTTCTTATTAATAGATGTATAGAAAAGATAGAAAAGTGGTGATAAATGATGCTTGAAGTAAGAGACACACTGACATTTTTTAAAGGATTAATCTTGGTTTTGGGGTATCTAGTGTTTTTTTTACCGGGGTTATCCAAACCTAATCCAGCGATGTAAAAACGTATTCTTACACTGACCCTGAAATCTATCGGATCATCATGGTACATGTGCCACAACCTAGTACACATGGACAAAAAAAAGGGACTTTTCTTATTTATTTTATTTTTACTATAATTTCCAATAAAAGATGAATCCCAGGCAGTAGCTGAGGGAGCCAATGTGGTTCTTATAAGCACGAAATATGGTTGGGACATCTAACGATGTTGAAAATGTTACTTGTATTTTAGTTATACTGCATCAAGATTGAGGTCATGAAATGCAATTGTTGGAAACAACATATCCTGCAATTTAACTAGATTTAAGATGATGCCAACCATCTGGGGATTTGTCCAAACTGAGCTCTTGCTTTGGACTGACATGTACATATGAGCAGTTCTGGGACTTGGTTTCACACAGTGGTTTCTTGACATTATTTTGGACATATGAACTAAATTGGGGATCTTTCTTAATTCATATCTCTTATTTGTACTGGTTTTCATATGTATGTTTGCCTGGTCTTGATCAAGATGAATATTTGTGGTCATACTATGACTGCCTTAAAACCCTGCTCTTGTGTTGAGTGTACACAGCTAGTATGACATCAGTATTCAGTTGAGGTTTTCACAAGGCTGATAGGTTGAGATTAAACTTCTCAAGAAGTGACTGTTGGTGTTTATGTTTGGTCTAAACAAATTGGCAGCCTAAGAGAACAAGGAAATTCCTTAATCTGCATGCTCAGTAAGACCATATCTGCCTCAAAGATGCTCTTAATCAGGTTTTACTATTATTATTGCTATTGAACATAGAATGTCTAAGATTTTGAGGACATTCTATCTTACAAAGCAGTGCGCACATATTTAATGCTTACAAAAGTTCTGTAAATGGATGTTATCTTCATGTTACAGACAAGAATACTGGAGCTCATGGAGCTGACGTGACTTCCCTAAGAACACACAGTAAATAACAAAAGTGGGACTAAAACACAGATTTTCTGATTCCGATGTCAGGCTTTTCCTACCACACCCATCTTTCTCTTTTTATATAAGCATGTGTCATTTTTCTGCAGGTTACAGAAGTACTGGAATATAGGAATGGACTTTAAAACTGAAACTTCTATGAAGGCCTTTAATTGCACGAGGTTATTGCTGTAAAGCAGTTGCTGGCCCTGGTCTTTCTCATCACTCAGTTCCCTTTTATTTTGGCTACTTGCCAGTGACAAGACCATCTTATCCCTTTCTTATCACTGTCAGAAGGCCCTGGCCTGGGCAGGGCAGAAGCAGGGGCACAGAGAGAGAAGTGTTGCTGTTTGGGGCCCATGGATTTTTACTCCATCACTTATGTTGCTTCCCACACATTTCATCCCGTAGGCACTTAATATTATACATTCCTCCCTGGAAAGAAAATAAGTTGATTGATTTACACACATGATCATTAATCCAAAACACGAAGTCCAAATTGAACAATAATTTGCCCGCTTATCAGGTTATGATCTTTTAGACTAAAGATCATTGGCCAACATGACTCATACATTAAGAATCCCTTTAGCGCATCATGTCATAAGGAAAGGTGAAGAAAACGATGCTTCCTGTCATTTTATACACTTATCTCTCTAGAAACAGAGATAAATAAGGAGGTATAGGGAGAGCAAGACTCCACTCCCAAATTCTTCACCTAGTTCTGCCCCTTCAAGACTTTCTGCAGTTTGGTAACTTCCAAGCACTCTTCAGTCAGTGTTAGCAGGAGAAGGAAGAATGAATCCCATTGGATCAGAAGCCTTCAGACCCCAGATCTTCTGACACCTGTTCACAGTGGCAGAAAAAGCCAAGTAATGTCCCTCACACAAGCTCAGACACTCTCAAGACCCAGAAATGCTACCCATCACCTGCATCCTCTTAATATCCACCAACCATAGCTCTAGAACTTCTTACGCAGGGAATCTCAGACAATTAAAGAAGAGATACAGACAAATCAATACGTGAGTACTTAGGCAATATTTCAACTTGTTCTTGACACCTGTCTTGAAGTAAACTGTCTCCACGTGACCACCTACAAATTCTATAGCATGCTCATGACCCTACAGGAAATTAGCATACCTCATAACAGATGCGTTAGAAAATATCAACCATGGTACTAGAGAAATGCTGATCGCTATACATTAAAAACTGACTCCTTTGGAAAATGCGAAGTCTACTCCCTGATCAACTGTTCTGGCTGCATTTAATACAATGTTCTTTCTTCAGTGTGTATCAGCACTTAGGTCTGTTCATATTCTTCACCCCAAGGATTTTGGCAGGCTGTTGAACAAAGTGTCCATTTGATACTTAACAACCCTCTTATCTCAGGTATGGTAATTCAGTTTTAAACATCTGCACTATTTCCACATTCACGTTATATCTGCCCATAAACCATAATGAGAAAAAAGCCTTGCCTTAGAAATTCACAAATGCACTAAGCTGGAACACAGTAGTTGCTCAATAAATAATTGTTGAGTGAAAATAAAATGTGCTTATCAGGCAGGATTTAGATCCTAGGGATGATGGAAAAGAAGCATAGAAAAGCCTCTCAACTATCCCAAGTGGTATTTAGGAATCTCCATTCTGCAGGACAGAAAAGAACGGCCAAACACAGGCTGAGCTGAGACAGATGTTTCTGCAAGAACACTCAGCAGACGATGTTTGCCTTAACTTCAGAATTTCCCATTTTTGTTCTGTCTTCTCAGTAAGGCAGGTCTTTCTGGGAAATATTTATGAAATCTTTTCTTGAATCAGAGGTCTCCTTCCGTTATTTGCTTTCCTAACAGAAAGTGTACCCAAGGGAACACTCATATTTTTTTTTTCTGTTGAAAGACTGGGAAAGTACATGCCCTTTATTAAAAAGAAAAAACATCTCATTTGGGGCGAAGGCTGAGCGGGCGGGCTGGGTGTTCCCACCGCCTCACGGAGAATTACCCTTGTTATTCTTTCCCTTTTTCTCTTTGAGCTTAAAGTGCTATGATATTATGAGAACCAACAAAAGGCTTTTACACAAATCATCTCAGTGCGAAGGTGGCAGACGTGCTGAGGAGGACAGAATTCATGGCTTTGGCTCTCTGGCTTCAACAGAGGAAGCCTTTGCTAACTTTTCAGCAAGGATCCTCCTGTAAGTCCTTGTCCTCACCAAAGCATTCTTCTCCAGAACAAAATTAATTATATAGCACAATTTAGACTCTCGATTCATTCCAAAACCGGAGCAAAAATCACACCCTGTGCATACCTGCATGTACTCTTTACTCAAATATGTTTTAGGGTGTTGTCAAATGTTCCTTCTGGAACCTAGACAAAAAGGGTCTAGCCCAAGATGGGGTCTCAGAAGCTAGCCCTGTATGTGCAAAGAGAAAGGGAAGAAACAAATCTGGATAAGATGGCCTCAGAAAATAAGAAATTGTTCAAATAGGTCAAATCCATAAGGAAGGGATTAAGACAATATTTACAGTTTTTACTAATGCTTCCCCATGGCCTACAAAAGTGCCTGGCACGTAAGAGGGCAGACATTTGATGAATAAATGAATGACATCCAAAGTGTAGTGATACAGGAAATATCAGCAATTGTATGTGTTCAGGACACAAAATGAAAAAACTGCCTTTGTGTACCACGCCTTCAATGAAGACTGGGGTAAAAGAAATTGCCATTAGGGAGGCTTCTTCAAATACCACCCCATCCCGCTCCACAATTACACAGCAAAACACAGTCTGGGTTTCTGTAAGACTTGGGAGAGATCCTCAAGGGACTCCTAATCCCATCAATGAGAAGTAGTCTTCATGTTAGTCTGCCCAGGCTACATTCCTGGGAGTACAGTGCTTCCTGTACCACTTGTTCTCTTTCTCATTAAGCAAATCACCAGAGTCAAGGTAAAGGATAAGGTCATGATCCACCAGGTAAAGCAAGATAGAGTCAACAACAAGATGGGCAATTGGGTTCCAAAGTCCACAGGGATGTTCTCCTCCCTCACTTTGAAGAATCCCAGAGAACATTCTGAAACTTCTGGCAGAGGCAGGCAGAGTGGATGTACTGAGAGGAGAACCAGGCACAATCTGATGCCCTGGCCCACTTTTTATCTGGGGCCTTCCCATTATGGATCTCAGGATCCTCCTAAGACACCTGTATTTCACTCAGATACTGGCTGCCTTTCAGCATATTTGTAGGGTTGTGGAGTAGAGAGGAGGAGTGGGATGTAAGGCCAAAGCAGCATTCTAAGTGGAGTAGGTGCAGCTAAAATGTCATTTAGTAGTGGACAGGTAGGTGTTAAAAGATGTAACCAGAGTAGACTTAGCTGGGCATAGTCGCATATGCCTGTAATCCCAGCTACTCGGGAGGCTGAGGCACGAGAATCACTTGAACCCAGGAGGTGAAGGTTGCCATGAGTCAAGATTGCACCACTGCTCTCCAGCCTGGATGACAGAGCAAGACACTGTCTCAATAATAATAAAATGAATAAATAAATTACACGATGTAATCAAAGCAGAAATTTGTCAGTACTCATTTGGCATGTTTTGAAGACCATTGGTTTGTGGATGTTGGGTGGTAAACCATAAGTACAAATGTTGGAGGCCTCAAAAAGTGCCCCCCAACATCAAAAGACCAACAGAGTCTGCTGCTGGAAGCCTGGTGACCACATCTGTGGAGGTGGAAGAGCTCATTGGAGAATGGATCTACTGTGACCAATGAATCCCGCAGACAAAGTGCACCTTCTTGGTACCAGTTTCCACTAGAAGAAAAGAGAGGGGCTGAATCTTAGGCTACAAACTCAAATGAGCAAAAAATGCCACATATCTTGATTTTCTATAAATCAGTTTAGTTGTAATTGTGATCCTACCCTCTTCCCTACTGGCAGGAAACAGTATTCATTCTTGGGACCTCCACATTAATCCAGGGCTATTCCATGGTTCAGTGTCCCACACAGTGCCAGGATGTTAGAGTCCCTCGGACCACTGGTCATCCATCATACTGGGTACAGCTGAGATGTTCCTTTCATTTCTGCAACAAGCGTCTGCAGCTTCTGTGCTTGCATGGGGCAAGGACCTATTCAGAGGTGCTTCCTGAGTTCTCTCTGGCAGGATGCACCCAGGAGCTTCTTGTCACCATTCTCAGGAGGCTGCTCAGAAGAACCAGGAACATTTCTGCTGCTCTCCTGGCCCTGTCCACCCACCAGACTTGGGGAATTTATTTCAGTTTAAGGAAAATTTTTCTCTGGTCATGTTTCTTCCATGACCAGAGTCTGCTGGTCATGGAAGTCACCATGCTGCTTTCTATAAGACATTCCTTCCCCTTGAAACTTGGGTTTTCAGAAACAAACGAAGAAAAAAGAAAGAACGGGAAGTTTTACAGACAACTTCTGCTTTCCACACTGCGACAAAATTTTTCTGGGGCAAGAAGATGCAAAGGTAGACCAGTTCTATACTAGGATGTGATGAAAGAGAAAAAATACAGGGAGGAAATAGAGACATAAACTAATATTCAGCTATACATATACAAGGATAGGTCAGAGATAAAGCCCAGATTAGCAATATTCAACAGGTGTTTAGGACATCAGATTTCTTTATGACAGGCCCTTAAGCTGGACACAGATGGTGTATAACCCAGCATCACCAATTTGCCCTAAGATGGGGCCAGCAGAAACCCATATGGCCATAAATATCCAATCGCCTTAAGTGGGCTAAAGTAAGGGAACAGATGACAATCATTCACCTCACACTGCAGCCCCCTTCCTAGGGGCTACCCTGGAACCATTTGTGATAATTCTATGGACGACTTTTGTTACCTTCAAAAATTAATAATCATATTTTTCCAGATAAGCATCTGCTCAATCACGCTCTATTAATTGCCTGTTATACACATTACCACAAAGTGGCTTTAAACCACAGAACTTTATTCTCCACAGTTCGGGAAGCTGGAAGTCTAAAATTAAGGTGTCAGCATGACCTCACTACTTCTGAAGCCTCTGGGGGAGAATCCTTCCCTCCCTCTTCCAGTTTCTGGTGCTGCCAGCAACTCTTGGTTTTCATTGGTTTGTGGATGCATCACTCCCAATCTCTGTCCCCATTGTACATGGCATTCTCCCTGTCTCCCTGTCTCTATGTTCATATTTCCCTCTGCTTATCAGGACACATGTCTTACTAGATTTAGTGTTCACCCTAAGCCAGTATGACCTCATCTTACCTTGATTACATCTACAAAGACTGGTTTCCCAATAGGGTCATATTCACAGATTCCAGGTGGACATGAATCCTGGGGGACACTCTTCAGCCCAGCACAGAAGCCACCTCTGGAAAGGTATCCACCTGGTATGTGTGGGCTGCTTGACCATACACACATGTTGGCAACTCAAAACTCTAGAAAAGAAGCCTCCCTTTGTCATGAACTGTATTGTCCAGCTTGCTGCAGCTGCCTGGGGCTACAGTTGTCTGGACACTAGAACAAGATGTAAGGGCAACTGACCCCTGATTTTAAAATCCAGAATGTCTCTTTTACCCTTGAATAGTGTGGAAACAATTCCCAACTGCAGATGGGAGGCAGAGCTACAGGACACCACAGGATCACAGACTGCACAGTGGTGAGGTGTTAAGAAAACCCCATCTCTCTTCCCTGTCATAACCCTGATGGGGAAGACTCAAAAAAGAGGACGTCACATGAGTGTCCCTGAAACCACAGAAGAAAACCAAAAGCCAATTTCCAGTTAGGGTGACCTCTGGAAGCAGGAAGCCATTCAAAAGCTAGCAAGAGTGTGAACACCAAACTCAAGATGTAAGGTACTTAAGGGAATTAGCCCCACTGGGGTCAACAGGATGACTCTGGGAATGCCTTTTCGCACCATTGCTTTGGCAGGTATGAAGAAGGGAGGGCAGCTGGTACGAGGTGTGGGATTGTACATCAATGGAGAAGCCAAGGGCAAGAAGGATACCCAGAGCAACTCCTCGAAGTTTTTTAATGGAATGCCTTTTCCAGTAAAGTCATTATGTTCAACTAATCAGTAGAGGTTACTATGATCAACTAATCAGTATTGGGGGAGATGACATATAGATTTTGCCATATGTTTATATTTGTCAAAATATGTATATCAGCTTACCCTCCTTTATTAAGATGTGGCAAAAAGTAGGGACACTAATTTCTGGAAAACTGCCATTCTTTTGCATTTAAAGTGGTATACTGGGATAAAGAAAAAGAAAAATGCTGTGATTGTTTTTCATTGCAAAATACATTTTTTCCTTCTCTGCCGCTGGCTTCTTAGTGATTGGTTCCTTCCCGCCCCACCTCCCTCTGTGAATCACAGTTCTGTTAAGACTTGAGCCTTCCATCTAACTTCAGTATTTTCCTCCTCACCGGCAGTTAGTCTTTTGGGACCCCAAATGCAATACTAACTGATTCAACAACCTCATAGTCATGCACCAAAAAAATTGATAGAAACATATTCACTAGATGTGAAATCATGTTACAATTTAATTCTTTCCTATTTTGCTGCCAGATGCTTCACGTAGTAAGGCTGGACTCAACAGCCTCGGCACGCATGAGACAGGATCTTTGGTAAGCCAGGCAAATTGAAATATATAATAAAGAGTTTCTTCCTTATTCAATCAAGAATAATGATAAGGGTGTAGTTTTCTGCTAATGTCCAAAAGCATGACTTTATTTGAATTCTCTGTAAGTGTCCAAAAGGAAATGCTCATGCAAATGAATATTATGTATTCCTGTTAAAATTTTTCAGCATAACTTTGGGGGAAATGTAAATTCCATAGATGAATCAAGTAATATAGCAACAAATATTTATTATGCATTTTTGTGCCCTAAGCACTACACTACTATGCCTGTTTATGAAACAAGACTTGTAAAAATTATACAACCATGTCTAAACCCACAAGAAGTAATTTTTTTAAATTGCATTAAATGGTAACTAGCATGGAGGCAATGGAAGAAATCACAAAAGAAAGAGATAGATAGATTTTACTGCATGAAAATGTAAGACCTCTGTTTCTCAAGATATAAGCCAATTTATAAGGCTTATATTTATATAATTACATAATTATATGTATATATATTAATTATATAAATATAAGATATACAAATATAAACCAAAGTGCAAATATATATGTATACAAACCAAAGATTATGTCTTTGATACATGATGAAGTTGTATAATATAATAAGACACTGAGAATCCAGTATGTAAATGGCTCACAAACATGACATTCACAAATGAGGACATAGAATAGTTTATAAATACTTGAAAAAATTAACCTCAGTAGTAAATCAAAGAAATGAAAATTAAAACAACCACGACTACGAAAAACAACTTACCAGTTTAGCCAAGACATATTTAATGATAACTGAGAAGATACGATCTATTTTTGTATGAATCTTTGAAGTAAATAAAAATAATAAATTACCCCTTTACTCTCCAAGTACAACAAAATGAAAGGGAAAATCCACATCAATAAATAACAGAAGAGAGAATCTCTGAGGAAAAATAAGCTGTTAATTAATAGAGTTAGAGAACTGCAGATTTGAATGAAGGCAGATTGTAGTCTGGGGAGCTGTTCCATCTCCTGAGAAATTAGGGAACAATTTTGGCTATGGGGAGCTAGAAAAAACATAGGGGACATGGAATAGGTTTTGTGTTATATTTAACAAGATTTTCAACGACATCCTTACAGCTGACATAACTGTAAGTTTCAAATGTATATTAGCCATCAATATGGGCTATGATTATCATGCCAAAATTGCTGTAAGCAGTTTGGCAGAGACCCACTACTAGGAGGTTTGGGCACCCAGCTCTCTGCTGATGTGACTTAACCTGGTGGATTTTAGCATATCAGAAGGAACTGATGGACTGCATATTCTTCAAAAATCCCCCCAACTGAGTTTCTAAAAAAATGCCAAGTGCAGTGGCTCACACCTCTAATGGCAGCACTTTGGGAGGCCAAGGCGGGAGGATCACTTGACCTCAGGAGTTCGAGACCAGTCTGGGCAATATAATAAGACCTCATGTCTACTAAAAATCAAAAACATCATCTAGGTGGGGTGGTGTGTACCTGTAGTCCCAGCTACTCAGGAGACTGAGGCAGGAGGATTGCTGGAGCCCAGGAGGTCAAGGCTGCAGTGAGCTGTGATCATGCTACTGCACTCCAGCCTGGGAGAAAGAGTAAGACCCTATTTCAAAAAAAAAAAAAAAAAATTACATGACAACTGTATTAAGATAGTCTGTTTTGTTCATTAGACATAAACCTATGTGCCTTAACAATCATGCTGGGGGTAAAACTGACAGCTCTTCTGGAAACTGTGGAGCTTATTGAATATTCATGCTTGACAGGAAAGCATGGCTTCCCACTAACAAGATAAGGCCAGGCATAACTGTAGGTAAAACTAAGAGTCTCCTTAAAGTAGTGGGAATCATAAAAACAAATGAACATCCAAGAACCCAGAGTTCTACTCCTCTACTTATGTTCACAAAAGCCTAGTAAACTTTTAAAGTGGATGTAAATATAACTTAACTTGCTCAAAGAAAATGTCAACGATGCACACATAGGACACCTTCATTAGAAGTAATACTATACACTGTCCTAAAGAAGCTATGATACGGTTTGGCACTGTGTCCCCACCCAAATCTCATGTTGAACCGTAATCCCCAATGTTGAAGAAGGGCCCTGGTGGGAGGTGATTGAATAATGGAGGCAGATTCCCCCTTGCTGTTCTCATGACAGTGAGTTCTCATGAGATCTGCTTGTTAGAAAGTATGTAGCACTTCCCCCTTTGCTCTCGCTCTTTCTCCTGCCAGGCATGTAAAGATGTGCCTGCTTCCCCTTCACCTTCCACGATGATTGTAATTTTCCTGAGGCCTCTCCAGAAGCAGAAGCCTATAAAACCCACAGAAACGTAAGTCAATTAAACCTCTTTTCTTTATAAATTAGAGTCTCAGGTTGTTATTTACAATGTAAGAATGGACTAATATAGAAAATTGGTACCAGAGAAGTGGGACATTACTATAAAAACACCTTAAAATGTGGAAGCAGCCTTGTAACTGGGTAATGGGCAGAGGTTGGAACAATTTGGAGGCATCAGAAGAAGATAGGAAGATGAGGGAAGATTTGGAACTTTCTAGAGACTTGTCGAATGGTTGTAATCGAAACACTGATAGTGATATGGACAGTAAAGTCTAGCCAAATGTGGTCTCAGATGGAGATAAGAAATTTATTGGGAACTGGAGTAAAGGTCACTCTATACTTTAGCAAAGAGACTGGTGGCATTGTGCCCCTGCTCTAGAGATCTATGAAACTTTTAATGTAAGAGAAGATTTAAGGTATCTCGTAGAAAAAATTTCTGCTCTAGAGATCTACGGAACTTTGAATGTCAGAAAAGATTTAAGATATCTGGTAGAAGAAATTTCTAAGCAGCAAAGCATTCAAGAGCTAGTCTGGTTGCTTCTAACAGTGTACACTCATACGTGTTCACAAAGAGATGGTCTGAAATTGGAACTCATATTTAGAAGAGAAGCAGAGCATTAAAGTTCAAACAATTTATGGCCTGACCATGTAGTAGAAAAGAAAAAGCCATTTTCTGGGGACGAATTCAAGCCTGCTGCAAAAATTTGCACAAGTAAAGAGGAGCTAAATGTTAATAGCCAAGAAAACGGGGAAAAAAATGCCTCCAAGGCATTTCAGAGACCATTGTGGCAGCCCCTCCCATTACAGGCCTGGAGCCCTGGGAGAGGAAAATGATTTTGTGGGCCAGGTCCAGGGCCCAGCTGCTCTGTGCAGCCTTGGGATATGGTGCCCTGTGTCCCAGCCACCCCAGCTCCAGCCATGGCTAAAAGGGCCTCAGGTAAGTCTCCGACCATTGCTCCAGAGGGTGCAAGTCAGAGGCTGCCAAGGGTTCTACGTGGTGTTAAGCCTGCAGGTGCATAGAGGGCAAGAGCTGAGGCTTGGGAGTGTCCACCTAGATTTCAAAGGATGTATGGAAATGCCTGTATGTACAGGCAAAGTAGGCTACGGGGTAGAGCCCTCGTGGATAACCTCTATTAGGGCACTATGGAGGGGAAATGTGAGGTTGGAGCCCCTACACAGAGTCCCCACTGGGGAACTGCTTAGTGGAGCTGTAAGAAGAGGGCCACCATCCTCCAGACCCCAGAATAGTAGATCCACCAACATCTTGCACCATGCACCTGAAAAAGCTGCAGGCACTCAACACCAGCCCTTGAGAGAAGCCATGGGAGCTGAGCTGTGCAGAGCCAGAGGGCAGATGTGCCCAAGGCCTAGGGAGCCCACTCCTTGCATTAGTGTGGCCTGGATATGTGAGTCATGGAATCAAAGGAGACTATTTTGAACCTTTAAGATTTAATGACTGCCCTGCTGGGTTATAGACTTGCATGGGGCCTGTAGTTCCTTGTTTAGGCCAGTTTCTCCATTTTGAAATGGGAACATTTACCTAATGCCTGCACCCTTATTGTATCTTGGAAGTAACGAAATTGTTTTTAATTTTACAGGTTCATAGGCAGAAGGGACATGCCTTGTCTCAGAGAAGAGTGAACTTGGACTTTTGAGTTCATGCTAGAAGAGTTAAGACTTTAGGTGACTGTTGGGAGGCATGATTGTGTTTTGAAATGTGAGAAGGACATGAGATTTTGGAGGGGCTGAGGTAGAATGATGTAATTTTGCTGTGTGTCTCCACCAAAATTTCATATCAAATTGTAATCCCCAATGTTGGGGCAGGGATCTGGTGGGAGGTGATTGGATAATGGGAGCGGATTTCCCTCTTGCTGTTCCCATGATAGTGAGTGAGTTCTCATGAGATCTGCTTGTTTGAAAGTGTGTGGCACTTCCCCCTTTGCTCTCTCTCTTTCTCCTGCTGGACATATGAATATGTGCCTGCTTCCCCTTCACCTTCTGCCATGATTATAAGTTTCCTGAGGCCTCTCCAGAGGCAGAAGCCTGCACACCCCACAGAATCAGGAGCCAATTAAACCTCTTTTCTTTATAAATTACCCAGTCTCAGGTAGTTCTTTGTAGCAATGCAAAAACAGATTTATACAAGCTATAAAGTGAACATTTTAGTAGATGAAATACTTGTTATTTTTTGAGAACTAATTAAACATTGGAGAATGTGTACACAGAAGAGTAACAGTGGTTTTAGAATATTGATATGTAGCCCTCCTAGCAATAATTATGGTCATTATCTGACTTTTGGGGGCACTCTCAGTTCAAGATAATACAAGCTTAACATCATGAAAGGTTTTCTGTCTTCTAAACGGGAAAGGGTGTTATCTAGCTTACTGAAAAGTGTTATATGCTCATATTATCAAAAACAAACAAATTCTAGGGAACTCTTACACACTGCTGGTGGAAATGTAAATTAGTACAGCCATTATTAAAAACAGTATGGAGATGCCTTAAAAAGGTAAAAATAGAGCTACCTACCATTTAATCCTGTAAATCCACTAATGGATATATATCCAAAGAAATTTAAATCCAAAGGAATTGATACATTGAAAAGATATCTGCAGTCCTAGTGAAGCACCACTCACAATAGCCAAGAGATTGAATCAACCAAATTGTTCATCAACTGATGAATGGATACAGAAAATGTGGTACATATAAAAAATGGAATAGTATTTGGCTATAAAAAAGAATGAAATCCTGTCATTTGTGGCAATATGGATGAACCTGGAGGACATTGTATTAAGTAAAATAAACCAGACACAGCAAGATAAATACCATATGATCTAATTCATGTGGACTCTTAGAAAGTTAAGTTCATAGACATAGAGAGTAAAATAGTGATTACCAGAGGCTGGGGCAGAAAGTGGAGAGGTAGTAATGAGGGGGATTGTTCAGTGGCTAAAAAATAAGTTAAAAATAAGAAAGAATAAGTTCTAGTGTTCTATTACATAGAGGGATAACTATAGCTAACAACAATGTATTGTGTATTTCAAGACAGCTAGGAAAGAGGATCTCAAAAGTTATTACCACAAAGAAATGACAAAGGTTTGAGATGACTGACATACTACCTACCCTGATTTGCTTATTACACAATGTGTGCATATATTAATACCTCACAGTCTACCGCATAAACATATGTAATTATTATTATAAATGAAATTTTTTAAATAAAAAATAATAAAATAAACAGAAAGTAGAATAAAGGTTACCAGGGCCAGGGGATGGGGAAAAGGAGAAGTGTTATTTAATGTGTAGAGTTTTGAATGAGAATGATGAAAAACTCTTGGATATAGACAGTGCTGTTGCTTAGGCAACACTATGAATGTATTTAATGACACTGAATTGTAAAATTATGAGTGACTAAAATGATAAATATTACATCATGTGTATCTTACTACAATTTTTTAAATCTGGGAGGAAAAGTAGTATATGCTCTTTAAGAAGCTAATTTAAAAGGCACCAGAAAGCATTTTTTTTAACACACACAAAAAAATTGCATTTCTATCAGACAGGATTCCTTAGCCTGTTTGAATATGACTATGGGTTCATATTTATGCAGTTCATGCAGTTTAGACCAAAACTTACAAAATCAAACCCTGAGGAAAAGTCAATAAAAGCCCTGTCCAATAAACAAATGAGCCTGTAATTTTAGAGGATAAAATGTGTACTAATTTTTAAAATAGGATAAACTACATTTTGGGTTTATCCAGGATAAACAATTTGTTGAGAATAGAATTATGCCATTGAGTAATTCTACAAAAGCTTTAGAGACATGTCTGTTCATATCCTTTGCCCACTTTTTGATGGGGTTGTTTGTTTTTTTTCTTATAAATTTGTTTGAGTTCTTTGTAGGTTCTGGATATTAGCCCTTTGTCAGATGAGTAGATTGCAAAAATTTTCTCCCATTCTGTAGGTTGCCTGTTCACTCTGATGGTAGTTTCTTTTGCTGTGCAGAAGCTCTTTAGTTTAATTAGATCACATTTGTCAATGTTGACTTTTGTTGCCATTGCTTTTGGTGTTTAGACATGCAGTCCTTACCCATGCCTATGTCCTGAATGGTATTACCTAGGTTTTCTTCTAGGGTGTTAATGGTATTAGGTCTAACATTTAAGTCTCTAATCCATCTTGAATTAATTTTCATATAAGGAGTAAGGAAAGGATCCAGTTTCAGCTTTCTACTTATGGCTAGCCAATTTTCCCAGCACCATTTATTAAATAGGGAATCCTTCCCCTATTTCCTGTTTTTCTCAAGTTTGTCAAAGATCAGATGGCTGCAGATGTGTGGTATTATTTCTGAGGGCTCTGTTCTGTTCCACTGGTCTATATCTCTGTTTTGGTACCAGTACCATGCTGTTTTGGTTACCGTAGCCTTGTAGTATAGTTTGAAGTCAGGTAGCATGATGCCTCCAGCTTTGTTCTTTTGACTTAGGATTGTCTTGGCAATGCAGGGTCTTTTTTGGTTCCATATGAACTTTAAAGCAGTTTTTTCCAATTCTGTGAAGAAAGTCATTGGTAGCTTGATGGGGATGGCATTGAATCTATAAATGACCTTGGGCAGTATGGCCATTTTCACGATATTGATTCTTCTTATCCATGAGCATGGTATATTCTTCTATTTGTTTGTGTCCTCTTTTATTTCACTGAGCAGTGGTTTGTAGTTCTCCTTGAAGAGGTCCTTTACATCCCTTGTAAGTTGGATTCCTAGGTATTTTATTCTCTTTGAAGCAATTGTGAATGGAAGTTCATTCATGATTTGGCTCTCTGTTTGTCTGTTACTGGTGTATAAGAATGCTTGTGATTTTTGCACATTAATTTTGTATCCTGAGACTTTGCTGAAGTTGCTTATCAGCTTAAGGAGATTTTGGGCTGAGACAATGGGGTTTTCTAAACATACAATCATGTCATCTGCAAACGGGGACAATTTGACTTCTTCTTTTCCTAACTGAATACCCTTTATTTCTTTCTCTTGCCTGATTGCCCTAGCCAGAACTTCCAACACTATGTTGAATAGGAGTGGTGAGAGAGGGCATCCCTGTCTTGTGCCAGTTTTCAAAGGGAATGCTTCCAGTTTTTGCCCATTCAGTATGATATTGGCTGTGGGTTTGTCATAAATAGCTCTTATTATTTTGAGACACGTTCCATCAATACCGAATTTACTGAGAGATTTTAGCATGAAGGGCTCAAAAGAAGACATTCATACAGCCAACAGACACATGAAAAAATGCTCGTCATCACTGGTCATCAGAGAAATGCAAATCAAAACCACAATCAGATACCATCTTACACCAGTCAGAATGGCAATCATTAAAAAGTCAGGAAACAACAGGTGCTGGAGAGGATGTGGAGAAATAGGAACACTTTTACACTGTTGGTGGGATTGTAAACTAGTTCAACCATTATGGAAAACAGTATGGCAATTCCTCAAGGATCTAGAACTAGATGTACCATATGACCCAGCCATCCCACTACTGGGTATATACCCAAAGGATTATAAATTATTCTACTACAAAGACACATGTACACGTATGTTTATTGCGGCACTATTCACAATAGCAAAGACTTGGAATCAACCCAAATGTCCATCTGTGACAGACTGGATTAAGAAAATGTGGCACATATACACCATGGAATACTATGCCGCCATAAAAAAGAATAAGTTCGTGTCCTTTGTAGGGACATGGATGCAGCTGCAAACCATCATTCTCAGCAAACTTCCAAGAACAGACAACCAAACACCGCATGTTCTCACTCATAGGTGGGAATTGAACAATGAGATCACTTGGACTCTGGAAGGGGAACATCACATACCAGGGCCTATTATGGGGAGGCGGGAGCGGGGAGGGATGGCATTGGGAGTTATAACTGATGTAAATGATGAGTTGATGGGTGCTGACGAGTTGATGGGTGCAGCACACCAACATGGCACATGTATACATATGTAACAAACCTGCACATTGTGCACATGTACCCTAGAACTTAAAGTATAATAAAAAAATTAATATATAAATAAATAAATAAAAAGCTCTAGAGACAAAACATTAGCTTCTCCTGAGAACATTATTATACTGGATTTTCTCATCAGCAGGATGAGAAAAGGATCTCCAACTGTGCATATCCACAACAAAGCTCCTTACCTCTTCACCTTTACCTCCAAATATCCTCCTCCATCTTTCACATCTCAGGATACCATGTCAACATGCCCATAGTTGTTTAGGCCAAAAGTCTACTATCCTATCCTCACACCCCATATCCAATACCCCAGCAAATCCTGTTGGCTCTGCCTTAAAAATCTCCTATGGTCTGAATGTTTGTTCTCCACAAAATCCATATGTTGAAATCCTAACCTCCAAGATGGTGAAACTAGAAGGTGGGGGCTTTGGAAGGTGATTAGGTTATTGGAGAGGTACCCTCATGAGTGGGATCAGTGCCTTATAAAAGAAGCTAGAGAGGGACTCCTGACCCCCTCTGCCATGTGAGGTTAGAGTAAGAAGACAGCTGCCCTATAAGAAAGTGGTCCCTCACCAGATATAGAATCTGCTGGTGCCTTAATGTTAGATTCCCCAGCCTCCAGAACTGTAAGAAATAAATTTCTGTTGTTCATAAGCCACTAAGTCTACAATATTTTTGTTATAGCAGCCTGAGAAGACAAAGACAATACCTAACCAAAACCCAACATTTCCTTATCACTTCTGCCCCTCCCATCCTAGTCCAAGATACCAACTATTCTCACCCAGACTGTGAAATATTAATAAGTAGCCTCCTAACTACACTTCTTGCTCCATTCTTGTCTACTTTCAGATAAAACGATACATAGTTCCCAGAAAAACTTTTTTGTTTTGAGACATAGTCTCACTCTGTTGCCTAGGCTGGAGTGTAGTGGCATGATCTTGGATCACTGCAACTGCCACCTGCTGGGTTCAGGTGATTCTCCTGCATCAGCTTCCCAAGTAACTGGAATTACAGGTGCACACCACCAAGTCTGGCTAATTTTTTAATTTTTAGTAGAGACAGGGTTTCGTCATTTGGGCCAGGCTGGTCTTGAACTCCTGCCCTCAAGTGATCCACCTGCCTTTACCTCCCAAAGTGCTGGGATTACGGGCATGAGCCACTGTGCCCAGCCCCAGAGAAACTTTTAAAAGCACAAATAAGATTGTGTCACTCTTTAGCCCACCAAATCCTCTGTGGCTTTCTATCCTCTCAGAATAAAATTCACACTTTTGACCATGACCTACTACAAAGACATACATGACACATAGCTGCCTAGAAATCTCTGTCCCTCATATCCAACTACTTGCTTATGTTAACTGCAATATTCTTCTCCAAGATATTCACCCAGCTCACCCTCAATTCATCTAAGTCTCCTCTCAAATCCTCCTTAAGAAGGACTTACACTTCTTAAGGATACACCTCCTTAAGAAGGTTGTATCCACCTACAATCACTATTTCATCACACTCTCTCACTTACCTTGCTTTGGATATTCTCATAGCCATTATCACTATTTTACATATGATTGTTACTGTTGTCTGTCTTCCCTGCTAGGACGTTAGTTCCATGAGTGCAGAGTCTTGGCTGTATTCATAGCTGTAGTCCAGCCTCTTGGAATGTACACAAAACACAGTCTCTACCTAATGAAATGTAGTTGAATGAATTAATGAGAAAGATAATTACAAAAAGTTGATGAAGTAACTTCAAGCCTTACTAGATTTTATCAACTAAAACCCATTCCACTTAAAAGAATGTGCTTTGGTTTAGAAAATAATGTAAACATAGATATTAAGACACTAAAATGTATATTACATCAATTTCATTACATTATGATCATATATTAGATTTTGTATATAATGCAATTAATATGTACAACATCAATTGCATTACACTCTTCAATATCCCATAGCTATTCCTTTACTTTTTATAATACTGGCCCACTTGAGTTAGAAAAATAAATGCTTATTTTTATCACTTTGACATAATGAAATGTTTATCCTTCTTGAATTCGGCATTTCAAATTCTGGGAATTTGCCTTAAGGGAAAGGAAGGCAAGCATTCAAAACTTGAGGGAAAACTTGAGGGAAAATATAAGGACAATGAAAAAAAAGTATGAACAATTTAAAAAGAAAACCTAACTAAACCAGAGATTTTAATCTCAATCTTCAATCACCTAAGACCTCCTAGAATATCAGATGTTTAAACTGGTTAGGGCACCCTCAACTGCTGAATCAATCCCTTGTCATTTTACAGAACCCGAATCAAAATGTTTTCCAATGGTAAATGTCTATATCTCTTTTCTTTTAAAATGTATGTATACATATATTGAATGTGAAATTAAGAAAATGTCAGAGAGAGTGAAGATACGAGGAAGGAAAACTTACAGAGATTTCTTTTTGCTGTTAAAAAGAAAAACAAAAATACAAAAGCTCTTCAGTGCATATTCCAGATGGACAGTGTCACAAATCTTAGAATCAGTTACTAATTGGTAATGCCTATCTTGGCTAAAGACTAACATACCAATATATCTAAAGTTATTTGATATTAGCCTATCAGTATATACTGATGGATCAGTGGAACAGAAGTGAGAGTCCAGAAATAGATCCTTATATTTATGGCCAATTGATTTTTGACAAAGGTGTCAAGCCAATTCAATGGGAAATGGATAGTCTTTTCAACAAATAGTTCTGGGACAATTAGATATCCATATGCAACATGGATTTAAATTTAGATCACTGCCTCACACCATACATAATAATTCACTCTAAATGGATCATAGACCTACATATAAGGGCTAAAATTAGAAAACTTTTAAACAATAGAATAAAGTCTTTATGACTTTCAGTTAGACAAAGAGTTCTTAGATGTGATGCCCAAAAATAGTAAAATAGACTTCATCAAAATTAAAATTATTTGCACTTAAAATGACATCATTAAGAAAGTGAAATGACAAGCCAACGACTAGGATATCCTGAAAATCATATATATGGCAAAGAACTTTTATCCAGAATATATAAAGAACTCATGTCACTGAAATGTTAGAAACCAGATATATATTTAGTCAAAAAAGTAATGCTGAAATGAATTTATAAAAAGTGTAAGACTTAGCTGGGTTTGAGTGACTCTCATACCTATAACTGCAGTGCTTTGAGAGACCAAGGTGGGGGGATTGCTTGAGGCCAGGAGTTCAAGACCAGCCTGGGAAACATCACAAGACCCAATCTCTACAATAAAAATGAAAATAAAATTAGCCAGGCCTGTCATTAGGTGCCTGTAGTCCCAGCTACTCAAGAGGCTAAAACAGGAGGATCACTTGAGCCCAAGAGTTTGAGGCTACAGTGAGCTACTATCACCACTGTGTCCCATCCTAGGTGACAGAGACTGTATCTCTGAAAAAAAAAGAAAAAAAAATTGCAGAACTGCCAGTATTCACAGGGACAATAATGAATGAATTAATTAATTACACTGAACACAGTTTGTATTTCTCTTGAAAGGAATTTTTATCTGCATCTTTATCAGTTTTCTATGAGCTAACTTTCATCTCCAAAGGTTTGTAAGGAATCTTAGTGATATGGTTTGGCTGTGTCCCCACCCAAATCTCATCTTGAATTGTAGTTCCCATAATCCCCACATGTGGTGGGAGGAACCTGGTGGGAGGTAACTGAATCATGAGGGTGGTTTCACCCATGCTATTCTCAGGATAGTAAGTTTTCACGAGATCTAGTGATTTTATAAGGGGCTACCCTTCTACTAATCTCTCATTCTTTTCCTTCCTGCCATCATGTGAAGAACATGTTTGCTCTTCCTTCTGCCATGATTGTAAGTTTCCTGAGGCTTTCCCAACCCTGTGAAACTGTGAGTCAATTAAATCTCTTTCATTTGTAAATTACCCAGCCTTGGGTATTTCATCATAGCAGCATGAGAATGGACTAATATAGTAAATTGATAATGCAGACAGTGGGGTGCTGCTATAAGAAGACCCGAAAATGTGGAAGCAACTTTAGAACTGGGTAACAGGCAGAGGTTGGAACAGTTTGGAGGGCTCAAAAGAAGACAAGAAAATGTGGGAAACTTGGTAGCTTCCTCGAGACTTGGAGAGCTCAGAAGACAGGAAGATGTCAGAAAGCTGGAAACTTTCTAGAGACTCGTTGAAAGGCTTTGACCAAAATGCTGAGAGTACTATGGACAATGAAGTCCAGGCTAAGGTGGTGTCAGGTGGAGATGAGAAACTTGTTGGGAACTAGAGCAAATGTCACCCTTGCTATGCTTTAACAAAGAGACTGGTGGCTTTTTGCCCCTGCCCTACAGATCTGTGGAACTTTGAATTTGAAAGAGGTGATTTTGAGTATCTGGTGGGAGAAATTTCTAAGCAGCAAAGCATTCAAGAGGTTACAAAGCAAACAAGTTTGGAAAATTTGCAGCTAATGCAGTAGAGAAGAAAAACCCATTTTCTGGGGAGAAATTCAAGCTGGCTGCATACATTTGCATAAGTAATGATGAGCCAAATGTTAATCACCAAGACAATGGGGAAAATGTCTTAGGGCATGTGAGAGCCCTGCACAGCAGCCCCTCCCATCACAGGCCTGGAGGCCTAGGGGGGAAAAATGGTTTCCTGAGTCAGACCAAGAGCCCCCCTGCTCTGTGCAGTTTTGGGAATATATGCAGCCTTGGGACATGGTGCCCTGAATCCCAGCTGCTCAGCCCCAGCCATAGCTAAAATGGGCCAATATAGAACTGAGGCTGTTGCTTCAGAGGGTGCAAACCCCAAGCCTTGGCAACTTCCACATGGTGTTTTTTCTGCAGGTGCACAGAAGTCAAGAATCAAGATTTGGGAACCTCTGCCTAGATTTCAGAAGATGTACAGAAATGCCTGGATGTCCAGGCAGAAGTCTCCTGCAGGGGCAGAGCCCTCATGAAGAAACTCTGCTAGGGAAGTGGGGAAAAGAAATGTAGGATTGGAGTCCCCCAACAGAATCCCCACTGGGGCACTGCCTAGTGGAGTTGTGAGAAGAGGGCCACTGTCCTCCAGACTCCAAAATGGTAGACCCTCCAAGAGCTTGCACCATGCACCTGGAGAAGCCACAGACACTCAGCACCAGCCAATGAAAGCAGCCTGGAGGGAGGCTGTACCCTGCAAAGCCACAGAGGCAGAGCTGCCCAAGGTCATGGGAGCCCACCTCTTGCATCAGCATGACCTGGATGTGAATCATGACATCAAAAGAGATCATTTTGGAACTTTAAGGTTTAATGACTGCCCTATTGGATTTTTGATTTGCATCAGACCTGTAGCCCCTTTGTTTTGGCCAATTTCTCCCATTTGGAAAGGGCGTATTTACCCAATACTGGTATCACTATTGTATCTAGTAAGTAACTAACTTGCTTTAGATTTTACAGGCTCATAGGCAGAAGGGACTTGCCAATCTCAGGTGAGATTTTGGACTTGGACTTTGGGTTAATACTAGAATAAGCTAAGACTTTAGGAGACTGTTGGAAACACATGATTGTTTTGAAATGTGAGAACATGAGATTTGGGAGGGGCCAGACATGGTATGATATGGTTTGGCTGTGCCCCCACTGAAATCTCATCTTGAATTGTAGTTCCCATAATACCCACATGCGGTAGGAGGCACCTGGTGGGAGGTAATTGAATCATGGAGGCAGTTTCCCCCATGCTATTCTCATGATAGTAAGTTCTCAGAAGATTTGATGGTTTTATAAGGGATTTCCCCCTTCCCTCATCTCTCATTCTTCTCCTTCCTGCCAAGAGAAGAAAGATGTGTTTGCTTCCCCTTCTGCCATGATTGTAAGTTTCCTGAGACCTCCCCAGCACTCCACAACTATCAGTCAATTAAACCTCTTTCCTTTATAAATTACCCAGTCTCAGGCAGTTCTTTACAGCAGTGTGAGAACAGACTAATGCACTTAGTCAAAGGCAAATACAAGCAGAGAAACTCAGATGGAGGGTAGATCAAGACAACCGCTAAATTTCAAAGTCTCTTACAATCTTTTATACACCCTTATGAGACTCTTATGGCAAAAATAGTACTTAAATATTGAATATGTCCGAAGGAAATTCACTTGTTGTTGAACATTTTCCCAAAGTCTTCTCAATGTTAAAAAATGCCCATTGTGGCAGGTTGGATAAAGAAAATGTGGCACATATATACCATGGAATACTATGCAGCCATAAAAAAGAATGAGATCATGTTCTTTGCAGGAACACACACAGATGGAGCTGGAGGCCATTAACCTTAGCAAACTAACACAGGAACATAAAATCAAATACCACACGTTCTCACTTAAAAGGGGGAGCTATATGATGAGAACACATGGATGTATACAGGGGAACAATACACACTGAGGCCTATCGGAGGGTAGAGGATGGAAGATGGGAAGAGGGAAAGGGTCACGAAATATAACTGTTGGGTACTAGGCTCAGTACCTGGGTAATGAAATAATCTGCATAACAAACCCTCGTGACATGAGTTTACCTATAAAACAAACCTACACACGTACCCCTAAAACTAAAATAAAAATTGTTTTAAAAAAGTATTCTTCCAAACTCTGGAAGTTGATTCAGTTCTAACCTTGCCCCAGAAACATAAATCTAGCTGAGAATAGGGCTTGGCAATATGGTTTCGTGAAAAGTACTCCTCTGTGTTGTAACTTACAATACCAGAAATCGAATGCAGGGCTTCTCTGTGCCAGGGAAGCTGCCACAGGATCCCATCAACATCATACTGAGTCATCATCTGCAGTGATGGACGCATATAATCATAGTGCTGTCACAAATACTATCTAATTTAATGCTGATGGAGTCACTGTATTGAGCAGTGAGACCTCTCCACTCACAACATCTATGCTTGTTAAATTTCACTAATGAAGAATTTTGGACTGGACTAGGGAAGGTCCAGTCTTTCAGCACAGAAAGACTAAACTGCCTGACCTTCCTTAATCCAGCATTTGCCCCTGGATTAAAGTGAACATCTGCTTTGGAAAATCAGAGGCTATTTCTCCTTAAGGGAGGCAAGCCAAAGTCCCAGTTTAGAGTGTAAACTATGATTGCCTCTGTTGGGCTAGGCCTAAACAATGAACCAGGGCTCTGATTCAGCAAAGCCTCCACTTGGGGACTTCACCAGATAACTTGTCTGTTCATAGGACGAGAGTCAGAGTAACCTACCTTGGTGCAAGCCTGGACTTTAAAGACTTGAAGTGATGGTGAGGTCAAGAATCGGGACCATCCTGGCCAACATGGTGAAACCCCGTCTCTACTAACAATACAAAAATTAGCCAGGTGTGGTGGTGTGTGCCTGTAGTCCCTGCTACTTGGGAGACTGAGGCAGGAGAATCACTTGAACCTGGGAGGCAGAGTGAGCCGAGATCGCACCCCTGCACTCCAGCCTGGAGACAGAGCATTGCTCTGTCTCAAAAAAAAAAAAAAACTTGAAGTGATGGAATAGATATAGTAAAGCACTGCCAACTTTCCTATATATGTATAATGGCAATAAAACACACTAATTATGATGATTATCATTTTGTATTCATCAGATATAGTTCAGGTTTTACTTACAAATGAAAACTGATCAGTGATCTGAAGTTCTTCATTAGTGAAATTTAACAAGCATAGATGTTTTGAGTGGAGAGATCTCACTGCTCACTACAGTAGCTCCACCAACATTAAATTAGATAGTATTTTTAAGAGCACTCTGATCATGTAAACATGTCATACTGTGCTGTTAACCATACTCGCCTGATAGACCAATCCCAGTAAGACACTGGAGGACATGGTTTGTTGCTAATGCAGCATCATTTCCTTTATGTAGCTAGGTCATCGATCAGTTCAAAACTTTCTGCAATAGAGGAAGTGATACCTGTGGCTATTCTAAACTGCTTATGACAGGGAAACCAATCTAGCTCAAGACTAAATAAATAACACATGACCATCCTGGTGATCAAATGAGCTGTAGTAAGAATATGAGTTCCTGGGTCAAAGAAATCCATAGTATCTCCATAAAATATAGCAAAAATTACAGACTGGTCCCAGAACCTTTCATATCCTAAGCTTCTTCTCTAAGAAGCTCTTTTTCAAAGTCTCTATTGAAGACTTTTTCAAAGTCTTTTTCCAGAGATGAAGCAGAACACGCTGACATAGACAATTTGACAAAAGCATTTTAATGCTTCTGTATTAATGCAGTTGCATAAAAATGAACATGACAAAATGTTAAAAGCACAATTTTTTTACTCAATAACGTGAATAACAGAAATCGAGCTCTACTCCATTCCTGACCCCCTCCTCTGCTCCACCCCAGGGGACATATCCAGTAATAGGCTAAGAATCAAGGATAGAGTGGTAATATCTGTTTTTCACATTACTTAGAACATTTTTTAAAGCAGAATATTTCATGAGGTTTATTTAAGGAGGCTAAAAATATCTCCAAAAAGCCACATTCTAATGTTATATAGCTAGCCATAGAACATGACCCACTTCCACTCTATCAGGGACTGAATCACAGAATTTCAGGATGAGATAGTAAATCAATATTCACCTTGCAACTTTTCTGTAACTTGCTTAGTGGACAAGGGACAGGACATGTGAATTTGGTGAAAGATCCTGATTCAGCACTGAAGACAACATCATCCGAGTTGAATGCCTTGTGATTGGATGAAACAATATCACCTGCCATAGGCTAAAAAAGGCTTATCTGATAAAGCACGGGATTCTGATATTCAAAGGTGATTAAGGAAGTCAGAGCATGTTAAATATTAAGCACTTCTTGGAATGTGAACACTGTGCTAGAGATTGCTGCATCATAGGAAATGAATCTTCAGAGAACCTCAAGGTCTTTGACTGTAACACTACGGAAGCACAAAAACGTCAAAGTATCTAAATGAGTTCCAGAACCAACACTGAAAGGAAACATGACTGCTTGAGGGCACGCCTCACATCCCCAGATGTTTTCTATTCAGGCTCCAATCCCATTGCCCTCCAACACCATCAGCTCCTGGGGAAATACAGTTAAATCTGTCATCTTGACAACCTTCAAATGAAGACTCTCCTTTGACTTTGTATTTGTTCTTATTGGAAAATTTTACTCTTCCTCCTCCATAATAGTATCAGATTTCTCTGATTCTTCCTGATGCAGCCACAAATGCCTAGTCTATGTATTCTATAAATATTTGTTCAGGACCTACTATGTGCCAGCACTCTTTTAGGGACTAGAGAGGTAGATGCGGTCACTAGCAGGCCTTGACACAACTTAAACCCTGATTTCAGCAATATTCGACTTTGCTGACTTTGAAGTCCGTGGTATCTCTTCACAATACTGGGATAGTCTTTTTCGCCTGCCACTGGTACTGTGTAACTCATATCCCTCTAGCCTGCAAGAATTTCCACTCCTAGAGCATCTGATTGCCCCTTACTAAACAGGAATGGTCAATCTTATTAGTTTCTATTTCAGGAATTTCCATCTCAACTATCAGCCAGTATAGCCATCTCCAATCCTCTGTGTACCACATTCAACTTACTGCCCACCTTCTCGGATAAACCCATTCCAATCTTACATCACCATGGTCTCTATTAAAGCATTATAAAATAGTATATATTGTTATATTATTATTTATAAATAACCCAAATAATACCATATGCCTCTCCACTTGTGGCTCTGAACATCAAGAAATACTTGTCTTCCACCTTTGCCTCATTCAAATACCCTCCATATCTTCATCCTCCTTTTTCTTCTTCTCCCCCTGCTCCTCCTCCTTTCTCTCCTCCTTCCAAAATGTTTTCAAAGCCCAAATTCCCTATAAAGATTTTTCACTACCTCTAGAATTAACTTTTTAAAAAACAATGTTGTTATAGTATCAACATACTCCAAAATATAATAATCACCTTTTGAAAACCAATTGTGTGCATTTATACCTGAAAGGTATTCCCATGTTTCTGATAATTGAAATGCTTGTATTTATTACTCCACTCTATATTAGTGTAGGTAATCTAGGTAATCTCTTCTTTTTTTTTTTTTTTTGAGATGGGGTTCCAGGCTGGAGTGCAGTTTTGGTGCAATCTCGGCTCACTGCAGCAACATCCGCTTCCTGGGCTCAAGTGATTCTCATGCCTCAGCCTCCTGGGTAGCTGGGATTGCAGGTGCTCTCTACCAAGCCTGGCTAATTTTGTATTTTTAGTAGAGATGGGGTTTCACCATGTTGGCCAAGCTGGTCTCAAACTCCTGACCTCAAGTGATCCACCTGCCTCAGCCTCCCAAGGTGCTGGGATTACAGGCGTGAGTCACTGTGTCCATCTGATAATTTATTTTGCATAAGAGTACTTAGCAAATGGTCATTGATATTTGCTATTTGAATTACAATAAGATAATACTGTTCCACCACTTCTACAGAAGCTGATGACTTGGAAGATAAAAGAAAAAGAAATTAGCAAGTACAGATTTCTTATCTTGGTTTCATTTGGTATTAGATTGTTAGACTTAGGGAGAGGAGGGCTGGAGGGATCTTTTTGAGAAGCAATGGGTTCTTCCGTGTTTTTATTGGACAGAGGACTGCATCCAGAAAACTTAGCATGTAAGTCATGGATGTTCTCCTACGAATTGGCCCTGCACCCTTGAGAAACCACTCCACATCTCTGCAAGACAATTCTTCTCACAGGAAAAATGAAAGAGTTGGCTAGAAGGTTCTTTGATCCCCTCAGAGTACAACTGTTATTCATGGTTTTCCAAAAACTGTACAAATTACCTATAAAATTACCTAGGCAGAAAGGTATGCCTAGATCATAATCCCCTCACCTCCAATTTGTATTTATTGATATTCCAGGAGCTGGAAGATATTCCAAGGGCTTCAGGATATTTCACTGATAGTAAGCAGCAACAAAAAAGTAATATTAAAAAAAAAGGTATCCCTCATTACTAAACCTTGGTGCACACCCTAAGAACCATCTCAGACATTACTGCAGGCACTATTAAATGGGCAATGAATCACACTGCATTAAGTCCTTGGCAATACTAACAATGTAGAGAAACAATCTAAAACATTCAGGATCGTAAATATTCACAAAACATCACGTCATTATGACTTAAATTTATCCACAGGTAAATTGGACTAATTGGATGCAAATGAACATTGGGGAAATTAAAGGCCACTTAAAGTTTTCCCCTAGCCCTTACATAGGGTCAAAAAGGCAGCCCACATAAAGAGGGGAGTGGGCAGGTGCTGTACATCATAATCCTGGCTTTCAACCACAGGTGGGATTTAGAAGTACGAAGAGAAAGAATAAAACTCTTGTGTGGAGGATGGGACAATATAATAAAGGGGACCAGTCTCATCTAAATGGTGCTCTTCACCTGGGAATGCAGTAAGTTCCCTTAGTGCATTGGGCACAATCCATCCCCCCACCTGCAGTTAAAAGAATGCACGAGATACTGGCCCACACATTCTGTGAGCTTGCAGTCAAGTTGATGAGAAAATGAATCCATGCTCAACCCACAATTAGGAAAATGGTTACATGCTAAACTCTTAAGAGACTCGTGAATTCATATAAATTCAGAGAGAAAGAGAAAATAAATCCTACAGCCTGGAGTTATCAGATTTCCTGCAGAAACAATGGGGAGGTCAAGAAGTCCGTGTTGGAATTCTGACTCTGGCCATGCCCCTGGCTTTTTAGTGGCCTGTGTTGCCAGTATGATGGGAATGGACAGCTTCATGAAGCCCAGGAAGCTTCTACATTGCAAATGAAAAGACATGAATATACACAGTGAGTAAATTAACACTTTAAGTGCTTGTAGAAGAATAATGTCATTCTCGGTAATGGAGATATTGGGAACTAAGAAAGAAAAGGGTGGCAATTTTGCCATGAACAATTCCAATTTAGGATGGTTTTATTTGAGCAATAACACCGGGCTTTTCCTACAGTTAAGAGACACACTCAATTAGAAATGTACCCTGTGGGCATTCTGTGCAATTGCCATCCAAGAGACAAACTGCACTCAATCAGCACAGAAAGGACTGCTGCCGTTCATCAAGCTTACAGCTCAGCTCACCAGCCTAGTAAGAGCTCCATAAGGCACAGCATCTAAAACACAGGCAGATTCCATTAACAGTTGGGTCAGACACATAAAAATGTATTCATCTTTATAGCTATTTGTACTATGTAGAGTTGGAAAGAAGAAGAGCAGTGTTTGTTTTGAAGCCATTCTCCAACTATCTCTTTCCAGCTCCGTTCCCTGCTGACCATGGTAGCCTCCTAAAGGGCCCCCTCTTTTGCTCTCTCCAAATTCCCAAAGTTAGATTCTTCCTGCTGCTAGATTAAGCCCTAAAATATAACTGTGACTATGCCTCTCTCCACCCTGCTCAAAAGCCATACACTGTTCCCAGCCCTTCTTTATAAAGTCTAAATTCCTTCTCTCTGTGTTTCCTGTCTTCTTTTCCACTATTATCTCAGCCTGAAGCTCTGAAAACTGAATTACCCAGCACATCCCGCACTTATCTCCAAGTGTCAATCTTTGCCATGACCAGCCCCTCCCTGAAGTTGAATGCTCTTCCCCCATCTTCCCCAGCCCCATTAAAAAGGTTCTAGAAACATGTCCATGAATTTTCTGATATCTCTTCTTTTTAGAGATGGGACCTAGTTGCCCTCCTCTTGAATGTGGGATGGACTTAGTGACTCATTTCTAATGAATAGAATGAAGCAGACGTGATGAAAATGCCCTCAAACCTAGATGCTGCCTCCTCCGTATTATTTGTGTGCTTGCCGTCATTCTCTCTTTCTCTTTCTCTCTCTCACTGCTGGCTCTGGGAGAAGCCAGCTGCCAAGTCATGAGGACACTCAGGCAAGCCTATGGAGAGGCCCACATGGTTGCCCACAGAGCCCGCTTGGCAAGAGCCAGCAAAGAATTGAGGCCTCCTGCCAGGAGCCATGAGAGCAAGCCATTTGGAAGCAGATCCTCCACCCCCTTCAGGCCTTCAGATGACCGCTGGCCAAGAACTTGACTGCAACCTCATAAGAACCCTGAGCAGAACCCCCGGCTGAGCTGTTCCCAAGTTCCTGCCCTACGGAAACTGCAAAATAATAACTGTTTGTTGTTTTGAGCCACTGTGTTTGGGAGGTAATTTGTTACACAGCAATAGACAATTAACAGTAATAATAACTAGCTAATAGGTAAATATTACATGAACTGACTCATATCTAAATCCGAAGTACAATTTAACTGTCTCCTTCTCCATGGATCACTCCTAGCTCACCTGGGTAGAAATAGTGTCTAAAATCACATAAGGTTAAACTGTATCTCTCTTGTAGAATTTCATATCTCTATTATAGTGGCATGTATGACTTGCAAAATGTTCTGTCTTATTGGAAGTTAAGCTCCTTGAGGAAGTGGTCCCAAATTTTTCCTCTTGCTATCTCATCAGAGGAACTAGGTGCATTTTTTAAAAATGTGATAAATATTTATCGAGAAAATGAGCACCCAGATTTCAAATTAAAGTTTATTTCCTTGATTGAAATCCTATTTGTGTTTATTGTTATGATATTAGTTAAAAGTTCTATATGACTGGCCTGGTGCAGTGGCTCACGCCTGTAATCCCAGCACTTTGGGAGGCCGAAGCGGGTGGATCACGAGGTCAGGAGTTTGAGACCATCCTGGTCAGCATGGTGAAACCCCATCTCTAATAAAAATACAAAAAATTAGCCAGGCATGGTGGCGAGCGCCTGTAGTCTCAGTTACTTGGGAGGCTGAGGCAGGAGAATTGCTTGAATCTGGGAGGTGGAGGTTGCAGTGAGCCAAGATCGCGCCACTACACTCCAGCGTGAGAGATAGAGCGAGACTCCGTCTGAACAAAAGAAAAAAAGAAAAAAAGAAAAAAAAAAGAAGTTCTATGTGACTGCAGAAGCAAAATACCATATAAAAAGTGTCTTATCCCTTCATAACTTTCACAAAAGGAGAAAACTGCCCAGGGCATAATAACTAATGTATCCAATTTACAAGTTCATTAGGTAAGAGGAATTAAAATATAACCATGTTGGTGTTGGTCCTTGTACAAAGCTGATACAGAATTGAAAGTAGGGGCATGGAAATCAAGAGATGACTAGTTCCTAACCAGATAAGAAAGTCCTTGCCAAGTTTTCCTCCAACTGAAAACAGAAACTTCTCTTTTCACATTGTTTGTGAGCTGACATCATCTCCTAGACCATTTCCACTCTCCTTAGTGGAGCCTTCTCGAATTTGCTTTGTACAGTATTAACGAAGCATCAACAGCAGCATACGAAAAGTGAGTAAGTATTTTTGATCATTTGTATCTAAAGCCCAGGCCTCCAGTTTCCTCTGAGTAATGGAAAATGTGAAAATGGATTATGAATTGAGCATGAAATGTTCAGAGCATTTTGGCTTTTAAAAATGAAAGCACAAAAATCACTATGCTTTGCTGGAGCTCCCAAGATGTAATTGCGTAAAGGGAAGGATCTTTCCTGCCAGCCCTTGTCTTCGCCACTGGTAAAAGGAAAGGCTGTCAAAGCCCTTCTCTCTGCTGCCTTTGACATATTTCTAGAATGTCTATTATGAACCAATGTTCAGTGCCTGGTGGAGCTCAGATTCAGGCAGGAAGAGCCCGAGAAGACAAATCGTACCCAACTCTTTTTTTTTTTTTTTTTTGAGACGGAGTCTTGCTCTGTCACCCGGGCTGGAGTGCAGTGGCCGGATCTCAGCTCACTGCAAGCTCCGCCTTCTGGGTTTTACGCCATTCTCCTGCCTCAGCCTCCCGAGTAGCTGGGACTACAGGCGCCCGCCACCTCGCCAGGCTAGCTTTTTGTATTTTTTTTTAGTAGAGACGGGGTTTCACCGTGTTAGCCAGGATGGTCTCGATCTCCTGACCTCGTGATCCGCCCGTCCCGGCCTCCCAAAGTGCTGGGATTACAGGCTTGAGCCACCGTGCCCGGCCCCAACTCTTACACTATCAGATCTGATCCTTGATCTGAAGCAACCATAATAAACATATTGAGACATTTTGTACAGGGATAATTGTTTTCATTGTAAACCGGTATTCATTTACAGATTATTAGATACTGTGAAACTTTTATTTATGTGTGGATGATTATGCATTCTTGACACATAAGACATCACATCAGCTGTCTCCCTTCCCTTTCCCAAGCAACCAAGACAACAAAAAAACAGTGAGTTCCTGAGTTCCAGTCACTCCCATCTGGTTTTCCGATGTTAAGATAATATCATTCCGGCCGGGCGCGGTGGCTCAAGCCTGTAATCCTAGCACTTTGGGAGGCCGAGACGGGCGGATCACGAGGTCAGGAGATCGAGACCATCCTGGCTAACACAGTGAAACCCCGTCTCTACTAAAAAAATACAAAAAACTAGCCGGGCGTGGTGGCGGGCGCCTGTAGTCCCAGCTACTTGGGAGGCTGAGGCAGGAGAATGGCGTGAACCCAGGAGGCGGAGCTTGCAGTGAGCTGAGATCCGGCCACTGCACTCCAGCCTGGGCGACAGAGCGAGACTCCGTCTCAAAAAAAAAAAAAAAAAAAAAAAAAAAAAAAAAAAAAAAAAAAAAAAAGATAATATCATTCCATTCACAATGTTAATAAAGTAAAAAAAGAAAAGAAAAAGTGTCATAGTCTTCGTTTCCAAAGTACATCCTTAGAATTTTGACTACTATTGTTCCCACTCTGCTCCCAAAATGAGGATCACATTTTAAAAGACTGGAAGCCCTTTGAAGAATGTTATTCAGACTGTCAGGCGTTCGATTATAGAGCACCTCTGCATTATTTTCTACACTAGATACATGAAATAAAGATTTAGGCAATAATTCGAAGAATTTAATCAATGTTAGTCGTCAATAGAGGTCATTCAAGACAGTATAATTTTAGTCTTTGGTAGTAAATGCTTTCAGCCTGGATTTTCTAGATAAACAACTCTACATTTCTCTTTGTCAGTGTGAACGAAGCTTCAGGGGGAAGAGGGAGAACTTTACCTTCTTTCAAATTAGGCATACCTGCCATTCACCTTGTCACTCTTAATAGCATGTTATATCCAAACCAGACTAATGGATTGTCATGCAATGTTGTTATGAAATTTTTTATGAGTAGTGAAACTAGGTTCTCCCCACATCTGACATCTTGGTTCGTTTAATCAACACCACCTCAATCCCTGCTGAATTTTAACTGGCCAAAGAAGGTCATCAACAGCACAGCCATAGTTTAAAGCAATTCTTATCCTAATGCAACTTCCCCCAAATGGAAATGTGGCAAGCTACGACAACAGAAGTCCCAGCTAAGTCAAGAAGGAAGTCAAGAGGGAGAAAAAGATGCAGAGGAAATCCATAGCACTCTGTGAGGGAATTCGACCATCCTGTGGTTGTCTAGAAAACACTATGGGAAAGCGCATCTAATATACGGAGGAAGGTAAAAACAAATCCGGTTGTCACATGGGTCTTTTGATCACTTCTACAGAAATGACAATCACTACCAAGAAGGTGACTGGACATCCTGGCTGCCACAGAGAGGGCTGGCTTGTGCCCGCCATCCTGAATCAGTAACAGTGTCACCTTCCACTCTCAGAGATATTCCAGTTTGGACAACCAATTGTAGGGTCACCGTGATTTTTAGTTTATTACTATTTAGAGGGAAATAACAATGACATAATAAATACACGTATAATCTTAAAGAAAACTTTCCTTCTACTTCCTTCATTCTGGTATTCCTCAGTCTTGGTAAGACTATCCAACAAGTGTACTGTCATCAGCAACGTTAAACTTGACCCTTCTACTCCGGCTAAGAGAGAGTTTCTCTCTCTCTCTCTCTCTCTCTCTCTCTCTCTCTCTCTCTATCTCTCTCTCTCTCTCTCTCCACATGTACCACAATTTATTTCTGGTGCTGCCTTTACATATTTGCCCAAACCATCCCCCAAACAAGAATCACCTTTGCTTGCCAGCGTACTTTATCCAATACTAAGACCAAGACTCACTTTCTCATTTTGTCTTATGAATCCGACTTCATTCTACCTCACTGGGCACAGATCCTAGAGATAAAAGTGTATTATTTAATGTATATTATATGTATTTGCTCAGGCATAACTATTAATATAAATTGGGTGGAATATAGATACAAAGTGACAAAATGTACTGTCCAAGCTTGGGTGCACTTGAGGAAACTCCAGCTGCTGACCAGGAGCTCCACTGCCTGCTGACTAGAGAAGCTTGGAGACCACCTCCACCTGGGGGACTCACAGTACCCCACCCTTCTGCTTAAAGGGCACTGTTCCAGATGCAAAGAAAACTTGTTGGCCTCATTTTTCTCGTTTGTTTTTAATTTCCTTTATTTTCTGTAAACTTTTGTAAACCTTCTGGAATCCTTCTGCCACTAGGTGCAAAACGCATGAATATCAAGCACAGCTCTTGCCTACACAGATCATAACATTTTGGAGAATAGGGAAAATAAGAACCACATAGATGTAGTACAAAATATGATGTAGTAAGTACCATGAAATAGCTACGAAGTGTATTAAGGTTTTAAAAAAGAAAGAAATCACTTCCATTAAGGCAGGTATAAGACAAAGAACTAACAGTGGATAGAATTAAAATTGTGTCATCTTGGGGTTATATAATAAGGTTACATACATGGTAGAAATGTTGAGAGGGAGGGACAGGCAGTCCAGGTGGGAACAGCATAAATAAAGTTATGGGGATTAGAAAATGGAGAGCACGATTGAAATAAAATAGTCATTCTAATGAGCAGAATGACTATTTAGGAATAAGACATGGCCTGTCTAAAAAGGGTAGATTTCTTATTTGCTTAATGTATCTGGGGAGATAGAGTTAAGAAAGAAAAATGTCTATATTCACAGCATGTGTGTGTATGTGAGTGTACCTATGATTTTATTGAAAAGGTACATGATTATTAAATACTCATTTACAAAATGTACAGATTAAATAGCCTCCTACCACACACATTTATACAATGGCTGCTTTCTGCTCAGATAAAATCAGCCAGGAGCTCCAAAGAGACCTACTCTATCAAAGATTCAAATTCCACGTGTGAGAACCAGGAAATGAGAGAGTCTCAGATCCACACTCCTGTGAAATTTTATAAGTGCATGTTTGGCAGCTCTGATCTAAGGCTCATGCTGCCTGACTCAGATCAAGCTGCATTTGTGAATCCAGTGCTGGAGGGAAGGGGAGCTTGGGAGAAGCAATTCCTGGGTTGCAGCTGAGACATCCTGCATTCAGTGACAGAGCCTCACTTTTCCCCACTGTAAGTCTCAGTCAGTTTGATTGATGCACAGAACTGTTCCTCTCCCTCCTCCCTGGGGAAGGAAGGCAAGATGAAGTGCAATATTGCAGAGATAAAAGTGGTTTTATACACATCATCTTAATTCTCAATGATGGAGAAAGAAGAAAAAGAACAGAAATTCTAAGTAGCAGAGAAAGGTTCAAGGTTAATTTGATTGGCAATATATGAAATGCCACTTACCTCAGGCCATTTCAAATTGCCCCTCCTTCTCTCCACAATGAATGAAATGATTCTTTCCAAAGACAGGGGGATCAACAGATAATGGCTGCTATTACATATTCATATACCACTTTGCATTCTGCAGCTTACTTGGCAGGAATTCTTACAAGTCTCTGTTCGGAGATGCCCTGTCAGGGAGGTGAGGCTGGGATTCAGTGAGCTCTCACAGGCACTTTTCAGTGGACAGAAGGACAGAGACGGGACAGTATGTAGGGGTTGCCTGGAAGAGACCACACCTGGGCTGCACAGGTGATCTGTGCCTCCACTTTGCCTTCATTGCCAGGCCCACTCAGTCCATGCTTGGGGGCTCACTTTCCAAAGACAGGGTACTTTATTTAAGACCATGCTTTGTAACCGATAGTCTTAACAACAAGTACGTCTCAGTACTAGCACGAGGCTGAAAAAGAATTGTTTTGTGCTTTTAAAAAAAAGTGGTACCATCACAAACAAGATGAGGAAAAGAATATTAAAATAATAATAATGTGGAATAATTATCTTTCTATGTTAAGGATGATTTCCTCATCCTAGAGAAAGTAAGGAGAGGTTTGTAAGGAATTTTTAAAAAGAAAAAGAGGAAAAATTATATTACGAGTTTTTAAGAGTTGAGTTTCTGAGTTGTGATGCAACTGACTCACACTTCTTGGAGTCTAATCCTAATGTGATGAGGGTAAAATCAATTTAACCAATACTCATTCTCTCACTCACACAAGGAAAAAGCCTGGCAAGTTTTATTCCCATACAAGCCAGTTTAGGGCACAAAACAAAAGACACAGCCAGAGACAGGGTTCCTAAATACAGCTGGAGGGAAGTTGGAAAGAAAATATGGATGACTGAGTGCATGTTCATTGTACCCTGGAAAAAGAACATGAAGCCAAGGAATCATTAGCTTCATGTTTTTAACTCACTCTCTGTCTCTCTCTCTGTCTCTCTGTCTCTCTCTCTCTCTCTCTTCCCCCTTCCCCCCACCCCCGTCTCCCCAGTTATTTTGTGACATGGACAATTGCTGAATTGCTATTCATTATTAACTCTCTTCCTTCAAGGTCAGTGATTGCCCTGAATGTGATGACAGTGCTCAAGGTAACGCACAATTCAGATAAACCTTGAAATGTTGACCCATCATAAGTTCAGTGTAATTAAAAGGTGTGCCTATGCCCAAGCCAACTGTTTGAAACCTAATGTCTCTGCACTTACCCAGAATATCTGTCTGTGGATTTTCTTCATGGGTAATTTTTACAAAGCACTAAAAATCTGCATGAAATTAATGACCGCAAATTAGCTTGAGCAAATTGTTTAAATTAGTAACAGTTCTGATTTAAATTTAGGAAGAAAGGGGCTTTTTGTTTATTTACAGCTGGAGAATACAAGGTAAACTCAAATAATTTAAGATCAAACTTCTGCCCTGTTCGTGGAGTCGGGGGTCTGACATGCAGCGGTGGGTTTTGAAGAATGGTTCCTTGGAGTTATTCTGACCACAGCTGTTTTCAGTGCGATTGAGTTTTATTACTAATGGGATTGGTGCTCCTCAACATACAATGTAGAGAGAGAGAAAACATGATAGCGAGAGAGTGGAGGAGAGAGAGAGAAAGACATTTCCACTGAAACTACTCTAGAACAGTTTTACCACTCCCCTCTAAACATCACTCCAGGATGCCAGGATGCATGTTGGCAATTTATGTCTCACGGGGCACTCAAGTTCATCATTTCAGTGACAAGAAGCAAAATTCTTACTCTAAGAGAATACTTGATTCCTCCAAGTTTAGCAGGAAACCAAACTGAAATGGTTGAACTTGAACAAGGAAACATACTTAAGAACCAGGAATATGTCTGGATAAACTAAATTCATTTCAATAAACACCTGTCTCGGGGTTTATTCTTTAACATAATCAGAGTATCTAAAATACCTCTGTCACCCTGAATGGTAAAACCAAAAGTAAATGACAAAATAGATCTACGTTATGAAAGAAAAGCTTGCCCAAACATGTGGAACCAACCTAAATGTCCATCGACTAATGAGTGTATGAAGAAAATGTGGCATATACATACCACGGAATACTATTTAGCCTTTAAAAGGAATGAAATACTGTCTTTTGCAGCAACTCAGATGGAGCTGGAGGCCATTATTTTAAGTGAAGTAACACAGGAAGGGAAAACCAAAAACCATAGCTCTCACAAGTGGGAGCTAAGCTATGAGTATACAGAGTGATATTATGGACTTTAGAGACTCAGAAAGGAGAGGGTGGGAAGAGGGCTAAGGATAAAAACCACACATTAGGTACAATGTACACTACTCAGGTGATGAGTTCACTCAAATCTCACATTTCACCATTATATAATTCATCCATATAACAACAACAACAAAAAAAACATGGACCACAAAAGCTATTGAAATAAAACAACAAAAAGAAAAAAAGAAAAGCTTGTCCAGGTGATGACTAAAATGGTCTGCTGTTTTTTCCATCAGAGCTTGGAGACAGTGAAGGAAGCAGAGTAACATTGATCAAATCATTCCATAATCTCCAGTGTATGAGCTCAGTTCTAACAATATTGTGACCTTCCGGGCTATTCCCCAAACTTTAAAATACTGCTACTCATCTACAAAATGGAGATCCTAACACATACCTTCCAGGATTGTTGTGAGGATTAAATGAACATGAAGCTTAGCACCAGGGCTAGCAGGCAGGAAATGCACAAAGGATGAATGTTGTTGTTATTATTGTCACATCTGTAATTTTTTACTTTTTAGTACTTAGCGATAAATTGATTGTATTGGTAAACATGTATATTTGGCCACAATCCTTTTCTTCCACGCATCCAAAGAATACAAAAGCGATTATTTGGCAAAAAGTAAATAAATAAAGTATTTATTTATTTATTTATTTACTTATTTTGAGATGGAGTATTGCTCTGTTGCCCAGGCTGGAGTGCAGTGGCGCAATCTTCACTCACTGCAACCTCCGCCTCCTGGGTTCAAGCGATTCTCCTGCCTCAGCCTCCTGAGTAACTGGGATTATAAGCACCAACCAACATGCCCAACTAATTTTTGTATTTTTAGGGGAGACAGGGTTTCTCCATGTTGGCCAAACTCCTGACCTCTGGTGATCCACCTGCCTCAGATTCCCAAAGTGCTGGGATTATAGGTGTGAGCCACCACACCCAGCCCAAATAAACCTTTTAATTCAATGACTCTAAATAAGATCTCTCTCAAAGAGTACATGTTGAATGCCTCCTACAATCCAGGCACTGTGCTAGGCAGGAAGATTAAAATCCCAGGTGATCCGGCCAGGCGCGGTGGCTCACGCCTATAATCCCAGGACTTTGGGAGGCTGAAGCAGGTGGATCACCTGAGATCAGGAGTTCAAGACCACCCTGGCCAACATGATGAAACCCTGTCTCTACTAAAAATATAAAAATTAGCCAGGCATGGTGGTGTGTGCCTGTAATCCCAGCTACTTGGGAGGCTGAGGCAGGAGAATCGCTTATAGCCGGAAGGCGGAGGTTGCAATGAGCCGAGATTGTGCCATTGCACGCCAGCCTGGCTGACAGAGCAAGACACTGTCTCAAAAGAAAAAAAAAAAAAAAAAAATCCCAGGTCATCCAAGGCAGCATCAGTGGATGCAAGTTTATCTGTGGCAACAGAAGAACGAATACTGAGTGATTCCACTTACATGGGGGGGATCTGAAATAGTCAAACTCATAGAAACAGAAAGTAAAATAGCAGTTGCCAGAACTACAGGAAAGGGAAACAGAGAGTTACTGTTCCACAAGTGTAAAGTTCCAACAGTTATAAAGGTGAACACCTGCTGCTCAGCAAGTATAAGCTCTAGAGACCTGCTTTGCAATATTGCACCTATGTGTCAAGCAGGTCCATCTCATGTTAAGTGTTCTTTCTCACCACGATGAAATCAGTGAATCATTCTTAAAGATGACCTGTGGCTAAGGATGTTCTGAGACTGAAGAACAAGCAGCCTAGGCAGAGTCAACTCACAACTTCAGAGGCCTTGCCAGTCCAACTTCTAGACAAAGAAAAAGTAAATAAATGAAGCGTTCAATTTAGCAGCCTAAGAAGCTCTCTCTCAATGGGATACAGGTGTACTCCAAGTAAATGTGGGCCAAATAGGAATGTAAGAAGTCAATCAGGGAGAACCTATCAGCAACTGAAAGTCAAGAAGATAAAAATATAAATTCACACAATGGAAAAAGAGCCTCAGGCAACACTAAGCCATTAGGACTGATGGTTATTCTATTGCCAAAGATCTTGAAAGATAAAAGCATGGTCTAGCCCTGGGTTTCCTCAGAGACCCAGATCTACTCACTTTTTCCACCCGTGCTGCTCCCACTGTCTCGCAAAGCACGTTTGGCTCAAACATACACACATTTGCAAGCTTGCCAAGGCCTTCGAGTCCATGTGGATGTTCTAAATGATAGACCAGTGCCAGTACTAGCTTTAACCAACACATGAACCCTTTAGGAGAAGTAATGCATGACTAGCTTATGTTCTTTAATACTGACTGTTTATTGTCTGCCCCTTTTTGACATCATTCCCTAAAACAGCCCAATTTAATTCACAATAAAAAGTTGCTATGTGCTATACCAGGTTCTCCTTATAATTATTCATAACATTTTAGGATAATTTTTATGGCTTTTATGACTGCACTAGCCTTCTCAAACTCTCACTTTCACGTTTTGAACATTGGCACAAATTTTAAAATCTATTGAACCACCCATGGCTTCCCACAGCATTGCATTATAAGCATTTTACTTTCCCTCTCTGTCTTCTTTGTTTGAATTATCATTTGAGTACATAGTATACATTTTTAAATTTCATCCTTTATCTGCATTATTGCTAACTTTTCATTTAGATCCTGCTTTTGTAAGTACTCAAAAAAAAAACCATAGTGCTATCACAGCAGGTGCTGTTTATGACATGTAAATGTTACCAACAATGCAAAAATGAAATTTAATTGTGAGTTGTATGATTTTGTAAGTACCAGACCAAAAGCTAGGCACTTTACATGTATTATCTCATTTAATCTTTAGGAAAATCTTATGAGACTCCAGTATCATCACACCCACTTTATAGAAGATAAACTGAGCTGGAAGACAGTAAGCAATCTGACAAGGGCACATAGCGAAGAGGAGACAAAACCCAGAATTCATCTGTCTAGCTCCAAAACCTAGACTCTTAAGCATTGTACCATGTGCAGAAAATATTATGAGCTCTATTATGCTTGCGCTTTTGCTCAAAATACTTTTCAGTGTTGAAGTAGCCAAATAAAATCCACATACAATGGAATAAAAGCTTTGGCATTTTTAAGAACCTTTAAACTTTCATTTTTTTCTTCTAATGTACCCCTTGCTATTACCTGGTTTATTCAGTCGCAGTTAGAATGCAATAAATGGAGTAACAACACAAACAATGCTGAAATAGCACACGTGGCCTAGCAAAAAATCCACAGGAAAACAGAGCAACCTGAAAGCAAAGTCCGAAGGCCCTCCCCTTGTATGGCCCTGCCTGCCCAGCACTCTGGCTTCCCGGCAATCAGCCACACAGAACTTTGTGTTTCTGCCCACAGTGAAAATTTCCATGTCTAAAATGTTATTATGGGCTTCATAGAACAATCTGTGTAAGGTCATATTTGCATAAGTCAAGTGTTCCACAGTCTGTACAGCATCTTTACCTAATGCAGGATTAAATCGCCGTGGTGGGCTCTAATTAACCCTCCAGATTGCCCTAAATGCCAGCCAGCATTCACTTAAAGAAGAGTGTCTGGAATATGGAAGCAGTAAGGCGGGGACCTGCAGTTGAGCTCTCCAGTACTCAAAGCCACCAAACCTCAGAAACCGAGGGAGAAAGATTCTTTTATTCACCCTTGTCCTTTTATGTAGTAAGTTAGTACAAGCAGGGAAAAAGTCAGTGGGTGTATTGGTGACCAATAAGGGGACTTCAAAGGACCATGCATGGAGATATCACCAGATTGTCATCAGTGCAGATGCTCTTTAGCCCAAGGGCTTCCAAACTGGATTTCCAGAAGTCCTGATTTCCTGCCTCAAGACTGCTTTAGAAGTGAGAGGGAAAGACCCAGTTAGCATGGCCACAAGTCTTCAACCTTTCCTTCAACCAGTGTGGCTCCCTGTTTTTTCTGTCAGGCATGCTGGAATTTCATGCCTGGTTTGTTTGGAAGGAGTATCTGATGCTAAAGATGAAGTCAGAATGCCACTAATTCAGGACTTCTACCACTTACTTATGTGAGGATGGTAAGAACGCCAGCCTATCTTGCACAATGTATCTTGTCCAGTGAGTCAAGGCTGGAAAGTGGCAAGCCTAGACAGGAACCCAAGAATTTGAATTTTGGGTTCAGTGCCCAAACAGCACACCTGGAGCCTTTGTCCACCATTTCCTTTGCTTCTTTCTACTCCCGCTCTGGAAGTCTATTGTTATTTTTCTCCGATCAGGTAAATGTGTAAGTGGGATAAGGTGCACAGGTGATTCTTCCATCAAATCTTTAAAAGCAGGCAGACCTAGGAACTCTGTAAGGCACATGGTCTTTGGAGTTGTATGGCTGGTGTCATATAACTCCATACTTCCCAATGCTGTGGGAAGCCATGGGTGGTTCAACAGAATTAAAATTTGTGCCAATGTTCAAAATACAAAAGTGAGAGGTCGAGAAGGCTAGGTTGTATGGAAAAGGCAGAATTAGGAACTGTGTAAGGCACATGGTCTTTGGAGCAGGGGTGCCTTTGATGAACTACCTCTGATTCCAAATCCCATACAGATGAGACCTGGGCATGTGCATGTGAATCTGTCCAGCCTAATTCCTTCAGTGATTGTATTGTGTAGTGCACTAAGCCTTGCCAAGCATATGTACATATTTTGTCTCAATGTAAAACTTAATCCCTCTGTAAAAGGCTGAGGAAACATCTATCCTACTGGGAGCGCAGAATTTCATTGTTAGATAGGGCTTTACAGATCCCCCAGCCCAATTTGTAGATGAACTTGTAGTTGATCTACAAGTGAGAAAATGGACACCCAGAAGTGTTCAGCGATAACTTAAGGTCATTAATATCCAAGCCAAGACTGAAGACCAGATCTATTGATTCCTGTACCAGCTCCTGTCCCACTACCCAGCCCAGTTGTGTGCAGTTTTAATGCATCTTGATATTCTTTCAGATGGTGGCCCCACTCCGAGCTGCACACATGACCTCACATATGAATACCTGGCAACTAAAAGCAAAGTTATTTTGGTTAGTTGCTTATTTCCAAGTATCTCTAAGGACATTTGCTATACATTCTCATGCATCCTCCTGCTTTCCTTCATGGTACTTATCACAATTTCATGTTATTTACTTTTCTTAAATGCATTTATTTATATAATACATTTACTTATTTGTTTGTTTAGTTCCCTTCTCCATGAAAATATAAGCTCCATGAGGGCCGTGGCTAGTTTTCTGTCTTGTCTAACACTGCTGTTTCCAGACCCTAACACATTGTCTAGAACATAAGCCAAAGTTGAATGGATGAGCAAATGAGTAATTGAATGAAAAATGAGTGAATCTCACTACCCTGAAAATACTTCTATGACTATACTTGTTACATAGTATTTAAACCCTGCATTCACACTTCTGTCTCCCTTAATAAACTGAGTTTCTTGAAACTATCTGTTCTGTGTAATGTTGGAAATACCTAGTTATGCCTTATTTATACAAAGAAGGAAATCAATAAATACTTGCCCAGTAAGTAAATTTACTTTTTTATTCATGAACAAAATCCTGGACATATAATAGGCACTCAAAAATATGTACTTATTGATTAACTGATTGGTTTGTTGGTTGATTGATGAGTGCTTGATAAAGCTCCACGAAAATCAAACATTTTCAGGGTCATATTCTTAGGGAACTATCAACCATCACAAAAACCTAATTTTTTTTTTTTTTTTTTTTTTTGAGACAGAGTTTCGCTCATTGCCCGGGCTGGAGTCCAAAAGCGCAATCTTGGCTTACCGCAACCTCCGCCTCCTGGGTTCAAGTGATTCTCCTGCCTCAGCCTCCCAAGGAGCTGGGATTACAGGCATGTGCCACCACGCCCGGCTAATTTTGTGTTTTTAGTAGAGACGGGGTTTCTCCATGTTGGTCAGGTTGGTATTGAACTCCCAACTTCAGGTGATCCACCCACCTTGGCCTCCCAAAGTGCTGAGATTACAGGCATGAGCCAATGCGCCCAGCCACAACCTAATGTTTTTATAAGAATTTTTAAAATGTCTGAGGACACAAAGAAGGGAACAAAAGATACCAGTGCCTACTTGAGGGTAGAAGGTGGGAGGAGGGTAAGAATTGAGAAACTACCTATTGGCTATTATACTGATTAACTGAGTGACAAAATTACCTGTACACCAAACTCCAGCCACATGCAATTTACCCATGTAAAAAACCTGTACGTGTATCCCTTTAACCTACAATAAAAGTTGGAAAGAAAAAGGTTTATATCTATGAAAATATGATTCCTCTGAATTTTATTTTTTTAACCTCTTTTCTTCTCCACTAGTTAGATCAAAAATATAACTACTTTGTAGAATATGTTTTCACTTTTGTTCAGGACACTGTGCAAAGGGAAACCATTTAGGAGGAAGTTAAGGCAGGTTTCCTCTCTACACGTCACTTCAAGTTCACTGATTCATAACTTCAAAAACCAAAAAGGGGCCAAAGTTCAGGGTAACTACTTACACCTGTGAGCATCACAGCATGTAATAAAACAGTCACAGAGCTACTGTTTACTGGATTTGAGAAGGTCATTCTGAGTATGGTTCAAGGCTAAAGACCTAAGTGTATCATGGGCAATACCTTGGATTTATCTGTACCTTTTAAGAACATCTTTGCAAAGCAGATGACAGCTGTGGAAAAGAGAACACACACACACACACACACACACACACACACATCCATCTTTTCCACTAACATTTTGCCTTACATTTAAAATTCTACAAGATCTATTCTACAAACTGGAAACATAACAGAGGCACTTTCTCAACAGATACTGAGAAATAAAAAAAGCAACAGGAGTTAGTCTTTGATCTCCCAGCCATATCACAGGTAGAATGAAAAGAACATGTTCTATTTGGGAATTGGTGTGTACGTGGAGATATACTTGCACATACACACAATCTGCTGTTAACCTTGTGCTCAGAGGAAAGAAGTCTACGTATAATTGAAATCTATCACTGATTTCAAACATTTCATTCTATTTAATCCTTTTACTCTCTTCCTTCACCATACTCCTTGCTAAAATGGTATTTAAGCTGTTTTCTGTATCTGCTCTGCCCTTCTATTGGTAAATGAGTTAAGTCAAGAGGTGGACACTATGGCATGAAATAACAAAGGTAAAATAAGGCCCGAATTATATCTAAACTGTTCCTCAAACCTGGAATTGCCAAAGGTTGCCCATATTGAGCATAGGTAACCTGCTGTACACACATGAAGTGTATGCTCCTACATGAAGTGTACAATATCCAGCAAGTTGGAGATTCTGTATATTTGGGGTCCCAGCAGGAGCCTAGGCTGGTAGTCACAAATACCTAGGCATATCCAGTGAATTCACAGAATAAGCCCGTCAGAAGCACATCTGAAAGAGATGCGAAGGAACTGCCTCTTATAGAACCCCCCAAAAGAAAAAGAATACAGGCAGAATGAGCATGAGCTGGGAGGAAAGCCTCGGTGTCTCAATGTTGGAAGGTTCTGAGCACAAAGGGTTCTATTATTCGGCTTTGTCTCCCAATTTAGCCCACAGTAAACACCTGACTAAGGCCTGTAGAAAGAGAGGGAGAGTATGTATGAGGGAGAGGGGAGGGGAAACAGAAAAGCTGTTTCACTAAAAACACACAGCTTAGGGTAGTACCCCTTTTCCCCCATCAATATTAAATAATAATAATAAAGATGGGGGAAGCGGGAGACAGAAGAAAGGGAGCAGTTCCTCCCTCTGCTCCACAATAAAATGTCATGCACATCCCATCGCCCTGGGCGCCAGCGCATCACATGCTACCAGAGATGGGAGCAATCTGCAAACACAGCCAAACCCAGAGGGTGCCTTGTGAAAGCTGGGGGATTGTTCACATCTGGCGGTGACATACACACTTCTAAGCACACCTGGGGAATTTCTAAGTATCTAAAGTTCTCTGTGAGCATCATGGGACAGATGAAATTTGGATTGCTCCTGTTAAAGTGCCCCATTCGTGTACCCACAATCCAAGGAGGCCTGAGGAATCTCGAGAGATTATATACATGCCTTTATAATACATACAAATTTTAAGTGACCATCAAATACTTGTGAATTAGGATTTACAACCCACACAATCATGTTGTCTGCTTACATATAGCACACTGTGCTAAGTACTGTACGGGATGATAAAGATGTTTTAAACGTAGTTCTTTTATACACCAAACATGATATATCATTGAATATGTATTTGCATACAGTCATATATAACAACTCCTCCCCAGCTTCAACTTAGATCACATGAATTAGATTTCTGGCAACTCTAGACATTCAAGTCATTGCTATCAACCATGTATATGAGTTAAAAAGGCCTGAAAGCTGCAAAGAAAATTGTTGTCAAGAAGTTAATGCACTTTGCTCTGAAGAAATAGAGTCACCCTTGAGTCAGAGGCCATGAGCTTAAGTATGATGTACAAATCTCAGGTTACTGACTTGAAGTTCAGTTACCTGTATTCTTCTGGTAACCAACAGCATAAGAAGTGACAACTGACAGCAAAGGACAAGATGAAATAAACAAAACACTACAACAATCCTGTGTCCTTGATTGAGGTGAATGGGCTGAGACACCCCCATGACCCCAAGGGCGCACAAACATTCAAACATGTCAGTTTAATGTCTGATGTTCAGTTAATGTCTGAGTCATCAAAAGGAGGTAAGCTATGTTCTGTCTCTTGCAGTAGCCAAGAGACACACAGGTACAACACATAAGATCCCCATAATATTTTTTAATATGGCCAGTTAACCATTTGAAGGCTAAAACACTGGAATATTCCTCACAGAACTATAGTTTGGAGACCTAGAATATCTAGCCAGAGTTAAACAGCAAGTTAGAGATAAAACCAAAATGGAGCTCAGCATGGTGGCATGTGCCTGTTATTCCAGCTACTCAGGAGGCTGAGGTGGGAGGATTGCTTGAGCCCAGGAGGTAGAGGCTAGCCTGGGCAATGTGGTGACATCCCATCTTAATAAAAATATTTTTTAAAAAACATGACACTTCAGATTCTGATACCTGCCTGTAATATGAAAACGAATGAGAGTTTGAGGACTCAATGGAACTTAAACAATATTTTCATCTCCAGCCTCACATTTTGCAGGTAAACTCATTGAGATCTAGAGAGATAAGTGACTTGCTCAAGGTCACAATTCAATGATGAGTAGAATTGTGATAAGAATACAAGTTTCTGACCAGCACTCCTCAAAACCATCAAGGTAATCAAGGACAAGGAAAGTCTAAGAAGCCGTCAGATATCGCAGAAGGCTAAGGAGTCATGATAACTAAATGTAAGTGGTTTCTGGATAGGGTCCAGGAATGGAGAAAGGACATTTGGGAGAAACGGATGGAATCAGAATATATTATTGAGCTTCATTAGGAATAATGTACCTATGCTTGTTTCTTACTTGTGGCAAATGTATCATGGTGATATAGGATGCTTACAATGGGGGACACTGGATGAGAGCTATAAGGGAATTCTCCGTACCATTGTTATGACTTTTCTGTATGTCCAAAGCTATTTTAAAATAAAAACTTTATTTAAGACAAAAAGTTCTACTTCTAAATTTCAAAAAAATAAATACCATTTTCAAGAATTCTTTCCATCAAAGCATGTTGTCTCTCTTCTAAGTTAGTTGAATGGGACTTCCATTCCACAAACTAAAAACTGTCATTCAATCTCTGTTCATAATAGCCATGCTATTAATATTTGAGTAGCTCCTCCTCCTGCCTGCCTTCATCAAGTAAAAGTAAATAAATTAGTCAGATTAACCCTCAATAAGCAAATGTACAGCTTTCAACACCTGCAGCAGATATTTTAAGCAACATTGCCACATGTTTCCATTTGAGAAATAAAATGGAGGGAAAGTATATCCTACCCTTAGAGGGTGGGAACAAGAGTATCAAAGGGAAATGGAGACAAACTTGTGCACATCTACCTTTCCAACTTTTCAAACATGTATTAAGAACCTACTATGTGTCCGAACTCTGCCCTCAGTTCAAGTATGCTAAATTCTTAAATGCAAATGGCTCAGACTCTCAAAAGGGTGACCTCGAGTCTTCTAACAGTGCCCGTGAAATTTAATAATTGGGAGGCTAACACCAAATTTCATTTATTGCTGCTTTAAATGAAATAGATCACAGTTAATAAAAAGCCTGCAAATTAAAGTAACCCAGCAGTCTTAACTAGCAATTAAAACGACTCTCTCTTTTTTCAATAAAAGGTGAAACCATATGCTAGAGCAGATTTTTTGTCACGTACAAGATAAATGAGCAGTTTGGCTCAGCAGGGAATAATTCCAGTTCATATTGAAGGATCAGTTTCAGTATCAAAATTTCATTCTCTCAATGTCAGGATCCTTGATACCAATTACCCGAAGACACCTGGGCTCAAGAGCCACCCCTGTGAAAACACAAGCACAAGGTACATGCCCTCCTCATCCCTCCCCACACATCCCAATAGAGAGGTGGGAACTGAGATTCCAGTATTATCAGGGTTGTATTCAAAGCTTAAATTTCAACAAAACCTAACTGAGTCTCACCCTCCTCACCAGGATTGGTGGGAGTATCCAACCCTATAACAAACGTATGCAGGGACCAGGAAGCCGACTGGAGAGAAACGTGCATGGCCTCATCTGATCCGTATCGGTGTCATAAGAACACGTTGGAAGAAATAAGATTGGTCCTGGCAAGTGCCACTCATCTCTTAGGAGGGAAAAGGATAGAAGCCCATGAAGCTGGACATAAATGTACACATGATATTAACCCGATAGCATTCAATACCTTGCAAGCTCAGCTGTTTGGAACACTTCTTCCTAAGCTCTTTGACTTCCCTCAATGTCTTCACCTGAGTAGGTGGAAAAGGGAGTGAGTGGAGATACTGGTAGTGGCATACCTGATTCGAAGACAAAAAATCATTACTGATATCAGAAGACAGAAAAACAAGGTAGAAAGAAAGATAAACCTACCAGGTATGTAGGTAGGTAGGTAGATGGATGGATTGACTGACTGATATGATTTGGATCTGTGTCCCCACCCAAATCTCATGTCGAATTGTAATTCCCAGTGTTGGAGGTGGGGCCTGGTGGGAGGTGATTGGATCATGGGGGTGGATTTCCCCTGAGTGCTGTTCTTGTGATAGTGAGTTGTCATGAGATCTAGCTGTTTAAAAGTGTGTAGAATCTCCCTGCCCCACTTCCTCCTGCCCCTGCCATTAAGAATTGCCTGTTTCCCCTTTCCCTGCCACCATGAGTGTAAGTTTCCTGAGGCCTCCCAAGAAGCAGACACTGCCATGCTTCCTGCACAGCCTGTAAACCATGAGCCAATTAAACTTCTTTTCCTTATAAATTACCCAATCTCAGGTATCTTCTTAGCAGTGTGAGAATGGATAGATTATAGATAGATAGATAGATAGATAGATATAGATAGATAGATAGATAGATAGATTTATGCACTATATTTATATCAATGCGGCAATAGGTATGGGATGGGCAGATGGATGGACCAGTGAATGATCAGAAGGAAAAAAAGTAGCAAAGACACACTTTGTAGATAACTACTTTGCTCTGGTCACTGAAGTTTGAGCTTCCTAGGCATTATCTCATGTAATCCATCTGTGATGGGCATGTCTATTTTGCCAATTTTATAAATAAGCTGTTGACATATTATCAGAGTTAGAGTTAAAACTCTTGGGTTTTCCACTACCCTACACTGCTTCTCACTTAAGGTCACAGTACAAATCTGAAGACACTGTATTTTAGAATGCAAGCCATATGGACCGTCAGCGTGTAATTATAAACTATGCCCTCAAATCTACTCAGTCTTTTAACACATGCTTTCTACCGAACTCCAGGATACAAAGGCAAGGGAGAGCAAGCGATGCCTCTCCAACCCTTCTCCACTCATTGGTGAGCAGGCAAGAAGCACATTTCGATTCAATATTGTCTCTCACCACCTCTATTCATCACATCCCCCATAGTTCCCACATTCCCCTCTCCCAGCCAGTTTTTTACTCCAGTGATTCTGCCACTTTAATGAACATATAAATTGCCTAGGATTTTGTTAAAAGCAGATTCTGACTCAGAAGTGATGGAATCTGAGAGATTCAGCAGTTCTAACAAGCTCCCAGGTGATGTCAATGATGCTGGTCCCAGGACCACACTCTAGGTAACGAACCTCTATTCTAGATACCATTGTTGGAGAAAAGCAAATCTTGTTAGACATAAAAAAAATAGTATCGTTCTCTGGACACTAAGAACACTTAGTACACAGTCTAAGAAGAAATATGATCTGGATATGGGAGATTTGCACTATATATATATTTGAATAAAGAACATCTGTAAGTCGTAGAACAACCCCCCGACACCCCACCACAATTCCTTTCTGAATTACCTAGATACAGTTTTATGCTAGTAAAAGCAAGGCCGGCACAGTAAAGAATAGATGCCATCCTGATGCTGTTTAAATATATATTTACTTCTTATTCATGATCTTTCACCCATTTAATTTTCTCTGAGAGATTATTCAGGTCACTTTTTAAATGAGTTTCAATGTTTCTAGGGCTGCAGCTCATTATAAAAATGTTCACAGCAGATAGAATCTTGCTTCAGTGCCGCACTATTTTAGGGCTGGCAGACATAGAAATCGGTATGCAGATATTGTACCATAAACATTAATTTAGTATTATGTGGAAGGCTGATTGATTAATAAATACATAAGCCAGGAAGCCTAATTTAACTCTTAATTTTTTTTTTATTTCACAGAGGGAAAAATTAATCTGGCAGTGTTGATTGATTGAGAGTTTTAGTACGGTCTAGACAGCAAGGGAAAATGACTATGAACCTGGGACTTTGCAAACTGCATCATTTGCAAAATAAACCTGATCAACCAGTTTCATCCCACAGTGATTGATGGTCAGAAAGGAAAGGCTGTAGAGATCATGGAGGAGAAGAATACATAATCATCTGAGGAAGCAGTGCACCCTGCAGAGTGGTTACAGAAGAGAGAATGAGTAAATATTTTTAGCTCAGAGACGGACACAAGTGAAAAAAAATGCACTTGAAATTTTAAAAATTAATGTTTATTAGAGCACTCCAGTAAACAAGCAAATTCGAATTAGCACGTTAACTCCTAAGAATGTGCAGAATATAAATATATCTTAGCTTTTGTAGTCCCACCGCAAAGCTCGTGGGATGTGAAGAACCAGCTTATACTCTTGCTATGATTAAAAGGTCACATTTAGAATCAAATGTTCTGTATACAGATTTGAATAGTGTTGAATGTTTTTCTAAAAGCAAAGGACATATACTCATTGTTCTCTCATTGAAGAGTAGCAATTAAGCTGAGCAGGGCAATTACTTATAAATTAGACCTGTTTTTCCTGTACAACTCATATTTACACAATGAGCATTAAGGTCAAGTTTCAAGCCCTAATCCTCAGAAAACTGACATTAGAATCATCAATACCGTTAGTATTTAGTGTGTTCATGGAGGTAAAGTGTGGAAGGAAGGTAACACTGGAGGGCCTGCTATAATAAGAACTGTTAAATATTCCACCAGAGATTCTGACTAAAGGTTTGTTACTAACTCTTTGTTTTATTAATCCCATTTTATACACGAAAAAAAAAACTCAAGATTAAGAATGTTAGGAAGATTGGCCAGTGCTACAAAAACAACAGCTATTAAGTGGCGGCACCTCATTGATTTTGGACTGCAAAGCAGGATCTTTCTACAGAATGCATGGGAATGACCTGCAGAGCTTGTTAAAACAGATTGCTGAGCCCTGCACTCTGAGTTTCTCATCAGGTAGAATATTAGTTTTGTATTGCTGCTGCAACTAATTACCACAAAGTTAGCGGCTTAAAAACACATAAATGTGTTATCTCCCAGATCTGTAGGTCAGAAGTTCAGGTACAGCACAATTCAACTGGATGTTCTGCACGGAGTCTCACAAGGCAGAAATTAAGGTGTCAGCAGGTCTGGGTTACATATTTTTCTCTTTTCTTTTTTCCTTTTTTTTTTTTTTTTTTTGAGACAGGGTCTCACTGTGTTGTCCCAGCTAAAGTGCAGTGGCACAATCACAGCAGCTCCAGCAATCCTCCCACTTCACCCTCCCAAGTAGCTGAGACTACAGGTGCATGTCACCACATCCCACTAATATTTGTACTTTTTTTTGTAGAAGCAGAGTTTTGCCATGTTGCCCATGCTGGTCTTAAACTTCTGGATTCAATAATCCTCACAACTCAGTCTCCCAAAGTGCTGAGATTACAAGTTTGAACCACCACACCTGGCCTTGTGTTCTATTCTTTATTATTACTTTTTAATAGATACAGGATCTCACTCTGTTGCCCAGACTGGAGTGCAGCAGCACAATCGTAGCTCACCTTAACCTTGAACTCCTGGGCATTAGCAATCCTCCCACCTCAGCCTCCCGAGTAGCTGGGACTACAGGTGCACACCACGAAGCCTGGCTAGTTTTTGTATTTCTTTTAGAGACGGGGTTTTGTATGTGCCCAGGCTGGTCTCAAACTCCTGGCTTCAAGCAATCCTCCCACCTCAGCCTCACAAAGTGCTGGGATTACAGGTGTGAGCCACCACATCTGGCAGGCCTGTATTCCATTCTGAAGGTTGTGGGGGGGAACCTGCTTTCAAGGTCATTCAGGTCGCTGCCTGAATTCGATTCCTTGCAGTTATAGGACTGAGGTTCCTGTTCCTTGCTGGCTGCTGGTGAATGGCTGGAGGCTAGAGTCCGTCTCCATTCTTTCTCATGCTCTCCCTGTGGCCTATCCAGACAGCACGGTTCCACTCACACTTTGAATTTTCTTGACACCTCTGCTGCACCTCTCTGACACCAGCCAGGGCAAGTTCTCTACTTTTAAGGATTTGCTGTGATTAGATTGGGCCACTGAAAAATCAGGAATAAACTTTCTACCTTAAAAGTTTAGAAACTTTAATTTTCTGCCAAGTTCCTGTTGCATGTAATATAGTTGCAGAATCCAGGCATTGGGGGATGGACATCTTTGAGGGGCCATTCCACCTGCTATAGTGATCCTGGGCTGGGACCTGGAAATTTGCCTTTCTAATAAGTTTTTTTTTTTTTTTTTTTTTTTTTTTTAATGTTAGAAACTTATCTATGATGCTGATGCGATGCTGCTGATCCATCCTTTGAGGATGCCCACAGTAGCTGCTCCTATTTCAAGTGCGGTTCATGGCATCAACCTCACCCGGGAGTTTGTTAGAAATGCAGGACCTTGGGCCTCCTTCCAGACTTACTGGGGTAACAAGCTGCAGTTTAACAAGATCCCCAGGTAACTTGGTGCACATTAAAGTCTGAGAAATATTGCTCTACACAGTTAAAAACAGGGAAAAGTAATGGAGTAAATTATGTTTTATTTATTCTAAAAACCTTTTAGATAGACACAGCTCTTTTTTTGTTCAGTTATTGCCCTTTTGTGTTAGAGGGTGGAGGGAGGTATCTTACCTGTGAAGTTGGTAAAGAACTTCTGAATTATCTCTTCAGTGGGCTTTAATTTACCCACCCCCACACCCAATTTTAATACAAAAGGGGGCAATCTCCCATGAATTCAGCTTTGAAAATGTTTGGCATCCTTGAACAATTGCAAGCTGGATTTTGTTATTCACTGGGCTTTCTTGACCAGGACATCCTGCCTTTGGTCACATCCTAGTTTGATAGGAATAGATGAAAACTGACTCTCAGATGGGTTCTGGAAGGAGCCACAGCCCTGGCCATCCTCCCTGAGCAGAAACAGAGTGAGTCCATCAGCGGCAGGATACTCTGCCTTGACTTCACCACTAATCATATTTCCCCAGACCTGATAAGAGACTCAGCAGAATCTAAGGGCCCCAGAGGAGAATCAAATATCATTAACCCTTTTATTGGGGATGTTATTGGTTTTCTGTGAGTTACCATTAGAGGAAAGTGACTGCAGTTAGAAGATATTGAAGAAGACTGAAGACTGTGTATTTATCTTGTGACTAAACACACAGTAAATTTCTACCTTTGCCTCACAAATTCCTAAATGGAATTACTGAAACATAATCATTACATATACAAAGAAGAGTGGGCTATGTTTCAAGATGTAGCATTAACTATAAATTAACTATCTCAAATTCTCTCACTTGTATTAATTTAAACTGAGAGAAGAACAAAAAAATGAAAATGAAAAGAAGTTTGGAGTGATCATAAGAACATAATGAGTACAGTAAACTGCCATCAAGTAAATGCTATTGGGAAAATACAAACCAGCAAACAAACCTCTCTCTGTCTCTCTCTCTCTCTCTGTCTCTCTATCCCTCTCTCTCTCTCTCTCTTTCTCTCTCTCTCTCTCTCTTTCTCTCTCTCTCTCTCTCTCACACACACACACACACTCATATTCACTCTACTGTTTCTTTTTTAGTGCACAGAGCTCCCTCCAGGTGATAAGGTCCATAGTGTCTGCTGAAACCAGCTGATAATTTCTGAAGGAGCACAAAGATTCATGTAAACCATCTTATTCCCAGCACGTTCTTGCCATCCTTGCACTTGTTCCTTGATCAGATAAGGAGACAGTGGGACCATTTTCAATCCTTAATCTGATCCTATAAAACGTTACTATTCAATAATAAAAGTGTTGTGTCAGCAACCCAAAAATGTTTAATGAGGTACCTGAAAATACAGATAGATTATACCAGCAAAGTCAATAAGACAACAGCCATTCAGGCAAGACATGGGACAAAATCCAGAGGTGATAACTGCCCCCAAAATTTAAAGGGAAAAACACTTCCCTGATCAATGCCATTCTGCCACCTCCCTTTCCGGAAACTATGTACTTCAAGATGTATTTACAAAAAAAGAAAAAATCACCATTTCCTGAAATCTGAAAATTGTTTGTCCTCTAAAACCACCTAGCAAAGTAGCTTAGCTTTCCACCCATCATTGACGCCCCAGTGTTCTTTTCCATCTGTGTGTACCGAAGGTGGAGAAATGGGGAAGATCCCAGATCGAAGGTGGGATCTCTCTAGGGTCACTGGGGGAATGCAAGATGACCTTTCACTAAATATATGACCTGTTGGAAAGTAGACAGGGGTGGCATGGAGACAATAAACCCAAAATCATTTTTCCCTGTAATTGGACTCTGGGCAATATTTGAATTTCTTTTGATAACAATTAGACTGTGGTGTAGCTCTTCTTTAGAGCCTAGGAAATATTACTGGCATTCGCTTTGGATATTACTATTCAAAATGCTGCTACTGATTAGTAAGTCTCTTCGAGGTTATAAAAGTCAAAGAAAATGCTGGAATATGATCCCAGAATGAAGGAGAACATAAAGACATGAAGACAACTCAAAGCAAGATATAATTTGGAATTGGATTGTTTTTTTCTCTAGCAGGTGTTATTGGGCCAACAGGAGAGTCTGAGTGGGACCTGAATATTAGATGTTAGTAATGCATCAGTGTTAATTTCTTGACTTTGATGGTTGTATTTGGAAATGATGGGCATTAAATGATTCAGAAAGAAGAAAGAGGAGGAGGAGGGAAAGGAGGAAAGGAAGAAGAAAGAGAAGAAGAGGTTCTTTTTACTGTCCTTGCAACTTTGCTGAGTTGGCGATTGTTTTAAAAATAAATAAAATTATATAAAAGAAACTCAATAAAATAAATCATTCAAATCTTAATACTTCTTTGTGATTTCATGCACTCTCAAATCTGCAAAGTCTGCAACTACTCCATTAATGCAGTGGCTTTCTGCATCAATGACTTGTTGCTTCATGACAAGTCACCCCAAAACATGGTGGCTTAAAATAACAATGATCTCTTTAGCTCAGAATTCTATGGGTCAGAAACATTGAATGGGATCAGCTATGCAATTCTTCTGGTAGGCTGGGCTGGGCTTACTCATGCGTTCGCAGTGAGTTGCCAGTCCCATGGGGAGCCCCTGCTTCTGGGGATTGTCTGGCTGTCAGCTGAGACCACAAAGGCAACTAGGCCATATATTTGTTGTCATCTACCCAGCTAGGCTGAGTGTGTTCCCCTGGCTGCTCAAGGTTCTAAAAGCACTTAGATAGTAAACCCAATGTACATCTTCGACATTTTCAAGTCTCCGCTCGCCTCACAGATGCTGCTGTCCCATTGGCAAAGCAGGCCACCCAGATAAGCCCAGGGTCAATGTAGGAAGGCCCCATCAAACTGCACCAATATTGGGTGTCATTACAGCAATCAAGCCACCACACTCCCGTATCTCCATATCTAACTCTGCTTTCTCATCCTACTTAAACTGCCTGCTAGACATCTCTTCAAGGTGTCCTCCCTGAATTTCAAATTTCACTTCTATGAAATTCATCATATTGTAGCCAACACAGGATAATGAATAGAATGAGACTTCTAGTCAGCTCTGGGTTTGAATTCTACTTATTGTGAGATTTTGGTTTAAGCTACTTAAATCTCTGAGAATGACTTCCTTCTATTTTCAACAAAAATAATAATAAATATTTGATAGTTATCATGGGGATTAAACAAGATAGTGTACTGTCGATCCTTAACACACAGTAGGCATTAAATAGTTTTTTTGTATTCTCCACCTATTACCTAGAGAAACCTACTCCCCTTTTTGAATTTCTTTATTGACATGTTCTCACTCATCCAGGCTGATGGAAACACTGTGGCCATTTTCACATTTTCCTTTTCTTTTGCCCATTCGTATTCAACCTGCCCACCTAATGGGTTATCGTGAAGAATTACACTGAAGCACGTAACAAAGAGCCTATCAAATCATAGTTCTTCTCTGTATATTTTTTTCATTTTTAAAAGGCTTGTTAATAATAAAATCAGTTCATTGAATTTCTGCAATTTTACTCAACAAACATTAAGTATCAGGGATGAACTCATCACCTTTTGGGTCTCTTACCAAAGCTACACTTCTTCCTCCATCTTCCGTGTCTGTCCCCTGTCAGCACCAACAACTAGGGGCTTCAGGACATGATCGTGAGAGTCCTCCTTGATGTGGTTCTCATCCACTTTACTCACATAATTCACCACGAAGTCCTACTGATAGAACTACTTGGCTTCAGTTTCATCACCACCACTGACTCACTGATTGACATTGGACCAGTCACTTAATCTCTCTGTTTCGGTTTCCTCATCTGTAAAATGGGAGAGATAATAACAGTACATGATGCAGTTAGACTGTGCCTGCTACCTACCCAGTGCTTTGATAGGGTTAGCTATTACTATTGGCCCCTGAGCCCTTCCTTCTCTCTCTGTCTCTGCTTGCTGCTACCTCAGTTCAGGCTCTTACCATCCCTCTTGGGTATGAGTGCCATTCATCACCCTCTAACTTAAATCTAGCACCTGGTGTCACCTCTTCAATCCATCCTCCCTGCAGGCACCAGGGAAATCAGTGCAAAAGGACAAGCCCAGGATGCCACTTTCCTTCTGAAAGCCCTTCACCTGCTGCTGCTATCTTCTCAGACTATTTGGACTGAAGATCAGTTTGTTTCCTAACCAAGTTTCCATAACAGAACATACATGTGTAAAATAGTAAAAAATATTTATTAGAAAAATTTAATACAAAAAAACCGAAACATATACAAAATACTAGTCTCAAATTTTAATTGTCACATATCATGGGAATAAAGAGTCTGTCAAATTGCTGATGGGGCGTGGTGGTTCATGCCTGTAATCCCAGCACTTTGGGAGCCCAAGATAGGCAGATCACTTGAGGTCAGGAGTTCTAGACCAACCCGGTCAACATGCTGAAACCCTGTCCTACTAAAAATATAAAAATTAGCCAGGTATAATAGCACAAGCCTGTAACCCCAGCTACTCGGGAGGCTGAGGCAGGAGAACTGCTTGATCCCAGGAGGTGGAGGTTACCGTGAGTCAAGATCACACCACTATACTCCAGCCTTGGTGACAGACCAAGACTTTGTCTCAAAGGAGGTTCCAAAATGCCCAAATAGGAACAGCTCCAGTCTACATCTCCCAGCACGTGTGACACATAAGATAGGTGGTTTCTGCATTTCCAACTGAGGTACTGGGTTCATCTCACTGGGGCTTGTCAGACAGTGGGTGCAGCCCACTGAGCGTGAGCTGAAGTAGGGCGAGGAATCGCCTCACCTGGGAAGGGCAAGGGGTTGGGGAATTCCCTTTCCTAGCCAAGGAAAGCTGTGACAGAGAGCACCTGGAAAATTGGGTCACTCCCACCCTAATACTGTGCTTTTCCAACGGTCTTAGCAAATGACACACCAGGAGATTATATCCCCTGCCTGGTTCAGAGGGTCCCATGCCCACAGAGCCTCCCTCATTGCTAGCACAGCAGTCTGAGATTGAACTGCAAGGCAGCAGCGAGACTGGGGGAGAGGCGCCCGCCATTGCTGAGGCTTGGGTCGGTAAGCAAAGCGACCAGGAAGCTTGAACTGGGTGGAGCCCACCGCAGCTCAAGGAGGCCTGCCTGCCTCTGTAGACTCCACCTTTGGGGGCAGGGCATAGCTGAATAAAAGGCAGCAGAAACTTCTGCAGACTTAAACGTCCCTGTCTGACAACTTTGAAGAGAGTAGTGGTTCTCCCGGTTCGCAATTTGAGATATGAGAATGGACAGACTGCCTCCTCAAGTGGGTCCCTGACCCCCAAGGAGTCTAACTACTCCCAGTAGGGGCCAACTGACACCTCATAGGACTGGGTGCCCCTCTGAGACGAAGCTTCCAGAGGAACAATCAGACAGCAATATTTGCCCTTCTGCAATATTTGCTATTCTGCAGCTTCTGCTGGTGATACCCAGGAAAACAGGGTCTGGAGTAAACCTCCAGCAAACTCCAACAGACCTGCAGCTGAGGGTCCTGATTGTTAGAAGGAAAACTAACAAACAGAAAGGACATCCACACTCAAACCCCATCTGTATGTCACCATCATCAAAGACCAAAGGTAGATAAAACCACTAAGATGGGGAGAAACAAGAGCAGAAAACCTGAAAATTCTAAAAATGAGAGCACCTCTTCTCCTCCAAAGGAATGCAGCTCCTCGTCGGCAACAGAACAAAGCTGAATGAAGAATGACTTTGACAAGGTGAGAGAAGAAGGTTTCAGATGATCGGTAATAATAAACTTATCCGAGCTAAAGCAGGATGTTCGAACCCATCGCAAAGAAGCTAAAAACCTTGAAAAAAGATTAGCCGAATGACTAACTAGAATAAACAGTGTAGAAAAGACCTTAAATGACCTGATGGAGCTGAAAACCATGGCACGAGAACTACATGACACATACACAAGCTTTAGTAGCTGATTCGATCAACTGGAAGAAAGGGTATCAGTGATTGAAGATCAAATGAATGCAATGAAGTGAGAAGAGAAGTTTAGAGACAAAAGACTAAAAAGAAATGAACAAAGCCTCCAAGAAATATGGGACTATGTGAAAAAACCAAATCTACGTCTCATTGGTGTACCTGAAAGTGACGGGGAGAATAGAACCAAGTTGGAAAGCACACTTCAGGTATCACCCAGGAGAACTTCCCCAACCTAGCAAGGCAGGCCAACATTCAAATTCAGGAAATACACAGAACACCACAAAAATACTCCTCGAGAAGAGCAACTGCAAGACACATAATTCTCAGATTCACCAAAGTTAAAATGAAGGAAAAAATGTTAAGGGCAGCCAGAGAGAAAGGTCAGGTTACCCACAAAGGTAAGCCCATCAGACTAATAGCAGATCTCTCAGCAGAAACTCTCCAAGCCAGAAGAGAGTGGGGGCCAAAACTCAATGTTCTTAAAGAAAAGAATTTTCAACCCAGAATTTCATATCCAGCCAAACTAAGCTTCGTAAGTGAAGGAGAAATAAAATCCTTTACAGACAAGCAAATGCTGAGAGATTTTGTCACCACCAGAAGGAAGCACTAAACATGGAAATTACCAGCCACTGCAAAAATATGCCAAATTGTAAAGACTGTCAATGCTAGGAAGAAACTGCATCAACTAACGAGCAAAACAACCAGCTAAAATCATAATGACATGATCAAATTCACACATAACAATATTAACTTTAAATGTAAATGGGCTAAATGCTCCAATTAAAAGACACAGACTGGCAAATTGGATAAGAGTCAAGACCCATCAGTGTGCTGTATTCAGGAGACCCATCCCATGTGCAGAGACACACATAGGCTCAAAATAAAGGGATGGAGGAAGATCTACCAAGCAAATGGAAAACAAAAAAAAGCAGGGGTTGCAATCCTAGTATCTAATAAAACAGACTTTAAATAAACAAAGAACAGAAGAGACAAAGAAGGCCATTACATAATGGTAAAGGGATCAATTCAACAAGAAGAGCTAACTACCCTAAATATATATGCACCCAATACAGGAATACCCAGATTCATAAAGCGGATCCTTAGAGACCTAAAAAGAGACTTAGATTCCCAAACAATAATAATGGGAGACTTTAACATACCACTGTCAACATTAGACAGATCAACGAGACAGAAAGTTAACAAGGATATACAGGAATTGAACTCAACGGAGTGGACCTAATAGACATCTACAGAACTTTCCACCCTAAATCAACAGAATATACATTCTTTCAGCACTGCATCACACTTATTCCAAAATTGACCACCTCCTCACCAAATGTAAAAGAACAGAAATTATAACAAACTGTCTCTCAGACCACAGTGTAATCAAACTAGAACTCAGGACTAAGAAACTCACTCAAAACCGCTCAACTACATGGAAACTGAACAACCTGCTCCTGAATGACTACTGGGTACATAACAAAATGAAGGCAGAAATAAAGACGTTCTTTGAAACCAATGAGAACAAAGACACAACATACCAGAATCTCTGTGACACATTTAAAGCAGTGTGTAGAGGGAAATTTATAGTACTGAATGCCCACAAGAGAAAGCAGGAGAGATTTAAAATTGACAGTCTAACATCACAATTAAAAGAACTAGAGAAGCAAGAGCAAACACATTCAAAAACTAGCAGAAGGCAAGAAATAACTAAGATCAGAGCAGAACTGGAGGAGATAGAGACGCAAAGACCCTTTAAAAAGTCACTGAATCCAGGAGCTGGTGTTTTGAAAAGATCAACTAAATTGATAGACCACTAGCAAGACTGATAAAGAAGAAAAGAGAGAAGAATCAAATAGATGCAATAAAAAATGATAAAGGCGATATCACCACCGATCCCACAGAAATACAAACTACCATCAGAGAATACTATAAACACCTCTACACAAATAAACTAGAAAATCTAGAAGAAATGGATAAATTCCTGGACACATACACCCTCCCAAGACTAAACAAAGAAGAAGCTGAATCCCTGAAAAGACCAATAACAGGCTCTGAAATTGAGGCAATAATTAACAGTTTACCAACCAAAAAAAGTCCAGTAGCAGACAGATTCACAGCCGAATTCTACCAGAGGTACAAAGAGGAGCTGGTACCATTCCTTCTGAAACTATTCCAATCAATAGAAAAAGAGGGAATCCTCCCCAATTCATTTTACGAGGCCAGCATCATCCTGATACCAAAGCCTGGCAGAGACAAAACAAAAAAAGAGAATTTTAGACCAATATCCCTGATGAACATCGACGCAAAAATCCTAAATAAAATACTGGCAAACTGAATCCAGCAGCACATCAAAAAGCTCATTCACCATGATCAAGTGGGCTTCATCCCTGAGATGCAAGGCTGGTTCAACATACACAAATCGATAAATGTAATCCATCATATAAACAGAACCAAAGACAAAAACCACACAATTATCTCAATAGATGCAGAAAAGGCCTTCAACAAAATTCAACAGCCCTTCATGCTAAAAACTCTCAATAAATTAGGTATTGATGGGATGCATCTCAAAATAATAAGAGCTATTTATGACAAACCCACAGCCAATATCATATTGAATGGGCAAAAACTGGAAGCATTCCCTTTGAAAACTGGCACAAGACAGGTATGCCCCCTCTCATCACTCCTTTTCAACATAGAGTTGGAAGTTCTGGCCAGGGCAATCAGGCAGGAGAAAGAAATAAAGGGTATTCAATTAGGAAAAGAGAAAGTCAAATTGTCCCTGTTTGCAGATGACATGATTGTATATTTAGAAAACCCCATCATCTCGGCTCAAAATCTCCTTAGGCTGATAAGCAACTTCAGTAAAGTCTCAGGAAACAAAATGAATGTGCAAACATCACAAGCATTCCTATACACCAGTAACAGACAAACAGAGAGCCAAATTATGAGTAAACTCCCATTCACAATTGCTTCAAAAAGAATAAAATACCTAGGAATCCAATTTACAAGGGATGTGAAGGACCTCTTCAAGGAGAACTACAAATCACTGCTCAATGAAATAAAAGAGGACACAAACAAATGGAAGAACATTCCATGCTCATGGATAGGAAGAATCAATACTGTGAAAATGGCCATACTGCCCAAGGTAATTTATAGATTCAATGCCATCCCCATCAAGCTACCAATGACTTTCTTCACAGAATTGGAAAAACTACTTTAAAGTTTATATGGAACCAAAAAAGAGCCCACATTGCCAAGACAATCCTAAGCCAAAAGAACAAAGCTGGAGGCATCACGCTACCTGACTTCAAACTATACTAGAAGGCTATAGTAACCAAAACAGCATGGTACTGGTATCAAAACAGAGATATAGACCAATGGAACAGAACAGAGGCCTCAGAAATAATACCACATATCTACAGCCACCTGATCTTTGACAAATCTGACAAAAACAAAAAATGGGGAAAGCATTCCCTATTGAATAAATGGTGATGGGAAAACTGTCTAGCAACATGTAGAAAGAAAACTGGATCCCTTCCTTACACCTTATACAAAAATTAATTCAAGATGGATTAAAGACTTAAATGTTAGACCTAAAACCATAAAAACCATAGAAGAAAACCTAGGCAATACCATTCAGGACATAGACATGGGCAAGGGCTTCATATCTAAAACACCAAAAGCAATGGCAACAAAAGCCAAAATAGACAAACGGGATCTAATTAAACTAAAGAGCTTCTGCACAGCAAAAGAAACTACCATCAGAGTGAATAGGAAACCTACAGAATTGGAGAATATTTTTGCAATCTAACCATCTGACAAAGGGCTAATATCCAGAATCTACAAAGAACTTAAACTGGCCGGGCGCGGTAGCTCAAGCCTGTAATCCCAGCACTTTGGGAGGCCGAGATGGGTGGATCACGAGGTCAGGAGATCGAGACCATCTTGGCTAACACGGTGAAACCCCATCTCTACTAAAAAAAAACAAAAAATAAAAAACTAGCCGGGCGAGGTGGCGGGCGCCTGTAGTCCCAGCTACTCAGGAGGCTGAGGCGGGAGAATGGCGTAAACCTGGGAGGCAGAGCTTGCAGTGAGCTGAGATCTGGCCACTGCACTCCAGCCTGGGCAACAGAGCGAGACTCCATCTCAAAAAAAAAAAAAAAAAAAAAAAGAACTTAAACAAATTTACAAGAAAAAATCAAACAACTCCATCAAAAAGTGGATGAAGGATATGAACAGACACTTCTCAAAAGAAAACATTTATGCAGCCAAGAGAGACATGAAAAAATGCTCATCATCACTGTCCATCAGAGAAATGCAAATCAAAACCACAATAAGATACCATCTCACACCAGTTAGAATGGCGACCATTAAAAAGTCAGGAAACAACAGGTGCTGGAGAGGATGTGGAGAAATAGGAACACTTTTACACTGTTGGTGGGACTGTGAACTAGTTCAACTATTGTGGAAGATAGTGTGGTGATTCCTCAAGGATCTAGAACTAGAAATACCATTTGACCCAGCAATCCCAATCCTGGGTATATACCCAAAGGATTATAAATCATGCTGCTGTAAAGACACATGCACATGTATGTTTATTGTGGCACTATTCACAATAGCAAAGACTTGGAACCAACCCGAATGTCCATCAATGATAGACTGGATTAAGAAAATGTGGCACATATACACCATGGAACACTATGCAGCCATAAAAAAGGATGAGTTCATGTGCTTTGTAGGAACATGGATGAAGCTGGAAACCATCATTCTGAGCAAACTATCACAAAGACAGAAAACCAAACACCACATGTTCTCACTCACAGGTGGGAACTAAACAATGAGAACACTTGGACACAGGATGGGGAACTTCACACACTGGGGCCTGTTGTGGGGTTGGGGGAAGTGGGAGGGACACCATTAGGAGATATACCTAATGTAAATGATGAGTGAATGGATGCAGTACACCAACATGGCACATGTATACATATGTAACAAACATGCACACTGTGCACATGTACCCTAGAACTTAAAGTATAATAATAATAATAATAAAAGACTCTGTCTCTAAAAAAGGAAGCGTCTGTCAAATTGCTGCAAAAGTTTCTAAACACACAGTCCCGATTTCTCCACTCATCTCTTCATGGACCCATGACAAACAGCTACTGGACTGAGCGCTGCCCTTTGAGAAGCACATAAGTTAGGAGCCCTTCACTACCGATGGTCCAGCTAGTTTCTTGCCTAACCTCATCCTCCAATCCACGCATTCCCCCACACCCCAACTCTTCCTGCAAAATGTTATTTATGCATTTGTGCATTCATTCACTTGCATATTATTTATTTATTTGTTTGTTTATTTGTTGACTTGGGTTCCCCCAATGTATAATCCATCTCTGTTCCTTCCCACGTGCTCCTTTCTCTTCCTCTTTGCATTTTTGTGACCAGAAAACTCCTGAGCAGATGCTGCACGGTCTATAGTCTTCCTATCTGCTACTCTGTGTCGCAGCTGCCTGCCAGGCCCTGTTTCATCCCTGATACGATGGTTGGTTGTCATTGCCTTCCTCGATGCTCCTGTGTGCTGCCACTCTCTGGTTAGTGTGGTCTCTCCCCGCCTTAACAGTTGCAGGTCACTGAGTCCTGCTGCCTCCACCAACGCTGCTACGGCACTGGTGCTTCTGTAAGAAAGGAAGATTTCCTCCCTGAATTACTAAAGCCATTTGAGCCTTTTAATGAAAGCCTGCTTATTCCATTCCTCTCTCCATTCTCCTTAGGTAACTGGGGAAATGCACTTGAAGACGGCTTCAGAAAACATTCAAAGACACCACCTTGTATCTCATCAACTCTGCTGAATGCCTACCCTGTTATTCAGCTGGCTGCAATAAAAGCAGAAAGAAAAGCACATCCCCACCAGAAAAGCACCACTTAGAGCGATTCAAGAAAGACCAGAATCATGGGATTCTACTGGTAGTTGGAGTAATTCAAGGAAGAGTACTAAGTTGGTAACTAGGATTTTAGTGTTGAGAGACAGTTCTCCATGGGTCCTTCTGATTTTCATGCGTCCTCTGAGCAGAGGCATGATAACCTTTTTTCTCTTTTCAAATATGTACATGAACAGTTGAAAGATAGGAAGTGTCTTCTTCTGGAGCAGAGGGAAGAATGTTGTACAGTACAATAAAGATAGTGTCTCCAGGCAGGGCGCGGTGGCTCATGCTTGTAATCCCAGCATTTTGGGAGGCCAAGGTGGGTGGATCGCCTGAGATCAGAAGTTCCAGATCAGCCTGGCTAACATGGTGAAAACCCATCTCTACTAAAACAATACATAAATTAGCCAGGCGTGGTGCAGGGTGCCAGTAATCCCAGATATTTGAGAGGCTAAGGCAGGAGAACTGCTTGAACTCAGGAGACAGAGGTTGCAGTGAGCTGAGATCGTGCCATTGTACTCCAGCCTGGGTGACAAGAGCAAAAATCTGTCTCAAAAAAAAAAAAAAGAAAATGTTTCCCTCCTGGGCAAAACGTAGGTAGGTTTGCTTGCATCTCGTTTATTACCAAATATTGGAGTCCCCTAAGCTGAGGGTTTCTCAAAGACACGTGCAACACCCAGGACCCCGAATGAGATCACATCATTTACAGGGACATGGATGAAGCTGGAAACCATCATCCTCAGTAAACTAACACAGAAACAAATAACCAAACACCACATGTTCTCACTCATAAGTGGGAGCTGAACAATGAGAACACATGGACACAGGGAAGGAAATATCATACACCTGGGCCTGTCAGCAGGTGGCAGGGCAAGGGGAGGGAGAGCATTTGGACAAATACCTAATACATGTGGGGCTTAAAACATAGATGACAGGTTGACAGATCCAGGAAACCACCATGGCATGTGTATACCTATGTAACAAACCTGCACGTTCTGCACGTGTATCCCAGAACTTAAAATTTAAAAAAAATAAATAAAATAAAAATACACAAATTAATTAATTGATTAATCTAATTAAACATCCAGGACCCCCCTGTGTGGCCCCGTGAGACTTGGGAGACGAAAGGAACTGACACCAGCATTCATTGCATGCCACTTGCTCTGCAGGGAGGAAAAAATCCTTTGTCTGTTACCCAGAAGTGTTGTATCTTCTATCAGCATCCGTGAGTCAGTGGCAGGCTTAAGTGTTAGCTCAAAAGTGGGGTAAAATAACACAGTTCTTGACATTTAGAGGAGGTCAGGGAGCTCTTTTCAAGGTCCCACTTGAGCTAAGACATACAGGCTTTGTGTAAGTTAGCCGTAAGGACATTCTAGAAGACAAAGAGAAAAGCACATAGCAGGGCATGGCGGCATCCCCTCATGACACATTTAGGAAAATTCAAGTAGAACAGGATGACCAGATCATCACCAAAGACTTCGCAGACAGCTGTGAAACTAAACCGATGTATTCAGTTTAGATTTAGGGTTCATTTTGAGTTACAATTTTGAACAGCATTAAGCATAGTCTACATTAGCTAACGTAGTACTTCCCAAACTGCTGTCAAAGAAACATTTTGTAGTTTTCCTTGTAATGTAGCGTTAATCATGTGCCAAGAAAAATAGACTTTCCTTGCACAATTAAGTTAGTTTGTTAACGGCAAGCAAAGTTCAATACTTTTTTTTACTGAAGCCCTTCTGGATACTTTAAAATGTCAATAAATATTTTGAATCACCCAATGGGAACTGTAGCATACAGTCTAGCTAGCCCCAGCTAATCTGATCAGATATCCTTTGTTTGGGGAACCCTGATTAACGTTTCCCAGAATCATTGTTCTGCTCCTCCCGATATGAGTAATGTCTGTCTAGTCCGTTTAAAAATCACTATAGCATTATTATAAACAAACAAATAAAATTACAAATGAGTAAAATTAATCTTTAGCTGGATTTGCTTTGAAAATATATGTGGTTAGGATCCTGTGATCCTAGCCTTGATCACCTAAAGGAAGTAAAATTCTACAGAGGCTTTTGCATGCATCTGTTCTCTGCTCCAGTGACCTGCAAAATAATAAATCATTTCATTAATTGCCCAGGAACATGTTAACTCATACACCTAACCTCTAGTTAACTAAGTTGTTGTAAGAACAATTTTCATAATACTGAAATATATATATATATATACACACACACACACATATATATGTGTGTATAGTACAATAGAACACAGAAGTTTGGAGGTTTACCCTATATAATTCAGACATTATTTGCTTTGCTGAAGAATGCCCCTGGAGTCTTATTGCACTCTAGGTCATTGAAATTATAGTATTGCACACATATCACTTTAATATGGAAATACATATACATTATATATAACAATATATGTATTATATCTGCATTCATATAGATTATATATATGTTGAAAATACCTAGACAAGTTTTCCTTAACTCTAAAACAAAAAGAATTAGGAAGTCAAGCAGGGCAAAGTTGATAGTCCTTTGATTGTTAGCCATTGTATAGCTGAAACAATGGCTTAATTATTGTTACAAGCACACACTAAAATAAAAAGCAAATATTGTTTCCTTAAAGTTGAAGGGAAGATTGATTGAAAAGCTCCACTGGCCAAAAATATTTGGAAGAGTTTGCCATCATCTGCTTCAGCCTGTTGAATGGCAGAGATTCAACGCACTGGCTCTCCAATGTTTTGAAAAAAAAGGATTCTAATCTATCGTTACTTCACCATTGAATCCTCCAGCTACCACCACGTTATCATATAGAAGATATTCAGTCAATGTCTATTAAATGAATAAATGCATGTTTCACCTTATAATTGATTTGATAACTATATTGTATGATTTTGAGCACGTTTGCTGATTTCTATGAAATTCTTTACCACCAATCCAGCTGATTCAGATGACTAAAAAAGTTCATTAGAGAAACAGAGAAAATACAAAAGAAATATTTAAATGATTTATCAGAAGCAATAACTAAATTACTAAAATCCTGAGGATTATATGGAGTGAAACACTACAGTACAGCAAACATAGATAACATTCTGTTTACATAGATTTTACATTTAAGTTGAAAAGCAAACAAAATTATCTTCTCTTTGGTAAAATCATGGATGGGTTTTACAATTTTCATTTATTTCAACTCTGAGTTTCTCATATGAAGTAGTGTTTATTTCATATAATCCTCTGGATTTTAACAAAGGAATACTTTGTTATTTAAAATGTCATGCTGCTGAGTGAGAAACTTAGGCTGAAATCAATAAAAGATTTAAACTGCATAGGCCAGTTTTCTTTTCCCATCTCGCACTGATTCGGTCTCCCCAGGTCCATGGGCTTTGTCCCTCCATTGTTTGTTAGTCTTGGCGTCGCCAGGATAATCCCCAGCTGCAAATTTCTCTTCCCCGATTTGCATGCATGAGGACTCACTGCCACCCAGAGCCATAAATTATTTGTGCATATTAGCCCCATGTCATGACCTTTCACGATGAAAAAAAAAAAAAATGATTCCCAACCTCGAAGGATTTATTATCTATATGGAGAGAAAGTCAAATGCAAAATTAACTGTTCTACAAAACGGAATTCATTTCCTCATCCATTCATTAAGTCATTATTGATTCATTCAGCAACATTTATTTACCGCATGTGAAGGTACTGCTTCTGTGGAAGATACTGTGGATATAAAGATGAATAAAATATCTCAGTCTACTGCCATCCTCCTACTTCCCTGCCTGCCTTTCCAGAACCTTGGCTTTGGCATTCATCCATGCTCTATAGTCCCTCAACAACCACGAAAGACTGTTGTCTACAGTTTTCCCCAGGACCCTCCAGCCCTATAGGTAGTTGCCCAATCTTCCTCAAGCAAAATTTTTTTCAAGTAACTCCCCTCTTCAAAAGCTTGTAATCCCACAACCTAGGGAGTAAATTATAAATTCTCTAATTGACAACAATTGAAACCCCCTGATATGCTGGCCCCTATCTATTTCCAGTCTTAAGAAACTAACATGACAGGAGTGACTTGCATTGCCCTAGTCCTTTCATACATGTTATTTCAGACCCAGTGCCCTATGAATTATTTTCACAGTAACATTGGAGATTCGCAGAGCACTGTCATATGTATCCCAACGCACTTCATTTTCCTCCTGGGCACACCGAACACCCGATTTCTAAGCCCCTGACATCTAGGTGGAACCATGGGACTGGTTCTTGTCTATGGAGTGTGAACAGACTTAATGCACTTCTACACCTGCTCCCTAAAAGATTGCCCATACTGTTTCCCTCTTTCTTCCCCTCTGGTGGTGAATGTGGAGACCTGTGTGGGAGACAAAGGCATCTCAAGATGAAGTGCTCAAAACTCATGCTGCAGCAGAGCTCCCACCCCTAGAAACCAAATTAAACTCTGATGTTAGAAAACACTCCATTTTTATTGTTTTAAGTCCCTGAGATTTCAGAGTTTGTTTGTTATTGCAGTGCAAGCTAACTTATTCTAACCATCCAGCCAGAAATTAAGTACATCCTTTTAGACATGAGAAAACTAAGGTTCCAAAAGGTAAATGACACCCAAATGCATATGGTTAATAAGTAGAAGGATTATGTATTAGTCCATTCTCACAGTGCTATAAAAATATTACAAGACTGGATAATTTATAAAGGAAAGAGGTTTTATTCACTCACAGTTCCACATGGCTGTGGGATGCCTCAGGAAACTTACAATCATGGTAGAAGGCAAAGGACCTTCTTCACACGGCAGCAGGAGAGAGAAGAGTGAGGAGAAAAGGGGGAAGAGTCCCTTATAAAACGATCAGATCTCCTGAGAACTCACTCACTGTCATGAAAACAGAGATCTGGGTGGGGACATAGCCAAACCACATCAGACTATAAACTCAGATCACTTTCAGATCACTGAAACTTTCCACTTCATCCTCTTCCTTTTCTGCCATTCATGCAATGATCCCCCTCATAGGTCATTTAGCACAGCTACACAGAAATGCTTCCTTAAATGCACAGTGCACTTCCTCACCTCCATCCTTTGTCCACAGTAGTACCCATGGAGAAGGCTCTTCCCTCATTTATATGCTTTGAAACCTGTACTTCAGGGTCTGACTCAGTCTCCACACGGAGCCTTTCCTGCTGCCCTGAACAGAGTAATTCCTCTCACCTCTGTGATCATGCAGCATCTTGTCTCTCACTTTCTCATAACTCCTATCACATCATAGATCTGCATATACTGTCTCCCCATTAAACCAAAGGCTTCTCAAGGACAAAGACCATGTTTAATTCCTTTTTGCACAACCCACTTTGTCTAGCCCTGTACCTTGTGCATGAGGTGCTCAATAAATGTTTGATTTTAGTTAAATTCACATTTTAAAGCCTTTAGAAATTTTAATACATTTTCCACTTCTATTAATTATTTTAAATGATCCTGGCCTCAAGACAATATTCATGGTGTCATGACTTCTCTTTTGAAAGTGCCACTTCAGTAGCAGCATTTCAAAGACAAAAGACAGGCACTATATGCGGTATTGGGTTTCACATCGCTTTGCACATAAGTCGCCCAATAATCATGTCAAATGAATAAATGTGGTGGTTTAACTGTTTAATCTATCATTAGTACATGCATGGACTTACAGTGAATGTCAATGAAAGTCACTTCTGATAATAATACAGAAGGATAATATATGCAAAGGATCTCCGGACATGGTGTCCACTTTGATCTTCTTTTTAAATACAATACTTTAGTTCTGATTTTTAAAGTGTACTTTGACATCCTCTGATCTTCTCTAATGAGCCACTTGATTATATAAGGGCCTTGTCTTGTGTTTTAGAAATGAATTTGCAGTGTCTCTGTTAGCCAGAGCTGGACTTTGGAAATACGAATAGTGGAACAGATTATTAACAAGTACTTGCTCTTACTTTACTTTTGTTACCACAAACCAATTTACTTCAGCAATATTTACCTACTAAAAACAAAGTACATAAACTGGAACACGTCTTTAAAAATGAATTGCCTCTAAATAAACTTTAGATGCAATGAGAATTACGATACTTATTATGAAGGGCTGTGTCTCCTTCCATTTGGCACTAGTGACAAAGGTTAAAAATGTCCTTCTATAAAAATACCACATCATTAAACAAAGCAGCTCTGTAATTATCCACTACACAACTGGATAAATTCCAAGTTTTATAATTATTTTAACCTGCATATAATCTACTTGTACAAAAAAAAAAGATAAGTCCAAAGGATAGAAGAATAGATTTTCTCTTCAGCACAATTTAGTTTTGTTCTGACTTCTGGAAATTCATTCTGCTCCTCTTATTTGAAAAATTAAATCCAGCACGAGGAATGAGACATAAAGTGGTAGCTAGCATATTAAAAATTCAAGCCCCACAAGCAACAGGTGCAAGAGTAATGCGTAAGGAGAAGCTGAAGGATCTCATTATAATCATCTGATAGAGGCAAAACTCTGTAAAAGGCAAATCCTTGTTTCCCAATAGGATCAAGTTGCACCCCACGGAGGCAAAGTCCCACCACTTCTCTTGTGTTGCACTTCCAAAGGTTTCCATCTAAACTGCACATCTTTTCAAAGTACCAAGGGGCCAGGCTCTTTCACCAAGGTCCAGATAAATGTCCAGCTACCTCAGGGGTTCCCGCAATGTCCCCTCTGCCACACTGAGAAGAAGACTATTGCCTGTGGGTAGCTCTACAAAAGGAATGCATTCTGCACCATCCAACACACACTGAGATGAAAAAGAGTAAAAACTTTTTAAAAATCATCCTTTGGAATTTCCAGGTCACTGGAATTTAAAATCATGGTGATGACCAAGTACTTTCATCAAATATCCATGAAATACCTTAGGCATTTTTCTGAGTACAAATCCTAATACCTTGGCCAGGTTTCCCCTTTGAGTGGGTACCCTTGTTGACTATTTAGTTATTAACTATGAAAGTGGTGTTCTTGCTGTAGGCTCAGACCACTTCCCCACAGTACATTGAGCGAATGCCCCCAAATTCCGGGAAGCTGCATGGACTTTCTATAAATGAAAAATCTAAAAAATAATGACAATTGTTGAAGTTGCATTCAGAGCTTACTATTGGTGCCTGATAACTTTTCCAGAAGATCACTGTTACCTTCTGGAAAATGGTAAAACAGAACATGTTGACCAGTGAGTTACAGGGTCCAACTCCAATACCCCTCAGGGACTCACCTCCCAGTTTGGATATTCAGACCTGGGGAGAAAGAAGGCAGTGTAATGACTGCAGTTGTCCAGGCAAATCAGCCTGTATTTGTCTCTCAGTCTTCCCCTTTCTGAGTTTCAGAATATAAATATACAATTAAATTATCTGATTTCTACACATATTGAACACTAAATGTAAGTTACTTGGAGCAATTAAGCATATATCTACTTCGCACTTACCATGCCAGACAGTCTGCTATTGTTTTATAGAAATTATAATTTTTATTCCACAAGACAAGCCCGCTATTTTTTTTTTCATATGAGAAAACTGAGGTTCTAGTAATTTAAGTGACTTCCTCAAGGTCACCCAATAAAGAAGTGATATAACTGGACACCTGTCTTCACAGCCCATGCTTTCTACTACGACATATTACTTCTGTGAATTTAAGTTCAAAATGCTGACTTTATGTTTCTTAATCTCAAAACCTTGTTTTCTTTTCTTTGTTGGTAAACTTGTGACATTCCCAAGGGCATGGCTAATAATTGACAATGGTGGGTACTGAATGTTGGATTTGGTGCTCTTTTTCCATATAACATCTTCAAAAGACACTGGACCCGAGGTCTTAATCTGCCAATTTTTTTCCGCCCTCTAGTCTCCTCCCTCTCAAAACTTGGGGATCACCCTGAAAGCTCGTTACTTCTCCCTGACACACATCCCATCCATTAAAACGACCTGTTAGTTCTACTTTCAAAATCTCATTCAAATTCATCGCTTCTCTCCAGCTCCAACAACAGCTCTAGGGTTAGTTGCCATCATCCCCCCATGAGGCTGAGTGATACCCCCTCATCCATTGCTTTTCCTTCCAATACCCCCAGCAGAGAGGAAGCTTTTGGAAATGCAAATCAGTCTACGGTACCCTATTACTTAAAACCCATCAGTGACTTCCTGTTTCACTTGGGATTACCCCATCCTTTCTCACCTGCTTTCCCTCATACTTCTTTGAAAATATCAAGTTCCTTCCCACTTCAAGGGTTTTATACACAGTATTCCTTCTATCTAGAGCACTCTTCTTCATTCAGCTTCAAATATACTTCCTCATGGGAGATTCCTGTCCTTTTACTCCTATTTAAACTGGGTCCTCCCCTTGCCCTCTACTATGAACTGAATTGTGTCCCCAAACATTCATATATTGAAGCCTTAGCCCCCAATGTGACGATGTTTGGAGATGGGGGCTTTGAAAGATGATTAGGGTTAGAAGAGGTCATGAGGGTGGGGCCCTTATGATGGAATCAGTGCCCTTATAAGAAGAGGCCAGAGTGCTCTCTTGTTATTGCTCTCTCTATTTCTCTCTCTCTTTCTCTTTATCCCAGTCATGATGTAAGGACACAGCAAGACAGTGGCTGTCTACAAGCCAAAAAGAGAGTCCCTACTAGAACCCAACCACGTTGGCATCCTGATCTCAGACTTGCAGCCTCCAGAATTGTAATACAATAAATTTCTGCTGTTTAAACCACCCAATCTATGGTATTCTGTTATAGCAACCTGAGCAAACAAATACACCCTCTTTTGTAGTTTTCCTAGTTAAGATACGGGCTAAACAGCAATAACAAATAGATCAAAAGATGCAATGATTTAAATAAGATGAAAATTCATTCCTCTGCCCCATTATAATCCATAGTCCAAGACTATATGGGAAGTTCTACAGTCTCCAACTCACTGTTTCTATCTTGCAGTAGAAGGCTGCAGTTTCAGTTATTATATTCCAGCCAGCAGGAAGCAGGGAAAGACCAAGAGAATATACATGATTCCTTTTTGAGGCACACTCGAGAAGTGATAATAAAAACAATAATAATAATTCTGTTTATTTACCATTGGCCAGAACTTAGTCACTTGGGCAGGTTGCAAAAGATGCTAGATGTCTGGTCATGTTCTTGGCTGAAATTCAAGCATTCTCTGATTAAAGATGGACAGAATGGAATTGATGAAAAGCGAGCAGTCTCTGTATTTTCTCTTCACAAGTTGTATTTCAATTAATAGTTACATATTTATTTGGTTGAACAATTTGTTCAATGACTCTCTTCTCTTTTGAACATATGCTTGATAAGGAAGAAACATTATACATGCTTGGATCAGCACAATGTTCCCATGCTGGGCACAGTTGCTAGAATACATTGGATGATTCATAAATATTTGATGATTGGATGAGTAGAAAATGTGTTCTTTAAGTATCGTGCAATCTAATATGTCCACCTTCTGCTAAATAAAATCCTCAGGGGATAAAGCATGTACTCTATATGTGTGGATACAGGCATCTCCAGGCAACCCTGAGGACTCCAATGCTGCTTCCACTCCTTCAGCACCCATTTCTTCCTTAACACCTTCATCTGGGGCTTCTGAACACTCCATTGTAACTTTTTTCTTGGCCAGATCTCTTTCTCAGACTAGTATTACATCTATTACTACCAACCACTTTCTATTGTTCTTAGAATTCTTTCCACCTTGGTTTTGCCCCTCTTCACAAATGCTACCTTCAAACCCCAAATCAAATAGGCTAGTTACCTTCAAGTTATTTTTTATCCTTCTTTCATTCCACAATTCATCTTTACTCACTGATTTATCAATTCCTTCTTTCATTCAGCAGCTATTTATATCTGTTCTGTATACTGTGCTAATCAGCAAGAATACAAAATATGTAATATAAGCTTTCCTAAGGAAGCTCAGAGTCTACTTGACTTGAGTATTTTGGAGACAAACTGGAAAATAAACCATTCAAATGCAATGCAACGGGTGCTATAATAGAGATATGTTTAGAAAACTACGGGAACACAATTATTGAGTACCTACTATTATTGCCTCATTGGATCTATTGTTATCCTCAGATCATCCCAACTGTAAAGATAAAGAAACTGAGAATCAGAGTTAAAGAATATGCCCAAGGTTAGACTACCAGGAAGTGAGAAAGCAATTGTTAATTCAATACTATCTGATAACAAACTCACTATGTTTTCCCTCTACAATGCACTAACGCAAATTCTTTCCTGCTCTAATGCAAGTTCTCTTAAGATGGCACCTAGTTCGGCCTCTTCTCATCAACAAACACCCAGCTCAAGCCAGACCCACATGGCATCCTTAACAGATAAATGTAATGGCTTCCCATGTTCTTTGCTTCAATCTAGAATCCTTGTCAGAACAGCAGCCACTACCAGAGGGAAGATGGTGCAGAGGAAAAAAACACCTGCGTTTGCTAGTTATCAGTTTTGTATTGCTACAAACTACTCCAAAACTCTGTGGAATAAAACAATTTATTATCTTTCATAGTTCTATGTGTTGACTGGGCTCAGCTAGGCGGTTCTTGCTCAGGGTCTCTTGTGCAATTGCAGTTGTTTGCTGGCAGGGACTGGAATCATCAGAAGGTTTCTTCATTTACATTTCTGGTGCTGGGGCTAAAACACTGGAACAACTGGGGATTGGTCAGATGTCTCATATGGTTGGCTTGTGCTACCTCATAGGACAGCAGTTGCAGGGTAGTTAGATTTTGTACCTGGCAACTGGCTTAGAGTAAACTCAGTTTTCTTAGCTATAAAATGTTGAAAGCAATGCCTAACTCATTGGGTTGCTATGAGAATTAATTGGAATTGACTGTATAAAATGCCATGTAGCAGGTAGGTTCTCAGCAAGTGTTAGTTCTCTTTCCCCATCATGTTCCACCCTCATTCCCCAGCAGGTGATAGAACAGGATTTTTATAAGTTTGTTAAATGAATGAATGAGTGAAACTACACAATGCATGGAGCTTCCAAAGAAATCATCCAAGACACTATTCATAATGTTACCCTCCTGCTTAAGAATGTGTAGAACCTTTGAGTTGCTGAACACAGAACTCTGGGCCCACCAGCCTCTGCTCTCCATTCCCCATGATTCCTGCAGGCAGACCTCAAGGACTCTCCTGATGGATCCCAGCTCTCCCTCTGACAGAGACAATGGTGACACAACCTAGCATGTGTTTACAACTGCCCCTTGCTGGCAGGGGAGCCAACTGAAAGAGCCCCAGTGGCCAGGGCAGAAGCAATTTAGCAACAGGATAAAGTAGTACTGTATCATAACCCAAAGTACAAATTAAATATCCATGGGTCCATACTGATATAAATAAGTGATGGAGTAAATTAATGAATGAGGGAGAAAAAACAAATCTCATGTGCAAAATTCCAAGTGATTTATGTAAATATGTCACCCTCAAGGAGGTGGAGCATCAATCCCTACTCCTTAACTCTGAGCCACCCATAGTGACTTCTTTCCAAAGAGTGAATTACAAACAAGGGATTTTTTTAAAGTAGCTTTTCAGTGGAGAAACCTGACAAACACTACCTCAGCCAGGTAATCAAGGTCAATATCACTTATAAATCATGGCCAGGCATGGAAGCCTGTACCTGTAGTCCCAGCTACTTAAGAGGCTGGGACAGGAGGATTGCTTGATGCTAGGAGTTTGAGGCTGCAAGACACTATGATCATGCCTGTGAATAGCCTCTGCACTCCAGTCTGGGCAGCATAGCAAGATCCCATCTCTAAAAAAAGGAAAAAAAAAACTAGTTATGTCATATCCACAGTGTGCTCCCTTGATATAATGTGATGAGAGTTGTACTTTACCTATGTGATCTTTGTTCCAAAAACCTATAAGCCCAGTCTAATCATAAGAAAAGCCTAACTGAGGGATGGTGTTTGACCTGGAACTCTCAAAACAATCAAGGTTGTCAAGAACAAAGAAACTTGGGCCAGGCACAATGGCTCACACCTGTAATCTCAGCACTTTGAGAGGCCAAGGCAGGAGGATCACTTGAGCCCTGAAATTCAAGAACAGCCTGGGCAACAAAGTGAGACCCTATCTCTACCAAAAATACAAAAATCATCTGGGCATGGTGATGTGCACATGTAACCCCAGCTACTTGAGAGGCTAAAGTGGGTGGGAGGATCGCTTGAGCCCAGAAGTTTAACTCTGCAACGAGCCAACATCATGCCACTGCACTCCAGCATGGACAACAGAGAGACTCTGTCTCTGAAAGGAAAAAAAAAGGAAACTTAGAGAAAATGTCACAACCAAGAAATCATGATAACTAAATGTACTGTGGTATCCTAGATGAGATCCTGGCACAGAAATAAAGGACATTAGGTAAAAACTAAGGACATCTTAACAAACTGCAGACTTTAGTTAAAATAATAAATCAAGATTGTTTCATTAATTGTAACAAATGTACCATACTGATCTAAGATGTTAATAATAGAAATTAGATGCATAGTGTATAGAAAATTGCTATACTATCTTTATAAGTTGCTGTAAATCTAAAATTGCTCTAAAAAATATGCTTCTATCATGGAAAAAAGTCTTCTGAGGCTCTGTCAGTAATGGCGATCATGCTGGGAGAGGCTCAGATGCTGGAAATAGAAGTGTTTCTCTATTTGCATTGAGTTGGAGTATGGGCTCCACCATTTGGAATCATCTCTCCCTACTAATCCTCTGCTCTCCATTCCCCATGATTCCTGCAGGCAGACCTCAAGGACTCTCCTGAAGGATCCCAGCTCTCCCTCTGACAGAGACACCTAGTTCAGCCTCTTCTCATCAACAAACACCCAGCTCAAGCCAGACCCACATGGCATCCTTAATAGATAAATGTAATGGCTTCCCATGTTCTTTGCTTCAATCTAGAATCCTTGTCAGAACAGCAGCCACTACCAGAGGGAAGATGGTGCAGAGGAAAAAAACACCTGCGTTTGCTAGTTATCAGTTTTGTATTGCTACAAACTACTCCAAAACCTGTCCCCTGCCTGCATTCCCTTTGTTCATGGCAAAACCATCTCCTAGATCCCTAAGTTCAAGATCTCACGGTTAGCCCCTCTCTTTTTGCTGCATTTTCTAAGCCCAGTTGCTTCTGTCTCTGAATTTTATTTCAAATCCAGTATCTCGACTGGATATGACCGTCTTAGCTCAGGTCCTCTGCATCAGCCATACACACACCTATGTCATTCCCCTCCCCCAGTCTCTCCCCAGTTTCAATCCATACTCTGAGGCCAACAGAGCTAGCTTCTCCAAACAGGTATGTGATCACGTCATCCCACTGAGTAAAAGTGTCCTGCTTCATCTACATAGAATGTGTACTTACTTGCACTGATAGAGGATTCTTCCCACTCACCCCAGTCCACATTTTCACTTTCCTTCCCTCCCCCTCCCTTATGCGGCAGACACACCAGGTCACCACTGCACTCCACAAAACCTACCTAGGAGACTCACGATTCATGCCGTGGGGTGAAGCTCCAACAAGAATGCTCTTGTCACCCCTCCCATCCCTGTGTTTCCTCTCTTGGTGAGCCCTTCGCCCCACAAACCTCATATCAGAAGTTACCTACACCAGACACATTCTCTGACTCCCTCAGGCAGAAATCATCCCTCTGTAGCATTGCCAACATGTGGATATGCAGATTTCCACGGGAAGGGTCTCTAATGTGTGAAGACCACATGCTATTCACAAACATCCGCCATGCCTACAACAATGTGTCTCTCATGGTGGGTACTGAATTAACCTATGCTGAGTGCTTCTGTTCTACAACTCACCATGACCCTTCTAGACCACAACCCCTGGGGACCCCCTACCCCGCCATGCACCACTGCTTCCCACCCTCATCAGAATCTTCTTTCTCAGATGAACGTCCCTGTCAGCTCAGCTGAGGATCAGCCAGGATGGCCTGCAGCAGGAGTCAGCAGAATTTTAAAAGAATTGGCGCTTTGAGCCTTAGTCACACAGAAGGTGACCTGAGTGGTAGTTGTCTCTCTCCTTTTATGTAAAATACATTTCCTTGTGCCACAGTGATATGCTCCTAACTCAGGATGAAGCAGCTGCAGCTCTAGGGGGCAAGAAAGACTGTCTGCTTTTCCTAATAACTACAGTCTCCCAATGCTGCCTTTCTGACTAATGAAAGAGTCCAAGATTCCAACAAGGACACTAGAGTGCCCCTTGCCTAGCCCTCAAGCCCATAGGCTGCTGTCCCACTAGACAGACTGGCAGGTTAAAGAAACTCCCAGCTCCCAGCTCCAAAGCAGATGGATGTACCATCAGGAACACAGGTCCAAAAAATAAAAAATGAATCACTTACAAATTAAATTAATAAAATCAGTGAAATTATAACATAAGTAAGCCAGGTGTGGTCACTCACACCTGTAATCCCATCACTTCAGGAGGCTAAGACAAGAGGATGACTTAAGCCCAGGAATTCAAGTCCAGCCCCAGGCAACATAGCAAGACCTTGTCTCTACAAAAAAAACTTTAAAAGTCAGCTAGGCATGGTGGTATGTGACTATGGTCCCAGCCACTTGGGAGGCTGAGGCAGAAGGATCACCTGAGCCCAAGAGGTCAAGGCTACAGTGAGCCCTGATTATGCCACTGCACTCTAGCCTGGGCAAAAGAGTGAGGCCCCATCTCTAAACGCGCACACACACACACACACACACACACACACACACACATATAAAAGTAAGCTTACTCAAATAAATCAAATAGAATTTCAAACATGTTTGTACAAATTGATGTTAAAAAGTAAGTTTAAAATTGGGTCCCTGGATCCCCTAAATACCAAATGAATGTCAAAGATTACAATCACAGATTGCTTTCCAATGTTCTTTGTGAAGCACTATATATTTTATAATAAGAAAGTCATTTCTTTGTTTTTGTAAAATCTGTCTTCTAATATGAATTATAAAGCCCTTGAATTTTTTTCTCCAGTTTTTATTTGTTCTTTTCTGTTCTCCTAAATGGTAGTTCTCCTAACTTCTAATTCTTCAAAAACACACAGGGTTAATGATTAGGGTGGGGAGGACGATTGGCCCAAAACTACCAGAGACTAGTTAGGCCCAACTATATTGCAGTCTTTCAGCACAATACCACCCTGACTGAGGGGTACTAATTTGTTCCTACTAGGACCCAAACCTATTCTCCATGATCCTGATAATAACTGATGCGGTTCTATTCCCAAAGCAGAATTTTAATGAATCTTAAAGATGAGTATTATTACGTACTGTGATTTTCTTAATAAATCTCTATTCAATTTTGTAAATGAGTATCTCAATGTCAGGAGTAACAAATATATTAATCAGAATCAAAATCAGAAAGACCACAGTTTTAGTTCAGTAGGTTCTGTATCTTATCATTAGATGGCAATAATGTAAAAAGTTTCTTTTTGTTGTTGTTGTTCTCCAAACTGATATTTGCATCAGAGTTAGCAGCTGATAAGAGATTATGAAAATTCTGGCTAAAATTAAAATGCCAAAACTGGATCTTCTGGATAATGAGAAACTGATTGCCTCTATTACTAAAGAGGAAATGAAAGCAGCAATAGAGAAATGTGCAAGTAGCAAACCTCCTGTGGTGATGAGTATCAATTGGAATAGGATAAAGCTTTTGGGAGAGAATCAAAAGATCTGTGAAGCAGGATTTAGGAGAACTGTCTACTTATAAGACCCGTGAAAGCCTCAATGTAAGGGCCTTTGTTTTATAAAGAGTACCAACTTTCTTCCTGTTTGCTTAATTAATTGCACTGGAAATCAAAGCCTCCCAGGTAAAAACCAGATAGAATAAATTCACGTTCAGATCAGTGGAGGTTTCCTGCACGGCTGCACTTACAATGTGTGCAAAATTTCTAATTTACAAGTGGCAGCAAATAGATTTAAACCTCCCTCCTATAGCAATTTATGAATTTGCACAGAAAACCTTTATCATGTAGAAGAGAAGTATTTACAAAGGCTCCCAAAGAAACTTCATTTTCAAGAACTTCGGTAAATGAAACATAAGACACAAATCCCTTTTTGACTGCACCAGTTACCAAGAGAGTGCTTCTTTTTCATGGGAAGAAACATGTAGAATATAGATGTCATTTTGTTTCATTTCGTCTGTTGACAAAAGAAGTTTATGTTCAATTCAATAGCGAAGTGAGTCAAGGTAAAAATTAAAAGCCAACCATCCTTGGCAACAGTGTACTTTACTTTACAGTAATGTGTTCATCCTTTTTTTCAAGTTACTTTTAAAACATCCCCACATCAAAATGCACCAGAATCCCCAAGTAAACACTTAACCTCAGAAAAAGACAAAAACATATATTAACTTTAACAGCACTTCACAAGTGGTAAAAATAAAACTCAAATCTCTTTAGCCAAGGTAACTTCTTGACAGACACTGTTCAAACATTCCTAATATCTTTGCAGTTGATCATTTAATTATTCTCTTCAGTTTTTCTCAAACTATTGCCCCACACTGCCTGCACATGAAAGGAAAGAGAATATTTTGCTATTATTTCATCTGCTCCTGAAATCATCCTATGAGACAACACAAATACACATCACTCCAGCACACACCTGAGGACTTTTTATGTTGGTACCCTAGCTCCTCCCTTTTTCTGGGCACTTTTGTTTCTGTTTGGCTTGAAACGGACTTGATGTAGACAATGATTCTGAATGCTGGTTCTACTTAAAGCAAGATTTTCCAGACAGGTAGTTTATTTACCCAAAATATGTATTTCCTTTTTTTTCTTACAATTATTGAGAAATTTCACTTCCCAGAGAAATAAAAGGTAGCTATAGTATATTAAAGAGTCAGGAATTAGTCACATGAGGTGCACCTAAGGGTACCGACTGTAAGAAATTTTTTTTCTTTCTTTATTATTTTTTTTTCTGAGATGGAGTCTCACTCTGTTGCCTAGGCTGGAGTGCAATGGTGCCATCTCGGCTCACTGCAACCTCCACCTCCCGAGTACAAGGGGTTCTCCTGCCTCAGCCTCCCGAGTAGCTGGAATTACAGGCATGTGCCATGATGCCAGGCTATTTTTTTTTTTTTTTTTTTTTTTGTATTTTTAGTAGAAACAGTGTTTCACCATGTTGGCCTAGGCTGGTTTCAAACTCCTGACCTCAAGTTATACACCCACCTCGGCCCCTCAAAGCGCTGGGATTACAGGTATGAACCACCGCACCCAGCTAAGAATGTTTTAAAACATTAAAAACTTTGTTGTAATGCACACTTGGCTTATGAACTGATTTTTTTCTGACATTTTCTTATCCTCAGTTTGCATGTGAAAATAATATATCTGTTTTTCAAATATCAAAACCAGGCTGACTAAAGAAATATTGGAGATTTATGTGATTACAGCAATATATTGTTATTTCAGTTTGCCAAAACTATTACAGATTACCGGAGAAATCCTAACAAGAAATAAATTGCTGAGGAAACTCTTAACTATTGAGCATTTTCAGCTCCTATGGAAATACTAATAACTGTGTATTCATGAGGCTATGATAGGCATATTTAACATGAAATTAATATTCTTTCAATGTAATGTTTTAGTGGCGTGTTGTTTCGCATCTGTTCTTAGCATTTTGGTCAGAGTCTTGTAAATACGTATGTCTTTAAAAGTTAAACCCATCAGTGCTGCTGCTTGGTTAAAAAAATAGTAAAAAATAAGAGTTAAACTCAATTAGATCTTTCTAGTGATATATCTGTATTCCGAAGCTCACGTTCCAGACAATTTATTATAGTTATGAGAGCTATTTTAACAGATTGGCTGATCCAGTTAAGAAGGAGCATGTCAAGCATATAATGATAACAAGCATTTCTCAAAAGGTGGTCAGCTCTTAAAAATTCTATAGGGTTTCATTAAGGAAGGGGGTGGGACCTTGGCCCCACACTCACCACCCAGAATTATCAGGCTCCGGGGCCTATTGAGCCAGGCCCCTAATCCCAGATACAGTCCAAAAGGACTCAAATCAGGCTGAAAGCTGACATAAGAGAGCCATGATCAAACAGGAAGCACTGGAGTGGTGTGGACCAAGCATGTGCTTCAATCTGCCAGAAGGAGGCAACAGTCAAAAGAGCTATATCTTGAAAAGTCACTGGGAGAATACCCTATGCATAAAAAGGGAAAAGGTCTCCCATAAGAGTGAAGTGAGGAGAAGTATAAAAGCACCAAGGTTTGAGAAATCTCATCCAGGCATCCACTGGGTCTGGATTGCAAGAAGGGAAGGTGGCGGTGGGATGTAAACGTGTGGGGTTTCTTTGGGGGATGCTGAACCCATGAGGACTCTGATGCATCATCCAAGACAGGCTTAGAGACACCAGCCAGGGCACATGAGAGCTTAGGCTCCAGAAGATGACTTGTATGGATGGTTTAATGGCAGCAGAGACTGTGGCCAAGGACATGGACTCCAGAGCCGATGCCTGTGCTCACGTCCTGCCTCTGCTCCTGTCTACCTTTGTGACCTTGGGCGTGTGACTTACTCATTCATGAAATAGGAAGAGTCAGAGTCTACCTTAGCGTCATTGTGAGGATTAAAGGAGTTAATTATTTCTAAGACATTTTCACACATCTGGCAAAGAGTCAGCATTATTTAAGCGCCTGGTAAATAAAATAGTGGTTGAAGCAGTTAAAGCATCATCTCTTTACCAAAGAAAGTCTGCTCTGTATTCCAGGCTTGAAGGAAACAAACAAACAAAAAAAAGATATGCCAAAGATTACTGAGGTCCCTGACTGTAGAATCATAATCCAATAACTTGCTTTAAGGAAGAACTCCAGTCTTGACCCCAGTATTACTGCACTGAGCATTATGTAAGAAGTTAGAGCTTCATCTTAAAGGTGAGAGGTAATGAGCTCTTCCACCGAAAAAGAATATGAGTCTGCTCGTTTGCTTTAATAGACGGTTGAGTACAGAGCCAGCAGATGGATGAGTCCCAAGCAAAGGCCAAGAGAAGAGATTTCCCCCACTCTGGGCTCTCTGATTATCCTTTGCTTCTCTGAAAAGCAATCATTCCTTTTTACAAGTTCTTTAGAAAGAAATACAAGGTTATTAAGAACATTTTTTAATTCAGACAGCCCAGATATTTGGGGGTAACTGTGTCATAATTACTGAGTTATGTATCAAGATTGCATATAAAATAAGTTGCTGTGTATATATAAACAAATGAAAAATGAACTATAATATTCTTTCTAATTGTATCTACGGTCATCAGGCTGGATCATTTAAAAGTTTACGGGAGTGTGCTGGGTCACACTTTGTCTACAACTGAAGCTTTTGTGGTCCAAGGGTCATCAAACCTCACTCATACAAATAGAAAGACAGAATCATGCTGAACAGTTTGCTTGCTAAATTCTTTTGGATTTATGTTGCAAACTACTACTGACTTCTATTCAAAATTTAAAAAAAAACGAGAGTTTTACTAATTGCATCATAGTAAAATAAATACATAGATAATATGTGCAACCACAAAATGCTGACCTTTAAATTTAGTCATACCAACCAATAGTATCTCAGAATCAGAGTTTATTAAAAGTTAATTATTGCAGTTAATAATTTTAGAATAAAGATCTCTTTCTAATTGTTACAACTTACATGCTAAGACCAGTGTCTAACTTGCCTTTCTTTAAAATGTAAGTTAATTATGTCTCAGCATCCGTTTTCCCTGACACACCATTACCCCTCCCTAAATATCACTTTACCTATAAAAATAATGGGCCAGAAAACCTCAATAAAATATTACTTGTATGTAACTTGTGCTGTATGGAAACCACCAGAACAGTCTATTACCTTGTATGTGATTCCTGAAAAAAATAAATGCATCCTAAAATGTTTCATCTAATGAAATAATCTGTTTTCTTTTGGAAAAAAAAAAAAAAGAAAATGTAGTCAGGAAAATGAAAAGAAGAACACTTTCTAAAGGGACTAACAAGAGTCTTCTGATGTCACAAATTATATTGCCTTTCAACGCAACTGTGCTCCCTAGTGGGAAGTTCTAAAAGGTTTAGTTTAAATTTTTTAGAAGTTTGTTTCATGTAAGCATCACCACATATGCCAAATGATCCATTAAGGGTGTTCCATTATAGCTTAAAGAGTTTTGAGTTAAACGCACAGGGCACTGTGGCCTAAGATGCTAAGAAAATACACAGCTCGATTTCCATTTGATGTAACTCAGCAGGAAGATATTATCCACAGAACATTTGCTGCATTAAGGCAAGCGGTTATACAACGACTTCAGAACTCTTTCAACTACTTGGATGCTCCTGACCTCCCTTGACCAAAGTCCACCCATCTTAGCATATTGAAAAGTTAGTCAATTCCCGTCATTCAAACATGAGATCTGCAAGTGTCCAGTGTGCATTGCAAACATGCCAGGGGTCTAAATCACATCCTTATGGCCAGGCGCAGTGACTCATGCCTGTAATCCCAGCACTTCAGGAAGCCAAGGCAGGTGGATTACTTGAGTCAAGTTCAAGACCAGCCTGGCCAACATGGTGAAACCCTGTCTCTACAAAAAATATAAAAATTAGCCACGTGTGGTGGTGGGCATCTGCAATCCCAGCTACTCAGGAGGCTGAGGCAGGAGAATCCCTTGAACCTGGGAGGCAGAGGTTGCAGTGAGCCAAGATTGTACCACTGCACTTGCACCCCAGCCTGGTGACAGAGCAAGACTCCGTCTCAAAAACAAAAGAACAAAAAAAGAAAGCATAAAATAAGTCATATCCCGTGTTTTCATGGGGACTTTCTAACACCATGCCAACCCACTTTTCCTGGCCCACACCCTGTAGAGCCTTTGTCTTGAGTCCTTCTCAAGCTAGCAGTTTCAGTTTAAAATCCGGACCATTCCAACTTTTATCCTAATTGTCCCCCTTTTGTATGGGCCATCGTGTATGTGCTAATTATTCTGCTCTTGTCTGCAGACAAGTGTCCTGGAAATACCCTTCAGGCCAGAATTACGTAAGTGGTGTCTGCATGCTTGGAAAGAAAACTGATAGCCGCAAGTCACTGAGAATGTCCTGGACTCAAGACACGGAGCGTGTCCTGAGAATGTTCTGCTACATGAGCCCTCTAAGTGTGTTCAGTCAGTGATGCAAAAATATCCCCAGTGGATTTTAAACAAGTGCCATGTTGAGAGAGGAAGATATCTGATACTCAAGAGGGCAAAGTAAGAGATGCGTATCTTAAAGGCATTTATCTCTTGGAGGAAGTTTCGACAGCTTACTTCTGGAAAGCATAGTCCTTCAACACAGTCTTTGGTATTAATATTTTGTTTTCTTTTCACTCATTTACTCTCACCAGAGATCACCAAACACAGACATTATGGAAAGAAAGGCAAGAACCCAACTAGTTTCAGAAGGGTCAAGAGTGGAAAAGGTAGGATTTGAGCAGTTGTGTTTAAAAATTCACATCAATGGAGAAGAGTGAAGAGGTGTTCTAGATGGGTGATAGTAGTATGTGGACAAATCCTGAAGATAGAAACTGCATGTGTCTTCAAGGAACAGCCAGTACACTTGCTTCACTGAGTCGAGGATTGCTTTGGGAAGAATGAGGTAGGTTGGGGCCAGATAGTCAAGGTCCTTGAATGTCAGCCTAAGGGATTTGCAATTTATTAACAATAAGAAGTCATTAACAGCTTTTGATACAATGAAAATTACATTTCAGAAAGCTTTTTTTTTTTTTTTTTTTTTTTGAGATGGAGTCTTGCTCTGTCACCCAGGCTGGAGTGCAGTGGCCGGATCTCTGCTCACTGCAAGCTCCGCCTCGCGGGTTTACGCCATTCTCCTGCCTCAGCCTCCCGAGTAGCTGGGACTACAGGCGCCCGCCACCTCGCCCGGCTAGTTTTTTGTATTTTTTAGTAGAGACGGGGTTTCACCGTGTTAGCCAGGAAGGTCTCGATCTCCTGACCTCGTGATCCACCCGTCGGCCTCCCAAAGTGCTGGGATTACAGGCTTGAGCCACCGCGCCTGGCCTCAGAAAGCTTTATTTGAAAGTGCAGAGGAGATCTACATGGGCAGGATGAGCTGTGGACACTGGAAAATCAGAAGTCTATGTTCCTGGGCCAAACCTCTCCTTTTGGCACCATATGGTGACTTGGTCTCAGAGGGGGAAATCCAAAACAAAGGGAAAAGTAAGAAAACTGCCCTCCATCGATCTCCTCCTCTCCTCACCTCCCAGGGCTAATCCAACCACAACCCTGAGAACAAGCACTCCTCGGAGAAGCCCACGTCTACAAGGAAGACGGGCTTTGTGCCTGTTTTCTTCACTTGCACTCCCCCTCTTTTTCACCTACTGAAGAAGCACAACTAGATGAAGAAACACCTTTCCTTTTAAGGAAACTGGATTCTCCTTAACTGATGACAGCCCTTTAAGACCAATAAGTCTCTACCTGGAGTAGGGTCAATTTAATATATCTGAATCGCCCTAGATAAAATGTCTTATCTGCAGAGATCCTTATCAAAGCCAGTAATTTCTCTATGTATTCTTCATAGTATGTCCAGCCCTATTGAAATTTTCTCCCACCTGCTGTCAACTTTTTTTTTTTTTTTTTTGAGACGGAGTCTCGCTCTGTCGCCCAGGCTGGAGTGCAGTGGCCGGATCTCAGCTCACTGCAAGCTCCGCCTCCCGGGTTTACGCCATTCTCCTGCCTCAGCCTCCCGAGTAGCTGGGACTACAGGCGCCCGCCACCTCGCCCGGCTAATTTTTTGTATTTTTTAGTAGAGACGGGGTTTCACCGTGTTAGCCAGGATGGTCTCGATCTCCTGACCTCGTGATCCGCCTGTCTCAGCCTCCCAAAGTGCTGGGATTACAGGCTTGAGCCACCGCGCCCGGCCGCTGTCAACTTTTAAGTCCAGAATTCTGCCTAACACTAGATCAGACTTGCCAGTCTCATTCCAAGCACAGCTCACCCAGCCCTTTCTACAACTGTACCTGTCTACTTGTGCTGACCTCATCTTTCTTGATCTTCACTTGTCTCTAGCAATGCTGTATCCAGTGGCCACTGTGGCCATGACTCACATTCTTAAAAGGGATGTTGACCCCTAAGGAAGCTGGAGGGGGCAGTTACAGGGAGTCACCAGCTGGTGAGGGTCTGAAACACATGAGAACAATGGAAGAAAGAAGGAGGAACTAAATAAAACAGGCCTGATTTTTGCTGCTGTGGCATAGCAAAAGGGCTGCATAGCCAAGTCACTCCAGAAAACAACACAGTACACAGATCATTCCCATGGTGTCCTGAGATCGTCAGAAACGAGTCTGTGAAATTGAACCTTAAAATGCCTTTATGGCACTGGTCCTAAAGCTTAGACACTCATAGTAATTATTTACACAGGCGAAGAGATGGAATGAAAAACAGACTTCTTTGCCTCTCTTCTTTCAAAGAGATTTACATTGGGTCACTGAAGAAAAACTCGGAATACTGGCTCTCAAGAATTCTTCATGACCAACTCCAGGTTCCATCTTGTTTCTGAAAGTTCTGTATCGTCATCTATTTTATAAAATATTGGCATGCTAAATGAAGATGAGAGAAGGCAAAAACCATGGGAATGGTGGTGGAATGCAATAAACGATACCATAGGTACTGAGGTCATTTGTCCTTTCAGCCCCCTATTTAAAATACTACCACATAAAAATAAGATCTCTACATGCAGACCCAACCGAAAGTCCAGAGGCCAAGGTGGGCAGATCGCAAGGTCAGGAGTTCTAGACCAGTCTGGACAATGTAATGAAACCCTGTCTCTATTAAAAATGCTAAAAATTAGCCAAGTGTGGTGGTGTGCACCTGTAATCCTAGCTACTCAGGAGGCTGAGGCAGGAGAATAGCGTGAACCCAGGAGGCGGAGGTTGCAGTGAGCCAAGATCGTGCCACTGCACTCCAGCCCAGGCAACAGTGCGACACTCTGTCTCAAAAAAAAAAAAAAAAAAAAAAAGTCCTGAAAATAGAGATGTGTTTCATAGTCATATACAAGGATATGTAATGGACAGTCTGAGTTCTTATTAGCAAACATCAATTAAGCATGTTTCACATTTCTGAGACTTACTAAAGCTTAAGAAGACTAAGATTTAAAAACGTTTTTCAACAATAGTAACAATTCAAGAAATAAGTGCAACAGACACAAAATGCTACAGGAACACACAAAAATGATACCTGATGTAGAAACAGAGACAGGAAAAAGAAAAAGATTTCCTAGGTCAGTGACCTCAAGTTGGGATGTTGAGGAGAAGGAGGAGGAATGAACCCTGCAGGAAGCCCAGTGCTGCAGGAGGAAATTAAACAGATGCAAAGTCCCTCACTGTGATGAGCAGGACACACAGGCAGCTGCACACAGTTCCAATGAGGGCTCCAGGGTACAAGGAAGAAGAGAATCGAGAACACGAAGGCAAGGGCCAGATAACAAAAGACTTTGTGTGCCACGTTAAGGATTTCGGATTTCATCTGGAAGGCAAGGGGAAGCCGTGCAGGAGTTTTCCAAGGGAACTGACATTATTAGATTTGTGGGTGAGAACCCTCACCCTGGTGTCCCATCTGAGGACAAGCTGGAGTGGGGCTCGAAGGGAGGCCACAAAGCCAGCCAGGTGGCAGGGGGAATATTCCAGAAGGGAAATGGCAGAGCCCCAAGCAGGATGCTGGGGGTGGAAATACCAAGGAGGGAGTAGAACAGATGAGGAACTCAGCTGAGCTGTGCACTTGTTAGAGGAACAGGCAAGCAGAAGTATTCATGGCTTCTGGATTGAGCAACAGACTGAGAGGATGAGGTAATTCTCCAAGATAAAGAGCCTGGAGTGAGGGAGAGGGGAATCTGAATTTGAGGTTTATCTGTGAGTTATCCATACAGAAACTTCTTGGTCTTCCCTAAGGTTCAATCTCAAAGGCTTACATACAAATGTCTTTACATCTCTTGTGTCCAACTAGGAAGGTATCCACAAAAATAATTTATTTCAGACTTTTAAGATCTACTACTATTTTCAGTAGATTCCAGCTTTCTGGTTAATGTGTTCTGTTAGCATATTACCCATGTGAAAAGTATTTCCTGTTTCTCTGGAAAGGGTCTCTTACCATAGACTTGTGGAATTCACTGAGAATCTTGCTGTTTAGAATTTTCTTAATGAGCCCCCCAACAAAAATTTTATTTATACTACTGGTTTTTTATTTTTTAAACACTTTCTTACTCAAACACTTATACTTCAATAGCCCATAGTACAAAATACTGTCCAGAACTTTTTGAAAGTCTAAACATTATCCCCTAGCACCTACACTTCTTCACAATCCTCTAATAAATTACTCAGACACGAAGTTTCTTGATCAAATCCAGGAAGTATTCCTTCCACAGAGCTCACACAATACAACCAAGATGACTTTCAATTTATGGTACAGATGTTGAATCAATAGCAACTCTTTTATTGGAAGAAAACCCACATTTAAAAAAAAGCAAGATATGAGTCTATGTGGAGCATAGGCACTGTCATCCAAAAACCTTACAAATTATTACCCATATCAACACTTTTATAGAAGCCTTTCAAAAGATTCCTGAGTCTTCAGTTTAAGTTCACAGTTAATCAGGATTAGTCAAAAGCACCATTCACCCAGACGCCTCTGACCTAGCCTGTCTACCTGCTACTGGTCCCCTGCTGCCTGTCCCCTCTCTCTAGCTCACTGCAGTACCTCCTCTGTCTTCCACCATTGCTCACCCCCCATCCACTTCCAGCACAGCAGCTAGAGGAAGCCTTTGAAATAGCTGAGCCAAGTTATATTCCTCCTCTGCTCAGAGCCCTCCAGTGGCTTCTTTCTTCCCTCAGAGAAAGAAGCCAAATTCCTTACAATGGCCTAAAAGACTGAATTGGTCTATTTTCATGCTGCTAATAAAGACATACCCGAGACTGGGTAATTTGTAAAGAAAAAGAAGTGTAATGAACTGAAAGTTCCATGTGGCAAGGGAGGCCTCACAATCATGGCAGAAGGCAAAAGGTATGGCTCACACGGTGGCAGACAAGACAGAATATGAGAATCAAGAAAAAGGAGTTTCCCGTTATAAAACCATCAGATCTCATGAGACTTATTCACTACCATGAGAATAGTAGAGAGGAAACTGCCCCCATGATTCAATTATCTCCCACCTGGTCCCTCCCACAACACGTGGGAATTATAGGAGCTACAGTTCAAGATGAGATGTGGGTGAAGACACAGGCAAACCATCAAAGGCCCTCACTACCTCCTTCTAATCCCTCCCCCTTCCTCCCTCCCTCACCCTTGTCCACCCTGCTCCAGCCCCAGCAGCCGCTGTAGGGCCTGTGCCTTGACTATTCCTGTGCAGGGAATGCTGTTCTCCCAAGGAAGAAAGCAATACTTGTATATATATCTATATCTATATATATATATATAGATATATATATCACATAGGCACTCTTGGTCAGGGTTCAGTGTAGAGAACAGAATCCCCCCAGAAACTGTAGCCTTTCATCTTTCCACCCATTATGGCATGGGAAGGCTCACTGGAAGGAGGAAAGGAGGTTTGAGGTATTTTTTGTTTTGTTTTGTTTTGTTTGTTTTTTTAAGGCATAAAAAAGGAATGAATAAAAACATACGCAAAAATCTCTGCACACATGTAAACCTATCCACAAGCTCCAGGATCAAAACGTCTGAGAAGAGGTCAGCCATGATGGCTCACGCCTGCAATCCCAATACTTTGGGAGGCCAAGGTGGGCAGATCACTTGAGGTCAGGAGTTTGAGACCAGCCTGGCCAATGTGGCAAAACCTCATCTCTACTAAAAATACAAAAATCAGCCAGACATGGTGGCACATATCTGTGATCCCAGCTCCTTTGGAAACTGAGGCAGGAGAATCGCTTGAACTCGGGAGGTGGAAGTTGTAGTAAGCAGAGATCATGCCACTGCACCCCAGCCTGGGCGACAGAGCGTGACTCTTTCTAAAAAAAAAAAAAAAAAATAGCCACCTGAGAAATAAAGACCTTAAAACAGCAAGCCCGGGGCAAGAGGTAAGATGCGGAGCAAAGCACTCCAAATTAAGCAGCAAAGAAAGACAGAAGTGGCTATTTTTTTTTTTCATTTCAACCTCTTCAGCCTACAACCATCTTGGAAAGTCTAAATTATAAAACCAACAGGATTTGAATGTCAGAGAATACACCTGTGTGATTTTATCTTCAATTTCCTCATCTGCAAAATGGGTATAATAATATATATCCTATTCTATCTACCTCCTGGCATCGCTGTGAAAATAATAATAACATACGTGGAAGAGCTTAACAATACTTACAAATGATAGCTTATTATTATTATTATGTTTCATGTTATAGATCAGCTTTAAGGAATCAATAGTTACTTCTAAAACCCACTTGAAAGGAAAAGCTCTTACCTACTTAAGAGCCCTAATCAATTAATAATAAATAGTGCATAATAAAATTAGCTGTTCCAACATTAGTCCCCTAAGTATTACCTGATTGATCAAGTAGCATTTCCACTAAGAGTTATCTATTAAATATGGATGAATCAGCAATATTATTTTTGAACACGCATATATGGAAAGCCAGAGAAAACTACTCAAGTGGAATAGCCCGGTGAGCTGATGTTCAGCTTTCTCCGTCAAACGCACTTTCAACTCAAAAGATCACCCCTGAACTCATCCTCCCCTCTGCCCAAACTTCCTCCTCAATCCTTTTTGTTCTCACCGTTTACAGCATCACAATCCAGCTGGCTGGCCTTAATAATTTTCCATTCCACCTTTTCCCTCCTCAACTCCCATATTCAGTACATAGCCAATCCTATTACTTTTCCAGTTCTTTGCTTTTAACTCATTGTGGTTGTTTTGGTTGAGGCTCACTTCATCTCTTGAAAAAATTATGGCAGAATCCTCCTAAATGTGTATTCTTTCTATTGGGAGCAGGTTCCATACAGGTTAACTAATTGTGTTGCTCAAATCTACTACAGCCTGACCAATTTTTATTTTGCATCATTTATTGATCACTGACAGATGTATTAAAAATCTCTCACTACAACAGGGATTTGTCCATTTTACCTTGTGATGATGACAATTTGGGCTGTTTAAATACAAACTGCATTATTAGGTGATTAAAAGTTCAGACTTCTTAATTATTACACTTTCCTCCAGAATTATTCCTCTGGAATTATTCCTTTTAATCCAAATGTAGTAACCCTCATCAGCCTTAACAGTGCTTTTTGCCTTAAGGATGTGTTGCTATGAACATGGTTAGACTAGCTTTCTTTGGTTAGTATTTAGCTGGTATATCTTTTTCTTCCCTTTACTTTTCAATCTTTTTTAGATTTACTCCTTGCAAATTACATCCAGCTGGCTTTGTGTTTTAGTTTTTGCCTTTGACTGTAAAGAATTTCTAATCTATTCTGATAATCTCTGCATAATAAGTGGTAAGTTTAACATAATTGTTATTTATTGTGCTTATTCTGCTATTTTATTTTGCACTTTCTCTTCATTTTTTCTATGCTTTTTTCCTCCTTTTTGCTTTCTATTGATTTCACCAATTTCACCAAGTTTTATTTATTCCTTTTCTTTCCTCTACTTATTTGCAAGCTACAGATCCTACCTCTATTCTTTTAGTGTTTAGTGTTTTAGTATTTGGACAAGCTGTCCCTATTTCTAGTTACACAAAAGCAGGGCAATGAGGTCGGGATGATAGGAATGGCACCTGGCAAAGGATGAGGCCACACCTGATGTCTGCACTTCTAAGCCTAGCTGCACATGTCCTCTGCAATCTTCCACTCTCTCCACTGTTAGCAGTATGCATAGCAGCTGTGGGTGCATCAAAGACAGTGGCCTTACTAAGTGGAAGGAGCCTGGATTGCTAAGTCATCCTTTAAACAAAGTCACCCTGAAATTCAGATTTTCTTGATTACCTCGGCATAGTCAAAAACATACTTGAAGTCTGAAGATTGTCAATGTCTCTAACCTTAGATGACTTTAGAGTGATTTAAGTACAGAGATCCTCTTCCCATGTGACATATTATGTTGTGCAGCGATCGAGTTCCATCTTGACTTTGCCACCCTTCACAGTCACCACCTCCATGGTTTTACATGGATGATGCTTATACACATGGAGCCGCACATTCACCTTCATTCTCACAGCTCACCCGTTCCTTCTGAGTTCAGGTTCCTTCTTCCTGAAGCACCTCTTACATGGGATGTTTTGAATCAAGAGCTTTGTTGGTGGCAAACTAACTCAGTCTTTATCTTTAAGTGTCTTTTTTTTATTTTGCCTCTTGAAATATAGTTTAACAAAGTATAGAATATTTATTAACCATGATTTTCCCTCAGCACTTTGAAAATATTATTCTATTATATTCTAACATCTATTTTGGCTGATGAGGCTTCTTTTGGTTTAATGGTTATTATTTTGCAGGAGAGCTACATCTTTTTCTCTGGTTGCTTATAAGATCTGTTTGCCTGTGGCGTTCTGGAGTTCCATCAAGATGTGTTTAGGTGTGGATTCATTTATTCAGCTCAGGACACACTGCATTTTTAATCTGATTTATGAAATTTAGTCAATTTATGCAATATGATTCTACACCTAGAAAACCCTATAGTCTCTATCCAAAAGCTCCTTGACTTGATAAACAACTTCAACAAAATCTCAGGATACAAAATCAATGTAAAAATATCAGTAGGATTCCTATACACCAATAACATTCAAGCTGAGAGCCATATCAAGAGCACAATCCCATTCACAATAGCCATAAAAAAAAATACCTAGGAGTACAACTAATCAGGGAAGTGAAAGGATCTTTACAATGAGAAGTACAAAACCCTGCTCAAAGAAATCAGAGATGGCACAAACAATGGAAAAACATTCCATGCTCATGGATAGGAATAATCAATATTGTTAAAAGGGCCATACTGCCGAAGCAATTTACAGATTCAATGCTATTCCTATCAAACTACCAATGGCATTCTTCACAGAAGTAGAAAAAAACTATCTTAAAATTCATATGGAACCAAAAAAGAGCTCAAATAGCCAAAGTAATCCTAAGCAAAAAGAACAAAGCTGGAGGTATCATATTACCCAACTTCAAACTATACTGCAAGGCTACACAATCAAAATAGCATGATACTTGTACAAAAACAAACACATAGACCAATGGAACAGAGTAGAAAGCCCAGAAACAATGCTGCACACCTACAACCATCTGATTTTTGACAAAGGTGACAAAAACAAGCAATGGAGAAAGGACTCCCTATTCAATAAATGGTGCTGGAATAAATGGTTAGCTATATGAAAAAGATTGAAACTAGACCCCTTCCTCACACCATATACAAAAATCAACTCCAGATGGATTAAAGACTTATATAAAAAAATTAAAACTATAAAAACTCTGGACTTTGAGAGGCCAAGGCAGGCAGACCACACAGTCAGGAGATTGAGACCATCCTGGCTAACATGGTGAAACCCCATCTCTACTAAAAATACAAAAAAATTAGCCAGGCTTGGTGGTGGGCGCCTGTAGTCCAGATACTCAGGTGGAGGCTGAGGCAGGAGAATGGCATGAACCCAGGAGGCGGAGCTTGCAGCGAGCTGAGATTGCACCACTGCACTCCAGCCTGGACAACAGAGCAAGACTCTATCTAAAAAAAAAAAAAAAAAAAAAAAAAAAAAAAAAAAAAAAAAAACTCTGGTAGATAATTTAGGAAATACTATTCTGGACATAAGCTCTGGCAAAGATTTCATGATGAAGACTCCAAAAGTAATTGCAAAACAAACACAAAAATTGAAACTGGGACTTAATTATACTAAAGAGCTTCTACACAGCAAAAGAAACTATCAAGCTAGTACACAGACAACCTACAGAATGGGAGAAATTTTTTGCAATCTACCCATCTGACAAAGGCCTGATATCCAGCATCTACAAAGAACTTAAACAAAATTACAAGAAAAGAACCCCATTAAAAAGTGGGCAAAGGACATGAACAGATACTTCTCAAAAGAAGACATACACAGCCAACAAGCATATGAAAAAATACTCAGTGTCACTATTAGAGAAACGCACATCAAAACCACAATGAAATACCATGTCACACCACTCATAATGGCTATTACTAAAAAGTCAAAAGATAACAGATGCTAGTGGGGTTGCAGTGAAAAGGGAATGCTCTATACTGCTGGTAGGAGTGCAAATTAGTTCAGCCACTGTGCAAAGCAGTTTGATGATTTCTCAAAGAACTCAAAGCAGAATTACCACTTGACCCAGCAATCCCATTATTGATTATACACCCAAAGGAATATAAATCATTCTACCATAAAGACACATGCATGCAAATTCATCACAGCACTTATCACAATAGCAAAGGTGTGGAATCATCCTAAATGCCCATCAATGGTAGACTAGATACAGAAAATGTGGTACATATACACTATGGAATACTATGTAGCCATAGAAAAGAATGAGATCATGTCCTTTGCAGCAACATGAATGGAGTTAGAGGTCATTATCCTAAGCAAACTATCACAGGAACAGAAAATAAAATACTGCATATTTGTTGTAAGTGGGAGCTAAACATTGAGTACATAGAGACACAAAGCAGGGAACAGCACACACCAGGGCTTACTTGAGGGTAGAGTGTGGGAGGAAGGTGAGGATCGAAAAACTACCTATCAGGTGCTACGCTTATTACATAGGTGATGAAATATTTGTACACCAAACCCTCACAATATGCAATTTACCTATATAACAAACCTGTGCATGTACCTTGAACCTAAAATAGAATCTTTTTTAAAAGAAAGAAATTTAGTCAATTTATGGCTTTAATCAATTTTCTGAAAGTTTTAGCCGTCAACTCCTTAAATATTGGCCTTTCCCTTCTTTCTCTTCTTTCACCTAGAATTTCTACTAGAAATATGTTGAGCCTTCTAATTCTGTTGTCCACATCTCTAAACTTCTCTTTAATATATTTCCATCACTTAGTCTTTCTGTGCTCTAATCTTGATAATTCCCTTAGATCAATCGTCTACTTCACGAATTCGCTCTTCATCTGTTTACTACTCTCTTTAAATCTAGCTAGACTTTATCTTATCCACTGAGATTTGTATTTCAATTACTATTTTGTTCTTCCTCGAAATTGTACGTGGTTCATTGTTAGATATATCTGGACTATTCTGGTAGTCTTGTTCACATTTTGGTAACTTGTTTTATGTCTTTAATCATGCTGTTATCTCTGCCTGATACTTCTATTGCCAGACATGCTTGGAGTCTAGTCCTATTGTTTGTTGATTCCTTCAGGACGGACTGTGTCATATGAGGTTGAGTCCCTGTTCCATAATGCAACAGTCATATTATCTTGGGTATATTACTTATCTTGACTAAATTTGTTTATTACTCTGTAAAATGAAATTAGAGATTAAAGCACTTGTTTCAGAATATTGTTGTAAGTACTAAATGAGATAATATGTAAAAGCCTTGGTGTAGAGCCTGAGCTCTCAGAACATAACTTTTCTTGCTAGCGTTCAGTGCTGGATTATCTCCAGTGCCCATCACAATGCCTGGCACTTAGTTACTGTTCAGTAACTGTTTGGCAAATGAAAAAATTTAACTAATTTATGATCAATTTTACCATTACAAATTATCCAAATGCTAGTAATCTGTGGATGTACCATACTTGTACTATAAATGCTTAACTTACAAATATCTCAAATATCCATTTATTCGTTCTCTATACAAGAACAGCCATGGTCCTGATGATGAGATAAGTAACAACGAATTTTTTTTTTAAATCCTGCTCTCATGGTGTTTACATTCCGGTGGAGATAAACTGATAATACATAGATCATATATTAAATGAGTAAATAGAAAGATGGAAGAAAGGAAGGAAAGAAGGAAGGAAGGGAGGGAGGGAGGGAGGGGAGAGAAAAAAGAAAGAGAGGAAGAGAAAGGAAGGGAGGGAGGGAGGAAAGGAAAAAAGAAAAAAGGAAAAGAGAAAAGAAAGGGAAAAAAGTAAGGGAAGGAAGAAAGAAATCACTATTAAGGCTTAGTCAGAAAACTAAAGTGATAGATTGGAGAGCAGCTGAGTTAATACTTTAGATTGGACAGCTTTACTCTACATGGATGTTGAGTTGAGGGCTGAAGGATAAGACCTGAGCCATTTGGTGATATGAATAAGAGCATCTCAGGCAAATGAGACAATTAATGCACAAGCTCTGAAGAAGCTTTGCTCCTTCAAGAAACACAAAAAGGTTCTGCACATGTATCCCAGAACTTAAAGTAAAATAAAAAAATAAATAAATAGAAATACAAAAAGGTTGTGTGGCTGGAGTAAGATTAAGGGGGGACAGCCAGGCACAGTGGCTCACGCCTGTCATCCCAGCACTTTAGGAGGCTAAGTTAGGTGGATCACCTGAGGTCAGGAATTCCAGACCAGCCTGGTCGACATGGTGAAACCCTGTCTCCACTAAAAATGCAAAAATTAGTCGGGTGCGGAGGCACATGCCTGCAGTCCCAGCTACTCGGGAGGTTGAAGCAGGAGAATCGCTTGAGCCTGGGAGGTGGAGGTCGCAGTGGGCCGAGACCGCGCCATTGCACTTCAGCTTGGTGACAGAGCGAGACTCCATCTCAAAAAAAGATTAGAGGAAGGGTGGGCCGCAATAAGGTCAGAACAATAGCTATGTACCAGATCATGTAGGGCTTTGTGAACCAGGGTAAGGAGTCTGGAGTTTATTCTACACATACTGAGAAACCATTCGAGAGTTTTGAGCAAGAAAATGTGATCATCTAAGTTCCATTTTTAAAATGTCACACTAGCTGGTTAATGTCTGAGATGGAGAACTGTTGGAGGAGATGCAGCCAACGTGAAGACTGGGCGGTTGCTGCTTTCTGCCTGATTCCCAACCCATCCTGAAACTAGGGTTGCTGCCACCACCACTGCTACTACTACCGCCAGCATCTACACGAAAAAATCTGGTCTCATAGGGCCATCTGGTGGCCATAGTAGGAACTGTTTGATCCCATAGGCTCTGGAAACACCCAAGTCTTTTCAGACTACCACGATCTGTCTCTAATCAAATTATTTTAAGTTCCACTTTCAAAAGTATCTGTTATTCAATTCATTCATTTTCTCTTGTTTTTATGAATATGATAACAATAGGATATTTTGTTACTTTTCATTATAAGTAAAAAGAAGTCTGGACTACACTCTAATGGACTAGGTTACAACATTGTGAGTGAAATTTACTATTTGTCATAAGAGGTTTCATGGAAAACATGAGGATCAAATTCTCGCTCCCCTTAAAAACTACTTATGAACACTTCTAGAACATAACAAAGGGACAAATAAGATAATTTATGATGTTACTTTAGTGAAGAAGTTGGAAGTCAAGCTCATGTATATATTTTTAGTTCTGAACGTGGCCCTAGATGTGGAATCGTAACATCTGGAACAGCTGGCGAGTGCTGAAAGAATCTCAGGGGTTTTTTTTTTTTTTTTTTTTTTCCCTTAAGAAAGTAGCAATTTGAAAGATGAGGCTTTGTTTCAGAAAGGAAAGCTATTTATAACTGGTAGCTGGCAATTGTTGAAGCTAGCTCTGGCTACTTTAGATATGAAATGAACCACCTTCTTCAAGAGTACAGTGGTCAAATCAGAAAACTCTCAACTTTTTCCTGGCTAATGCAAAGCGCCTCTTTTATATTAATTTAACTGTGTGACGCCAGGACCACTGATCCCCCTTGGAGAGGATTTTCCAGGTGCAATAATGTGGCTAATTGCAATAAAGAGTCCTACTTTTCTCTACATGGATATTTTCTTGTCCATCACATTGAAAGATCTTAAAAGCCATGCTTACTCGCTCAACTTTATTCAGGAAACTTTGACACATTATAGCAAGTCTGTTAAAAATTTATTTCACTGGGCATAAAGATCTCTGGCTGCTTTGCTAGGCAGAAGTGAAGCAGTGAATTTTCACTCCAGATATAATTAGATTGACTCTTACTTTGGGGATACTTTTGGATCCTTCCACATCAAAGTAAGATCTGGAGAAGCAATGGCAAAATTCCTCTTTCTGGAAAAAATAATTGTGGCTTTCAGTAGCTGTCAGTGGACTGTAGCAAGACAGGCCTGTGCTCTCGCCAATGATCTTTCTTCCCCGCCCATCCACACTGTTGTACTATCCCAAAGTACCTGGTCTCTTGGGCATGCTCTACATGAAATGAGTTAGGGGTCAGCCCTGTTCTCAGCAGAGACTTGTCACAGAATCTTTCACCACCATCGGCAGCAATTAGCACTAATTGGTACCCTGGGCACCCGCAGAACAGCAAGGTCAGTGATGGAGTGAACAGGCAGGACAAATTACCCTTTCGCCTCTGGGAAGTGAACTTATTGGTTCTGTGCAAAGCTGCTCTGTTCCCACTACCTCAGCTGGGCCTAGGAGGTGGATTAAGGAGGAATTTATTCTCCGCAGCTGTCAAACAAGAGGATTGAAGAAGGTCAGTTCACTGAGTGGGCAAAACAAAGCAGTTGAGTTACGACCACGAAACAGCCATAAATAGGTCTCCCCGTCCTCACTCCGTATTGCCTCACCCCTTCCTATCTCTCCCTCTCGCTTTCCATTTCTCCCAATAATATTATAAATCCAATCAAAGCAAGCGCTCTGTCAGCATTTTTCTCTCCTTAGCCTCAGAGTGCCCGCTGTTTATACTCATTACCGTGCAACCCGGGTCACCCCGTGGCTGGGAAGGGATGTGGTCGTTTGTCTTCGCTTCGCTTCGCTATCAATTCATCCTACCCACTTCACCAGAGATACGGGAGTGACATGAAAACAAGTAAAATGGGACCTGTGCAAAACTTTGGTCTTTGCAGAATATTAATTCTACTACGTGCCCTTGGGTTTGTCATTCTAATATCTCTACCATAGCTACTTTAAGTCAAGGGGTTGAAGAATCCTTGAGAGAATTAACAGGGAACAATTAATAATCCTTTCCTCTACTACAAGTAGCCACCAGACGACTTGGCATCACTCACAAGACAACAGAAGGCAAAGGAATGTTGGCATTCTGCCACCTTAGAAAACTCGCCCCTCCCTTTCACTTAAGTCAGATGCCAGCACTCTTCTGAAGGCTGAGCAGAGAGGAACAGAAAAGGGAGTGGGCGTTTGATTAGCAAATTCACAACAAATCAACGACAGCACCGGGATATCATCAGTGCTCTTCTGTCTTCCTAAGATGAGGAATCGGTTTGAAACTAAACAAAAGCCATTCACTTTCCACCTTGCATTACTTAAAAAAATACTTATGTGAGTTTTTAACGATTCATTTGGGAGGAAGGAACCTCAAAATGGTTGACCTAGAAATAATTCAGCCTTGCAGAGATGTCTGAGCCCAGACATTACCAAAGCCAGGAAGGACCTTTCAGAAGCGTTTATAACTAGATTGATATGTCAACTGGTCCTGCCCTCAGCTCACTCCAGTTTTTGCTGAAACTGAAAGATAAGCCTGGAAACGAACTGCCAGAAGGCTCACAGTTGCCACAGATTGTGTAAGGAGGCAAATCTGGTTTTTGTAGCTCCTTTCCCTTCCTAGAAGGGCTCCAAGACAAGCTGATGTGATATCTGGCCTAGATATCTTTTCATTCTCAATGGTTAGTAAAACACCTGATAGAAAATGCTCAACAACTGTGGGTTATATGAAAGAAGGGATAAATGAATCATCACTGAAAGGCTAGAAGAGGTATAGACTTTATAGCAACTAATTGAGTTCATTCCATTCAGCTCAAGGGATGCTCTTTGCTGGAGGCCTAGAGCAAAATGAAAAATATATGACATTAGCCAGAAAAGTGACACACTTTCATTTATTCAATTAACAAACATCTGTTGACACCTGTGATATGCCAGGCCCAATGCAAGGCAGTTGTATACAAAATAAAAAACATAGACTGCCTCATAAAGTTCAGTTTAGTTGAACAGGCAGAGATCAGAACACATAAAGAAAGACAAAGAGATGTGAAATAGCCATCCTAGACTACATCATGGAGAGTACAGAGCATGAGGCTGCCCGCTCTGGGAATTTATAGAGGAGGGACATTTGAGCTGGGTCTTTGTAGAGTAAGCAGGGAACCGAAATGGGAAAGAGATGAGTATTCCAGGCTCAGAGAGCGATGGCAAAGCAGAGAATGGCGGTGATGAAGAAGGATGGGCTTGAGGGACAGGAAGTAACTGAGCATCAAGTTGACAGGGAAATGGGATGGGGTGGAGAAGAAAGGAGGCAGAGAGGGTGGAAGGAGAAGGAAAGGAAAGGATGGAAACTCAGAGAGCTTGACCTGTCATCATTTGGCCAGGGGCCTGTGTTCTACCTAGAATACAGGTTTGGACTCTAACCTGAGGCAACAAGGTATCACAAACAAGTTTTAACCAGGACAGTGGCAAGATCAGATTGTTTAGGAAGACAATGTAATTAACCTGGTCCACAAAGCAGTGTCCCTTTCGTTCCCCATTCATTCTTTGAATGTGCTTCTGGAAGCTTTGCATAAATGAATGTTTCCAAATGATACTAAAAGACTTTAAAAAATTAAAAAGACAGTGTATGGAAGTTGTTGGTCAAAGAATGAAAAATTTCAGTTAGATAGGAGGAATAAGTTCAAAAGATCTATTGTACAACATGGTGACTGTAGCTAAAAGTGTATCATATCCTTGAAAATTGCTGAGAGAGCAGATTTTAAGTGTTCTCATCACAATAACTTGATAAGTATGTGAGGGAATACATATGTTAATATCTTGATTTAGTTATTCCACAAGTATACATATCTCAAAACATGTTATACATGATAAATATATACTTTGTCAATTAAATATATGTATATATATAATTTTTAATAACACTGTGGGAAATAGGCTGGAGCAGAAGAAAAATAAAGTCAGGAGACTGTTTGATAGCTATTTTAAGGGCAAAGTTTAGGAGGTAAAATTGATAAGCCTTGATGATGAAATAATTCAAAAGCTAAAAGGAAAAGTGGACTTGATAATAATGGAGGTGTTTCTAGCCAGGACAACTGAATGGCTGAAATGCTTGAAAGACTAGAACCTCTACTTTTCTTGAAAGACTAGAAAAGAGACACTTGGCCGTCAAAATAGCCTAAAATTGTCATCACTATGTTGAACTATTATATGCTTAAAGACAAGAACAAATGGCATGTTTCCAATCGGTATCAGAAAATAGCAAAAAATACTTTAAGACAGAGGAGCCTCGCAGAGATCAAGGAAACTATTACCTTAAAATATTATCGTTTCTCAAAGGTCTCGTTTGTGTTTTTGGTGCCTTTAGTGAATGAGAAAGCAAAGACTACCTTGGAAGTAAGGATGAAAAATCATTTCAGTGATAAAGCTCTACATTCATTCACTCCTGACTTCCAGATTTTAAATGCAATCTTGACTTTATCTCACCTAAGAACAAGAGTGTGCATTTGGTTTTCTTATTAAAGTTTGACTCAAAAACCTGTGCAACTACTCAAGGTCCAGAGACAATGAACAATGATAGAAAGGTGAAGCACATTTCACAGGAATGTGAGACGGCAGGTCTGAGCCAGCAGCGGCCCCTCCCTCCGTCTTGGCCTTGCAGACATTTGCCTCCTCTGCCGCAGGCCTCAGGGATCCATTATTCATTTTGCCTTTGGCATCCGGAGCACACCTTTCAACCGCATGGGCAGATGGATGGACATAGCTATGCTAGCAGTCACTTCCCCATTGCAAAATGTACCTGAAAACCACGTCTTCCCAAGCTTTCCCTCAGGCCTTTTAAAAACTCAAAACCAGGTAAATTTTTCAGTTTTACACCAAAGTTAACAAGTACCCTATTGTGCAGGAGTTTTACTCAATTCCAAAAGGAGAAAGTATTTTTCAAAAGTTATAAGCAGCTTAAATATGGTTTTGCACAATAAGCTGTTCCATTTGGTTTTTAATCTGTATCAAAACTAGACAGTAAAATGTTTACTACTTCCTAACTAGATCTGGCAAAGGTTTTACTCTATGTCCTTACTTTGTATTTTCTCTCAGAAATCTCAGGAAATTAAGGATAAAATGAGTATTAACAATGTTTATGTTACAAATGTAAACACAGGAAAGTCAAGAAGCCTTTTAAACATTCCTGGATTTTTTTTTTTTTTTTTTTTTTTTTTTTTTTTTTTTTTTTTTTTTTTGAGACAGGGTCCTATTCTGTTGTCCAGGCTGCTATGCAGCTGCATAATCATAGCTCACTGCTGCCTCAACCTCCTGGGCTCAAACCATCCTCCCACCTCAGGCTCCCAAGTAGTTGGGACTACAGGCATGCACCACCACATGCAACTAATATTTTTAAATTTTTTGTAAAGACAGGGTCTCACTGTGTTGCCCAGGCTGGCCTTGAAGCTCCTCAGCTCAGGCGATCCTCCCACGTTGACCTCCTAGATTGCTGGGATTACAGACGTGAGCTACCATGCTGGCCTAGGAAGCATTTTAATAAGGAAACATTTAATAGTCATTTTAATTCATCTATGCTGTTCTCAAGCAAAAACTGTATATTCTTGTCCTGTTTTCCAAATATTCCTCTACTGAAGAATTGATATGTCAGAATAAACCCACTTACAAAAGAATATTTTTGCTTTTGTTGACTTGAGTGTGTAACTCAAATAAACGGAATTGCTCAATTGTTTCACATGTATCATACCCACAGTGAAGCGTTGAATTTTTCTTACTGTATTTCTTGGTAATACCTGTCAAGTCAGCTAATCAAATAGATAGCATGATCTACTCTGCTATGTTCTTTTTTCTCTTCTGCTTATTATCCGAAACACACCAAAGGCAATGGGAGGCATGAGCAAATTTAAATCCCTTATGGATCTTCCCTGGCAACGGTATTTTGCCTTTACCTTCAAGAAGGGCTTTTGATAACGAACTCCCTTACAGAGACTTTGAAGAAACCAGAAGAGAGGCACGAAACTGAGCACCCTGCAGAGAGCCTTTCTAAACAGAAGGCCAGGCCATCTTCCCGCTCAATTCTGCCTGCACAGCATTTGTGAGGGGTGAACACTTTTCTCTTCTTCCTGAGCCCTGCACAAAACATTTTCAGGATCTAACTCCCAACGCAACAGACTTCTTGACATCTAATCGCAGCCGCCTGGTTTTATTGCTAATCATGGTCTATTAAAATTCCAAATCAGCTTATTAGTATCTTTATGTATTTCTTTAGTGAATAAAACAAGAATTCCAACAGAATTCTCTTTTTAAGTCAGTAACAAAGCTGGAAACCATCAAAGTGATAAGGCACAAAAAAACAGAGAATTCATCTTTAAATTGCTATCAAGGGAAAGGAAAACAAAAAAAAAATATGGGGGTCATTCACTGTAGTAACAACCTCTCTCCTAATAAAAAATAAAATGCCATGCATGCAGATATTGGCCAGGACAAAGGAGAGAAGCTATTTCTATTAAAGATCATTCACCTAAGTGGCCATTTTCATTTGATGATATTTAGCACTGTGAGAAAATTAAGTAAATTAAAGGTTTAACATTAGCATGCACCTATTTACACAAAAGACTTGAGTTTAAAACAAGATAATATGGTAAGATGATGTAGAAAAAGAAATAATTTCTCTAAAAGGAATTAAAGTTAAAAAATAAGAATCTTAGGCCAGGCACGGTGGCTCACACCTGTATTCCCAGCACTTTGGGAGGCCGAGGTGGGCGGATCACCTGAGTGAGAAGTTTGAAACCAGCCTGGCCAATATGGTGAAACCCCGTCTCTACTAAAAATACAAAAATTAGCTAGGCATGGTGGTGAGCGCTTGTAATCCCAGATACTTGGGAGGCTGAAGCAGGAGAATTGCTTGAACCCAGGAGGCGGAAGTTGCAGTGAGCCAAGATCGCACCATTGCACTCCAGCCTGGGGGACAGAGCAAGACTCCATCTCAAAGAAATAAATAAGAATCTTTTTTAAAAATAAAAATCTTTTTCTAGAGATATGGGAGCCTATGCTCTGCTGGGAAACTATGCTGTCAGTAGAAATAAAGCTATGATCAGTAACGACAAGGGGCTAGGCACTGAACACAGGCCCTGTGAACATGGGTGAGGGCGCCTGTGGTTCCCAACCACAGTGGGTGATCTCTGTTGCCCACAGGGAGAATCAGTACCCTACATATAGCCAAAGAGCACTGCCTGAATGAGAGTAACAGTATCAACTGCCCTGGATGAAGACTCCTCCATCATTTTTTTTTCAAGATCAAGCAAGCCTCTAAAGTTCTTGAACGATTCGAAGAGTAGAGCCCTAATAAGACCAACGTAATATTCTTCTGCTAACCAGGGAGACTGGAGCATACCAATTTTTTCTTAATCTTTTAAAAAATGTGAGAAGTGTAATATTATTACCCCAGTATTATAGTTTATGTATGTTTCAATAGCGAAATGTAAACAGACCTAGGAAATTCAACTCAAATAAAAAGTGGACATAAATATGCCAACTCTAAAGGTCAATATGGTTGTCTTTGGCTCTGTGCTATTTTGAAATGATCAGTCTGTGTTGAATGGCAAGATCTTTTTAAAAGGAAAGTTCCAAAGCACATTTATTTATGACTTAACTTGAGCTTTCTGAAGAAAACATAATGGTTTTAACAAAATATTGAATGTGGTTTTCAAAATTCCTAAATGAATCTACATATACAGAAAAAAATGCCTAATGCCACATATGAAGGTCATATACCTTCTTGACCCCAGCTACTGGTAGATGACCATTCTCTCTTACCTGTTACTCAGCCTGTGCATAGATTTGAGTAAGTTCATCAGTTACCAAAAGTGAAGCATTGGACTCTGACCTTACAAAGCAAATAACTCTTTGGGTTTACAAAGGGCAAAAATTTCCATGGGAAATCCCACATATTATAATCACCCTGGGTGGATCCACATTGGTACACCAATGTGTTCCAATACTATATTTCCTATGAACCGACTAAAGTCAGATTCCTGGAAGGAACATTTCTTGGTTCCTACCATATCTATGAAATGCCTACATTCCATTACTGAGGTATTAAGAATGTTCAGAAAGCATGCTTCCTGTCTTGGTTGGATCATGTCTACACCATTGCCTCGAACTTTGGAGACCACAATTTAAGAGGTAATATTGAGTAATTGGAGTATGTCCAAAGAGTGTAATCAAGATTGTGAAAGTAACTTCAAATGACAAATGATTGAAAAAGAACTGGCGATGTTTAGCCTGGAAAAAAAAAAAAAAACACTGTCTTAGACTGTCTTACACTCTTCTCATTGCAATTTCATAGAAAAGGTTAGTTTTGCCTGGAAAAAGGCTTATTTTTTGTTGGTTATAAGAAGTAAGCAGATTTCAGCTCCATATAAGGAAGTACTTTCTCGTAATTAGAATACACTGTTTTGTCAAAGATAATGGTCACTTTCCTGAAAGAATTACCATTCACCATCTGCTACCAATACTTTTGCACCAAATAAGAGATTAGACTCCTAAGCTTTAAGGTAGCTTTAAATTCTAGGTTCCTAATAGTCTGTATATTTGGTTAACTCATAACATATTATACTGAAACACATTTTTTGCATGAGAATTTTGAGTCATTCTGGAACCAAGAGTTTCTTCTAAAGCAACTGGGTAAGTCAAAAGCATTTGATTTGATGCCAGTAGATATGATCCCCATTACCTTACAGATTGCTAAAACTGTGAAAGCATAAACTTCAATATTAGGCTTAGGTTCAAATCCCTCTTCTAACATTTAAAACCTGATGTGACCTAGGCAAGTCCCTTAACCTCAATAAGCTTTAATTTCTTCATCAGTAAAATGGGATAATAGTGTTTAGCTCAGAAGACTGTTGTATGGATTTTTTTTCACATTCATACAAGCCATGTAATTAAAGTGTACAATTCAGTGGTTTTCAGTATATTCATAGCAGTGCACAACCAATACCACTAATTCCAGAACATTTCCATCATCCCCCCCAAAACCTCTGTACCCAGCCGCAGTCATTCCCCATTTCTCCCCAATCCCTATCCTCGGGATAATAAACATAAAGAACTCAGCAAAGTTCCTGGCTCAAAGAAATCCCTTAATATAGGGCAGTTGTTATCAGACATCATGCCTACCACATCCCGACAACATGAGGTTGGAATGTGCTTTTTCCCTGTACCGTTTGAATACTTTCTACATGCCCCAAGACGTACTAGACATATACACATAGAGGAAGACGGATGGGGAAAGGGAGGGACACAAAAGATTTTTTATGCACAGTCCATAAGCAAATACATAAATACATCTGAACACACAACTCTTTTTTTAAATGTTTCATTTTGAGAGAGTCATAGATTCACGTGCTGTTATGAGAAATGATACAGAGAGACACGTGTACTCTTTACACATACCTATGTAATCTAGTTATTTTTATGTAATCTATTTTCTTATGTTGTGAGGCTTTGTTGTTAGTGTTCTGTCCTCCATCCAATTTACCAATGCAGACAAAGAGGGGAAATAATTAATGTTGCTGAGTGGACCCAGCCATGAAAGCGCTGAGAACCTGGGAGTATTCTCCCTGGAGATCTGTGCAGTCACTCTCAGCTTTTCACTTTAGCTTGAGACACTGTCACTCCCTACTGAGTCTTCCTTTCTACAGAACCCCTGACCACTTCTGGGTGAAAAGCAGAGCCTTTTTCTGTGAGGCTGAACTACTCAGGTTCTTGGAAAATGGCGGTGTTGTGGCTCATTGGGCAAAGGGTGTAGTTTGTGTTTAACATTGGAATATTCCAATTTCTATTGATTAGATCAATTAATATTCTAGTGGTGAGGTGAGGTAGTATGTTTTCTTTCTTCCAAAAACAATTACTCTGTATTGACTGAGCTCTAGGGGAAATGTTTCCTAGGATATAGCTGAGGTTGGTTTCAATGCAGTTGAAGTCTTTCATGTGGAAAATTCTCTACTTAGCAATTACATGCAATGAGAAAACTTGAATTCATAAGTGGTTCAGTAAATCACAAGCCATGAAGAGTATAGAAAGAGCCAAAGAGAGAAAGTCTGGGAATTTAGCCAAATTCACATCACCAATATTTCCCAAAAAATGGCCAATAAAATCTTGTGGAGAGCATTTTAAAAACACAGATTTCTGCACCAAAATAGACCCATCCCCACTCTTGGTGGCTCTAAATTCAATGGATTAAGGCAGACCAGAGAAAAAGGATTTCCATAAAGCTTCCCACGGGGTTCCGCTCGGGAGCCAAGGTTGAGAACTACTGCTTCAGGCTGGTATATTTCACTGTGATGACTGTCCCCTCAGTGGGAAAGAGAAAATGAACACCTCCCTTTACCTCCACTGTCAAAATTCTTAAATTTCTTTTATTTTAAAATTATTTTTTACAATGATAATGATGAATTTCAGTTTTTCAAATTACTTAATGGAGATTATCTAGTTGGAGGTATTATGATACCAGTCTCATGGAAGAATATGCCCTGAATTCATCACAAATTAGAAAAGGAAAAAAATACTATACTCCACTGCTGCCAGAATATTTCACTTGTGACCAAAAAAAAAAAAAAAAAACTCACCAAGCAAGGCTGGGCACAGTGGACCATGTCTGTAATTCCAGGACTTTGGGAGGCCAAGGTGGGTGGGTTGCTTGAACCCAGGAGTTTGAGACCAGCCTGGACAACATGGTGAAACTCCATCTCTACAAAAAAATACAAAAAATTAGCCAGGTGTAGTGCACACACCTATAGCCCCAGCTACTGGGGTGGCTGAGATGGAAGGACCACTTGAGTCTGGGAGGTCAAGGCTGTAGGAGCGAGACCATATCTCAAAAAAAAACAAAAAACAAAAAACAACTCACCAATACCAACAACCTTCTAGCCTATCCAGCAAGTGGTGAAGGTGGGTGAAAACAAGGTGCATGTCCAGGTACACGCCCACACTGATGAAATCAAGAACTCTGACTGAGCTTCCCCCACTATGCTCCCCCATCCCTTACAAACCCCTCTGTACCCCACAGATCCCACGCTCAACATTGTCACTGTTCGTGTATGTCAGAATCATACCTCTGAAGACCATATAAAGGTTGGGAATCCAATCTCTGGGACTAGGAGCACATTTTTAATTAAGAGCCTGTCTGAATTTGGAGCTATTACACACTGTAGCAATAAAATTAAACACTGTCACTCTCTGTTCTTTAATAGCTTACACACATCTCATATCCAAAGTCCCCAAACTAGAATTTTAAGAAATATCCCCTTAGTCTCTGGCTGTCAAATAATCTCTGCACAATTTTTCTCACTTCGTCTTCACTTCATAGACTGTAACTATGCTTAAAGTATTAGACTCAAATGGGCATATGTGGCCCATAAACATAAAAGAATATTTAGTGCATGCAAAAATGATAGCCTGTATCGTGCAATCTTGCAAGAACCTGGAAAGGATGGAGCCTAGAAGGCCTCTTGGGAAGGTGTTCTTTCCAGAAAGAGGTGCCTTTAGAGATATGAATCATCAGACACAGCCAATGGAGTGAGTGGAGGATACAGTGGAGCAGGTAGGTGGAGAGCATCTCCCTTTTGTACCAACATGCCCCAGCCTCAAAGGATGATCTCTGAAGACGGAGATGTAGTGTACGGCCACACAGTGGGTCTCAAAGTCTTGTTCCCAGACCAGCAGCATCAGCATCACCAGGAACTTAGAAAACACAAATCTTTGGGCCCCATTCCAAATCACTGAATCAGAAACTCTGGGGTTGGGGTTCAGCAACCTGTGTTTTGACAAAACCTCCAGGTGATTCGGATGCACCCTCAGGTTTGAGAACCACTAGGTTACAAGAAATGGAAATCTGACAAGTCCGATCAGACATTTCTTCTCAGGCTGTAAGAATCAAAATCTCCCTTCCTACCCCAGTGTCCTCTCTGGTTGCTCCCTGTCTTGTTCCCTTACACTCGCCTCCTCTTCCATCTCCTCCCTCATCACCCCTTCTGCCTCATCACACACCAGTGAACACCTGTACAGCATTCAAAGAACTAGAAACCAGCCCCCATTTCTCCTTTTCTTGGAGAATGTATTTCACAACGTGTGCAAAGTGCGCAGGCAAGAGGCGGAATTTAAACAATACTTAATTAAAGAAGACAACACCACACGTTTATCACATTACACTGTTGTGTATTTACCCCTTGCCACTTTTGATGCATTTGCATATCATCTTTTATAATTCAATTCACTTGCTTAAATCATTTCTTTTATTTTTACTTATTTATTCAGAAGGAAAAGTTCATTTTGCAGATCACCGGATCCTCCCAGTGGTGATCATCTGTAATTTCATACTCAAATTTTATTCTCGGAGCTCTAGGGTAATGGTATCTAAATCCTTAGACTATCACCTACTTGGTAGGAGCGTGAAATAGAAGCAAAGCAAGCATTTTATTTAAGAGAGATTGCATCAACATCCCAGCTGAAATTTCTTCAGATGTTGGCTTTGACTTCTTGCATTTATCAAACTCCGTATTCAGTCATCTGCTTCGTAGAGATGACAATCAGCAGGCTTCAGGCTCTGCTGGTCAGCTCAAAAATCAGCCAGGAATAAGCACAATAAAGAGACTATCAGAGAGAAACATCTTGTGATTCCTTTCCTCAATAACCTTGGGGTCTCTCCCTCGGGTTTCCATTTCTACCATGCTGCTTTTGAAGTTGTGCCTGTGCCGGGTAGCCATTTCCCACAAGAATTTTAAATAACGTTTTCCCTTCTCTCCATTCTGGAACATTCAGTGGCTGTCTTGCCTCTGCTCTCCTGTGGCAGTCAGCACCGTCCTCTTCACCTCATGCTCACAGGACAGCCTCTGACATCGTGGCAGCTCTCCGAGCCACCCCTCTTTCCCCCCCTCACCCACCACCCTGCTCCTGCATCAGCTTACATCCTGTCACCTGTCGGAGGGCTCCAGCCAGGGCTTGCAGCTTACTCTGCAATATCGCCCTCCAGGGACAGAGGTGCCTGGTCAACCTCAGGCTAACGGGCACCAAAGGCCATTTCCACTTAGACAAGCACTTTGCTGCCAAAGATACTGGTGTCCTTCCAGTATCCCACTCGGTCCCTTTGGCCTGGTCTTTGGCATTGGAAGGCTGTGCTGCCTGAGTCAATGCGGGCCCTCCCGTTGAAAGATTGCTGAAAGGTGGTTTCCAAGAACTGGTGTTCTCACATCACCCCATGGCTTAACTCTGCTGATTCAGGGAGAGTTCCCGCCTAGTAACAGACCTATAAACATCAGCACCGTTCACAGAATATGGCCACAAACAGATCAGATGAGGTTTTAAAGTTCATCCCCACCCCCTTGGCCTTCTCTGCTGAAAAGTCAGCAGAGGGCAGCCCCCATTTCATTCATTTTGTTCTTCCTGAGCCATTGCCCAAGCAAAAGAACAGCATTTGCTTCCACCTCGGCACCTCCTTTATATAATAGGGTCTTTTTCGCTTCCCACATTGGTTGTTTTAAGATCAACATACACCTTTAAATTAATTGCTCTAATATGTGCTCAATATTCCTTGCAAAGAGAAACTTAGTGAAGTCTTTGCTGGGTATATATGTGGATTCATAAAATTCTACTCTTGGAGACATACTGTGAAAAGGAGTACATTTCTGCAGGCTCATCTCAAGAGCAGCCACTTAAACTAATTTGTGCTCAGGTAGCAAATGAAGACAAGGTTTATGAAACCGGATAGCTCCAAATTAGCTAGGGAATAAAATTAAAATTTGGGATTTCCTTGCAGGGCTCAGAGTGGAAAACTTACACAAGGACATACTCTGTAAACAGCACAAGCTTTGGTGCCATAGAGACAGAGGTTCCCATCCCAACAACTGCCACCCATGTGTAATCTGGGAGGAGGCTTATTTCTGCTGAGCCATAATATCTTCACATATAAATTGGGGTAATGCCACTAGGGTTGTCAGGATGATTCAGTGAGATGCTATATTGGAAATCTCTAAAACAGTCCTGAAAGCAGTGAGTATTCCACTAATAATGGATATTACTTCAGCAAAGATTCGTAGAAGCTACAATCTTTCCAGCGAGTCATCGCAACAAGTCACTCCTATTTGCCCCCAAAGCTTAGCACACACACTTCCTTCTGCCTAGAGCATGTCCCGTCTCTCCTCTCTGCCTTCACCTCCATCTCCTTCACCCAGCTATACCTTCCCCCAGAAGCCCTCACTATGCCCTGGTTGTGCATTAAGTTCCCACTGCCAGGACACCTAGAACTGATTGTTTTTCATGTATTTCCCCTACCAGGCCACCCCCAGTTCTGCCTCTGCCCATCTACACCGGACTCATGGTCTCCATGAGGACTGGCCCTGACTACCTGTTCACTATTGTGTCTGCAGCCTATGCTTGGCACATTGTGGGTTTTCAGTAAATACTGAATAAATAAATGAATGAATGACAACCATTAGAGTCTTCCAAAAGAAGAAAAACTAAAATTCAAGGAAAGTGAGAGGGAATTGCGTTAATTATTCTTTATTCAACTATTTATTATGCATTAATTAATAGTTGCATTCTTATAATTCCCTTTCATCCTCCTTGAATTACTTCTTCAAAAAAATACGAAATCTGTTCCCAAGAGTTCTAGCACTTTGTTCCCCTGACCCCTTGAATGTTGCACAAAATGTTACCTTAATTTCTTTCCAATATGTGATTACAAAATGTGTTATTATGCTTTACATCTTCTAATTCTTAAATTGACTATCTATTAATCACAGAGATACCAAGGAATGAGGAAGTCCTTGGTAGAAAAGTGTTAATAATTTACCAGTTGCCAACTGTACTTTTACCTCTGCATGCCAGTTAGGTAGAAGCATTACTCATGTTTTTTAATCTAAGAATTTCTTACATTTTTATGGCCTGTCCTTTGGGCTTATTTATGATGGTTTGTGACAAAGAGACAACCTTTGCCATTAAGATTTATACTCTACTAACAAAGAAAACGCAGAAGTAGATAAGAAGCCCAAATTAAACCACAGCACTAGATAAGAACACCCAAATTAAATAATGACACTAAAAATTTAAAAAAAAAAAAATTCCAGTGAAGGTAATTTAAAATTAAAGCAAACAGTATAGACATTGCAGACTATGGACAATGAGAATATAGAAATTTTCAAAACCTAAACTACAAAATCTAGCATTTGCCAAATAAGTCACTTTAAAAATTTTATACTTATATTTGTAGTGTCATGAAATAATACCCAGCTATTAAAATATTTTTAATGGCATGTTTTAATCTCATTCTTTTGTGCCTTTGTTTGAAAAACCAAGCAATATTTTTTGGTTTGGTAAAGTGTTCTTGGTTGGCAGAAGATATTCAGTATTTTTCTGTTTTTCCCATTAATACCATTTATCACAAAACTGACCTAGATATCTGTTATTGTTTTTAATAATCCCTTGAAATTCCTTGATGGTAAATGCCAATTGTAAAACTTGATTGGATTTCAGGAAAAGACAATTGCCTTAGAAACAAAGAAACAAACAAAGAACACAGAGGAAAAAAATCCTGCCTTTGAGCAGGATTTTTGAGAGTGAAAGCACTGTTCATGATAGAGACCAAAGGTTAGTTCAGTAGAATAAGCAGTCAACAGTGTATGCCCATCAATCTAAATACTACGCAGCCATACGCGACCTGAGTAAACACAAATGTCCAGCTCAGAAATCCTTCAAAAAGGAGTTAATATGACCTCACAACTAATTGATGCTAACCAAGGCACCTAAGACACAACTATCCCGTTAATACTACAGTATAATTATACAGAACGCTGTCTTTGATTTTGTGTGGAACTTCAAAGCAAAGCAAATACTGACACTGGACTTGCAGGTAATATCCTAGACTTAATTTCACATCGCAGACTCAAACATGGTGATACCTGGGTATGGAACTCATTCGCAAACCACTTCCAGGCTTCATAAAGAAGATAGAAGGAACTGGGTCCACACACATACACACTAACACAAATGCCTATAATTTTTTAATTTTGCTGTGCCTGTATTCCTACAAACACTTTTGTAAATCATTTACTTGCTCCATTCCCAACTGTATTTCCTGTTATCGCCTTAAAATTTATATGTGCCTTGAAAGTACATATTGTTGACCATTTTTATTTTCTTCACCTACAGATTCCCATGAAAACTAAATTAAAATGAAGTAGGAAGAAGCACAGTCTATTAAATTTCTTTTAGTCTTATCAATAAGCTTACTTCTTTGATTTACTTATGGTTGACTTTAATTCTTTTATATCTACAACCCAAGGTCCCCAGCTTGTTTTCAAAGTTAATACCTGCAAATCTCTTCTTGTAGCAAAATTCCACTCAGTGGATGTTTTATTTCCAAATGATACTTAGAAATTATGTGTCTGTTCATGTGCAGTGGTGCTACCTAAACAAATGAGACATGGTCTCTGTCTATAAAGACCAGGCATCCACTGAGAACACCAAGCTTCTATACTCTGAGGCCTTAACGAAAAAAATGGAACACTCCATTCTGTTATTGCTTCCTCAGCTTTTTTCTTCCACAATAGTGAGCTTCCTATTTGACTGCAGATATGTCAGGAAGTTACCCAATGTCACCAATTCTTTATCCAAAAGAAAGGGAACACAGTATGAATACGGAATGAAAAAAACTTTTTTTCTAAATTCTGGTAGACAAAAATTGGTACAAATCAAAGAGGATATATCATTACATTCCAAGATAGAAGGTTTTAGTGCAGTACTTAGTTTCCAAAGACAGTTGATACGGTCTAGGGAACAGAACTCTCATGGTTACCTATGTGTAATTTTAAGCTGCAGAGAATCTCCTGCAGGTTGGGGTATCTTCTATGAAGTGATAGCTATTCTGTAATAACCTATATTAAAACTTTGACAATCAGTAAGTTCATTCTATTGGAAATCCAGAAAGTTACTGAAAGAATTGGACCAAGGTTTTTAATAACATAGTCTAGCATGTCAAAAAGCCAGATAAAAAGGTGCGAAAATTCACAGTATAACTCCCTTAGACTGAAGTTAACAAATCAATTCCCAGTCGTTAAAAAAAAAAAAAAAAAAAAAAAGTAAGGTAGAAAAGGCCTACTCCAATTACATCTTTTGAAATTAAATTATTGCAAAATTGGATCTAAAAAGTATGGAGAAACGGCAGCAAAAAGACAAAAGAATAGAAGAATGAAGTGGATAATAGAATGAAGTGGAAAAGAGGGGCATGGTATGTGTGGGTGGGTGTTAAAATAGAATGAAGTAGAAAAGAGGGGCATGGTGTGTGTGGGTGGGTGTTAAACTTTGGGAGTGAATGCTATAAACAGAATAAAACAATGAATCCGGAACACTGCGTTTGACAGATTGGCACATGGAGAAAGATGAACTTTACAAAACTGTATGTTTAGTTTGGTCCTAACGCTGTCTTTGAAAGGACACCTTATGTATTCTACCTAAAAATAACTTAGTAATGATATTCAAATATTTTCTTAGCAGAGGAGCCATTTTTTCATTTGTTACCCCAAGGTTCCTGCTGCATTTCCAACTCTCAGGCTCCTAGAAACCTCTAGAGGCAACTTTCTGGAACCTTGGAACTCTACTGACCAGTTCAAAAACCACTGTGTTTGTTCATGTTGTTCAAAGTCATGTTGTTTCATGTTGTTCATGTTGTTCAAAGTCAACAGATACGCACATAACTGGAGTAGGGGAGAGTGTGTAGAACCTTCAAAATCATCTCAGTATACACACCCATATGTGATCTCTTAATGACTCGGGGCCTAGTCCTTGTTTTACCCTCTGTCTAGTCTTTTTGTTCCCTGAGGGAGCTTCACAAACTATCTCTAAGCTATTGACTATACATTTATGCACAGTGACTCAGCACTGACCCTTTCTCCCATACACTCTACACTCTACATGGTGGGAAGGTCTGTTGATTCTGACAGCCAAACACATCTAGAACTGGCCACTTCTCGCCACCCCAATGCAGGCTGCCACATCAGATTGTGGCAGCCTCTCCCTGGTCTCATCTCTCCCCATTCTAGTCTTAAAATGACAGCCAGAGTGGTCCTTACATGAGGAAAGTTTCTTTCACTCCTCTACTCACAAAACCATTCACAGATTCTCCATTCTACCAGAAGAAAAGCCAGAGCTCTTTCTGAGGCCTAAAGGTCATGCTGGACCCTGTGATAAGCCACCCAGATCCTCTTCAGGGTGACCTAACCCGTGCTGCTGGAGCTGGTCAATGTCTTCAAGACTGCCTCAGCTGAAGTCACCTCACCCAAGGTCACAGAGTCTTCCCAGGGCAGCCCATATCCAATGACTGGGCCACACGGGGTCATCAAGGCCCAGACATATCTTCCCAGTCAGGCCAGTGCTCTGTGTGGGGGTCATCTCAGACTGTTACTGGGACTGTATTGCAGTTCGACCTGTTTCTGTCCTACTTCCTTCCACTCCCTTCCATAGGTCTTCATTTCAACAGCACTCCCTAAAAAATGATCTCCTCACCCAATTCCCTCTCAGAGTCTGTTTCTAGAGAACCCAGCCTGCAACACAGTCCTATGCGATCTAGCTCCCTGTAGCCTCTCTGAACACTTGCTCACTCTGCACCAATCTCTCCTGCTTGCTCTGTGCCAAGCACACTGGCCTTTGATATTTCCAGAGGATTGACTGACTCCTTCCTCCAGATCCCTGCATGGTTGTTCCTTTTACCTGCAACATCCTTCCCCAGACACCTGCACTGCTACCTCCTGTCAGCTTCACCTAAATATCGCCTTCAAAACAAGCCCACCCTGACCTACTCACATAGGAAATAAAAGTTTTAAAATGGAACAGTTCTCATTTTTTTTTTCTCATGTATTTGCTTATCTTTCTGGATATTTATTTCATTTTTGAAGAAATGACTTCACCTGCTTTTAAAAGCTTGAAAATTCTTGTTTTAAATATATAGACAGTGCAGTGGTTAATACAGGATTTGGGCTTGCAGAGACCTGGACTTGAATGTCCTAGCACTACCACTCTGCAGCTGTGTAGCCTGGGGACATCTCAGCCTCAGTTTCTTTATCCGTGAAGTAGGGATAGCATAGCTTCTACCTCTTAGAATGGTTATGAGGATTAAGTGACTTTATGTAAGTAACAGACTGTGAAAATGACAAAGATCCATGTAAATATTGGGAATTATTGAGAGATTTTCCTATGAACAACATGTACTAAAAAAATAAAATAGGCCGGGCGTGGTGGCTCAAGCCTGTAATCCCAGCACTTTGGGAGGCCGAGACGGGCGGATCATGAGGTCAGGAGATCGAGACCACCCTGGCTAACACGGTGAAACCCCGTCTCTACTAAAAAATACAAAAAACTAGCCGGGCGAGGTGGCAGGCGCCTGTAGTCCCAGCTACTGGGGAGGCTGAGGCAGGAGAATGGCGTAAACCCGGGAGGCAGAGCTTGCAGTGAGCTGAGATCCAGCCACTGACAGAGCAAGACTCCGTCTCAAAAAAAAAAAAAAAAAAAAAAAAATTAAAAAAATTAAAAAAAATTAAAAAGTAAAATAAAATAAAATACACTGGAGTATATTTGTAGCCTGACTTACTGATCAGAGTCCTAGAAGATATTCTTTTCAACTATACTCAACCTGGAGTGGACAGAAAACTTTCAGCAAAGCAGAAAGGACTAATTCTAGAAAGGAAAGTATCACCCGAGGGCACAGTAACAGCCCAAAAAATGTTACTGGGGACATGGCAGAGTAATTACCAACCAGTGTCGTCTAGGCAGTTACACAGTACAAAATCCTAATTCTTTGCTCTTTTTGCACTGACTTTAATTACTACAGACTTTATTCTACTCTAAGGAAATTCTACTCTAAGGAAAGCTTATGTGAAAAAAAAAATCATATCGTAATTCAAGTATCTAGATGTATATATGTTCATCAGAAGAGCTTTAAACTTTAAAACCAGCTATATGTCTGATTATCTGAGATCAGAGACCCAAATCTTTTCATACATATTTTTAACCCAAAGTATGTATACTTATTTCTGTTTTTGTGATACAAAATAATGATCGTTGGCTTAAAACAAAACAATAACTTCTCCAAAATCTCAACAATTTTTGCTTGTGTTCACTCATTTTTCATTGTACAGAATAAAATGTCCTCATCCATGACCTCAAATCCACAAGCTTGACTGATTTCAGAGGTTACATCAGAGGTCCACTCTGCCAGGCAGAGATGATAGACCACCTATAAGATAGCACTAATGGAAACCACAAAAGTCTGAGATTTACCATTACATTATGTATCTGCCTGTTCAGATTTATTTGCAGATCCCACTGTAGTCGATTTCCTTATTTCTAAAGAGAGAATCATAAGCTTATGTTTAAAAGAATTAATAACAAGTTTCACTGAAGAGATATCATTAAAAACTATCATTTTGTGATTATACATTAAAAATAATAATTGCACCATTGATTAAAACAATAATAAATGGTGATGTAAGGAATAAGGACAGCAGACAATGACAGCACAGTGTGACTTTGCCAAGAGTTTCTATTACTGCATGAGTAGAAGGCAGGTCTGCGTGCTGATGGAGACAAACTAGGAACAAGTTACCCCCAATCCTACAGACTCACGTGCAGTATCTGGAAAAATTACTGCCTGGGGTGAGGCAAATTTGGGAAACTATCTTCTATTCTCATAGTGAGGTGTGTGTGTGTATGTGTGTGTGCATCTGTGTGTGTATTTGCCTTTGGGAAACTCAATGGCACATAAGGTTATTCAGGGGTTTTTTTCAAGTGATTATTTGCTAAAAATTGCCTCAGCCTTTCCACATCCTCACTGAGGATGTCATACACTCCTCTGGTTTTTCTTCACAGCTTTATACAACTTAATATTCAGGCTAGGGAAACTGGAAATTTCCTCCAGGTCAAACAACTCCTTAAATCTATCTATAAATTTATTTTCCTTCTCCAACCTGAATTTCATGGCCCAGAGGATGATGGTGGTTTCTTTGCACAGATGGTCAAAGGTAATGAGGAGCTCTTCCAAGAAAGGATGAGCGTAGACCACATCTGCTGCCAAAATATAGTCAAAATTATTAGAAGACCTGGGGAAGTTTGTATCTAAAGCTACTCCCCAGGAGAGTTCTTTAACCTGAGGCAAATGCTTGCTTTTCATTTTGGTGTTTCGGGAAATATTATATTGCAGGTTTCCAAGTAATTCGGGTAAATCTGTGGCCGTCACATGAGCACCTGTGAAGCAAAGGACAGTAGAGAAAGTAACCCTCATGAGATAAGGTAGAACAATCAAGAGTTTCAGGCCAACATGCACTTTGCAATTCTGCAAAATTGTTCATCCCCCCACACAACAAGACTCATCAGTACCTATACACACAAAGGGAATCCCATTCAGATGGATGCTAAAGCAGCTATATGCCTCTGCTTAAAGAGAAAAAAAAGACAGAGAGAGACCCATGGTACTTTTGCACACCATTGCATTTTTTATGTTCTGGTTTTTTGTTCTGGTATGTTTTGCTGTTACTATTGTTTTTGTTTGCTATTTATCTACTACATACCAGGAGAAAAATAATCAAGAGAAAGAGAAAGTCAAAATATTTGGCACCCTCATTGGAACAATGAGAAGTCATTGATGGAAGAATAGGTACCTCCCTAAAAGAATTCTGAGCCTCAGTCGTGTGAGACCAAGTGAGAGTATGTAACATCGGACATCCTGGAGTTGAACAGGAAGTGCTCAAGTGAGAAGTGGAGGGAGGAAAGAAGACCTTTCCATGGCATTCCCTGAAAAGTATGATGACATCCATGCTATGCCCAGGTTTTCAACTTGGCCCAACACAAGTGTAAATCTTCCCATCAAAAGATGCTAAAAACCTAGTCACAGCATGTGTATCGCGCTCATAAAGCTACCACTCACAGAAGAAGATGTAAACAATTTCCAAGATAGAAGTGAATAGTGATGGGTTTTTGAGGAAGAAATATGGCAGGAGCAAATTTGTAGAAATTTGGTCACTAAAGTAAACCTTGAGCAGTAGCAAAGGCTGAAAATAATCTGCAAATAAATCTAAGATTGTCCAACTCTGCAGCATCAGAAAAGCACAGACCAGGTAAAGAAGAAGAAAGCAGGAATGGAAGAGAAGTCTAGTTCAGCTCAGACAAACAAGAAGCTACTCCTCAGCAGCAATATCACGAGTCTCTTGGCATCAATTGTATTTTGTGAAAACATTAAAATGGGAGAGGAATATGCCTATCATTGGTACACTCACGGAGATACAAGCCTTTACATTCTACTAGGGGTGGGTCTATCATTTTCAACAAATCTTTTTTAAATCTCAGGGTAGGGAATACACCTTTGCCCATATTGAATGTAAACTCTCCCTTATACTTAATATCTTTGTGCCTAGAGAGATAAACACTACCACTTTCAGCATACTGACTAAACAAAGTTTCTATCTTTTAATATTTGTTTCAAGTTAGACAAGCGGACTCAAGGGACCAGTTCTTTTTAATAAAACCAATGACTCCCCGAAGCACAAATTCTGCTCCTAAGTCAGGCTTTCAGGTATAAATCGAATAGTGACTCTGACCTATCCTTACTAAATGGAATAGTGACTTTGGCAAACAATATCAGGATACAGCAACTTTTAAAAAAATATATTTGGGAAGACTCCAAGAGACTTATAAATACTCTTATAAAAACAAATTTGAAAGTTGTAAATTGCTAAATGTTCAATTCCTCTAAAGATTTTAAAGTGGCAGGTGTGCACTTCTGAAGATCAAGAAAATCAGGATGGATCTGGGTAGTGCACATCAGAGAAGGAGCTAAGCTAAGGCAATGAGATACATAACAACAGCAAAAAGACTGAACTGAAACAGGCTCAGGCATGTATTAAAAATGATCACATGCTTAGTTGGAAAAGATGCTCGTGAGAGAACTCAGGGTAACAATAAAAAAGAACGGAGGTGGGTCAGGCACAGTGGCTCACACCTGTAATCCCAGCACTTTGGGAGGCCGAGGCGGGTGGATCACCTGTGGTCAGGGGTTCGAAACCAGGCTGGCCAACATGGCAAAACCCTCTCTCTACTAAAAATACAAAAAATTAGCTGGGTGTGGTGGTGCGTGTCTGTAGTCCCGGCTACTCGGGGAGGCTGGGGCAGGAGAACCGCTTGAACCCAGGAGGCGGAGGTTGCAGGGAGTCGAGATCGCACCACCACACTCCAGCTTGGGCAACAGAGAAAAAAAAAAAAAAAAAAGAATGGAGATGAACTGAGAAAACAAATTCAAGGACAAACACCTAAAAATAGAAGCAGACGTGTGATTTTTATGTGATTTCTAATACTCTCTCCCTATTCTAACAGGTGCTTTTTCATAAAAGCATAGCACTTCAAAACTCAAAAAGAATCTACAGCTACGTGGGAACACTGAAATGGTGCTAAAATTTAAAGTGCGTCTGAATCAGCAGCAATAGAATCTGCCTCTGCCTCGTATTTCACATTTCTCCTCTTGCAACCAGAATGCTTCCATGCACCACTTAGTCAGAACACCTCATCTGAGACTTGTGACGGTATTCCACAAGAAGAATTAACACAACTTAATGCAGAAAACTATGAAAGAAACCAGTAAGGAGACTTTACAATCTGTAGTTTCTAGATGAAGCCCATTCAAACAATTAAAGAGTCATAGATAGGTGCAGGTCATAGTACACTGGATAGTAAAACAACTAATGATATTTGATCATCAAATTCTCTGACACTCCCTCTTTTCAATCAGAAATATCTGCTTACCAAGTAAACTTGCCACAATGGAGACTAGTCCTGTTCCAGCTCCAATTTCAATCACGTTTTTGTCAACCATATTATACTGCTTTGCATTTGTTTCCAGGAAATAGCATAGAACAAGGGCCTATGAAAGTTAGAAAAAAGAAAACAGGGATGCTTGGCAAGTAATAACAGAAAGTAAAATTAAACTTTATTGGATAAATATGTCGCTAATGCTATGATATGTATGTGTGCACATATGAGTATGTGAGAGTACTCATGTGTGTACCTGTACATCACTCCGAGAAATGTCAACAAAAGTGCATCCTCTGAGAGGTTCAACATTTCTGCTAGAAAAATTCCTTAGGGATTACTGAGAGGAAAAGAGAGAGAACTAAAACAGTGGAATTCAGTTGCTTAGGTTTGATCATTTTTAAAGGAAGCAACTTCTGATAATCCTAGTCATTTCCAAGTAGTGTGTGGGATCGGGGCAGGTGGGGTGGTGGGTCCACTACTCTTCACGGGACAGTTGGTAAAGGATTGAGGGTCTTTGAGGACATTCTACATGTGAGACTCATAAAGATTTCATTGCAATTGTTTAACTCAAATGGAACTAATAAAAGGGGAAATGAAAGTGTTTACCACTCTAAACAGTAAAGAAGTAAACACCCTGTATTAATCCTACAAATTTTAATAAAGTCAGAAATACAATTAGTTGAGGCCCTGTGGCCAGGCACAGTGGCTCACACCTGTAATCCCAGCACTTTGGGAGGCCAAGGCAGGTGGATCATCTGAGGTCAGGAGTTCCAGACCAGCCTGGCCAGCATGGTGAAACCCCATCTCTACTAAAAATACAAAAATTAGCCGGGCATGGTGGCAGGCACCTGTAATCCCAGCTACTTGGGAGGCTGAGGCAAGAGAATCATTGGAACCTGGGAGGCAGAGGTTGCAGTGAGCCTAGATCATGCCATTGCACTCCAGCCTCAGGGACAAGAGTGAGACTTCGTCTCAAAAAAAAAAAAATTGAGGTCCAGGGTGGTGGCTCATGCCTGTAATCCCAGTACCTTGGGAGGCGGAGGTGGACGAATTACTTGAGGCAAGGAGTTCGAAATCAGCCTGGCCAACATGGTGAAACCCCATTCCTACTAAAATTACAAAAATTAGCTTGGCGTGGTGGTGCACGCCCATACTCCCAGCTACTCAGGAGGCTGCAGCAGAAGAATAGTTTAAACCCAGGAGGCAGAGGTTGCATTGAGCTGAGACCATGCCACTGTACTCCAGGCTGGGTGACAGAGCAAGACTCTGTCTCAAAAAAAAAAAAAAGAAGAAAGAAAGAAGGAAAAAGAAAGAAGAGAAAAGAAAGAAAGAAAGAAAGAAGAAGAAAGAAGAAAAAGAAAGAAAGAAAGAAAGAAAGAAAGAAAGAAGAAAGAAGAAGAAAGAAAGAAGAAAAAAGAAGGAAAGAAGGAAGAGAAAGAAGGAAAGACGGAAATCAGGAGAAGAAGGCAAGAGGAAAGAAGACTCAGTAACTCCTGACATAAGCAAGAACTGCATAAATAATACGAAAGAACCAAAAGATCAAGACTAAATACTCAAAAACACCTAAGAAATCCTCAAGAAAAAAACAGAATTATAGAGTTAATTGGGAGAAGTAATTTCCCAGTCACATGATTTCTAAAACATACTATTATTTGAGGTCACAAAGAAGGAATATAGAACCTGTTTTGCTCTTCCAAATAGAACATAATAATGAACAAAACTGACTGGAAAAATAATTGGAATGTAACAAAATCTGTATGAAATTATACCGATGGCCAAACAACAGCACCATAACAATCCATGGCCTCAGTAATTCGAATCTCATGACCAATAAAACGAAAACTTTCCCAGGAAGTAGTTGTTATCGAAGTCGGAATAAAACATCTTGCCATGATCTCTGTGACCACCTGCTTGTCATCATAGTCTTCTCTGGTCTCTGAAAGGAAAAGAAAAAGGTAATGGTTGTATAAGTAAATCTAAGAAAAGAGAAAAGAATTTGACGGAAATACAGCATTTCTGCTTAGTCTGAGGAGCTTTTGAATTGACTTTAGGTGAGAAATAATAAAGGTAAACTATTTGAAAATGACTCATAATGTAAGCTAATATTGCCATTCATCAGGGTGGCAACATCTCTATTATTTTTATGGGAGTTGAAATCACCACTATCTACTTCTGCAATGCTACATGCAACAAATAATAATGGATGCACTTTTTTAAAGCAATGTATTTTAAGAGCCACCAATCAGTTCATATAGATTAAGAGAAAGATTGGTGATGGAATACAAGAACCCACCTCTTCATATTGGCCACCCAGTGCAGTCCTAGTTGTTCTATGTCCCAGGCACGGTGCTGAGTGATGGAGTATAGTAGCTAGCCAAAGAGACATGGTCCCTGCCCTTGGAAAAACTGGAAATCCACCGACACAAACATGTGGTATCTCACGGCATCCCTATGAAGAATTGTTGGACTGGATGAAAGTGCTTTTCCACAGTACTCCCAAGGCTCTTGGCTCTGGAGCCCACTTGGATAGACATTTCTAATAAATGGTGTGTTCTCAGCTTTGCCTTCATGAACAGTTTTGTCAATGGTTTGACTAACTGATGACATTACAAGTATTATAAAATTTTCAGAATATATAAATGTGATGGCGACAACAAGTATAATAGAAAACTAAATGTGTTGGAAAATTTCTTGAGTTATAACAATGAATTGGCCTTAACAATGTGAAATCTAACAAAGATAAGTCTAAAGACTGTATTCAGCCTGAGTTTAGCAGCACTGTGTAGGGGGTGGGGACAGATAGATACATTTACTTGGCCACAAGCTCAATATGAGTCAAAAGTTTAATATGACCATCAAAAAATTGGTGTACCTAGCCCACATTAAAAATATAATTTCCAAAATCAGGGAGGTAGAGGCTTTATTTTACACCAGTCAGATTATACTTGTACATCCAGTTAGGGAAGGCCCACTTTAGAAGAACACTGAGAAATCGTAGCAACTGAGAGGTCAGAAATCTTGAAACTCACCTTGTAAGGACAGTTTTGGGGAGTTCAACACGTTCATCAAAAAGAAAAAATCTGAGTGAACATAAGAGTTTTCAAAATTTGAAGGACTAGAAAATAGAGGGTTGGGGTGCATGCGTGTGTGTGTGTGTGTGTGTGTGTGTGTGTGTGTGTGTATGTGCTGCTTAGAACACAAACAGAATCATGTACTCCTCAAAACAACTCCAATTTAACCATACCCACAGGAAGGGCCCAGCCTACCACCCACCTCTACCACTACTGCAAACATTGACCCTTGACAGAGATGCAGGGGAAACAAAGAAATAGAAATTTGGTATTTTTCAGCAAGAGCCGTCTCTTCTAATATTTTTCACTGTACTTCACCTTAAACAACTGTATGCATTCATATTCAGGAAGAGCTCTAAGAACCAAATAATATTGGTAACATGTTTTATTTGAACTTTAACTTCTATTTCACTATATGCACTTGCCTTGCTAAGACTGGGGTGCAGGGGGAGGGCAACACTTGCTGTGGAACTTCTTTACGGAAAAGTAGAGAACGTTAATTGCTTTCTTGACCTTTAACTGAATTTGTCCTCTTGGGCCTCCTTGCATACTACTTGTAAATGTAGCACTTCTATGACAAGTCACCTAAGGTATCAGGGATTAATAGATGTTACAGTACACTAAGTCCCAGGAGCATCTTCAAAAGTCCCAGTCTTTAATATACAAACTTTGGCGGTGAATATTTACTGATACAACCTGACATCTTTGACTTTGCATGTTCTTTTAAAGGTTAGTTGGCCAGATTAGTGCTCCTGTCCTAACAACTACAGAGGAATAACAAGTGAATTCCTAGCTTTTGACTGCATCCTTCTGAATAGAGTTATTTCCTTCTAAGAATGACCCTATCTTTACCTTCATATGGAAATGAGATTTAAAAATATATGAATATATTATAATTGAAAATTACTTACACTCCTAAAACAAAGAACCTTCAAAGAGATTTCATGAAATGAATATAACCACTACTAATTGCATATACACTTTAAAAAGAGCACAACTATATCACTCATAAATGGTAATGCAAAATTAGTTATACACCTAAGATGGTCATGTATCACAGAAAACATTATCAGGTTGAATAAAATGTAATTGATAACACTTTATATGAATATTCTCTTTTGCATTTAAATATTATATGAATACTATAAGCATCCAACAAGTAACCTTCATAAATTAGCATAATTTACAGCATGAAACCCAAATAAACTATAAACTTGGCTGCCTAAAATAATTTGTCTAAAGGGGGACACGCTCTTTTTAAGTACCACGCTGATAAAATCATAAAAAATTCTTTTAGAGGAATGATGATCAAAATGAAATTTCTTTATGACAAGGAAGAAAATCATAATTTGTCTAAAAGTGCAAAATTTTAAAAGCAAACATATACACATAAACACACAATTATTTCCATGTTAAAACATTGGTTGCTGTTTTCCAGTGTGAACTACTATTTAAAGATTTTGAGGTAATAGTTTTTTTGTTGTTGTTGTTGTTTTGTTTTTTGAGGGTTTTGTTTGTTTTGTTTTGTTTTGTTTTTTGTTTTGTTTTGACAGAGTCTGGCTCTGTCACCCAGACTGTTGTGGAGTGGCGCAATCCCAGCTCACTGCAACCTCCGCTTCCTGGGTTCAAGCGATTCTTGTGCCTCAGTCTCCTGAGTGGCTGGGTCAACAACCATACGCCACCATGCCTGGCTAATTTTTGTATTTTTTTAGTAGAGATGGGGTTTTACCATGTTGCCCAGGCTGGTCTTCAACTCCTGAGCTCAAGTGATCCACCCATCTCAGCCTCCCAAAATGTTGGAATTACAGACGTGAGTCACAGCACCTGGCCTTGAGGTGATTGATAGTTTTAATGGTAATTCTTTATGTAAATCAAGACATGTTTAATATTAAGCTCTAACGATAACACCACCCATTCAAGGCTGATAATAAGAATCTCTAAACTAGAATCTAATGGAAAGAGCTGCCCTATGATAAAGGCATCCCTACAGCAGCCTTGTTGTCATAAAAAGGAAAAAATCTATGCTCCAAATAATTTACAAAGAACAGGCCCCTTAAACTGCACGCATATTTAGTTGTTGAATATGAGTCAAATATTGAGAAGATTGGTGAATTAGTAGATAGTCTGGTTTTTAAGATTTGAAGAATAATTCCTACAAAAATTAATAGCATTGTCATACAATGGAATTTTAATATACATTTCTGAAGAAGAATTTGTCGACATATATTCTTTCCTCATTATCTAGCACTTTGCCCCCAGGACAAACAACAAAAACCAGATAATATTACACAAGATTCTGTACATCAGCTTCCCTATATGAAAAGCAGAAAACTTCTGATAATTGTACCTTCAGATAAAAGCTATCTACTATAGTTTTAGAACATTATTTGATTGGTGAATTGAATATTAAAACACAAATATTAAAATAGATTGTAAATAAAACATAGTCAAGACAGAGTATTGCAATTATGTTGCTATCTTGGGCTTATGTATTTTAATCCTTTTGATACAAAAAAAGTCTTAACATCATTTTCCTGCTATTCAGTCTTTGCTGATACTGAATAAAATCTACCAGGTGCTCTTGTTCTTCTGAGAATTAAAGGGGTTTCAAGTATAAAGTGAAAAGGAGCAAGATTCTGCTACATTATGAGGATGATTTTAAGAGGAAAATTCAACAACGAATTGACTTCAATTCTGGATTACAGCAAGCCTTCAAAAATAGAGGCTTTGTCTATATTCTTCTCTTCTATACTTTTAAGATCAATAATAGCAATAATAAGTGGAAGGGCCAGATCACAGAAACGCATCCCCCCACCAAAAAAAAAAAAACAAAACTCTTTAATAGCTATGACAAGTGAATTCAAGCTTCCATTTGAGGGCTGTCATGAAAACCTGCCAGCAAAATTTAAAGTAAAATCCCCTCTACTAAATGAAAGAAACTGTCATTCAAATGAATCTTCTATTCAAAGATGAATGTCATGTGCTTCTTAGAAATGCCTACAGATTTAAAAAAAAGAAGTTAAAGATATTTTCAGATTAGTAAATAGTCACAGGCGTAACTTAAAAGGTACAATTCTGAAAACCTTAGCAATGCCAAGGTCTTGGACCCTTATGTTGAAACCAATTCCTGAGAAGATTCTACAAATATTCTCTTCTGCTGGTCTTCTTAGTTTCAAGAATGTATAGAGGTTGTAACTCTAATCAAGTAGACCATACAATGCTACATTTTGTCCTTACAAAAGAAAGAAAGTGTATCTTTTATTGAGGTTGCTCAGGATGCAAGTGGAAAAACAACATGAATTAGTTGTACTACAAGTTTGCTACTGGGATCATGGAAGGGACAGACAACGAAACAAATGTCAATAGCTTGATAAATGCTATACAACAAGTCTTTCTAAAATGCTATGGAAACATGAGTGGTTGGTTGAATCAGGAGAAGCATCATAAAAGAGGAGATATTTAAGCCCAGGAGCTGTTAGAAGATCTATGGAGCGAGGGTACAAGGCTAGGGGTTTGGGCCAGAATCCCAAAAGACACAATTTCTGATGCCATAATCCCCAGTGTTGAATCCTGAAAGATTAAAACCCCAAATACATAATTCTGATAAAAATAATTTTAAAAGTTCTTTAAAACATATTTACATTTTTAAAAGAGTTTAGAAACATAAAAATACAACAGAACACTTCGTGGGCTACTTTATACAATAAAATTGGCAATAATAACATACATAATTTTGCAATCATAAGCACTCAGGTGTGCTACCCACAGTTACATGGGTATAACAGTTATAAGCAGACAAACTGTATTCATAAATAAATCACTTATATAGTTTGGTCACTTGAAATATCCTGATGACCAACCTAAGTCTTTTGATGAAACTGATCCAAACCTACAATGGAGCTGGATGCGGTGGCTCACACCCATAGTCCCCGCTACTCAGGAAGCTGAGGTGGAAGGATTGTTAGAGCCCAGCCTGGGCAACATAGTGAGACCTCCTTGCTGAAAAAATTAAAATTAAATACCAACAATGGGTCGCCACCACATATACAGTTGCCTAAAGAGCTGAGATCTTGAAAAATGTTACCGTTCACAAACGCAGATGCAGAAAAAGGACATCCCTTTATTTATTGAGGAAGTTTTAAGGTTTTTAAATATATACACAATGCTTGCACACAAAGTCAGTGTTGTTAAAATGAACTTTCAGGGAGTCAAATTTGCAAAAAAAAAAAATGCATAAAACAAATTAGAACTCTGTAAAAGCTCATACAATTTATACTTCTAGTTTTGAAAATGTAAAGGTGAAACACATAGCATAATGAATTGTAAAAAATAATGCTGATGATTTAAAACGGTGAGAAAAAAACTTTAAAAAAGGAAAAAGGAAAACAAAACCTTCCCAAAGAAACTAAAAAGAAAATTCAACATAGGAAAAAGTATATTACAGGGATAAATTATGGGCAACTGCACGGAGGTCACCGGTAAGAGCTGGCCGACTTCCACGATCGTTAACTCTATTCTGAAGTCTTGCATGGAGATGAGTAATTGTTTCTTTTCTTTTAGGTCATGGCTCTTCTTGAAGAATACATTCACATTGATTTTCTACATGAGGCTGCTCTTTTTGAAATTCTAATTTGATTCAATATACAGTGACATGAGCATTTCCTATTAAATTTCCCATCTTCTGTGTCATACTTCTATGTTGTTTTGGGTACAGGGAAATCCATTGCTCATGCACTCATATACAGACCACATATTAGGCTGAAACAATACTGGTGATCAAACAGCAACATTACTGTGTGCTTTCTTATCCTACCATGCACATAGTTATTTTAGAGTCAGTAACTTTGCTGGCTTCATCAGGAAAATTCAGCTTTAATTCATTAAGAGCTCCTAGAATTTCATCAGCTGAAAGGAATGCCAATGCAGACAAACAATGCGTTTTAAACTGAAGTTTTCTGTGTTACCATATTCCACAGGCAATCTACTCACCTGAATTTTCCAGCAAATGTATTGGACTGAATGGAAAAAGAAACTGTTGGTAACACCTTGAAATCCACCTTTAGAAGTTTTGATGGCACCTAATTCCAAATCTATCATGATGGTTTGGGAATTCAGTTAGATGTGAGGGAGTTTGTTCTTTATTCTTTGTATTTCAAAGGGGATTTCAACATTCAGGATCATGGCATTTGGGATTGTGTCTTTAAGGATTATAATCAGCATTATGCAAGGTGTATGCTGGGGAACTATAGAAAATAAGCCCGAAGAAGTAGGTTGGGATTAAATTTATGTGCAACATTGACCTCTGTTCTATAAGGTGAGGAGGAGTCAATAAAGATTATTAGAACAGGAATTGACATGATCAGATTTGATATGTAAGAACTACATCTGACACCAGTAGCTGAAGAACTGGTGACCTTACAAGCTAATTAGAAGAATTGGAACAATCTAGATGAAAAATGACAAGTGTCTAAATGAAGGCAGTAACCTTGGGTCAAGGAGCCAAGTATGAACTTGTGGTGCCTTCGAAGCGGTGGAATGCCTCTCCTAGGGGCGAAAATTGACATTCAAACTTGACATTCAAATCTGAGTTTTGAAGACACCTGAAGTAGACTGGTATATTCAAGAGTTATTTTTATTCAACATGTAGAAATTTATTAGTCTTATCTGGAAGTTAATTATTCATGTTACTTGTAAAATGTTTAAAATGTGTTAATAAATTATTCTCACATTAGTAATTATATGTGCTATAGTACTCCAACTAGTATATTAAATATATTGCCTCAGACTGTAGTTTGATAGGTTTCTTAAAACAGTGATACAATTATATAAATTTCCATATATATTAATGCAATACTGTTTATAAAAGCCATATTACCCATTAATCCAATTCTGCAAAGATTTATGAAGATGCTCCTGAAAAATTTTAATATGATACCTTGAGTAGAACATTATATTAAGTCCTGAAGGGAGTCAACTGACTGATGATCAGAAATACAAGATCACTGCTAATGAGCAAATTTAAGTCAGCCAATAGGGTTATGTTATAGCTAATTCATTCATCCATTCACTCATTTATTAAGTATCTGGGCACTATGAATTAGAAGGCAGACCAAGTGCTGTATAACACAGGTTCAGTAAAAGTACTATAACAGAGGCTTCAGTAGGCAACTCAAAAATAGAAAGTTCCACCTCTCAGAGAGCTCAGGAAAGACTTATCTGAGACTTCCTAATTATGAGTTTGTCAAATAAGAGAAGGGAAGACCTGTCATACACAGGAAATGACATGTGCAAAAGCCCACTGGAAAAAAGTCTCCTGACCAGTTCTCGAACTTTGGAAACCCTGAGAACCAGAATATAGGATAAATGAGGATAGTAGCACAAGGTAAAACACATTATGCCATGCTAAGAAGTCTTGATTTCATCCTATAAGAAACAACGAGGCACTGAAGAATTTTAAGCAGAAGACAAATGTGACAAGATGTGGATTTAAAAGATGACGCAGTGCAGGTTACAGTAGGAAAAAGAACTAAAGGGTAAGGAAAGGGAGTTGGCCCGGAGCAAGACAGACAATTACAAGGCGGTTAACAGCAGTCAGGAGCAGAGATAATGAAGATCTGAATCCAGGCAAGTGACGGTGGAAATGGAACAAGGGGAAGGGAAACATATCAGGAATGTAAACTCAATGAGATGTAATGATGAAGGGCGTGAAGGAAAGGGAGAAGATCAGGATGATTCCAGGTTTCTGGGTAGCCTGGGGAGTGATGTTGCCATCGACTGAGATCGAAAATATAGGTGGAGGGGCAAACTTGCAAAGGAAAATTATTTTAAATACATACTACTCTGGGTGTGCTACTGAGATTAAGAGAACCTGCCACAAGGCGCAGAGTTGCCCAACACTGCCCACTGCTGCAGTTGTGGCTCCTGGGAGAGCATGCTCCTCCTGGGACTGCCTACTCAAGCAGCCGGTTCCTGTTCCATATAGGACACCCCTCTAGTGGGCAACTCCTGCTCAGGGATTTTCATCAGCCCACCTGAGACTGTCTCAGAATTGTGTTGCAATTGGAGACTCTTCACCCAATCTGTCGTCTCTCTCTCCTCTCACGGGCACTGGACCCACGCTGGGCTCTGAAGACCCTCATTCCCTACTTCTGTTTCCTCTTTATCCTCCACAAACATTTCCCCAAGTAAATCCCTTACATGCTTAGCCCCATTTTGGCATCTATGTCTTGAAGGCCCTAAACTGACAGGAGGTAGTAAGTAGGATGTCAAGTAAGCAGCTGACGTGACAGACTTGAGGGTCATTGTGAGCCAGAATCATTGAGCCTTGGGCAGGATGAATCTGCCCCAAGGCTGCAGGTCCTCGGGTGACCCTACTGTTCCATAACAGATTGCTACATGTACTAACAGCTGGCGAGAGGCTGTTGGCAAGAGGCAGGCAACATAGGATATTTAGAATAGTTAATGTGGGTAAGGTTTTAGACACTTTAGATTATAATATAGCCTTAGAAACACATATAGAATTATTAGCACCCACCATAGCCCTAATTTTAATCTGTGTATAAATAAGTGACATCTTATAATTCTTGGATCTTCATGCCAGTGTTGAAATACGAGCACTGACCTATGGGTTTGCTCTATCCTTTCCAAGCACAGGATTCTAAGTATAAAAGAGTTAGGGCAGGAAAAGTCCGTATCCTTCAGTACTTGAGAACTGAGTGTTCCTCTACTTGGTGATACCTTTCCAACCAAATGCCACCTGATCTGCTCCAAGGACACATCCTTAAACCCCTTAGCTCTGTGTGTGTGAACATATTTTTAAAGCTTTAATTGGCTATATAATTACAGAGTGTGTCTGTCTGTGTTGTAAAACATTGTAATGCTAGTTCCGTCTCAACCTTACCTTGAACTTCTTCCATTTTCTTTGTAATTTGCCAAATTATTTTCTACACAGTTGAAACCAAGAATTGTTACTAATGGTAATGATAATGATGTAATTGTATTTCACACAGAAATTGCATCTTCATTCAAATCATCTAAATTTCTCGGTTCTCTAAGTGATCAACTTAAATGGTTAGGTTTGCAAGAATCACTTGGTAAAACTATTTGTGTTTCAGCCAGGTAGGCTGCCAACACTGGGCATACACCCAACTCTCTTGGCCTAAAGATGTGCTCTCCTAGGTAGAAGCCACCTGGAATGGCCAAAAACAGAAAAACCAGGACTATACTGTTCAGAAAACATCTACAGTGTGTGCAGATAAGGAGAGAACAAAAGAAATCAAAATAGTTAGATTTGTATTACAACTGCTCTACAAAAATACGGTAATTTTTCTAGTCTGTCAAGAGTGTATGTCTGTACTTTTGATCTCAAGACAACAGGGATGGTTATAATATATAACTCATGCAAAGTCAAGCTTGATATTTAAGACTATATAAAAATGATGGTTCAATTTCAAATAACCACACTGATAGTAGAATTCAAACTTAATCTCCTTACATCTAGAGGTCAAATTACATTATGTATTTGCCTCTAATTAATAGTTAGAGGAACCATAAACTCAGGCTATAGATGTTTGTATAGCCTAAATTCGCCTTTCATCCAAGTACTAGTAAAAACTTATAGTTTTTACATAAAACTATTTTTATCTTTCTTACAAGCTTCTTATCTGAAATAAAATTTGCTTAGAAATCACATCAAACATTTAGTGTACAGCTCTTGAGAAAAAAAGTATTCCTTATTTGAAGATCAAAAACTCTGTACATGCTTAGCAAGTCTATAAATCTAATATATTCTGTCAAAAGTATCTTTAACATATCAAGATCATGCTATAGTAACAGACATTAAACATTATTCAAGATGTTTGCAGGCTCACAAATATAAACCAAGACATAATACACCATTGATAAAAGTCCCAGCTCCCTTTAAGACATTAATGAATATTGCAAAGGTGACACTTTATATTCTATTAGTTATTTGTCTTCTTAGAATTGGTAAGCTACATAAACATAAAATGATTTACCTTCTTGAGCTTCTGAATCCAACAAGTAATGAAATGATGGTTGATGATATATTGATGCTTTCTTCATTATTTCTTGAAAACTAGATAATACATTAAAATATCAAATGGTAATAATTAATTCAAAATGTGTATGGAGTGCTTTTATATTTTCTTAATAAAGTTTAACTTCAAATACAGTAGACAAAATTATATTAAAATATCATATTAACAAAGTGTGATTTAAGAAAGACCATCTAAACACCATCTAGAACAAATTAAAATGAGAACAAAGGCTTCTGAGTCAGAAATTTCAAAAAGCTACTACAGAAAGAAAACATATTCTTCACCAGACTACCTCAGTTGTAACAAAGAAAGGCATCATCTTCATATTGATTAGTAAGATCGCAATCCTAAAATTTAAGAGGTGATTAAAACATTGAAAGTTCTCTTGTTACCATCAATGCATCATTAGCACGTATGCAATGTCAAACAGCCTCACTGCCAAATAATCTTTTGAGCAGCGTCTACCTTAAGGAGTCCATGCTATCACAGCTGATATAATAAAACTGAAGAAACTATTTACGCCTCTCGAATAGAGCAGATTATCTGAATAAATTTAACAGTTATTCAAACTTTGGAAAATAACAATTTGATATTTTACTTCTCAATCTGGGGTAAAATAACTATTGCGGTACCGTGAATTAATATAGCACTCCTTTCTTCCAAGAATCCCAAAGTACTTTTTACAGCCACCACATTTTCTTTTACAGCATACTGCAGCAAGTTAGAAGACATTGTTTTCCCTACAGTTTGCAAATCAGGAAAGCCAAGGTTAAATTACGTCATTGAGGCTACACAGCTAAAACGATAGCAAAAGTGGTCACATGTTTTGCTCCCAATTTAGATCTCTCCCATTAAAGAAAGACGTCTTCATTATACGTGTCTGCCTTAAAGCTGATATTTAAATGGAAAGCCTGGACATACCTAAAGGAGTTAGCTGAGTTTCTAGAAGCTTAAAACGTATCATCCACAATTTTTGTTTTTGCTGCTGAGACCTCTGGTAGTGACTGAAACGCTAGCATCACAGCACACAGTTCACTACTGTACACACTGGTAATGAGTCCAAGCAGAAGGGATTAGGATTCTGACAGCTGCAGCTCCCATGCCTCTGGTTATACAGCAGTGAGGCTGGAATGCCCGTAACTAAGTGGGCAGAAGGCTAGGAATATCCCATGTGAGTGTCTCGTGAACAGAGCTAAAGGTGAATACAACCCACTCCCGGAAGTGAGCGAAGACTATTTGGAGGAGGTGATCCAGCTTTTAATTGGGATGCCAAGAGTTATTCTAAGACTCCATGGCTATGACATTCTAGGAAATGAAGGCCACATATTTTTCATGTCACCTATCTGCATGGGAACACTGTTTTTAGACTCCAACAACCATATCAGAATGTGTGCAGCATTGCTCTGCACCCAGGAATCAAACTACCATGATTCCTTTTTGTTCAGACTGAATGGGCAGGCTGAGAATATAGATCCACCTGTGCACCTGCCCAAGTGCATGTAGGTGTGCCTCTCAGAGGACATACACATTTTCCATGCCACTGGAAAGATCCTTGATAGAAAGTTACAGAGTTAACGATACAAGCAATATTGGAAAGTTAAACTTATGAGCGTGACTACAAGTCCACGATGTGTACACAGATGAATCAAGGTCACTTTAATGTATTGGAAAGGGCTAGGAGTTGGGAAGTCTGATTTTAGTTATTCCTGCCTATAATTAGATTGTGATTTTAAGCCATTTACTTAGTATGTTTCTTGGTTTCATCATCTATAAAACAAGGATATATCAGAAGGGTGTCTTAGCCTTTGGGAGGCCAAGGCAGGAGGATCACTCAGCCCAGGAAATGGAGGCTGCAGTGAGCCGTGGTCACACCACCAAACTCCTGCCTGGGTAGCACAGCAAGACCCTGTCTCAAAAAAATATAAATATCTTTTAAAATTGATACAAGAGTCATACAACATATATTTATGGGGTGAATATTATAGGTAAAAACATTCTGGAAAGTTCAAAATCCTCAACAATGCAAACTATTATTCATAGGCAGTTAATTTGGGGCAGAGGATCCTCTCTCTTTTGGGGTTTTTTAAAAACAAGAATAAATGATAAGTAAAAACCATTGTCTTTTTTAAGGACTTTTTGGAAAGATCATGCAATCCTCACTGTTAGATCTCATAAGAGACAGAGTCCCTAAATCAAGCATCTTAACCAACATGATGACAATGATCACTTCAGTTATACTGAACTGTTTAACAAGTACATAGAGACTTCTGCCTCCAGCTATAAGCAGCTTATAGCAAACCTCAGCTTCTATTAAGAATGAGAAAAGCAGATTTTTAAACACATACACACCTCACACAAACATGCCTCTCTTATAAAGTATCAGAGAGCTGTCAAGGCCGCCAAGAATTCCAGGCATTGCTGTTTCTCGAGGAAGTCAAAGAGAGGACCGCATGTAAGGATAAAAGCGGAGCATCAGACAATCTCATAGAACTGTGGAGACAAAAGAAAAGTGTTTGTGGCTGCCAAGACAGCCAGAACTGTGGGCCCAAGATCCCAGAAAAAAGGGACAGAGAAGCCTGACACTTAGCGCCGATCATTCACTCGAAGAATTGACTGATTAAGCTGTTTAGGGCAAGAGGCGAATTTTTGAAGCATTCAGTGACAAAAGCAGAACCAAGTGCAAAAGAAGAAACATCGGGGCACTCCTGGAAAGCGACTTTCCTGGAATGCGGGGGAAACTAGAAGCTGGAGTCTTACAGAAAAAAACTGCAAACCAGCCTTGAATCTACTTGGTCCTGGCTGGCTGCATTGAGATGATCTTCCCCTCTGCTGCCTGTCAAAATACACTCTGGAATCCTCTCTAGAGGAAGATATAGAGTACCTATAATTTTTCACATAGACTGTCCAACATTCAGTCAAAACTTACCGAAGCACGACTGTAGTCCCAGCTACTCGGAAGGCTGACGCAGGAGAATGGCGTAAACCCGGTAGGCGGAGCTTGCAGTGAGCTGAGATCCGGCCACTGCACTCCAGCCTGGGCGACAGAGCCAGATTCCATCTCAAAAACAAAAACAAAAACAAAACAAAACAAAAAAAACTTACCCAAGCATACCAAGAAACAGACAACAGAAATAAACTCATGGGTGACTTGGATATTGGAGTTACTAGACAGACTTTAAATAACTGTGATTAAGATGCTCAAAAAATGACAGATGACAAGGAGAAGCACACCAGAGAACTGGAATCTACAAAAATGAGTCAAATTGGAAAAAAAAAAAAAAAAAGAGTCAAATAGAGCTGAAAAATAGCAATCAATGAAATAAAATACTCAATATATGGGTTTAAAAGCAAGTATAAAGCTAAATAAAATATTAATGAGCTGGAAGATAATTGAAATAAGCTAAATAAGCTTTATACATATATATAAATATAAGCATATTTATTATGTACCTAAGTAAGCTCTAGGTACACCAACTTGATGTGAATAATAAAAAATTTGTCCAGCTGCTGATAATTTTAAATGGGCAACCTCTTTTATATAGGTAAAATAGCACCCTGGAATTTTGAGTTAGGAGATTTCGGTTCAGGTGAGAAGTTTTACCTACTACATGGGTGAATTTGGCAAAACTGGTTAATGTCTCTAAACGTGTTTCTCCCCTTGTAAAAGCATGTCTTGGTCACAGGGTTAAGAGAAAAAGAAGATATAATATTAAACTGTTAAATAAATAGTGTTACAGAACAGGTTTATCATGGTCCTAACCATCCATTTCCCTTGCTTCCTAGGCACATAGATGGGGTAGAAATTCCATTTCTGAGCATATCTAGCTGTGGCCGTATGCTCAGTCCAGGTCGACGAAATGAGAGAATAGTGATGTTTCTAGTCACCCTTCACAGAACATTCTGGTTGCCCTGGACTTTTGTTCCTTCCCCTTCTGGCAGGATGCAATGCAGATGAAGTAGTCACCCAGAATAGACCCTTCAGGCAAGATAGCACCACACAAGACTGAATGACCTCATGGTGCACAACTGCTTCATCAGCTCAGACTGGCCAGACGGTTGAGTAAGAGAGAAGTAATGTTCTAGCTTATTTGGACCATTGTATATGAGCATCTTTTGTTGCAGTGGCTTATCCTTTCCCCCAGCTAATGCAGTGAAAAGCAAAGGTAAATATCTACTAAAGGCATCGAATTAAATTTGTTTAATTTAACAGCAAGACTGTTATCCTACCTACAAACATATATGCAGAAAACTCCCAGTGACAAGTCATTCTGAGAAATGAGAAAAACCTGAAAAAGTTTTTCTTTCCTCCTCTTGCCTCCAAAAATGTTCTGCTCCAAGTTCCTCCAGAGAAAAGAAGCATGAAGAAACCATTTGAGTTTATTTCTGTGGAAAACACTGTTGACTTTAGAAGGAAGCTGCTAGAGAAGAACGATGGATACAGAAGATGTATTTGAAATTAGGAAGAAATAATGTGCAAAGAAAAGCAGCTGCTGTAGTTCAAGGACTGGAGAAGTTTGGCTGACAAGTCAACATAAAGGAGAGCCTAAAAAACAACACATCTAGGAGTTGTTCAAAGACTGCTGGAGGTTATCTGTTTGAATTTTGTTTTTATTGGTGAAGATTTTCAATTTGAAGGCTGAAGGGAAAAGTCAGGAAAGATGGAAATACTAAAGATGCCAAAAAGACAGACCTGGGAAGGCAAGTCTGAAGGCAGATGACCCACGCTTAAGTAACTGGTAGCACTCTCCTCCAATCGTTCCTAACTCGAAGCAACTGGGAGCTTGGGAGTTGTTCTTGGGAGAGGTCTCCGCAGGAGCAGTCTTAAAATAACCTTGTCTGTCCACTCTGAACAAACACTGTGTCAACAACAATCAACCTCTGCAGGCCACTCCTAAAGCTGACCCACCTACACCAGTTCAACTCCAGCCCCGAGCCTCCAAATCCATTTACACAGAAGTCAGCTTCTGACAAGTGAAGTCTCGTTTAAAACCCAAACATCATGGTACAGAGGTTCCCATACACTTACTGCTCACAGGTAGAACGATGGACCCCATTTAGGTTTCCTAATTATTTGCTAAAACCACAGTAAACATATTCAAATATGTCCCAGCAGTGAGGTTGCCTCCTGCTATGCTTTTAAGTGGAACCTGAGGGAGAATGCAAAGCCATGGGCAGCAGAGTTAACAGCTGTGTGAAACTGCCACTACTGTGGAATAAGAAACATGCACATGTTTCTTCTCAGTTAGGTCTGAATGTCAGAGGGAATGCCTGTTGAGAGTGAGTGCTGATCAACAGAAATCTTTCTCATTTTTTTTACATGTGGCCAGGAAGGATCAGACATTGTAAGGTAACGAAAACATGAAAAGACAAAGTCTGTGAACACAAGATGATATCCAATGACACTTGAAATATTCAACTAAAAAAGACTAGAAAAGTAAAACATTAAAAAACAAATGTCAAATTTAGCATTTGTATTTTTAAGAACCACACACTAAATACAAAGCCCGTGCAGATAGTTAATTTTATTATGCCTTCACAACAAATTCATTACAAAAGGCTGTCATACCTAATTACAGAGGATACATATTTTTTAATTAGGTTTTCCTTTTTCTTCCCCTTGCACGTCTCAGTTTCCTTCTTTTCTTCCCAAACACAGATCTGGCAGTCACAAGGACCGTCTTCTCTTTCCCTCCGTCATCATCACTAGAACTGCTGGTGGTCACACCTCCATTCTTCCCAGGAGCTTCCTTCACTGAGTTCTGCGAATCTGAAGCACTGATTTTTGGCTCTTTCGCTGCTCTTCTCCTTTCTACATTCATTAAAGATAAACTTTCAGCATCGTCACTGGAAGATCCATCAGATGATTCTGAGAGGCAGGTCTCCCCCAAAAATCCACCCCACGTATTCTTTCCTTTAGAATCTGAAAGCCTCTTTCTTTTCAGGCTTGATGACTCCTCCAATGTATTTGTTATGCCTCTCTTCTGGGTTTTTCCTTTTGCCTTATCAAGTATCTCAAATTCTTTCTCCATAGCAACAGAAACTGCTTCTATTTCACTGGCTGCTGCTTCTCTCTCTTTCCTTAGCATACATGTCACAGCTCTGTTTAGTCTCTGGCTCTTAATACGTTTAGTATCTTCTTTCTCCTGTTGTGCTAATCTAAAGAAGGAATCGATTCGGAGCTGTGTCTAAAAAATAACAAAAGAATAATAACAATAAATCAGACAAGTCAGTCAAGTTTCTGAACCAAATCAACAAGCTCAACCTTGATCACTCACATTGGATTACTATGTCAGAGAATATTAATTCATTATCTCCCAAAACCCAGTTCTCTCCCAATGAATTACTGATAGTAATTTTCACTCTCTAAATCATACCTAAAGCACTACTTGTACCATCTCTGTCAACTAAGTCTTTTGTCCACATCTCATACGAGAAATTTTTTCCTAGATATTCAAAGAGTGTTAAATATTTTTCTGTAGCTAAACGCTTCATCTTCCTCAGGAGGAACACAATTTCATGGGGCCTGTTTCTAAGTCCTACTATATCTTTCTTTTAAAAACATTATCATCATACAATGCCTTTAAGAAGCAAGTTCACAGTATATATTAGCAACTGTAAGAAATATTCATGCCTTTTATTCAGCAAATTCACTTTTAAGAAGGTACTCTTTACAAATAGCTACATATGGGTAAAGCTATATGCCTAATGTTCATCACAGCATTACTATAAAAACTTGAAAATTAAAGGTCCAACAAGTAGACTGAACTAATTATTTAAATCCCTTTCATGACATGTAATCTAGTCATCTGGAATTAAGAAAACTACGCAATACGTAGAAGAAAATATGCTAATAAGTTGGGGGGAGGATTAGATATATTAAGTTACACTTAGTATGGTCACAAATAAATGTAGGAAAATTTGTTAACCTAAATGTTAACATCTGTATTAGAGAAGGCAAATAATGAGTAGTTTTAATTCATTTTCTTCATTTTCTAATTTTGGAACAATAAACACATTAAGTTTTAGAATGAAAAGGGAGATAAATATTACAACAAATTTTATCTGAAATTAAGAAGTCACCAGACACTAAGCCAAATAGCTTTGCTTTTCAGTTGGTTTATAATGTTTCCAGTAGACAGTCATCCAAAAAAACAAAGAGAAACTCGTAGAAATGTTGTCTAGTCTTGTTCATGCTTTTCAAAATTATCCAAGCCTAATGAAAACGGGTTTAATTTAAATATATTATCTCAAAAGCTACACTCTCATTTCTGCTAAGTGGTTCATTTGTATGTATGTCTTGTGGGTTGTTTCTAGTGTGAGCGAAAGCTTGCTTTGCGTGAGTCGGAACATACTCACAGATAAAGCAAGAAGTAGGTACCTAGAGGAACTGAAGGTCACACAAAAGGGCTCCTTCCCCATAAAAACCTCTCCTACTGATACACAATAATGACTGAACTTCTACCTTTCAAGATTAATTTATAGAATTTACAAATATTAGTACTTATAAAAACTTAAATGATCAGAATCACTTTGGATTGAACACTTCCTTTCGTTAAAAAATGAAAGTAACGCCAAAGGGGTAATGTATTTACTCAGAAACACCTTAGTGTGCAATCAATTATTAGACTGGTTTTTTCAAAGAAAAAAATGAATATGCAAGGACTCAAAAGTTCAGCCCTAAGAGTGATCATAAGAAATGAAGCCAAAGTCTAATTTTTCTTTTTCTATTTTCTTCTCTTCTCTCATCTAAATTATCCTAATTTCAAAATGTCTGCTTTATGCCCTAAAATAAAAGAGTTAACTGGTCTTTAACAGCTGTCAACCACAGCCTACTCTTCATCCTGAACTTAGGAGAAGGGTCCACCATGATTACCTGCTGAGCATCGAGTTGCTTTAATACAGGAAACAGAGATTCATCTGTCTTCGTTCTGTTCCAGCCGAAATACCGCTGACAAAATATGCAGGCAGTTAAGACTTATAAATATTTTGAAAGATATTTAAACAAGTGATAAATAAAAAGGTCCAAAGAACCCATTTTTGATTCCATTCCCCGTATCTCCTAAGATTTTCCTATTTATAAAGATTAGAGTGCTAAAAGAAAGTAGGAACAAAATAAATTACTCCAGCATAATCATCTGGCACTATGTTCTTTTCAATTCTTTGAAATAAAACATACGTAGCTCTCACTGTAGGACATCAAAGACTTGTGACTATGAAAAAAGGTTACCTGGAATAAAAACAAGTTTCAGATATTCTACCTATTTCTTTGAGAGAAAAAATAAAATGTAGTTGGATTAATTCTAGTGCAAGTTTTGAAACATCTTTCCAAATGATTACTTAAATATACACGGAGAGGAAAACCAGTAATAAAAAGGACAAGATTAGTCATCTTCCTTTCTTTCAGAATCAATAATATTTAAGTATGCAGTTGTATCTATGAATGCTTATCACTGCTTATTCAAACAAAGATCCTCTTTAAAACTAAAAAGAGGGGCCAGATGCAGTGGCTGGCGCTACTTAGGAGGCTGAGGCAGAAGGATCCTTTGAGCCCAGGAAGTGGTGGCTGCAGTGAGCTGTGACTGCACCAATGCACCCCAGGCTGGGTGACAGAGTGATACACTGTTCCTTTAAAACAAACAAACACACAAAAAACAACAACTAAGGAGAGGGAAAAAGGAGTGAAAAGGAGAACGGGATACTAAGAATACGGGATTAACGGGATATTAAGAAAAAATGATCCAAGTTTCTCTTCTGTAAGTTTTAAACCAAACACATATTTCACAAGGTGTTTCCTTCTCTTTGAAGAAGTAAAGGATATTCTCTAATTTTGTCCAGATCAGGTTTCCCCCACAGAAAGGATCCCTTTGAGTCATCCACCACGGGTTTGAGGTAGGCCTCGGCAACAGCTGGGTTAGGAAAGCCAGGGGTGAGTTGCAATGTCCGTAACTTTTTTTTCACTTTGGTGTCATGAGGATTAGGTCTTATCTTTGGATTTTTTTGAGCTTCATGCCACCATTCTCTGTAAAGGAAACAATTACTTACACAGCAGTAAGACATTACAGTTCATGCACTATGGATGAAGAACTAAACTTAGAACGTGTAAACTCAAGTTCTAACTCAAATTATACGATATATAGAATATTTTGTTAATTTCAGTATGATTAGCCACAATGTATAATGATGGCAAACATTTATGGAAGGCTTCCTCTGTGCTTGGCACTGTGTTAAATATTTCACATGCCCAATCATAACACAAGCCATGTCCTATCGTTACCCCCACCTCACAGAGGAGAAAACTGAACTCAAGAAGAAGTAACTGGCTCAAGATTTCACAGCTGGAATTGGTACAGTCTTCCTCTAGAACCCACACTCCTAATTATACCACAGAAGTTACAACTTCTCTGGGTTTCTTTCTCAGCAGTAAAATGGAAGTAATGTCTCTGTGTTATCTACCTCAAATCAAATACAATAATGGATCGAAGAATATTTAATAAAATGCAAATATGCCAAGAAAATGTTAAATTTTAAAAACAGATATATATTTAATAAAATGTGAATATTTAATAAAATGCAAATATGCTAAGAAAATGTCAAACTTTAAAAACATATATATCTGTATATATTTTATATATGTATATAAAACAGATAAATATATATAAAAACAGAGAGAATATAACTCTAAAGTAGGATTCCAGTTTTGGAAAAAACACATATATGAGAAAAGTAAACAGATATTTAAAATAAATAACAGTAACAACTATTACTTGGCCGTGTGCTAGGCAATATTCTATGCAAGAACACAGCCATTCATTTTCTTCTTTATAGTTTATTCATTTTTTAATGTTTTCCATTGTAAGCCTAAATCAGTGGGATAAAGACAGTAACGCACTCTTGGAGCATCCTGCCATCACGAAGGTGGTCCATGTGGCCTCCTCTTGAGCAGGGAGGCTGTGGCTGACCAGTGTGACCCCAGCTGTGCCGGGCCTAGGAGAGGCCCTCGCCACTTCCTGTCCCCTGGACCTCCTGCTCTTGGCTCCAACATGCTGTGAGGAAGCCAAGCTCACAAAGTGTCCATCCAGGTGGAGAGGCCCCGAGGCTGACACCACCACCTCATCAGCCCTGTGAGCCATTAACTTAAGGGGTCCTAGCCCAGCTGAGCTGTCCTAGCCGACATGCAACAGAGACAAGGCACCCCCACGAGGCCTGAGCGAGCTTCAGAGGCATGAGCAAAATCAGCAGCTATTGCTGTGTGAAGCCACTAAAGCCGAAGGTAGTTTGTAATGTAGTGACAGTTGACCAGAAACATTTATACAATTAGGAAAAAACAAATGCCATCAAAGTTACTAACATAATCCTCACCAATCCATGTACTCAATGGAACCTGAAAAAATGCCCGCAGCTCATGCTCCTCTGCTTCACAAGCTTGCTAGTACAGCATTAGGAACCCACTCAGACCTGCTGTCAGGGCCAGGGCCCGCCTCACCGATGCAGGAGTGCCATCTAGTGTAGGAAATGACTAATTGCGGTCTTCCTTGTATTACAGCAACAAAATGCAAAAAGGAAAAAATAATTTTTCTTCATTACTTTTACAACACTCTTCCCAGGAGTGCACTGAGAGAATACTGATAATTCTCCTCTACTTTACTTGCAGATTTTCGTTTTTGAAACTGTAATCATGACTGCCAGTTAGAATCAGCACACTTGTGAGCTCATCAAGCCAAAGCTATGGTTACCCTTTCAAGCAGGAGGGCCTGGCACTTCACATAAAGATGAAAGGAGGAAGGTGTCTGTCAATCAGCTGAGCTGGGGGAGTGGTGGCAACTGTAATGAAACTGAAGGATTCATGCTTAGTCCAAGGCCTTGGCGTAGGCGAGGGGAACTGCTGTTGCTCCATGCCAGCTATTTTGGGGCTATCCAGAAATTTAGCCGCAGTATTTTCAGATCTTTTTCCCCCAAGAGAATCCATAATTTTTTGTAAAATCTCCCCAAAGGTAAATGTTGGTAGAAAAATGGAAAATTAAAGCTCAAGAGAAGAATACACCATGTAGTTCAAACCAAATGTGACTACAGCTGAATTCAACCAGCAGGCCCAATGCAGCCCCACTCTAAGAATGAGTCACCAGCCAGGGTGCCCTCAGGAGAGGAGAACAGAAAAGAAAGTGAGGCCACATTCTGATTTTACTGGTTTCCCACCATCCTTCCTGCTCTTTACTCTGTATTCACCCTAAATGTCCTGAGCCAGGCAGGGCGAAGGCTGCTACCACCTGGCATCAACGAGCTGAAGGACCAAAGGCAGAAACTGCTCAAATAGAAAAACGATTCAGCAGGCAACAAACGAGCAAAAACTGCTAAACAAAGAAAAGTGGAACAGCATAAACAGGTCATTCACTAAATCAGAAATGCAAACTGTCTATGAACATAAAAAAATTCACTCTCAATAGTTATCAAGAAACCAAATGGAAAAGTCAGATACTATTTTCACTTATCCTAAAATAATCATTAGATAAGAACCCAAAGATTAAGGACACTCAAATCAGTATCTGTTAATACTTTTTTAAAAATAGAAATAACAAAAGACATTTGATTAAATTAGTCCTAATAGACCCAAAAAGAGACTACTTGGAGCCATTAAAAATGATATAAATCTGTATCATCATTGATAATAGGCCCTGTTCTAACACCAAATGGGTTACAGGTAAAATAAAAAGTATATAGCATCATCCCATTCTGGTAAAAAAAAAAAAAATACACACACTTAAATGAGTATACATATATATGCAATGTATATGCATCTATATGTGTGAAGAGAAGTCTAAAATTACATAAATTGTAAAGTGTAATCATCTTTTTAATACATATTTATAATTTTCTATGATGCATTTATTTTATTTGCATAATAAAGTTATTTGCAGGTTTTCAAGTTATTTACCTACCATGATGTATGTCTACCTCATAAGTCATTCCCGGTATATAAATTTCCTCAACAATAAGAAAATCAGAAAAAGATAAATGAAGACAGTATAAAATACAACACATTGGTAAGTGTGCTATGACTGGAAGACTGCAATCACTACAATAGTTTCACAGTTCATTTCAGTGATTCCAATCACTGACTCTTCAGACCAGAGCATCCCAACATCTTTCAAACACAGGATATGTAACTGGAGAGAACACTCAAGGATCATTAAATCAGCTACCACCAAACAGCATCTCACGACATAGTGATGGTTAAAAGATGCTACCACAATCTTGTGAATATACTAAAAACCAATGAACTATACACTGTAAATCAGTGAACTTTGTGGTATGTGACTATATTTCAATTTTTTTTAAAAGATGCCATCAAGGACAAAGAAAAAACTACTTTCCCAGACATACTCATAACTCCTGCCATCTCAGAATCTTCAAAATGAAAAATGTTCCCTGAGTATAGCACAACTCTGGGTTCTGGATGGAGCAAGACTTCACCACTGAATACGTCATGGGATTCACACGGTGAGAAACAGGACAGGAGTGCTGGATGTAACATTCCTGGCATTATATTTCCAAGTCCCTTCCTGGCTGACCTCTCTCAGGACACCGAACACACCGACAAGTACAATTTCCTTTGCTTCTCCATCACCTCCAAGAATATGGGAGTCCTTGAGGGTAAGGCCTATGCCTTACTGGTCTCTCCTTTCCCCAGGGCCAGCATGGTGTCTGACACATCATAGCTGCTCTATAAATATGTCAATGAGTGAAAAGGCAACTTTTACATGTGAAATCCACAGGACTGGTTTTGTACCCCTGAACTAGGATAAGCCCAGCACCACTAAGAACTGACTCTGATTTCATCATCTCTAGAAAACAGAAAACAACCAATACTTCCTGGGGCTTTCTCAGTGAACAATGATTTGTGACAGTTCATGCTGTAATAAATATTTCTATTTGCTTATTTGGGTATTTACACAATTATCTGAATTAAAGAAATAAAAGACCTTACGAGAATTTTAGGAGAGGTTCCAGGCCATGCCCCGGGAATTCATTGAGAATTTCCATGGCAGTTACACAACCCACGGTTGGTATTCCTTCGGTATAATCACTTCCAAGCAAATAGGCCAAATTTATTAACTTATTCCGGTCCAATCCTAAAGAGTAACAATATTTTTTAATTTTTACTTTATCAAGATTTCTTATATATTTATAAACATTTTATTATATAAATCATATATGTGTGTATATCTATATCTATATCCAACAACCAAAAATATCTTATTTGAAAATAAATTATTTTATTCAATGGCATTCTGTTAATATTTTTAAAGTTTTATCCATTCTCATAGCTTTAAATATCCTCTATATGCTGACCCCCAAAGTTAGCTGTCTAGCCTGGGTCTCTATGAACCACAGTCACATATATTCAACTATCAGTTCAACATCTCCACTGGGTATCCAATGAGCAGCTCCAATTTATCATATGCAAACCTGAACACTTCGTTTCTCCTCCTCCACTGTGCTCCTTCCTTGTCTTACTTAAGGCAGGTCCACTCCACCAGCCACTCAGTATCTGGAATCCTCCTCAGCTTCATTCTTCTCCCGCCCCACATTCAATCTGCCTGCACACCCTAGCACACCAGACCCTGGTGGGTTTCAGCGTCTTCCTATTCTCTAACATTAACCCTTGCCATTTCCTCCCTCTTCCTCTCATACTGGCCTCCTTGCTTCCCCAGAACACAGCCCACAAGCCTCTGCCTCAGCCCCTTTCACTCACTAGTCCCAAGGTATCTATCTATCTACAGTGCTTGCTTCCTATTTCCTGCAGGTCCCTGCCCTGAAGTTATGTGAGTAAATCCTTTCCCAATTAACTCTCTCTGAAACAGTACCTGCACTCTCAATGCCTGAAGTTCACTCTGTCCTCTCCTTTACTGCTATATTTTTTTTATATGGCACATACCACCAACTGTCAAATTATGATTTATGTATCTGCTTATCATCTGTTTCTCCTACTATTTTACTCTCTGCTCTTTTCCCCTTGTTAAGAACAACTGGCATATAGGAGTCACCAAACATATATTTTGCTGGATAAACAGAAGACGATCAATGCCAGAAACCCGAATACAGGCCCAGGTGCAGGAGTGACTCCCCCTGCTTCTCCTCTCCACCATCTTTGGTTCAGTCTGGAAATCTCGGATAACTAGTCAAAGTTTAACTAAGTCAGATGATTAACTACCTAAATATACTAGGACTTTAATTCCTTAATTCAAATATTTAAAATCCTATTCCTCTATATAAGCCAATGATCACTTATATGAAAATTTGTATAGACCTACGATTTCCATCAATGCATCAAACCAGTTCCTTTGAAAGAAAAAATTCCTAGGACCAATTCTGAAGGTAAGTGTCAGAAAGTAATCAAAAAGACTCTGAAGTCTTACCTAATTGATTGTGAAAGTCCACATATTGATAATATTCAACAAACTTGTTTTTATTAAAAAAGTTTTTATAGACATGCCGTGCTCCAAACAGCCAGATATCACTGTCATCCGTGATGGTTCCGGAAGTCTGATCAGTCAGGTCCAGGATGGCGCACTGCGCCTCTGCTTCCATGGGAGCCTGGATGTAGGGAACGCCGAACAGGCGCAGGAGTTCCTGCAGAGTGAGGGGTACACAGTGACCCCCAGGGAAGGGCATCGCCAGGCCCTGAGCACCAGGAGGCGCGGTGCATACCCTCTTCATGCAATGCATTCCCCCCGGGTCTGAGGAAGGTGGTAAAGGAAGCCCAAGCTGCCTGCACCCACCTGGCTTTCCAGGAACATCTGTCCGGTGACAGTAGCAGCAATCCGTTCTTGCTGCTGTTTTTGAGCTTTCAGTGAACTCTGTTGTGCTAACAGGTTGCTCTCCAGAGTTTCCAACTCCTCCTATGAAATGTGTTTTCATTTATAGATTTACATTAATAATCCAAATGTGTTCATTTGTTACAGAAAGCCTGCATTTAGTCTGACTGAAACGACCAATAAGCTCTTTCTCCTTAGGAAGTACTCCACTGGATTTCTAACCAAGACTCTGTAATATCTTTAGAGATCCCTCACTAAACCACATGGAAAACGGAGTCTATTCCAGCCGGTAACCTACACAAAAACGAAGCCATCAGCCACCACAAGATGTACGGCAAATAGCTAATAAATACTCATCCAGCAACTCCTTCAAACTCAAAACCTACTTAACCCGGCTTCCTCAGCAAGAAGTGAAAACACAGTGTTACAGTATTACCAAATTAATATCTTGCCATTCGTGGAGTGAATCTTCCGCATCTTTCTCAGCTTCCTGTGGCTCACCATCCACATCCTCCCTCTCAGGGTTGTCCTTCAGGAGGCTCTCGGGCTCAGCAGGGGCTTCTTCCTCCCTAGTTCCTATCAGTTCCTCTTCGCCTTGTTCTGAGGGAGGTTTGGACGTTTCATACAATTCTGCTTGAAGTTCCTCATCACTAATCACACTTTGCACTTCAATGAAACTTCCTGTACCAAAATTAAAAGGTCACTTCATCTACAACCAAAACATTAAAATGATCCTGCAATCATCAAGAGCTTTCTGGAGGAACCTGAAAAATGCTACACCCTAAAAAGGAAAGATATGACTATAACAGAATACATGTAATAGTAGCATTATTATTAAATAAGTGTAATCACAAATGCCTGTAACTTCAAGCCTTTTTAATTAGGTAAACTGGCATTGTCTTTGAAAGTAGAAAACTCTCTTAAGATGTGTATATTCGCTTTATATAAATATGTTCTAAGTTAACTGACATTGTTTTAAAAATTCAAAAAGGAGAATTATCAAAGTATATAAATAATCAAGGAAGTTGCTCAATGTTTTCATGCTATTCACACAGCACAGAATAAAGCTGTGACTTAGAAATAGTTCTTCCTCTTCCACTTCCCTTCTCTCCTCTCTTACTGTCTTTCCTTCTCCTTAAAATATATTTATTGGTTCCCTTCTTTCCCTGCAGGTGGAGAGGGCTGGCAAGGCCTGTCCAGCTGGGTTTAAGGAGACAATCAGAACAGAAGAGGGGGGTCTCAGGACCTGGGAGCTGGCACCAAGGACACAGCTGAAGCAAAGAAGAGAGCAGGGCCAAGGAGGAGGCCAGTGGGAAGGGGAGAGGGTTATATATCAAGAGAGAATAAGCAGATGTAAATATATTGAGGATAAGGGGAGCAATGTTTCTCATTGTTAGGGATACTACAAAGAAGCAGGAAGCTAGACTGAACTCCATGTAATTGCAGATATCAGTATAAACTCATGGATTTTAGTACAGATAGACACAGAAATAAATACAGATGTGTGTGTGCATGTACATGTATACATAAATATACTTCCTGGCTCTGTTGCTGAAAGGGCCTGAGACAGTTACACCTCAGGATCCATAAGCACACTCACATCCAGCTTGCGGTGTCTAAACCCCATGCTCCACCGAAAGGAACCAGAGCTCCCTGGTGAAATGGCTGGTTCCAGGACTAGGGCAGAGTAAGTACAAGATATGCCTGGAACAGCTTGGCCAGAAAGTAAGGAAAAGCTCAAAATATAATGAAAAAACTGCTAAAAGCCATTAGAAGGAGTCCCCACTGGCCAAAGCTGTGACAATTTGAGCAACAAAGTAAATTATGACAGTATTGGATTATAACTCACCAAATAAAATAGGAATACAGGAGTCTACACTGATTAAAAATAATAAAAACAAATGGAGAGAAGAAAAAGATCTTCCTCATAGGAGGATGTCAAGTAATAATATATAAGGAATGACGGAGTTTGAAAACCATCATTTGGCAACCAACGTAGTAACAAATTATTCCAGTAAACATCAATGGATGCTAACAAGTGGGTGGAAGTTTGTTCAGGAACAGCATATTTATATAGCTCCAAAAATTCCGTTCCCACAAAATACTTATTAATTACAAAAGGGAAATAGTAACTTTTGAATGAAGAAAACTAGCAGATACCAGGAACAAATTGTGTGTCTGTGTGTGTGTGTGTGTGTGGTTGATTCTCATTATTCAAAGCGGCCATCATCTATGAAGTCTCTGTGAACACTCAATTAGCAAATACTGAGTCATTGCTCCTAAACAGATACATGTGCATATTCACACATACACATATATAACATATATATGAACATATTTCATAGATATTATCTTAAATTCTAAAAAACCGCCATCTTAGTAGAGTCCATTTATTTTATAAACAAGAAACAAAGTTCAAGAAACAAATTAGTGACCTGCCTGAGGCTGCCACACTAACAGGTGCCAGAATAGGGATTCAAATCTGGTCCAACTGGCCTGGGGCCGGAGCTTCTTGCTCTCTCTCCATTGCAAAATCCCCTACTGTCCCCACCCTCTGGTCATCTCTCTCAGAGCACGGGAACAAGGCAGAGTGTCACCTTGCTTAACCTCAGCAGGGCACAGTGTAGCAACTCAAGCTTTTCCCCAGCTCTGCAAATGTCCACAAAAGACCACAAAGACATTGCAGTGAGTACTGATTTTGGAGTTGCACATAAATTTTAGTGAGCAGGCAATTTTGCAAATATGGAATACATGAATAATGAGAATCAACGGTATACATATGCATACAGATTTGGAGATATATGATATACATATAGAGGGTCACAGAAAGACCAAGAGAAATTATAAGCTAATGTGATAACATGCTAGCCACTGAGGTACTGGATGAAGGAACCGGTATTTTATAATATTCTTCCAACTTTTTAAAGTTCATAATTATTTCAAAATAAAAAGTTTTTAAAATCTAGAGGGAAACTCAACTTTACCTTCCCCAAGTAGGAAATGTCATGCCTTTAAAAATGATAACAAAAAGCAGAGCAACAGGGAAAGTCAAGATTCATGACCAGCTGTGTGTCCCTGGGAAAGTCATTTCACCTTTCTTTCTACATCTGTTGTTCCTTATCTGTAAAAAGTAAAAACGGGACTACACAAAAGGATCTCTCAGTTCCTACAGAGGTGAAATCCTACCATTCCAAACTTCTACAAAAGCACAGACACGTACCATCAGATTCACTTTCTTCTGAGTCAATTTCCATTGGTTCCGTGGCCTTCAGAATGGAAATCAAACCCTGGTCTGCAGATTCAGTGGTCTGCTGTTCTTGGATGGTGTCCAGAAAATTCTCATGCTCTTTAGCATTAAATGACACCACATTTTCTACATTACTTACTGCCTCTGAAGGGACACTTACTATGCTACTCGTTTCTTGCAAACTGACAGGGCCAATGACTTCAGAAGCAGAATTTGGTTTACATTTTGTTTCATCATCACTTGAAAGAACAGAGGAATCAAATTTACTCTCATATGGGCAAAGTTCTTCCTGTTGCTCAAGCACTTCAGCATGTGTTTCACTCTTTGACACAGAATTTGTACAAGTTGGAGGTGCTGGTGTCAGCTCCCTTCCACTCGGGAGTCCAAGTACATCACTATGTCTAACCACTGCACTCTCCAGAGGCAGTCGATCTTTTCTGTCCTTAACCATAGACTCATCACTTATCGGAAAGGCTTCACTCCCCACGTGAACAAGTGACATTTGTTCTTTTGGAACTGAGTCTGTGGACTCTCTCCCCTCATTAGTGCTGGCTACATGCTCCTCTGCAGAGTTGGCACTGGATGATGCAAGTGTTGCAGTAAACAGCATTCCTTTTCCATCTCTCACTTTAAGTCCTTCATCACTGTCCTTGGTGGAGCTGTTTATATGCATTTCTTCTGCTCCTGGCCCTCCCATCTGCACATCATCTCCAGCACACACTTTTACATCTTCATCATCATCAAGAGCTCTCTGAATAGCTGAAAGGGTCCGGGGTGATATGGAGCCTTCGTCTACAGCAGCAGGTGCATTCGTCTCATGGGACTGCCTTCGATTCTCACTGTCCAGCTCCTCTTCTGAGCTACTTCCCATCAGGGCAGCTTGCATAGCTAGCAAAGTTCTTGGAGAAGGAGGGGTAGCATCAGGCTCTTTCTCTGTCTTCAGTTTTTCACATGGAGATGACTTCATGTCAAAAGACATGCTGTGCATTTTGCTGGAAGAAGGAAGAGACTCTGAATCCACTTCTGCAACTGTCTTACCTTGAATACCTTAAGAAGAATTAAAACACTTCTCACCATGCAGTTTTACAGTGTGACAATACACTTCTAGTAAGATGAATAAGATAACACTGGTTCTCATAAATAAGTATATACATTTTCATTTAATCAGCAACTAGAAGTTAATTCATTAGCTAATTTTAAAGTGGTCTGGCACTATAGTAGTTAATCCATTAATAGCAGTATACAGTTATTACATAAATAGAATTTCATTAATATTATCCAGGAGTGCTAGTTTATAGAATTCAGAGTGACGATATATATTTGATTTCTAATGTAAATATATAAATGATGGTGCCTGATACCTTTTATCAAGATGTAATGTGAAGTGTCTTCAGAGACCACTCTCCTTGACTCTACCTCCTTCAGAAAGCCCCCTTCATCTTCATACTGCCTTCGGATGTGTCCTGAATGTTGCTGATTCATTTCCTTTTGGACATGTTCTATGTGCTGGTTCAGATAGTTTTTTTTAAGCAAGCCTTTGAGTTGGTACTGTGAAAAGTCATTGGACTCCTAAAAGCAAAATAAACAAACAAAAGTACTGTTTTATATTAAATACAGATAATATTACCATATTTCCAGCCTTTCCCCAACAGGGAACAAAGAACAATTGGCTTTTTTCATTGATGGTCATTTCATATTATAAAAGTTGAATAACAAGAAAAACTACAACTTCCTTTTAAAAAAATAATCTTCAAAAGAGTTGGGCAAAAAAAATCATGAATACTAGGGCTGGGAGCGGTGGCTCATGCCTGTAATTCCAGCACTTCGGGAGGCCGAGGCAGGTGGATCACCTGAGGTCAGGAGTTCGAGAATAGCCTGGCCAACATGGTAAAACCCTGTCTCTACTAAAAATACAAAAGTTAGCCAGGTGTAGTGGCAGGCGCCTGTAATCCCAGCTACTCCAAAGACTGAGGCAAGAGAATCGCTTGAACCCGGGAGGCAGAGGTTACAGTGAGCGAAGATCGCACCATTGCACTCCAGCCTGGGGAACAAGAGCGAGACTTCCTCTCAAAGAAAAAAAAAAAAAAACATGAATACAGTTTATGATTTAACCATTATTCAATAAATATGTATTGAGCATGTAATGCATAGCAGTCACTATGACATTTGATTATGGCTTAACAATCTTCTAGAATGCAGGTAAATATGCAAGTGAAGTGCCCAGCACAACCTAATCCCATAAAAGACACAATAAATCATAGTAATCACAGTTATTAATAGTAATACTTAACATTATAAGGCATTTCCCATGGAGGACATTTTTCTAAGTGCTTTTACATATAATATATAATACCTCATTTTATTCTCACAATTATCCTATGAAACAGATATCACCTCCATTTTATAAATGAAGAAATCAGGACTTAAATAGGTTAGGTAACCTCCCTAGAGTCACAGGGCTAATAAGGGGTAGATCTGGGATCAAAAGCATGTCGATTTACTATAATTGAATCTATTAATATAGTAGACAACTCCCTCATCCTTGGGGTATGTTCCAAGACCCCCAGAGGACGCCTAAAACTGCAGAACCAAACCCGATTGTCATCAATCAGAACATGTTTCTCTTCATGTGTTCCACCCGAAAATTTAATGGATTTTCCATCTTAACTGAGCACTTATCACACACTGAGGTCATGACTTTTGCAGTTTATGATACGACAGCAAAACCAGCACCAATTTCTTTTTTCCTTCTTCACAATTTCACAGCTAGAAAAGTCATTTTTATGCAGATCTTAGCAACCTCAGCCAGCATACGATTTTTTTTCTTTTCTTAATAATTCAAGAACTTTCACCTTCTCATTTAAAGGAGTCACTTTACAGCTTCTCTTTGGCATATTCAAATTGCCAGCATCATACTCTTGCACTGCTGTGCCATTATTAAGTCAAATAAGAGTGACTTGAGGAGAAGCACTGCAATATCGCAACAGTCAATCTGATCACCGCAACAGCTACTCAGTGATTAAAAAGAAGGAAGCGTCTACAGTACGGAGACGCTCGACAAAGGGAAGATTCATGTTCCAGGCAAGATGGAGCAGGAAGGTGTGAGATTTCATCACGCTACTCAGAATGGTGTGCAACTTAAAACTTATGAATTGCTTATTTCTGAAATTTTCCATTTAATATTTTCAGACCACAGTTTAACACAGGTCACTGAAAACTGCAGAAACCGAAACCCTGAGTAAGATGGAACTATGGTATTATGATTATTACTACTGCTATTATTATCTACCATCACTACTGTTACCAATATTACATTTGCACGACGTACAGATGATACAAAGGCCCAACGTGGATGACTTAGAACATCTCTATCAAAATGACAGATCCAGTAAGCTGCTACTCCACACCACCCTGCAGTCCACCACTTCCCGAGACTTCGTGGTTGCAGAAGAAAATGCAGAACAGTAAATCACTAGGGACTGTCTCTCTTTCTCCCATTTCTTCCTATTATTGTTTACACAACCAAAATTATACTTCCTCAGCTGCCACCTTTCACACTCAAGAAATAAAATGTCTCATAGACAGACTGAGCCTGGATTTTTTTCCTGAAATAAAAATCAATTTACTTCTGTCCTTTGTATATCCAAAGACCCAAGAATGTCACTTCTGTGCACCTTAGTGTCTGCTACTGCACACTCTTTGTGGAAAACACAGGGAGTGATGAGAAAAGAAGTATACCCTTCCTTTTTCGTATTTCTGCTACCAATTTAAGCAATATTCAAAAATTGTAGAAAATAAAAAACACTCCATCTACACACTAAGGTCGATGATGCTGCAAAATTTCTATTCTGTCCTACAGTGGGTGAAAGGAGAACTATGGTAGAAGTAACAGGTAGTAGCAATAGAAAGAGAAAACTCACTCACTGGCAACTAAGACAGAGAGTCATCAATAGTCACATGAATTAAGTATCAATGGTAGCATGATCAGGAGACATATTTGCTAGCACCCAACCACACACCACCTCCACTCTAGCTTTCCGGGCCTGCCAAGCTACAAGGTGTTCCAAGGGGAGGAAGCCCCATTCCCACTGTCCAGGAAGAGGAGGAGGGAATGTGGAGAGCCAATGGCATTTCTAGGGGTGCAGCAGAGGAAGATACACCTGGAATTTCAATTTAGAACTTATTTTTCCATTGTGATCAGATTCTATATAACTATTAGTTTTTATAGACAATGTTTATTATAGGCTACAATAACTTTTATGAACTAACCTAAGAACTGAGCCAGTAAGCATCTACTGGACACATATCATGTGAAAAAGACTGAGCTAGGCACTGAAAATACAGAGGTGGGCAAGATAAGCATGTTTTGGAGCTAAGAACTATAAAGTGACAGTACAGGGTGCTGTGAGAACAAAGACCAGGAGAAGTCTTGCGTCAAAAGCCAAGAAAGACTGCTTAGAGTAAATGTCTATAGGCTCAAACATATAAATAAACAATGCTTCTTAGAATCTCGGAGATACAGAAATGCTGTTTATGGTTAACTGAGTTATCATGTAAGTATTGCTTATCCATTTTCTCTTCTTTCTAACAAAAAGTTTTGCTGAAGTTCTTAATTCTAAGCATGAATGTATGGTTGTATGTTTTACCTCTGGCATTGCTTCAAATAATGTTCTTCTGCGTTTGGTGAACTCTTTCATATCAGTCAAGATTTCGTGCTTTACTTCAGGGGGCAGGCTGCTGAAGTCCTCAGACTCAATATCTATCGCTTGAGGATTATGAAAGAACTCTTCCTGTAAAGAGAAAAACACAGCACCATGAAATTCACATTTCGTACACTTAGTTCTATTCACCATTAGGGATATGTATTATGCTTATATAATGAACACAGTTCTACATAATCAACACTTAGCTAAACACAGTTGCATATAATCTGTGACAGGCAACAAAGTGAGTAGGCAGATTAGGGAATGTAGCCATTCACTCTTTAATTCATTCAAAAGAAAAAATACTCAGCAGGCACCTCTAAGGCACCAGGCACTGTTCTAGGTGCTAAGGTACTGTGAGATCAGATAAGGTGCCAGATAAGGTCCCTGCTCTTAGGAGTAGAGGAGGGCAGACAATAAATAAATAAATAAATGAACAAGATAATGGTAAGAAAATAAAGCATATTTATCTGATATGAGAGTGATTACATGAAAAGAAAGCAGAAAAAACGGATTCATTTGACAAATAAAGAAGACCCCACTAAAAAGAGGATGTGTGAGCAGGGACTTGAAAGATATCAAAGAGCCTAAGGACAGAGCATTTCAGGCTGAGAGAACAGAAAATGCAAGAACCCAAGACAGAATGAGCCTTAAGAATTCAAGCAACATATATAATTCCTGTAATTAAATTAGTTTTATTTTGCTTATAACATAAAAAATGAAATTAAAAGTAGGAAATTCACAGGAGACATGGAAAAGCGTAAAACTTTACTCAATTTTAACTCATTACCGAAAGTACTTTAAAATCCTTCATTAGTAAAAAAGTAGCTAATACAACCTGCTGTCCTGCATGTCTGTATGTTACATGTGTACATACTAACCAGCAAACGCGCAGGACAGAACTGTCACTGAGCTCAGCGTTTCCTGTGCCTTCCCTCACTAATGCTCCCATCACCCCTATCAGGAAGGCACTGATATCAATTTCATTTTACAAAAAAAGAAAAATAAAGCCTTGGAGAATTTAATCTGTGTAAGATCACACAGCTAGTGAACAGTGGAGCCTGGATTGAAACGCAGGTCTTTCTGACCTCGAGGCCCATGGTCTTAACTAAGACTGCTCTCACTAGCTGCATTAACAGCACAGCACCTCCACAACCTGAAGGATCTAGAGGTTTTAGCTCAAAAGTCTTCTACCTAATACAACAAAACAATATGAACAAACAAGAAACAGTGAATTTGGGAATCAAAAAAATGCTATCTGTGACACTAACAAACTTGAAAAAAATGTTTATGAAAAAATATATATATATTTTATATATATATATAAGGCATAATCTCAATTTGTAAAAATGTTATTCATGAAAATGTGTGTGGGACATTCTTCTTGTCTAACTCTCTGCTAGGGGCTGACCTTAGTAACTAACTTCTGAGGAACAGGATGTGGTGGGAAGGATGCTGCACAACTTCCAAAGCTAGGTCAGAAAGGCAACAGGGCTTCTGCTTAGGACGTTGGGATGCACACCCTCAGAACATAGCCACCATGCTGGGAAAAAGCCCAGGCCACATGGAGAGGCCACAAGTAGGGCTCTGGCGCCAGCCGCACGGAAGTCTGGCTGACAGCCAGCATCAACCACCACCCATGGCAGCAAGGAAGCCTTGTTAGTTACTCCAGCCCCAGCTACAGACTGGCTGCATCTACACAAGAGACCCCAGAGATAACTGCCTGGCTGAGCTCATCAACCCCTGGAACCCAGACAGGTGATGAAAACAAAAGATGTTTTAATCACTAAGTTACACAGCAACAGATAACTAGAATGTACACACATATGTGTACACATAGATATGTACATATGTACATTTGATACATGTATACAAATACACACACAGGTATACAATTATATGGGGCAGGTGAAGAATGGATGAAAATATATCACAATGTTACCACAAGTTATTTATGAATGATATGTTTTCTATATTTTCTATGTAAGCACATATTACTATTGGTTGGTTGGTTGGTTGTAAAAGACAAATGGCTTATTTTGAATACACAGACGTGCATAATGGCAAATTCCATATATATACACATGTATAGGTGAGTGTGTATTTATATACATACATGTACACATATATATGCACAATCAGAAAGGCATCTGTCTTTACTTTTCATCAGGAACTTTCATAGTTTCATATACCTCACTAATATTCATTTTCATGTCATTCATTTCAAATAACAGAATATATTCTGAATTCAAAAATCATCTAAATACCTGTAATGCTTGTTTTTGATTCATTCTTTCTTGCCATTGTTTTTCATCTTCCTCTTCTGAACTGAAAGTCAAACACACTTTTACGATATCTATGATTTTTAATGACTGCTTACAAAGATACTTGTATGCAAGGTGCTGCTCGTTATAGGAGCTACAGTGGTGAATAAAACAGCAAGATCTGTGCCACTACTGGTCTCATGGTCTGGTGGGGGACACATGTAAGTAAGCAATTAGAGTGGGATCTAGTAACTTCCACCACAAGGGAAGGGCAGGTCACTAGAGATGCAATAGGGATTCACCTCACCCAATGTAGCAGGAGTCACAAAAGCTTTCCAGGATCCCCGGCAATTACACTGGTTGGAGTTAGCCACGAATAAGTGAGGAGTCTAGTTGTAGGGAGTGGGAAGGTTCATGGAGAAAAGTGTTCCAGGCAAAGAACTAAGTTTTATAACTATATAGAAACAAGGAAAAGAAAGCCTGCCTGTGGAGGATGTGAAGAGAGGAAGGGATAAGACTGGAAAATGTAATTAAGGAGTTAAAGTTTTATCCTAAAGAAATGAGAAGCTAAGCTGAGTGTGGTGGCTCACGCCTGTAATCCCAGCATTTTGGGAGGCCGAGGCAGGTGGATCACTTGAGGTCAGGAGTTTGAGACCAGCCCAGACAACATGGTGAAACCTCGACTCTACTAAAAATATAAAAAATTTTCCAGGTGTGGTGGCAGGTGCCTGTAATCCCAGCTACTCCAGAGGCTGAGGCAAGAGAATCACTTAAACCCAGGAGGTTGGGGTTGCAGTGAGCTGAGATTGTGCCACTGCACTCCAGTCTGGGCAACAGAGACTCCACCTCAAAAAAAAAAAAAAGAAAAGAGAAGCTAGAAAGTGTTTTAAGTAAGGAAATGACAGTATCAGATTTGGATTTTAAACAGACTATAACACAAAACAGAGATTGGGCTTGGTAGGAGGAGTTATTACAAAAAGGGTAAGAAAAATACAAAGACAGAAAGAAGTTTAAAAACGAATAATGTAACCTGGAGAAAAAAGGACAGTGGGAGCAATGGAGACAAATAGAACTGTGCTGATTCAAAAGCTAAGTCGTCTCTTGGGAACTCCTGGGAAAGGAAGAGGTGGAGGGAAGGACAGGGGACAAAGGCCAACTGTCGAGTTTCTCGTTCTCCACCTTCACTTCAAACACAGAAGCTACCAACCATGAAGAGATAGACAGAGGAAGTGGAGTCCACAGAGAGGCTAAGCAGAAAGGGCCAGAGAGATGCCAGGGGAGTGGGGCAGTGCAGCATGGTTTTTAGGGCAGAGAAGTCGAGTACACTGAGAAGTTCAAAGCATCTGCTAGATTTAGCAATAAGAATGTCATGGGTTGTGGTATTTTAGCATCATGGTGAGAGAGACCATATTGGATTGAAAAGCAGCTAGAAAGAGCTTGTGCAAGCAAAGTGCAAGGAAAACTAAAATTCATGCCTTGGAGAATTTTAAATCCACAGCCCTGGCAGAAGTTCTTTAGAATGAAGAGGAATAAGAATCATGAATCACCAAAACACAAAGAATAGTAAATAAAAACTTTAGTCTTTGAAAAATATTCTGAAAGGTACACATCGTGCCTATTTCAGATGCATTAAGAAATCTTCACATGCCTTATTATGTAGATAACACATCAAGGTTTAAATGTGTCCGAATGTAGCAATTACTAAAATAATATTCTTAAAGAGTTAAACATTTACCTGTGCTTTTCTTCCTCTTGTAAAGGAGGCAAAACATACATGTCGTTTTCTCTTCGAACCTGCGTAAGACTGGGTAGTGCTTCATCTCTGGAAAGTACACAAATCTTTAAACAGATTATATGAAATATGATTTTGAGTCAATTAATACTCCCCTACTGATTACACAGACTCTGCTCAGGATGGTGAACAGGGACCTGACTTGGCTGCCCTCGGGCCACTGCTGTGGAAAATAAATGCAGTCGAGAGAAAGAAAGGAACCGTGGCGGGGCTGCTCACCCAGAGCCAAGAAGAGCATAATCAAAGCAAAAAGTGTACATGACACAACACAACAGCTGTTTTTTCTCATTAGCAAAGTTGATTCTCACAGAATGGAGAATTGCCACAACTCCAAATTACCACGTCAAATGGCAGCCTACTTGTCTCATTTCATTCTCTATTTTCTGTTGAAAGTTAAAATTACATAGGGAAAGAGAGTCGCAGGAATTCAAGACAAAAATCACTTTTAAAAAACTTCATCTCTAACATGACTGTAATTTTCCTCTTGCCTTTTGCTTTTAAAGGCAGTTTTGATGGCTTGTCTTTTCAAAAATGTTTTCAGAAGCTTCTCTGTCGTTTTCCTGGAGTCACTGGACGCTAAGTCCTTTCTCTGCCTTCTCTTCGCCTATGAGAAGAAAGGATGTGAGATCTCACTTCAGGATATTAGACGACTAGAAACATTTCTGTGATTTATTTCCCATAGAATTTGGTTTGTCTGAGTTTTCAGACTATGGTTGCTTCAGCTTTTCCTCCTAATTGCCATATAAACGAATATCTTCAGCTTGCTGCTACATAAAGGATACCCAGAGTTTCTATCTATTACTTAATGGGCTACTATACAATATATTTGGGAAACTATTAATTTACTTTCAGTTTCTTTTAAATGTTCTTTAATATGCCCAAGAAGTGGAAAGCTTAAATGCTTCCCAAAAGGAATTATTTATTTATTCTATAAAATGTCACAGTGACACCAAAAACAACTCCTAATATTGCTTTTTATAAACATGCATTACTTACATGTAATTCTGCCCTTCAATATTCAAGATTATATATCACAAGAAATTCTAAAACGTATAGAAATATCTTGTAAGAAATGTTCAAGTCGTGACAAATGGATAGCCCCGTGCTTATAGCTAAATTTCAGATAAAAATAACCAAGATATTCTCTTTTCCTTTCTAATCCTTCCACAAAGTACCTGACTTACAGTATGCCTTGGGTAACTGAAAACTGCAACATTCAAGTCTAGACACTCTTACTGAGGCAATAAACATCCCCCAGCATTTATAAAGCCTTACTTTTATCCTATATCCTCACTTAATTAGAGAGTATGTCTGGTATGATTACAAAGTCATCATTCCATTACTTTGGCATTTTCAAAAAATAAAAGTCATATATCCAAATGGGTGCTGTTATTTGGACTGTTTAAACATTATTTTATGTCATTTTTTTAGAGATGGGGTCTCCCTGTGTTGCCCAGGCTGGACTTGGGCTCAAGCAATCCTCCTGCCCCCAGCTTTCCAAAAACATTTTTTAAAACTACTTCCAGAACAATAAAGCTGCAACTCATTCTCATTCTTCTATATCATGGTCAATTTCCTTCCTAGATAATCCACTTTAGTCACCACTTGGCACCACATAACATTGCTTACTCCTAAAATCCAATTCCCCTCAAGAGAAGGCTTGCTATCACGGAGGATACGTGATCTCAGATTCAGGGAGGCACTTCCCAAAGAGGGTTTCCACAGTGTTCTGAGTGATGGCAGCATCCTTGAAATAAATATAGAACACCTAACAAGATCCTCTAAAAGGAAAACTCTCAATGGCAAGGTTTTTAGTAGTTAGTTTTATTTTATTTAAAAGTTAAATTTTATCTTTGAAATAAATTTTAGATAAATAAACTTAGATAAATAAATTTTATCTTTTTATTGTGCCCATGATGAACTCTCATAAAACTTTTTAAAATGAAAATTGTTCAAGATAAAAAAGTAGACGTAATTAAATTAAATATATGTCAAAATAAGTCTGTCTCTAAAATTCTAAAGAGAAAACAGAAATTTTATGTGAACTTTTCTAAGAATGCAGAAAGAAAACAATTATTTGACACTTACCGAAAACTAGATGACACTTACCAAAGTCTGTTTCTTCAATAGTGGAGCATCCCCATCAAACACAAAAACAGGACGAATTCGAAAAAATAAGAGTTTGCAGAGCCGATGAAACAAAGTGAGAAGGTGAGCGTTTTCTATCGAGTTCCCGTGGTGATCCCGGACTCCTTTAAGTGCTTGGTTTAACCAAATGCTAATATCTGGAAGAATTGTTAATGGAAAAAATCTCTGGAATTTTTCTCTTCATCCTCACAACTTCAATTTCCTAATAACTGATATTATCCAAATGTTGAACACTAAATACTTATCACTATTCATTTAAAACTGAAAACCATTTAGCTCTCATGGGATCTACCTAAAGTCAGTTAACTTTAGTTGAGCTCTTGTTACCCCTATTCACATACTGCGTTTTAAAATTATACAAAGACAGACATATCCTTTTAAGAAGTCTCGTTGCAAAGAATCGCTTCTTTAAAAAGACAAGTGATTGCTAAAGAATTTTCATGAATTAGCACAAATTTTCTGGAGGACAATTTGACAATTCATAGAGAAAAAAACTTTAAAACTTTGCAGTCTATTTTACCACTTTCAGACGTTGATCCTCAAAAAATCATCACGGATATATAATGAGAGTTATTTATAGAATGCTTGTTAATAATAACGAAAATATAACAAACAGTTTAAAAGTTTCCCAGCAGGTCTTTCTACAAAACTAATTATGGGCCAGGCGTGGTGGCTCACACCTGTAATCCCAGCACTTTGGGAGGCCAAGGCGGGCGGATCATGAAGTCAACAGATCAAGACCATCTGGCCAACATGGTGAAACCCTGTCTCTACTAAAAATACAAAAATTAGCCGGGCATGGTGGCGCGTGCCTGTAATCCCAGCTACTCAGGAGGCTGAGGCAGGAGAATCGCTTGAACCCAGGAGGCAGAGGTTGCAGTGAGCCGAGATCGTGCCACTGCACTCCGACGACAGAGCAAGACTCCATCTCAAAAAACAACAACAACAACAACAACGAAAAAAACTAACTACAGCAGACCTATTGGCTAGAATACCAAAAATCCCTTAAAAATGGAAGTTGCAGGAGTATGCATGATAAGGAAGATAATCATTAAATATTATTAAAGATAATAAAACAGGTTATAAAAGCATATAAAGTGTAACTCCATTTTCTGATACAGTATATATGTTAGATATAAAAAACTAGAAGTTCACACACCAAAATATTAAGAGTATATATTACGTCTGCCGAGATTAAAGATAATATTTTCATCTTGAAGTTTTCTTATATTTTTAAACTTTTCTAAAAAGTACTTCTCAAAAAATTTTATATCTGTCCAAAAGAAAGAGCGACACTGCGCTCTGCTGGTTTTCCTGCTCTCAGACTCTGCTAGCTCCTGTAACACTGTTAGAGTATTCACTTCGTCAGTGATCTTTCTCAGTCCATCTTCTTTCCTCCTGTCTGAACTATGAACCTCCACTCCCCTCCACACACACCACACCCTGACTCCATGTATATGTCTGGCCCAGAGCGCTTTCTTGACCCCAGAACAGAGAGCACAGATGACATCTCTACCCCATGCCTCACAGACATTTCAAACTTAACATGATCAAAACTGAACTCCATTTCTTCTCCACTAAGCTGCTCATGCCCCCATCTCATTGAATATCACTGCCATTCACCCGAGCCAGAATGCTGGGCATCACCCTCTATAGCCCCCCCTCCATCAACTATTACCAGGTCTATCAATTCTACCTTCTAATATATCTTGAAGGTATATACTAGATTTCATCAATGTGTCTTTGGTGAAAACCCTCCAAAGCTTCCCACTGCCTTCAAGATACCATCTAAAACTTCTCCTCCTGGTCTAGGAAGCCTCTGCTCACTTCCTGCCACTGGGTTTTTCTCAAATCCTGGAAATCACTAAGCTCCTTCCTGCCTCCAAGTTCTTCTCACATGCTGCTTCCTCTGCCTGAAAGTTTTTCCCTCTCTCCGCCTAGTTCTCTCCTACTCTAAGGCCTCGGTCTATGGGTCCCTTCCTCAGTCTAGATGAAGACCTCCTCCTTGTATACATTCCTATTTTAAAATATATTGAGGCTAAGCACATGGCTCATGCTTGTAATCCCAGCACTTTGGGAGGTCGAGGTGGGCTGAACACCTGGGGTCAGGAGATCGAGACCATCCTGGCCAACATGGTGAAATCCTGTCTCTACTAAAAATACAAAAATTAGCCAGGCGTGGTGGCGTGCACCTTTAAGGCTGAGGCAGGAGAATCGCTTGAACCCAGGAGACGGAGGTTGCAGTGAGCCGAGATCGCGCCACTGCACTCCAGCCTGGGTGACAATGGAAGGCTCCGTCTCAAGAGAAAAAAAAAAACCAGAGAGAAACCTGAACTGATACTAATTTTTGCAGGTAAATTTCTTTTTTTTAATTATACTTTAAGTTCTAGGGTACATGTGCATAACGTGCAGGCTTGTTACATATGTATACTTGTGCCATGTTGGTGTGCTGCACCCATCAACTCGTCAGCACACATCAATTCGTCATTTATATCAGGTGTAACTCCCAATGCAATCCCTCCCCACTCCCCCCTCCCCATGATAGGCCCCGATGTGTGATGTTCCCCTTCCCGAGTCCAAGTGATGTCATTGTTCAGTTCCCACCTATGAGTGAGAACATGCGGTGTTTGGTTTTCTGTTCTTGTGATAGTTTGCTAAGAATGATGCAAGAAATGGGGAAAGGATTCCCTATTTAATAAATGGTGCTGGGAAAATTGGCTAGCCATAAGTAGAAAGCTGAAACTGGATCCTTTCCTTACTCCTTTTACGAAAATTAATTCAAGATGGATTAGAGACTTAAATGTTAGACCTAATACCATAAAAACCCTAGAAGAAAACCTAGGCAGTACCATTCAGGACATAGGCATGGGCAAGGACTTCATGTCTAAAACACCAAAAGCAACGGCAGCAAAAGCCAAAATTGACAAATGGGATCTAATTAAACTAAAGAGCTTCTGCACAGCAAAAGAAACTACCATCAGAGTGAACAGGCAACCTACAGAATGGGAGAAAATTTTTGCAAAAAAAAAATTTTTTTTTTTTTTTTTGAGACAGAGTCTCGCTCTGTCGCCCAGGCTGGAGGGCAGTGGCACAATCTCGGCTCACTGCAAGCTCCGCCTCCCAGGCCCACGCCATTCTCCTGCCTCAGCCTCCCGAGTAGCTGGGGCCACAGGTGCCCGCCACCGCGCCCGGCTAATTTTTTGTGTTTTTAGTAGAGACGGGGTTTCACCGTGTTAGCCAGGATAGTCTCGATCTCCTGACCTTGAGATACGCCCGTCTCAGCCTCCCAAAGTGCTGAGATTACAGGCGTGAGCCACCGCGCCCGGCCTGCAGGTAAATTTCTAACACAGGGAAAGAACATTGAAGGAATCCCATCAAGTTATTTCTGTTTTTATTATGTGGCAGCAATTTTTCTATGCACTGGCATATCCAATGCACTGAACAAAACACAGTATTGGCCCTATGGAGTTTATCATCTAGCAGGGAAAACACCAAGCCTGTGTGCTCCATGGCTTGCCCAGGCAATTTGTGCACTGCACTCGCTTTCACAGGGACTCTTATACACAATAAAAATCTGCTATTAAATAAGTTGAACAGTTTAGTATTGAAATGAATGTACACTGCCTAACTTTTACTAACATAAAAAAAAAATGTAGGCTCATCAACAATTAACTTACAAAACACTGTAACAAAACACCTAGTGGACAGTAAGTTAATGCTATGCTTATTTCCATAATATTTAGTAATACCATGGGCCAGGCATATCCAAGACCCTAGGGATATGCACCAAACAATTCAGCCATGAACAAAACGGAGACGGTCCCTATCTCCAGGAAGCCAGTGCAGCAGGACAAAAGGAATGGCAGGAGGTGATACAGCCACCGGGAAGTTTCTAGAACGTGATTTAAGGATTAACTTTGATGAATATGTGAAGAACAGATTATTAGGAAACCAGTTCTAAAATGAGTTAAAATAGCCCAAGCTAATGCAGAGAGTAGTGGTGGAGACCATGAGAAGAGGTCGGATAAAAGACACATCTCAGAAGTAGAACTTGGTGTTGATGTACAACTGTCTGGTTAACTAGATCGATGTTTCTGCTTGCTACACGTACAGTCTGGAAAAGCCATGGAGCTCGCTATTGCATAGGACTAAATTAGGTTCTACTTGGCCCACTACTTTAAACTTTAACTTAAGTGAGGAAATCTAGTTTCAGATCAGTGACTCTCATCCCTGCTATCCATTAGAATGGATATGAAGCTTCTGAAACATATGGATTATTAAACCCCATGGGCCTAAAATTTTAAATCATAGATACAGAGGTAGGTCTTCTTTTATTTTTTATTTTTCAATTAACTACAAGTAGTGCCAACACTCAGCTAGGGTTGAGAATTTTGTCTTGAATTCTTAGAGATGAAATATGTAAAATTAGATGATCTGAAAATATTCACATAAATTATTAGACAAGAAATATGAAAAATGAGACAATCTGAAAATATTTGTATGATTTGACTTGTCTAATTATAAACTTCAGTAAGTTTATAAACGCAAAATTAAATTCCCGCAGACAGAAAAGTTAAAATCTGCAGCAAAGCCAAAAATCACTTTAGGTATAAGACCCAAAGACCAATAGCATTTTAATACAAAAAATAAGTTTCTTTAGTTCTTTAGTTAGGTGACTTAAAATGTAATTAATCCCCATTACTATACATAGCCTAAAGAGAATGTAATAACTTGCTAATACATTTAAATGCATCTTAGAAACATTAAAATCTAAGAGACAAAAGTTTAACTGGTAATTCTGCATTATTTGACACAGACATTTAGACTGTATAAATAAGACACTAAGCTATATAGACGGTTTAAAGACCAAACAATTTATTATAGGGATACAAGAGTAAATTTTGAAACTAGTATAATCATAGGTAAGTTTGTCATTAACAAACAATACAATAAAATCTAAATAATTTCAGGTGTCTTAATTCCCGTGAAAACGAAAATAAAGCAAAATCAATTGTAGAACAAGTAATCAGATATTCTCCTTTGACATAAATGAGGTTATTATAAATATATGAGGTTGTCATTATGACTAGAATGTCTTTCACAGTCCTCTTTATTTATTAAGAGACAGGCATGAACACGGCTCACTGCAGCCTTGACTTCCTGGGCCCAAGCAATCTTCCTGCCTCAGGCGTCCGTGTAGCTGGGACCACAGGTGCAGGTCACCATGTCCAGCTAATTTTTTGACTGCATGTAGAGACAGGGGTTCACAATGTTGCCCAGGCTTGTCTTGAACCCCTGGGCTCAAATGATCCTCCTGCCTTGACCTCCCAAAGTGCTGGGATGACAGGCGTGAGCCACTGAGCCTGGCCACAGTCCTCTTTAGTAAGTCTTCACAAGGGCTGCTACATAAAATGATCTAAATCTTTGCTGAAGTTTTAAGGGTTCTTGTCACTGAAAACCAACTTTTACCCTTTATTTCTGAGAAAATCTTTAGACTGCAACGATATAGAGGAACCGCTTGAGGGCAGCAACAGGGCATGTGCTCTAAAAAAAAAAAAAAAACCCTTTGGCTATCCCCAATTCAAAGTACCCTGCATAAAAACTTTTAAGCCAAAAATCAATTACAGATGTATTCAAAGATTATCCATTTCCAAAACATGATAACAATCTCATTATATTTTAAAACTTATCAATGTCGTTTTATTTATAAGTTGTGTACCCACTGAAGAATTAGGGCTCCGCAGTCAGGGACTTCTTTGCTGAACGCCCACACACTCTTGCACTCCATTTCCGGTCCCCAATCCCCCCCGCAATCATTTACAGGACTCTTTCCACAAACCCACGAGCCCCTAGACTCATAGATCCCCATTTAGGAAATTGGTGTAAGGTATCACCAGATTCTGAGCCAGAATAGACACTCAAAAGAAAAAAAAAAAAAGACTACGTAACAAAGATCAAAATTTCAAAAACAGTATCACGTTTTGCTAATGAAAAAAGAATTTAATCCCAATGACAAACAAAACCAGCCAAACATGTACAAAAACAACAGTCCTTAAAAAGTCAATTTAAAAAAAATGGTAAAACACCTGTCCACACTACCCTTCCTCTTAGGAACATAAATGGGGCAAGACTCAAGCAAAACTGATGGTCGAAATCTACTCTTCTCTCCATACTGACCTCCCGGACGGGATAATAACTTTAAGATTTACTGTATTAATCGCGCTAAACTTCTCCCATTTAGGTAATTTATTTATTCCTCATTCCAATCCTGTGTGTAGATACTATCACCACCTCCACTTTGCAGATGAGAGAATTAAAGCAGAGAGGAACATAAAGCACTGCCACAAAGAGACAAACCAGGATGCACAGGCCGCTAAGACTGCAAAGCTGGGGAAAGCAGACAGGGCGGCCCTCCTCATCACCCGATTCCGCACTCAACCTACCACGGATCAAAAATATTTGCAGTGGAAAAAAAATAAATAAATAAAACATAGCAATAAAAACTACAAAAAATTTTAAAATACAGTATAACAACTATTTACAGATCACTTACATTGCATTCGGTATTACAAGTAATCTAGAAGCGATTTAAAAGATTACGGGAGGCAGTGCATAGTTTATATGCAAATACCACGCCATTATATAAGGGACTTGACGGAACTTGAACATCGCGGTATGGGGAGGGGGGGCTGGAACCAAAGCCCCGGGGATACCGAGGTACGACTGTACTTAGAAACCCTAGTGACAGAGATTCTATAGCGACCCTGACCCAAGACCATCATCCTGCAGATGCCACTCTGTCCCCAAGGCAGAGCCCCGAGAGGAATCCAGCCCGAATCCCTGCATCCCAAGTCCCAACGCGGCGTTAAGGATACCAACAGCCAGGATCTTCCCTTCCAGTGCCTCGGGGGTGACCTGACGCCCAGAGCACTCCAGCAGCTTCCAGAGCCCCTGGACCCCCATGAGGCGGCTGAGTCCTCAGAGCGGACCCAACAACTTCTACTCTAATTCTTCTACGACGGGCTGTACCGCCGCCTAGGACGCTGGGAGGAAGCCCTCCCTGCTCCTACACAGGAAAGATGACAAATAATACAGAAGCCACGATTTTCCAGGGGGGGAAAGCACTAACGGGAGCGCATTACAGGGGAGAGACTCCGGCTGCAACACGTCCCAGCGGCTGTCACCGCCTCCCGGAAGAAAGATAGGTCCAGAGAATGGCCGTTGGTGGGGAAGGGCAGGGCGTCGCTTCGCCCAACGCTTAGGCCCAAACGTCTGCGCCTCTAATGGAAGACCGGGGTGAGAGGGCCACGCAGGCGACGGAAACGGCCAGAAGATGTCCCTGCGACACCGTTCGCCTTTGCTGGTGGGTCCGCAAACCCACGAAGAATGGACCCGCTCGGCTTCCGTCTAATACGACGCGCAGGACGGAAGTCCTGCCTCCGTACCTGACGTATATTTTCTGCGCTTGCAGCACTCCGGAAGTGAGAGGTTTAGCTCCACTGTTGATTTCTTGTTGGTGAGTTGCTACCGCCAGGCTGGCATTCTGAAAGCGTTAAGCATTAAAACAATGTGCAAAAGCACCTTCTTGGTGGGGTAACGGGTTTTTGTTTTTTTGAGACAAGGTCTCACGCTGTCGGTCATACTGGAGTGCAGCGTCGCGTTCTTAGCTCACTGCAGCTTGGAACTCTTGCTGCCCTACCTCAAGCGATTCTCCCATCTCAACCTCTCAAGTAGCTGGGACCGCAGGCGCGCACCACTATGCTAGGCGAATTATTTTTGTAGAAATGAGGTCTCCCGGTGTTGCCCAGGCTGTGAGGTGACGATTTTCTACGCGCTTTTTTAGTATCGGTTTTTCACCTTTGCGCCGCCAGTTGTGAAGACACTTAACCCTAAATGTTGTTTTACACGTGAAGAGACAACCGAAAGGTGGATGCCTTCTTGGTTTTGTACTATTTATTTGTATGCTAGCACGTAGTAACCAAAGAGTAATAGAATGTAAAGCCTGTGAAAATGTTGGGGTCCCAACATTACTGAGCAAAAGGAAAAAGTCAAGCTGGGAACTGCTCAGGGCAAAACCTGCCTCCCATTCTAGTCAGACATCCCTCTGCTAACAGATAGATGCATATTCTGATTACCTCCTTTGGAAAGGCTTATCAGAAACTCGTATGCAACCATTTGTCTCTCATCTACCTGTGACCTGGAAGCCCTTCCTGCTTCGGAGTTGTCCCCACCTTTCTGGAAGGAACCAGTGTACTTACGTATATTGATTGATGTCTCCTGCCTCCCTAAAATGTATAAAACCAAGCTGTGCCCCAACCACCTTGGGCACATGTCATCTGGACTTCCTGAGGCTGTGTCACAGGTGTACTTCCTTAACGTTGGCAAAATAAACTTTCTAAATTAATTGAGACCTGTCTCAAATTTTGGGGGTTCACAAGCCTTAATCCTTGACATATAGTTTAGTTTTCTTCAGCATCTAAAATTTATAATGCCACGGCTTGTAGATCAGAAATAACTAGAAATCAATTAACAGAGTAACCCCAGGAAAAGCCACAGCTCTGGAACCCTCAGGCCAAGATTCAAATCCCCCCATCGTGCCTCCCTATGATGTTACTAAAGTCACAATTTTCCAGAATTTGTGTCCCCATCAGCAATCAGGGCATAAAAGCGACCTTGCAGACTTCAGGTAAGGATTCAAGGTGTTACATACAATGCACTTAGCACTAGTAACTACTCAATAAATGACAGTATTAGCATCCATATTTGTTCAAATTTGAACTAAATTTAAACTCAGTGAAAAGGCTGATTTAAGGGAGCAGGCAATTTTTTTAAGACTTCTTTATAACAGAAGCATATGGGAAATTGATTATTTATTTATTTATTTTAATTTTTTTGACAGGGTGTCACTCTGTCGCCCAGGATGGAGTGCAGTAGTGCAATCTCAGCTTACTACAACTTCCACCTCTCTGGCTCAAGTGATGCTTCTGCCTCAGCCTCCCAAGTAGTTGTGATTACAGGCCCCCACCACCACACCCTGATTTTTTTTTCTTTTTTTAAGACAGGATCTTGCTTTGTTGCCCAAACTGGTCTCAAACTCCTGGTCTCAAACAATCCTCCTGCCTCAGTCTCCCAAAGTGCTGGAGTTACAGACATGAGCCACCATGCTCTGTGGAGAAATCCATTTTTAACAAAACCATTTCTATGCCCAACAAGATGGTTCACAGTGGCCATGTTTGGTTGACCTAGTCACAACTGATTTTCTACAGGAATAATCCTGACAAAGTGTTTTTTGCATTTCCTTCATATGTAAAGTAATCCCCAGAAACTGTTCCCAGTTGTTATTTTACTGAGAGTAATATAATTGCCTATTCAGTATTTGTCTCTTCCCCATGGTAGACTGTAAACTTAGTGAAATGAAGAACGATTTTGTTGACTTACATCCCCCACTCCTGGCACTTAGCAGTTCTGTAAATATTGCCTAAATGACCTCTTAAGCCTCTAGTCTAAAGCTCTCCAGTGCACCTTGCAGTCTGTTGAAAGAATCTGCTTGGAGGTTAGGCTGATAATTCATTCAGATCTCATCTGAGACATACGTTGCATTGTGTTATGGTCTGAATTGTGTCCTCCAAAATTCATTTGTTGAAGCCTGAGTACCTCAGAATGTGACTATCTGAACACATGGCATTTAAAAATGATTACATTGAAATGAGGCCATTAGGATAGGCCCTAAATCCAATCTGACTGGTGTCGTTGTAGGAAGAGGAAATTGGTCCACATGGAGAGAGTCCAGGGATGACAGGCACAGAGGAAAGGCCATGTGAGGACACAGTGAGAAGGCAGCCCTCTCCAGGTGAAGGAGACAGGCCTCAGAAGAAACCAAACCTGCCTGGTCCTGGACTTCTAGTTTCCAGAACCGTGAGAAAATAAAGTTCTGTTGTTTAAGCCACCCTGTCTGTGGTGTTTTGTTATGGTAGCCCTGAGAAACTAAGACACTGTGATCCTAGGCAAGTTTCTTCACCAATGAAAGCCTCAGTTTCTGCCAGTAAAATGGGAATGCCGCCAACATCTTGTTGTTGTTGTTGAGCTATTTAAGAATTGACCTGATAATGGTGTATAATTTAGTTGGGTGAATCGCTGGTACAGGAGGGGTGGGAGTGTTATAGGTAAAGCTGAGATGCAGAATATGATAGATCCTAGAGGAGCTGCCTGAGCCCCTCCAGTCTGGGAGAAGACAAGTTGGGAATTATTGTAGCTGCTGCACCAACTTGGCCTAATGATGGCACACAATTCTTTAACAATAATAGTAGGAGGGAAAGGAACTGCGCAGAATTTGATCTAAATAAACTTTTATTTTTTTCTGCCCATGAGTTGGATAAAAACAAATAGCCAACATAGGTATTTGAGTATTATAAGTACTTTTAAAACCAAAGCAAAGGCTGGGCACGGTGGCTCATGCCTGTAATCCCAGCACTTTGTGAGGCCGAGGCAGGCGGATTACTTGAGGCCGGGAGCTCAAGACCAGCCTGGCCAACATGGTGAAACCTGGTCTCTACTAAAAATACAAAAATTAGCCAGGCATGGTGGTGCATGCCTGTAATCCCAGCTCTTCAGGAGGCTGAGGCAGGAGAACCACTTGAACCCGGGAGGCAGAGGCTGCAGAGAGCACCACTGCACTCCAGCCTTGGCAACAAAGTGAGACTCCATCTCAAAAAAATAAAGCAACATTCTTGAATATGAAATATTCTTTAGAAGAAACAGCAACTAAGGGGTGTATATTAGATTTAAAAGGAATTAGCTCCTTAAGATGCTGTCTAAAGGGCTCTCTCTAAAGACTCTGAATAGTAAAATTCACATCTTTTGGAATGATAATAGCAAACTCTTAAATAGCACTTCCTATCTACAAAGCACTGTTCTAAACACTACATGTATTAGCTTGTTCTTCAAAATCATTTATAAAGTAGATACTATTACCCCCACTTTACTAATGAGGAAATAGGCACAGAAAAATAATTAACCTTAACTTGCCTATATCACTACAGGTGATATAGCTTGTAAGTGCAGAGCCAGTATTTGAACGTTCATTTTATCTATGGGGATTCCTCAGAGCTGACCAATAAGTCAAATATGATGGGAATTTTACTAATCTTCTAAGACAAGTATGCAGTAACTCTTGCTTACAGCTTCTACGGGAAAAATAATCTCACTAAACTCAAACCTCATTGTGCTCCTAATAACTGGAAAGCCAAACTTAGAACACATCAAGACTTTTATAAAAACTGATTATGGTCAATAGTTTGAATAACTCATCCTCTTTTTCTAGGTGTCACCGTATCCTTTAATTTCTTATTTTATTTTGCATTTTTCTCCTTTCCTCTTGGTTCTTCCTACCTACCTCTTCTCTGAAATATTCAGTTGAACTGTATGAAATTGCTGATATTCAACCATTTTTGATCTACAAAGATGACAACTTCATTTGGTTCAAACTAATACAAGAATCAAATTGTCTATTTCCTATTAAATTAGAAATCTAAAATTATAGTCATAATGCATATTGTTTCATTAATAATAAAAGACTCAAGATGGTTTCTTATGATGTACCAGTTGAGCAGAATTGACAAATTATCATGTACTTCAAAGACATAATGGTACTTTCTACCTAAAACAAAGGTTTAAAAACATTCATACAATTAAAAGTAGAAAACAAAACTTTATTTGATGAAAACTTTTTAAAAGTTCCAGTATGAAGTAACAAAATCAACAACCTACAAATCTCTTTCAGTTCTTTGCATTTCAAGCAAAATATTCTCTTCAGAAAAATGACCATTTCATAATATATATCCCCTTCTGTAGGCTAGGCATGTATGAGTGAACAAATGGATATAAAATTCAAGAAAAAATGAAAATATTTTAAAAATAAAAATCTGAACCTTTTCCTTGAGGTGTATTGCGATATGGTTACCAACATATTCAGCACCTTGTAATCACCAAGTTACTGATTTGAGTCCTGGAACAAGACCCTAAAATTAAAGAACAAGAGATCCTAGTCATTTGTGAGTCACAGATTGGCAGCAGAAGAAAAACTGACAGCAGCTAGAGGAGCTCAAATACATGAAATTCACACTTCTGAAATTTAATACTCACTTCAAACAGCTAATTGTCTATATGATTTTTAAAAAAGGAAACAGCTCAGAGTCTGGAATATGGGTAGTTGTCCTCTGAGTGACTTGGGCATTTCTTACGCATCTTCAGTACTGTTATCAACATATGACTCCATATTGAGAGAGCAATCAAATATCAGGAGATCTCATGTCACAGATAACCCTGGGTGCCAATTGTTCTTTTACTTTATCCCTAAGGCAAACGTCATCTAGACTTACAAAAGTCTTTCAAGACCTAAGGTTCTTGTCAATATTTGATTATTACAAACCACATCAAGAAAGTAAAAAAATTGGAATCAATGCACTAAGTCATCCATTTTCACCAAAAGAAAGGATCAGTTTCTTGAGTCTTTTCTCTTTTGCCTCTTAGTCAGAATCCTAAGAACATAACCAGGAAACAAATGAGGCAAGCAAGATCCTGCTATAAATCAAAGAAGTACTAGACTCATGAAATAATTTTAAGCGCATGTCAACCATGAGTGAAAACTAGAAATTGATGGCCCCAATTTCTTTAAGGGCAGATGGTACTTTACATCTTGGTCTTGAGAGTAAAACTATCTGTAACAAATATCTAGAGATTCGAGTCATTAAAAAAGTCACTTCATGCTTAAGTATTTCAAATCTTGATGCTATTAAGTGAATTTGTGTTTGACTTATTTAGACAACAATTGTAATTTTATTGAATTTTGTGAAATTTTCTGTCCAGATTATTTCTATACTCTTAACTTGAAAGGACAATAATCTGTGCTTATCTGCTTATATATCTGAAATCACCCATCATAGTCATGTACAAGCTTAGTATCTGGAGAACTACAAGGTTATTTTTTATACCACAAGATCTGCTCCTATTTAATGTAGGCTTACTAAAATCTTCTACTGTCTTTATACAGTCCTCTATATAGCAGTTTCATATATAATGCCAGCCGTTCAGTACCAAGCACAGTCAATCATTCCCATCGTAATCACTGTAACCCTGGTAACCACTGTTCCTTCTCTCATGGATACTAGACATCTTTTTCCATGCCGACTCCTGATGGAAACTAGCACTGAAAGACCGGCCCAGACGCCCATGCTGCTTCTTGGAAATATTGTCTTCACTCTCAGATTTGGAAATTCCCTGGGCATGTGTTGGAGGTTGTGATTCTTGTCTAATGGTTCCAAATGGAAAGTTCCAAAGGCCAAATCTTTGCCAGTTAAGTCTCTGGAATGCTATGATGCAATGCAAATTTCCCCCAACCTGAGAAGAAAAAAAAATTGGGTGAAGAAAATAAAGGGAAATTAATTGTACTAATTTGTCCCTATGAACTCCCTTGTTTCTTTTTTACTTCACCTGCCTCAAAATAGTACTTTCCTTCCAGACATCATCAGAGCACCTTATCCTGCACCTTTTCTGATAGCTGCCTTTACAAAATATAACAATGCCCACCGGAGCCAAAACACCTTCCTCCCCGTGCCTCTCTACTACTTACTCGCAACACATACTAGAGAACTTCCCCATCTGCCTAATTCAAACACCAAGATCATTCCTCTTCCTCTCTCTCCTATTCTTCATATAGTTTTATGAGTAAGATTATATCAATGGGATATCATTTCCTGAGAGCCTCCCTCAAAGCCTTGTTTGTACACATGACTCTGCCACAAGGCCACAGTTAATCTGGCCCAAGCTGGGCTAAGACTATGGAACTGAACCCAAGACAGCTCAGTCTCAGTCTAGACTGTTCATCTGAAAAAGATATATAAGTTGAAAGATGATGATCATAAGAAGAAAGTAATCAGACAAAAGGAGAGCTAAGAACAATATATAGCCCCCAAAAGAGTGAAGCAGACTACCAATTACTTGGCCCTTGCTATCATTCCAATACCTGCTACCATCTACCATTCCTTTATGACTCCAGGTTATACCCCTTGCCCTAGGGTTTTAAAGACAGCCCTGTGTCCTTAAAATAATTTTCACTCCTCTTGTGAAATACAGGTTTCTGTTATTTACAACCTAAAGAGTGCTAAGTAAAGCAGTGCATTTTGGTCAGCTGGGAAATGCCTTCAAACACAATGGTGTTCTTCTTACCTTCTTTGTTTTTCTATACTGCAGTCCCCTCTCTAAGTGCCGGATATCCAGGTATTCTGGATTTTGAGTGTTTAGATCAGTAACAATATCTGCCCATCTATAGTTAAGAAGAAAGGATAAAGCACAATTTTCTTTAGGTCCAAAGTATCATTGCAATGGAATTTTTCATGAGCAAGTTGCTGCAATATTATCACAGCAATAACTGGCAGTAATTCTCTTATCTCAACATTGTTTCATCTACTAAACTAATAACTTCTAGTTTTATGACAATTCTGTTTATCCAACCATTGCCAAGGTTCTCAGTATACAATTGGTTACTCTTCCGACAGAATAAATAAATACCAACATATTAGATGACATCCTGCAGGCTAAAGCAGCAACATGCTATATTTCCTTTTCAATTACAGTCAAGTCCACTTTTAAAATAATGTAAAGTTAATATGTCTCTATTAGCAGACAACACAACTGTGCAGAAAATCCAAGGGAATTACAAAACAACTACTAGAACTAATAGGATTTGGTAAAGATGTAAGATTCAAGGTCTACATAGGTAAATCAATTGTAATTTTGTATTCAACCAGCAAATAATAAGGAAATGAAATTTTTTAAAAATCAATTTACAATAGCATCAAAAAGTGTAACGCACTGAGGAAAAACTTTTTATTGCAATATCTTTTGTTTTACTTCAATTGTTTTGGCAGTACAGCTGGGTTTTGGTTACACGAATAAGTTCTTTGGTAGTGATTTCTGAGATTTTAGTGCACCCGTCACCCAGGCAGTGTACACTGTATCCAATATGTAGTCTTTTATCCCTCACCCCCCTCCCAGACTTCCCTCAGGAGTCCCCAAAGTCCATTATATCATTCTTACGCCTTTGCATCCTCAGAGCTTAGCTCCCACTTAAAGTGAGAACATATGATATTTGGTTTTCCATTCCTGAGTTACTTCACTTAGAATTAATGGCCTCCAGCTGCATCCAAGTTGTTGCAAAAGACATCATTTCATTCCTTTTTATGGCTGAGTAGTATTCCGTGGTATATACATACCACATTTTCTGTATCCACTCATTGGTTGATGGGCACTTAGGTTGATTCTCCATCTTTGCAATTGAGAATTGTGTCACTATAAACATGTGTGCCTGTGTCTTTTTCATATGACTTATTTTCCTTTGGGTAGATACTCAGTAGTGGGATTGCTGGATCAAATGGTAGAGCTACTTTTAGTTCTTTAAGGAATCTCCATACTGTTTGCAATAATGATTGTACTAATTTACATTCCCACCAGCAGCGTAAAAGAACACATTGAGAAAAAATGTTTAACAAAAGACATAAAACTCCACACTGAAAAATTTTTTTTAAAAGTTGAAATTAAAGTTCTAATTAAGTAAAGATACAGTCCATGTTGTTACAATGTCAATTCTCCTAAAACTAAACTATTAATTCTTTCGTTATTTATGAGACAGGGTCTCACCTTGTCACTTAGGGAGGAGTGCAGTGGTGCAATCTCAGCTCACTGCAGCCTCGACCTCCCAGGCTCAGTTCATCCTCCCATCTCAGCCTCCCGAGTAGCTGAGACTACAGGCACATGCCACCATGCCTGGCTAATTTTTGTAGTTTTAGTAGAGATGGGGTTTCACCATATTGCCAAGGCTGGTCTCGAAATCCTGAGCTGAAGTGATCCTCCCACCTAAGTATTGGGATTACAGGCGTGAGCCACCGCACCCAGCCGAAATTATGAATTCTATAGATTCTATCCTCATCAAAATCTTAACAGGCTTTTGAGCAAAAAGACAAATCCTAAAATTTTTATGGAAAAGCCAGGGTCCTAGAAGAGCCAAAACAATCTTTAAGAAAAAGAAAAATTCAGAAAATTCGTGCTATCTAATTTCAGGATTTAGTATAAACAATTCAGAGTCTGGCATCAGTAAAAGGACAGACAGGTTAGTAGGACAGAGTCCAGAAACAGCCCACACATACAGTTTTCAGCAGAGGCACCAAAGAATTAAATGAGGAAAGGAAAATCTTTGTAAACAAATGGTGCTAGAATAACTGGATAAACACTGGGGGAAAAAATCAGAGTTGACCTCTACCACATACCACACACAAAAGGTAATTAAGGCCAGGCATGGTGGCTCACATCTGTAATCCTGGCCCTTTGGGAGGCCAAGGAGGCAGGATCACTTGAGTCCAGGAGTTTTAAACCAGCCTGGGCAACACAGCAAGACTCCATCTCTACAAAAAATTTTTAAATTAGTAGGGCATGGGGGCACACATCTGTGGTCTCAGCTACTCAGGAGGCTGAGGTGGGAGGATCACTTGAACCCAGGAGGTCGAGGCTTTAGTGAGCCATGATCATACCACTGTATTCTGGCCTGGGTGATAGAGACCCTGTCTCAAAATAATAAAGAAATGGATCAGAAATCTAAACATAAAATCTATAAAGCTTCTAGAAAAAAACAGGAAAGCATCTTTGAGGTCGTGGGGTAGGCAAAAATTTCTTATTAGGCACAAAACACATAAAAGAACAAAATTGATAAAATAAATTTAATTAAAATTAATTAGAATTAGAACTTCTGTTCATCAGAAGGTTTACAACCACTTTGGAGAATTTTCTCACAGTTTCTTAAATATACATCTATACTATGAATCAGCAATTCTAGTCCTAGGTATCTTCCAGGAGAACAAAACATATGTCCTCTAAAAGACTTGAACAACAAAAGTGACTTATCCATACAAAGGAAATGATTTGGCCATATAAAGGAATGAAGTTCTAATCCATGCTGAAACATGGATGACACTGAAAACACTGTATTAAGTGAAAGAAGCCAGGTACGAAATGCTACATACGAAATGTCAAGAACAGGCAAATCCCAGCCGGGTGCAGTGGCTCACGCCTGTAATCTCAACACTTTGGGAGGCTGAGGCGAGGGGATCACTTGAGGTTAGTAGTTTGAGACCAGCCTGGCCAACATGGCAAAACCCCGTCTCTACGAAAAATACAAAAATTAGCTGGGCATGATAGCAGGCGCCTGTAATCCCAGCTACTCAGGAAGCTAAGGTAGGAGAATCTCTTGAACCTGGGAGGTGAAGGTTCGGTGAGCTGACATCACACCACTGCACTCCAACCTAAGCAACAGAAAGAGACTCTGTCTCAAAAAAAAAACCAACCAAACAAACAAAAAAGAATAGGCAAATTCCTAGAGACAGAAAGTAGATCAGTGGTTGCCAAGGCTCAGGGAATGCGGAGTGACTGCCAAGGGGTATGGGATTTCTCTCTGGAGTGATGAAGATTTTCTGCAATTAGATAGTGGTGATTGGTGCAGAACCCTGTAACTATAATAAAATCTATGGAATTGTACATGTTTTCCCTTTTCTTGAGGCAGGATCTCATTCTGTCACCCAGACGAGAGTGCAGTGGTATGATCACAGCTTACTGCAGCCTCAATCTCCTAGGCTCAAGCAATCTTCTTGCCTCTTTTTTTTTTTTTGGTTGTGACATGGTCTCACTATGTTGCCCGGGTTGGTCTCGAACTCCTGGGCTCAAGCGATCCTCCCACCTCAGTCTCCCAAAGTGCTGGGATTACAGGCATGAGCCACCGCGCATGGTGGGTGCGGTGAACTTTATGGTATGTGAATTATATTTCACTAAAATTTTTATATAATTTGTTTCAAGGCTTGTACATGAATGTTCCTAACAGCTTCGTTCACAAGAGACGAAACCTCAAAGCAATTCAAATGCCCATCAACAGGAAAATGGAAAACAAATTGCAGCATGCTTATGCAACAGAATACTACTCAGCAATAAAAAAAAAAATAAACTCCTGATACACGTGACACAATGGAGGAATCTCAAATATGTTACTTAAGATATTGACGCAAAAATAATATTGTATGATTCTGTTTACATGGAATTCAAGAAGAGGCAGAGCAAATCTGTGGTGACAGAAATCAGAAGAGGGGCTTTCTATGGAAATTGATAGGAGTAGAGAGTGAGGGTATTTTCCATGGCAATGAAAGTGTACCATATCCTATTTGGGTGGTGATTATACAGGTGCATTCGTTTATCAAACTAATTATATACAACTAAGATCTGTGCATTTCACTGTCTCTAAATGTTACCCCAATTAAAGAAAATAAAGGGAAGTCAACATACTTTTTACAGTGAATGGCAGGATGTTTTCTACTTGATTCTCCAATTAAGATCCAATATTCAACTTCCTGTGGTGAGAGAGGTCCCCTGCTAAACATAAAATACATTCGCAGTAAGTTTAATACTTACTCCCTTGAGTATATTGCTTCAACTATATATTAATAAAAGGCATACTAGAGTGTACTCAAACACGGCATTCATTCATCAAGAACAGACATTAGAGCTTAGGTGAGGGTAAATTTCTATAGGCCATTAAAGAGAACTCACAAATGAAATTTCAGCCTTAATCCTCTATTCAAAAATCTAGGGCTATAAAATGTTTTAATAGACCACCTCTAAAATTCTAGGAGGAAAAAAAAAATCCTGGAATGCTACCTGCATTTTTCCACTACTCTTCTCCTTTCACTATGAATTCAAGACATCTCAAAAGGCAGCCTAAAAATAAAACCCTAAAGCAATGGAGTCTCTAAACACACTGATTTCCTAAGCCCATCCCTGGACATTCTAATTCGAATAGGTCTGGAGTACAGCCTGGGGATTTGTATAGTTTTTAAAAAAAAATCTCACATGATTCTTAGGTAAAGACAAGTGAGGAACTCTCTTTTAAAGGGTACAAAGTCGGTTTAAAACCATGATTTATATTTGATAAATGTCTGAAATAAGGTGAAGATGCAGGATGAAATAATAAAAGAAACACACAGTATACCTCACTTACAAGAAATTCCACCTCCAAAAAGATGAATAAAGCATTTCAGCATTTGGAGAGAACAAGAGTTCCCTCTTGCTCCTCATTCACAAAACACAACTTCCAGCTTCCTGGTTCTCCCAGGTCATTCCAACCTGTCTCAGAATCCCTCTCTTCCCTAAACCTGAGGGGCCTTTGAGTGGGGCTCCAAGGTCACATGGCCTCCAACCCCAAATAACCCATCCTGGCTGGGTGTGGTGGCTCACGCCTATAATCCGAGCACTTTGGGAGACTGAGGTGGTCAGATCACTGGAGCCCAGGAGTTCAAGACCAGTCTGGGCAACATGGTGAAACCCTGAAACCCTGTCTCCAAAAGAAAATAGAAAAATTGGCCAGGTGTGGTGGTGTGTACCTGTAGTTCCAGCTACTCAGGAGGCTGAGGTGGGAGGACCACTTAAGCCCAGGAGGTTGAGGCTGCAGTGAGCTATGATCTCACCACTGCACTCCAATCTGGGCAACAGAGCAAGGACTTGTCTCAAAAAAAAAAAAAAAAAAGAACCCATCCTGTTCCCATGACCAAGCCAATCCCTTTGCTCAAAGTATTCATGGCTCGTGTTTTCACCAATTCCTTTTTTTTTTTTTTTACAGAAAGGGTCTCGCTGTGTTGCCCAGGCTGGAGTACAGTGGCATGATCTCAGCTCAACTGATCCTCCCACCTTAGCCTCCCAAGTAGCTGGGACTACAGGTGCGCACCAACAAACTCAGCTAATTTTTGTATTTTTTGTAGAGACAGGGTCTCACTATGTTGCCCAGGCTGGTCTTGAACTCCTGGGTGCAAGCTATCTGCCTGCCTCGGCCTCCCAAAATGCTGGGATTACACCACTGTACCCCACCCACCAATTCTTAACAAGACACTTCTCCCTTGGATTTGAACCATCCTGGTATTATCTCAACCCATCATAAGGAAAAGTGGCTAAGCAAGAAAAAAACCATTAAAACTCAGTCACCTTCTCTTTCTTAGGGATCATCTCTTCCAAAAAGATGGAAGTTTACCAGTAAAGTTATATAGTTAATAAAACAGAAACTCTGGATTAGGCAAAAAAGAAAGATAACCATGAAGGTCATGTAGTTTCTGACACTGGAAATAAACATTGGCTCAGAGCTTCCTTGCAATCAGGACAAAGGGGGAACCCAGATAAATTCCATGTTCTTCACTTTAAGAAAAGAAGATGCTTTTTAATTTACTCAGTTGTGACAATCTTCTTGACACTAGATTCTGCAATACATTGTACATGTGGGACACTGGATGAGGCACTAAGACATAGTCTGTAAAATCCTTTGCAACTGTTTTATAATAAATGTAAAAATTACTTTTCAGGAAGAGTGTGGTGGCTCACACCTGTAATCCCAGCACTTTGGGAGGCCCAGGCAGGAGGACCACTTGAGGCCAGGAGTTTGAGACCAGCCTGCACAATACAGCAAGACCTTGTCTCTATACAAAACACAAATTAATAAATTTAATGAGCTGGGCATGGTGGTGCATGCCTGTAGTCCCAGCTACTCAGGAGGCTGAGGCAGGAGGATCGCTTGAGGCCAGGAGTTTGAGGCTGCAGTGAGCTATGATTATACCACTGCACTGCAGCCTGGATGACAGAGTGACACCCTGTCTCTAAGGGAAAAACAAGTGACTTTTCAAATGACTTTTTCCTATAATGACTGAACAACAGTATCTGAATGGATATTTTCAACAGCACAATTAACTAAATGCAATTCTACAGAAGAATAAGTCATAATGCTTAAAGAAAGAATAGTCTAACTTGATGTCAGGAAAGCAGATCACCAAGCCTTCCAATTTCAGAGACTTCTAATATTTTTTAATTTTTTTTTTTTTTTTTTTTTTAGACGGAGTCTCACTCTGTTGCCCAGGCTGGAGTGCAGTGGCACGATCTCAGCTCACTGCAAGCTTTGCCTCCCGGGTTCATGCCATTCTCCTGCCTCAGCCTCCCAAGTAGCTGGGACTACAGGCACCCGCCACCACAACTGGCTAAATTTTTTTTGTATTTCTAGTAGAGACGAGGTTTCACTGTCTTAGCCAGGATGGTCTCGATCTCCTGACCTCGTGATCCGCCCACCTCGGCCTCCCAAAGTGCTGGGATTACAGACGACAGCCACAGTGCCTGGCTATTTTTAAATATTTCTTAAAATGCACTTTCTAAAACATGTCAATGCTTACCTGAATGCTTTATTAGCTTTAACAGGGGTTGCTTCGAAGCCAATTGGACAAAAATAATGATTTTGGCAATGATAGATATAAGCCAGCGATTCATCTTTCAATCCACGGGTTAACTTCGACAGGGCCCCTGAAGCTATTAAAAACAAACAAACTGAAAGCCCATAAAGCACTGTCCACGCTTTACACACAGGACTGGTTAAGGGCTTAAGGACAGAAAACACATTACTTGGAACACACTGACACTCCTGGGGAAAAACAAGAGGCTATTGATAGGTACAAAAAATGTTAATAAATGTATTCTGTTTTACTCTTTAAACTGAAATTCAGATAAGCTCATTAGCAAACTAAAGAACTAAAATATGTCCTTGCTTACCAAAACCTTCTAATAACACACATAGTTGTCTATGAAATTTAATGTGTCTAAAGCCTAATACCTAGTGTATTCAGCAATGGTTTCAACTTTTCTGGTTGTACACAGCTATCACTTAAAATTCCGAACAAGCATGCCCAATATCAGCACATGCATTTGTGAAGTATATACATATACCACTGTACTAATATGTCTTTATAAAAGATATACAAAAAGTTGGAATTTAAAATTAGGTTAAAATATAGAGGTTCTAATATATATGCAGTACACCCATCCCAACTTAAAAGACTACTGATGTATATGAATAAAAATAAACTCCAGGTAATAAACAAGTTCTAAAAATGCAAACTTCTCCTACTAATGAGACAGCCAAGTAAAAAGGGCTGGGAGGATGGGGTTGGGCCTCGGGAAGTGCCCACTGTTTGCAGTGGGGAAGAGCCTAGCCTCTCCTGTCCCTGTGTGGTAACCTGGGATTCAATCTGTGAGATGAGGGCCTGTTAGCAGGAACCCTTCTCGCTTTGCTGAGGTTTTTCCTTTTCACCCAATAAATTCTGTTCCCCCTCACCCTTCACAGTATTTGCGAGCCTAATCTTTCCTTGTTGTGTGATAAGAACCCCGTTTTTTCTACAACACTAACACACACTTTAATCTTTACACAAAACTTATGGAGGCTAGAGGAGTAGCCTTCAAAAGCCAAGTGACAAAGATAACATCTCTACAGAGACAGGCTGGTAGTACCACCACACCCTCTTATATCCACTCTTCCTTGGACATTTGCCATAACTATAATAGTGGTCAATTTCAAAAGTATTACCATAAGAAATGACTTTTTACCAGCACTTAGTACTCAAAGCCATTAACTGAGGTTTCATTAACTTGCATCTCCCAGAAGAAGCTAAATTATTTATTCATAAACAGCCCATTAAAACTAGAAATCCTAAAAATAGATGAAGCAGATGAAAGCTTCCAAGTCACAGTTTCAATGATTGACTTTCTGGCCACTGAAATAGCTGAAGACTACTAAGAACAGCAGGTCCACGGCTGTAGCAGAGAGCCAAGGAGTGATGCACAGTCCCTCAAGTCTATTAGTAGGGAAGATGGAACAAGTAACTTTTATATAAAGTGGAATAAGATAGTGCCACAAAAGGGGTATAGAATTCAAAAGAGAAAGAGCACATCAGGTTTGAGGAGTCAAGAAGAAGTAGCATTCAAGATGAAACTTAATGAAGTGTCAGGATTTCAACAATCTAGACAGAGGAAAGAGCATTAGGAGAAAACAAAACCACTGGGGAAGAAGGAATGTACTCAGGGAACAGCCCATGATCTAGTTTATAGAATAAAGGGTATGATGGTATAGAGAAGCCTACTGTGGGACAACCCAACAATTTCAGGCCAAAATCAGAAAAAGATCACCCTCTGAAATAAAAGATAGTAAATACAGCATTTTTAAAAATTTATTTATTTATTTATTTTTATTTTTTTTGAGACAGGGTCTTGCTCTGTCGCCGGGCTGGAGTGCAGTGGCGTGATCTCAGCTCACTGTAAACTCTACCTCCCGGGTTCAAACGATCCTCATGCCTCAGCCTCCCAAGTAATTGGGATTCCAGGCACTCACCACCATGCCCAGCTAATTTCTGTATTTTTAGTAGAGACAGGGTTTCACTATGTTGACCAGGCTGGTCTGAAATTCCCAACATCAAGTGTTCCACCTCTCTCAGCCTCCCCAAGTGTTGGGATTACAGGCGTGAGCCACTGTGCCAAGCCAGTAAATACAGCATTTAATACATTAAGGTAGTCGTCCAAGAAAGTAATTCTGTGTATGAGAAGACACAAATGTATTACTGAGGGAAGCTAAATTCAGAATGAAGTTGAGTCTGTACTTCAGTATATCTTTAAAATCTGAAACTGAAGCAACAAAGCAACCACCACCAAATGCAGACCCATGATCTGCACGGCATAGAGAAAGGAGAGCAAAACTACAGGAATTCACCAGCCTGCTGCATGGAGAAGAGCAGGTATCCTGAGCAGCCAACAAGAGAATTCTGGTCCCTTTGAGATTATGTTTCTTACTTCAAGTTACTCCATTAACATTCTGACATTCTGAGTTTGCTTGGTATGAGCTTGTCCTGTAGACCCTGATCATCTATAGAGGAATGCTAGATAACTCCAGAAGAACTTACTAGAGTATATTTTTACATCTACAAAGACAAGAATAGCTTCTGAAACTCTGATAGGTAATCCAGCAACCTAACATTAGTCTGCAAGGTCCTTATTCCCCTTTAAAAAAAAAAAATGCCCAGGCTGGAGTGCATGGCACAATCTCAGCTCACTGCAACCTCCACCTCCCGGGTTCAAGCAATTCTCGTGCCTCAGCCTCCCAAGTAGCTGGGATTATAGGTGCATACCACCATGCCCAGGTAATTTTTTGTATTCTTAGTAGAGACAGGATTTCACTATGTTGGCCAGGATGGTCTCAAACTCCTGGCCTCAAATAATCCACCCACCTCGGCCTCCCAATCTGCTGGGGTTACAGGCATAAGCCACCATGCGAGCCTCCCCTGACATATTTTAAATATAACCGGTACATGGAGGACAACAGGGGAAGACCAATCTGTGTCAGCTTGGAATGACACTAAGCAGTTTATGCTGTAAGCAAGCACCAGACAGCTCCTAAAGAGGAAAGAGGTATACTAGCACTGCATGTTCAAGAGATTTATGATTTGTGTCTAATATGAATTGGAGAAAATCAGTACATGAGGAAAACAGAATACTAATGCATTGTCCACCTGAGATGTACTGAGGTGCTGCAGTAAGCTGGTAGCAACAATCATGGCAAAGGGATATGTGAGTTATATAGGAATGAGGCCAAAGATGAGTATTCTCTGTTAAGCAAAAGTTATGAACTGCAATACCTCCTAGAAAAAAACTAATACATGAACATAAATACAATTTTCAAGCTCGCTGATTTAAAAAAAATGAATCTGGACTTGCCTGGCACAAATGTTGGTGGCTAAGTGAACCCATACTTTGAAGTTATCTGAACAGAGACCTAATGTTGGCAACTCCTAGAATAAATTTTCATTGTGGCTAGTGACATCTCTGAAAAAAAATACTCATATTAACAGCTAAGTCTTATCAAAAGCCCCGGACTTCGCTTTTATTCCATTAGTGTGCTTAATTTACAGTTACTGAGAGCCCATTGGAAATAAGCACCGGGGAGTCCCTGAATCACAGCAGCGTGGTCCCCAGAAAAACGTAAAGCCCATTGTGAAAAACAGGCCTAGCGGTCCTTAAAAAACAATTTAAGCACAGAGAGAAGATCCATTTAAAAGTGTTTTTAAACAAACAGCGCTACTGACAACGGTTTTCACCAGTGAACATCCCAGAAAGAAAGGAGAAAGCCTATCTCTGCAACTCTTTCTTCTGCAATGGCAAAGAACAGAAGAGATGTCTGCGCTTTACACATGAATCACCCTACCCCCTGAATACCATCAGAATTCATAGGGTAACATGTGATGTCGTGGGCATCATATCTAGAATGTAAGGGCTACACAGAACAGTCCCTATGGTCAAGGAGCTGGACACTCACATTAAACAGGTGAAACATATAAAACATAGCACATAGCAAATGGAAAATGATGGGTGTGAATAATCATTTAGAGGAATCCAGGGCTAAGGTAGTCAAGGAACATATCAGAGATGAAGCAGGGCTTAATTGGCTCCCCCAATTAGGAAAGGTAAAGACAAAAATATTCCAGGAGGAGTAGACAGATTAATTATGTTTCCAGAAATGCACACAGAAAAGCAGTAAGAAGTCACATATTCTGAAAAAAAAATGAAAGTAGGAATAAAATTTGAAAATATATTAAAACCTACTCAAAGAAATTACAGTAACCACCTCAACCTCCTAACAAAATGAAAGAAAAAAAGTTAAGGAAAATAGGTAGTTTATCCCATTCCTCAATGAAAAAGTGTGAATATATGCTGAAAGAAATTTAAACACATAGATTAAAAAAAAAAAAAAAAAGTCACTGGGACCCAATGCTACACATCCTGATTATTAAGGGAACTGGTTAACACATGCACCAAATCATTACATTTAAATAAGTCACAAAGAACTTGGGAGGTACCAGACTATTGGAAAATAAAATAAATAAAGTACGGATATTCAAAAGATCTACAAATGAGAATTTCTAGCAAGATTATAGTATAAAATCTGAAAGTTGGACAGGACAGTTGATCAAAAATCTTTTAAAATTCCAGAATAGTGGTTCCTAAGTCAACTCTCTCCATGGTCCTTTTAGTGTTTTATTTCATTCCATTAATTTAAAAATTATATATCCTTACTTTGGGAATCTGATTAAATTTATATGGCTGATGTGTCCTCGATACCCAGAGTTTCTTTGATAGATTTTGTCTCTTATTCTAATTTCTCTTGGTCTTCCTGCTTCCCCTCTTTTCCTTTATTTTCACTGACCCATCTCTTCATCTATCTTCTCACTGTATCTAGATACTGCTGATATTAATAGAAAAAGCCATGAACTGCTCTAATGAAGTCCTCTTCTAATCAGCAGACAAAAAGAAAACAAGTAAAAGGAATTATGAGTCTTGTTCTGGTGTCTCCCAGGGCCCTACTCATAATGCAGTCTTGAGACACAAGACTGAGAACTGCATTGTAATAGCTTTCCATTATGTCTAACACATAAGTATGACATTCGCTCCAGTGATCATTTCTATACTCCCAGACATGCATTTTGGTCCACACCCCATTAAAAGAGATATAAAGCCACCCTATGAATCAATTAAGAAGTGATTCTGAGACAGTCTTAATCTTTTACTGTTTATAATGTAAAAGACAATGTTCACGGCACTGCTAAGATGTAAAGTTGAAAACATCAGATTCAATGAGTTGGCTCATTTCCGTCCTTAGGAACACTTGAAAAACTGTCAACTGAAAGACTCCAGAAGACAGAAGGAGGATGCACTGGGTTCTGATGGAAAGCAGGGCCGACCTAGCACACAGGTGCAGGTGAGTGTGTGTCTGGGAGTGCGGGGAGGGGAGAGCAGTTAGGAGCCAGAAAGATGAGTTACAGAAAGGGAAAAACAAAACATTTTCCTTTCCACATCACAAGACAGAGCTCTTGCAAAGGAAGAATGCCAGCTTTGGAATGGACAACAAAATTCTCTCCTAGAAGTTTCCTAACCCCAATCTCCTGAATTCCTCCTGCCTCATTTCCTCAATTGAGAATTCATTAAATTAACTCCTATTGAGCACCTAAGTATCAGGCACTGTGATGCAAAAACGAGTAAGAACTTGGCCTGATCATCAAGGAAGGTAACTCTAGTTTTTCTGCATGAAACCATATGGTGCACTAAGAATTACCTCGCAACGAAATCAAGGTTCTACCAGAGGCACACGTGCTGCTGTGACAACCCAGGAAAGGAAGGGATTGAATCCTGCCTGGCAAGCAGAAGAAAAAGCCACCGCCCACCAACCCCCAAGTTTTCCCGGGACACCACTATATCCATCTGTTATGTTGAAGTCCAGAATGGACAAATACATAGGAATCCACCAATCACAAAGATATGAAATCCCACATTCCACATGCTCCACAGCAGGGCATCTCATTGGTGAGGCACATAGGCCTAAGGATGACCTTGTGAAGAACAGGGAAACAGCGAGGAGCCCAGCATGGCTGAACACCAGGGGAGGCAGGTTGGAGCAGTATACTCGAAAGCCAGTCCCTCAAACACCATGCTCAGGAATTTAAGCTTCATCCTCTAGGTGAGGGGTTGGCAAAGTCCCACCAACAGATAAATCCAGTCTGCAGACTGCAGCCTGTGTTGAAATGGGCAGCAAGATAAAATGGTTTTTACATTGTTAAAAATCAAAAGAAAAAAGGGTCAGGCACAGTAGCTCATGCCTGTAATCCCAGCACTTTGGGAGGCCGAGGTAGGAGGATCACTTAAGACCAGGAGTTCAAGACTAGCCTGGGCAACATAGTGAGCCCCCATCTCTAAAAATTTTTTTAATCGAAAAAAATTTAAAAATAAAATTAAAAATTACCCAGATGCAGTGGCATGAACCTGTAGTCCTAGCTACTTGGGAGGCTAAGGGGAAAGGATCGCTTGAGCCTAGGAGTTCAAGGCCACAGTGAGCCATGATCACAGCCACTGCGTTCCAGCCTAGTGGATGGAATAAGACCCTCATCTCTAAAAAATAAATAATAAAATTTTTTAAATTTCCAAAGAAAAATAATATTTTGTGACATGTGAAAAGTATGTGATATTCAAATTTCAGGCCCATCGGTAAGGTTTTTCCAAGGACACCACCATATCCATTTGTTCACATGTTGTCTATGGCTGCCTTCGAGATCCAAGCAGCTGCATCAAGCAGCTGTGACTGCCCCAGAACCATGTGTCTCTCAAAGCCAAGAATATTTACTATCAAGCCTTTTATTTAAAAATGTTTGCCAACTACTGCTCCTCTAGGTTAATGATTTTCAGTACTGACACATCCAAGTGGTTATACAAGATGACCCCCTTTGGGGGCACAGAAACAAAATATCAGAACATTTATTTATAGTGATCCTCATATTTCAAAAAGAAATTAAGCTTTACTAGTATTTATTCTGTGGATTGAGTGTGGATGCTCTCTACACTATACAACCCTACATCCAAAGGTCCCAGGTCACACATGTGCTTTCCTGAGAGAGGGGCAGGAACTCCACATGGTGGTGCGGGCTCAGGTTGCTAATTACTGTGCCTTGACACCCTCACCCTTTCACTTGCTTTCACTGAGCTGCTATGTATTCAGTTTACAGGGTGCAAAATGTCATTGGCAGACATTTTATAAAACTTTTAATGAACACAATTGACAGAATCATTATTATACCTTCTAATAACTAGAGAATGACTGTGAAAATCTTTTGAACAAAAAAAGGTTTGGCACAACATTCAAGAACTATACAAGACAATGCCAAATTATGCATTTTCTTTTCATGGCACACGAAGACACCTCAAATAAGATCCAGAAGAAACAAGAGACAGCAAAATCGGATATATACACATTTCTTACATTACACCAAATACAGAGGAAAAAAGTTTCAATAGATTTCAAAAATAAAAGGATTTGAAAATATGAGTAAGGAATGAGATTATTTTTTAAAGCATATTTTTCAAAGAACTACATATTTTAGAATAAAAATGATTGAAAACCTCTTTTAAAAAACTCAAATTCAGTAGACAGTATAAAAAGCAAACTAGACACAGCTGAAGAGAAAATTATGAAACAGGATAATATATCCTTTCTTAGTTTTTCATTGCCTGGTCACTTACTGAGAGTAGTGTAGTTACAGTCTCACTAGAAACAGAAATAAATAGCAACACAGCATTTAAAGCTGTGTTTTCCAGAGGGATAGACAGGCCCCATGTGAATGCATAGAATTTAGTCAGTAGGAATAAATGCTAGCACTTACTGAGTCCTTACTCTGTAACACAGCATGTTGAGTACATTACAAATATGTCTCCTTTTATCCTCACACTGACCCTATACAAATATAGAAAGATAAAAGGTCTACATCAAGGCTCAGCAAGTGACTCGTTCAAGGTCACAAAACTAGTATTTGTAGAAACCAACATGTAATCTCCAAGCCTGCCTCCAAGTAACCAACTCGATATCCCCAATATAGGTCAACAGAAAGATACCTGACTTTGTGCTCAGTCTTTTACCTTGGTAAACCATATACCCTCTATTGATAACAATTCTCTTCTTGATTAATCCTTGAGTCTTCTTCACAAACAGTCCTGGACCTTTGACTTCTGTGTCCAGTTTTAGCATGAATCCTGCTAAGTCAGTTTAGAGAGAACCCACAACCCTTAATATCTAATCAAGTTCCTCACGGGCCTCCCCTACAAACTCTTGATGTCTCAGACCTTGACCTGCCTTTAGCAAGAAGTCTGTTAGGCCAGTTTAGCAAGAATCCCCATACCCTTACCCCTCTTAGTAATTTTCCACCCCCAAACCCCTTGCTGTGTCCATTGGCTATAAAGTCCCAGCTGTCTTTGCTGTATTCAGAGTTGAGCCTGATCTCTCATCCCTATTACAATAAGCCTTTCACAAGTCTTAAATAAAGTCTTCCTCACCCTATTAACAAGTGTCAGAATAATTTTTTCTTTAACAGTGTATTATAGTTTTCTGATTTATACAGTCAAAAGATTGTAACAATTTTAAAAATGGAAATTGCTAAATAGTACCAATTATTTAATTAGCACATAACTAGAATAATCCTTGAGATCAACTCCATTAATATTTCTGTTATAACCAAGACTATTTTATAGCAAAACTTTGTCACTTTCACAGTCTATTTTCCTGCCATTATATGTTACCACACAGGTCTAACATCAAATATTCTCAAATCCTTACATTCCTTCTCAGGAAGAAAAACTGCTAACTCCATGCTGCTTCCTTAGAGTTTTACTAGCATGTGCGCGCACACACGCGCACACACGCACACACCATGGACCCAAACAATACAATATGTTAGAGTAGTGTTTGTGATATACCTTAAAGTTCTAAAGGTTCTACATAAAAAGGTGAGAAGAGGCAAAATATTAAACTGCATATTAGAAAGTGCCCTACAGATTACATGCAAGTAACAGACTATATTGAGGGTTTACATAATGTCCCAGGAAGCTAAACAGCCAGTCTTTGAGATGAACTCTAAACCGTGTGTGTGTGCATGTGTGTGTGTGTGTGTGTGTAAATCTTCTATATGTTTACCTACCAGTTTCTCCTGCTGTTTTGTTCTTCCCATGAGGCTTATATAGAACATAAGAGCATCCTTTTACATGGAAGTGGTCATTAATTTGCCTAAACCACCTGAAAATAACAAGAAGATTTGCTCATGGCAACAATTCTACAACAAAGATGGCATTATTCCAATTCTAAAAAAATCCAGGTATAGCCCAAAGTTGGTATACCCATGAGAGGTTGAAGCCCAGCAGCTGGATACATGCTTTACTATCAACACACATCTACAGCATTATTATTTTGCAAAACTAGAAACATGGTATTGCCTCTAAGAGGATCTTCATACCTCATAAGTGTTGTATTTCCTGTGAAAGGACCAAACCTAATATCTTCAAATGGAGGTTGAAAGCCCAGAATATGTAAAGCTTCTTCTTGGGTAATAGGTGGAAGACTACAAAAGAAACATTCATTGCCTTTCATTTTTCAATTCCAGTCATATGCAAATACAACCTATCTCAATGTTAATATGTTTGTCTGATTTGCAAATAATTTTAGTAATATTTTTCATTATTTTATTTTATTTATTTTTTTAGAGACAAGGTCTCACTCTGTGACCCAGGCTGGAGTGCAGTGGCATGATCATAGCTCACTGCAGCCTTAAACTCCTTGGCTCAAGTAATCCTCTTGCCTCAGTCTCCTAAGAGACCAGAACTACAAGTACATGCCATTGTGCCTGGCTAGTTGTTTTTACTTTTTTACTTTGTAGAGATGGGATCTTGCTTTGTTGCCCAGGCTGGTCTCAAACTCCTTGGCTTCAAGCAATACTCCCGGCTTGGCCTCCCAAAGTGTTGAGATTACAAGTGTGAGCCACTGCACCTGGCTCATTTTTATTTTATTGAAAATAATACATGTGTATATTTTAAGCTAAAAGACTTACACTAAAATACAGCAGGGTTTTTTAATTTATAAAAAATCTATTCTTAAAAATTTTTCTGTTATAGAAAAAGCAACATCAAATTCTTTGGAGTTTGAGGATACTGATAAATGGACATACTTACTTTCCAGCTCCCATTGTGCTATATAAGAAATTCCAACAAGAAATTAATGAGGAGATGCCACAAGAAGTCTTATACTGTGGTCGGCTTATGCAGTACCTGAGAAAACAAAAACTGTTTTCTTCACTTGAATGAATACAAAATATGCATGCTAGAAATAGAAAACTCATGGCAATTAAGGGTGTTAATGTAATGAAAAGTTTGATCTCCTAAGTCAATGTAAAATCTTCCATATTCACTTATTAATCATGTCATAAATATAAAATAACAATAAATCACCTGCTTTAATAAAAACAGCTAAGTATAACTAACTACCAGTTAAAGTGGATGCTATCCAAACCAATGGGAAAAAAATTAATGATACATAAATTTAGACATCACCTTTTAAAAGTTTGGTATAAACTCCTGGTTGAACTGCATACATGATTATTTGCAACTTCAGAAATACAGGAGAAACAAAGCATTACCCCCACGTGTCAACTTCTCAGAGAAATTCTCCAACCCAAACTAAAAATCATCCATTTATTACCCACTTGTCCATCTAAAATCCCTGGGCAAGGAGCCACGAAGCAGTGCTTCTCCTGTCACAGAGAATTTTAAAAATGAAATACAAAATCCTTCCATGGCATGATTCAGTGGCACTAAGCAATCCAGATAATTTTCAAACTGTCATGATTCAAGAGAAGAAACTGGGGCGAATGTGAACAGAAGGAGAAAGAGACAGACTATTTATTTATTCTGCTTTAAGAAGAAATAGGTTGGCTTTCTTTTTTTCTTTTTTTTTTCTTTTTTTTTTTTTTTGTTTTTGAGATGGAGTCTCACTCTGTCGCCCAGGCTGGAGTGCAGTGGTACAATCTCGACTCACTGCAGCCTCCATCTGCTGGGTTCAAGCAATTCTCCTGCTTCAGCCTCCCAAGTAGCTGAGACTACAGGCATGTGTCACCACAACAGGGTAATTTTTGTATTTTTAGAAAAGACATGGTCTCACTATGTTGGCCAGGATGGTCTCAATCTCTTGACCTTGTGATCCTCCCACCTCAGCCTCCCAAAGTGCTGGGATTACAGATGTGAGCCACTGCACCTGGCCAAATGCAAAGCTAGTCAAGCATGGTTGTAGGGGGAGACAATGTTAAATCAGCTTAACAATAACCCACAATACTCGTTGACTTTCAGATGATCTTCTCCTAACTGCTTTCTAAAGAAGGTGCTAAGAAGTAGCCACAATGAAACAAAGAAACAAGACCTATCATCAGTAAGAGCAACTTTGGTGTCGTCTGAAAATTAATCACAAAATGAAAAATTAGACATATGCATGCGTACATATATGCATTTGTATATGTATATATACTATGCATATTGGCAAACATACAAGTTAACCATGATCCTTAAATCTTTTTTTTTTTTTTAAGTTCCAGGGTACACTCGCAGGATGTGCAGCTTTGTTACATAGATAAACGTGTGTAATGGTGGTTTGCTGCATCTATGAACCCATCACCTAGGTATTACACCCTGTGTGCATTAGCTATTTTTCCTGATGCTCTCCCTTCCCAAGTTCCCACCCCACAACAGGGTTTCAATGTGTGTTGTTCCCTCCCTGTGTCCATGTGTTCACATTGTTCGGCTCCCACTTATAAGTGAGAACGTACTCCAGGACCCCTAAATCTGTAGACTCAACTACACAAAATGACACACAAAAGATATTAACTGTCACTTAACATACTAAGTGCTGTCTTCAACACCTCACTGTCAAATCTATTGAGTCCTCCCTCAGTTTTGCTTTGTTCTTTAATTGCGGTAAAAACACACATCAAATTTATCATGTACACCATTTTTAAGTGTACAGGTCAGTAGTGTCAACTATATGCAAATTGTTAGGCAACAGAACTTTTCCATTTTGCAAAAACAAAACTCTTTACCCATTGAACAACACAACTCCCTTTTTCCCCTTTTCCCCAACCCTGGAAACATATGAGCAATTTACTAATGTCCTTATTGAAGTAATCTGCCCTAGTTGTTTAAATATGAATGTGAACTCCAACCTAAGAGATCTTTGTGGACAAGTGATTATTAACAGCTCTGTCATCATAAGCTATATGGTCCATGCTGATAAAACACAAGCAACTCATTCATTTACTGATTTTTTTTTTTTTCTGCTCTGAATATTTTTGCCAGAGTTCAATTTTTTGGGGATTATTTTTCAAGTCCAATACTAATAGTGTTTTATATTTTACAAAATTTATCTTTACATACATTTACTAACAAAGTATTACATGCATGTGTATATTTTTTCTCATAACACTAAATTTGGCCTGAAAGAATGTTTAAAAGGAGAGGGAAAGGGGGATTTCTCTTAAGATTTTTCATACTTTTTCATCAATCTCAACTTGTTTCCTAGTCTTGTTTATGACCAGGTTAAACTGTTTACCAACATTCTACTACCTTCTACGGGACTTTCCATTCTAACCTAATCTTGTAATATTCTCGGTGGAAAACAGGCTTATATTCCTGGTGATGTTTTCCCTTCAGGGCATTTCTCTCATCTATCCTTCCTAGTCCTAGCCTTCATGGCCTCACATGTTATACTATTAACATGTAGTTACACAGATTTGTTGTTGAAACAAAGCTTAAATCTAAGTGATTAGAAGCACAAACGAGCAAAGCCTTCTTTTTAAAGAAACTAAAATGTATGTTTTATCACTTTAATGTCTCTTCTCCATTATTCCCTACAAATTAACTATTTCAAATTTATCTTTATAAAAGTTCCTTTTGTTAAGAAATCATCCATGGCTTATCTTTAACTCAGAAAACAAAATTAATATTGAGCCTGATATCTAAGAAACAGATCATGACATGTGTTATAAGGAAACAGCATGAATGTTTGAATCTGACTCTTCGGCTTCAATACAAGATCTTCTGCTTCTTAGCCATGTGACATTGGCAGGTTTCTTGGCTTCTCTGAGCCTCCCTTTAGACAAGCTACTCTACTCTTCATTACCTACATTCCAGAGACACTTTGCTGTAATCCTTTCAAAGACCCTTCACCCCCTACAACACTTCATATTCCCTCCCTTAAGACCCAGGACCTTAGTAAAGCATTTTGGTGATCATTACCTCCTTTCATGGTTAATTAGTGATTCATACCCATCACGTGACAAACTGCCTAAGATATTTCACATTTTTCTGTGTAGTCCCCTCTCCTCAACTGGATTGTAAACCTTGGGAAAACAAAGACCATGTTGTGTGCATCTCTGTTTCTCAGCCTACAGCAAAGGGTCCAATATCTATTAAATAAGTGATAAAAATGTATTTCTAAAATGTCATACAAAGGAATTTTTAAAACCCCAATCAGAGTCAGTAACACAGAAAAGTTGTCATGAATTAAACTTGTTTTCATTAGACTAGGAACTGTATTTTAAGATAACCAAATAGCCCCAGTTGATGAATGAAGCTACAGAAGAAGGCTGGGTAATGAAAGTAAAAAAAAAAAAAAAAAAAAATGGAATTTTGAAATGTAACCATTTTGCAACAAATATTCAGACAAGGATCATCAATGAGTTTGAGTTGTCAATACATTTGGCTAAAACCATAAGGTATGAAGTTGATGGAACCTAGCTATTACCTAATGCCACTCTGTCACCCTACTGATTACTTGAGGGTAGCAGACGGGAAAGAAAGAACTTGTCAATGTAGAATACAACTGTCACCACCTTAACCCAGTAATCACTTAGAATTGCTAAGATTAGATAATCAGATACCATGTGCCTTCTGATATGAAACGTTTGAAGTATGAGGGCCTACTTAAGCAGCGTTCTTGCATAAAATGTTGTACTGGAATTTAACCAAGTCTTTATATTCAACTTCCAGTTTACAGGAAATATTGAGGTTAGATGAATAATTTAGGAAACTAAAAGGAAAAAACAAATCTGGAATGTAGGACATTCTACAAAATATCTGGCCAAGTCTCTTCAATAAGTCAATCTTTACAATTCTCATTTGTTGATTAAAATAAATAGAATTTTAAAAAGAAAAGGGGGAAAGTGGGGTGGAGACTGTCCTAGATTGAGACAATTATGGGTCATGACACACACACATGTGGTTCACAACTGGGTCCCACTTTGAACAAACAGATATGAAGACCTTTTCAGAACAATCTGGGAAATGTGAATTTAGCCTGGGAATTAGACACTAGGGAAATATTGTTAATCATATTAGGTATGACAAAAGTATTGTGGTTAAGTAGAAAAAAGTCATTTTTTAGAGATGCATACTTAGGTAACTTGAGATTAAATATGATAAAAATCAGTCACTTGAAAATTCTTCAGCAATGAAAAGCTAAGTATGTAACTACATCAAAAGGTTAATCATTGTTAAATCTAGATGGCAGTTATGTGGAGTCACACAGATGACTCTAATGACCAGCCGAGTTTGGGAAAGACCAGCATAGCACATGATTAATCTACTTCAAACATCTGTGGTAGACTTTAAAGATTCAGAAATCCTGGTAATAATTTTAGAAAGAAAAATATTTATGATACATATAATGTATTAATTTGTAAAGTGCTAAGTTATTGCCAACATGTATTACATATTTCAAAAATGAAAAAAATAAAAACTGATAACGTCACCATCGTCTAAGGTCTAATACTTTCCGCTGTTTAATATCTTCAAGGGGAGAATGCTGAGGACATTCCTTCTGATATCTTCCCTTTTTATCTGAAGTTTTTCTCTTGGAAACTTGTTTCTTTGCATTGCCTAGAATACAAGAGCATAAAATAAGCAGAATGCTTAAGATGATGTAAACTGAAATGACAAAATTATACACCAAAATTCAGAAGTAACGGCCTTAATAATTCTGCTGAGAAAGTATAAAGAAAAAATAACAACAAATAAATAACTGCCACTGGTTCTAAAAATGATATTTGCAAACACAGTGAAGTGATACATGTATTTGCAATAATAGTTCCCCACCTTAAACAGAAAGAGAGAATAAAAACAAATTTAAACAACAACATGAATTCTATTTCGTGTCACGTTCTTACACTCCAACTCCAGAGCTAGTCACTTAGTTGGTGAAACGGTCAATCACTAAATCTTTAGCCACATCTAGAAAATCAAATTATCGACATAAAAAATTTAACTAGACCACTTTCCAGAAAATGAAGGCTTTCTATAAAACAATAAAACCAAATCAATGCAACTCTGTTAAGAAAAGTAAAAGCACCAGATCCAACAATGTGATGATGTGATGTTTAAAAATATCTCTGGGCTTACAGAGACAACAGAATGAATGAAGAATGATGCACATATGTACATTACAAAAATGCAACTTTAGCACAGAAACTAGAATGAAAAGCAAAGTCTCCTGTGTGCATATATGCATGTACCTACACACACTCATACATGCACACACACACACACGTTCTCCAAAAGACTCTCAAGACAAACAACGGTGGTTACTACTGGGGAAGGGAGAATTGGGAGCTAGACAAAAGGGAGCCAAAAGTAAGAGTGAGAATTTGTACTTTTTAATTTTTTTAATTGTTGTGAGTACATAGTAGGTGTACATGCTTATGGGGTATATGAGATGTTTTGATACAAGCATGCAATGTGAAATAACCACATCATAGAGAATGGGGTATCCATCCCTATACTTTTTATATGTTTTATTTCTAAATTGTTAGTGAAATATCTAGTAAAAAAAGGTATATAAAGTAAAATATCATTAAATAACATCCAAGCCTCATTTAATTAAAATACTATTAAGATTTCAGATAGCTATGCTCAAATACTTTAATCTTTCACACATATTCTATTTTACAACAGTTCTGTTATAAAAATTAACTGAAGACTAATATTTCATTTTTATGAGTCATTCATAAATTATAAAACAGATTATATACATATGCGCCTAATAAGCAAACATAGAGATCTGTTTTATTCCTTCAAGATACTCTACACTGAAACCATTTGGCACCTAGGAACAGCTGGAACTCAGGAACTATTATTACCAGGGAATTTCTGTAAAAATGTAATAATAATGAAGACTATAAAGTCAAGAAACAATGTTTCACCTTCCTTTTAATTATTCTTTTTATTTGTTTTGAGACGAGGTCTTGCTCTGTTGCCCAGACAAGAGTGCAGTGATGCAATCTCCAGTCATTGCAACCTCAGTCTCCGGGGCTCAAGCAATCCTCCTACTCAGCCTCGGGAGTACCTGGGACCACAAGTGCATGTGACCATGCTCAGCTAATTTTTGTATTTTTAATAAAGTTGGGGTCTCGCTATGTTGCCCAGGTTGGTCTCAAACTCCTGAGCTCAAGCAATCCACCTGCCTCAGCCTCACAAAATGCTGAGATTACAAGTGTGAGCCACCGTGCTCAACCCTTTTAATTATTTTTTCTAAGTTTTTACAGAGAACACACTTTTCACAGAGCTGAACACCACTGGCAAAGGTGAGCAATTGCGCCAAATCTCATTGTGCCAAATTTCCTTGACTGGTAAAATGACTCTTAAGAGAGTCAGATGACAGAAGAATGAGTTTCTCACATTTCTTGAGATGTCTTCACTGCCTAATAATGACTTAATTCCCTAAGTAGTTTTCCCAGCCACTTAAAATTTTAAGTCTAATGAAACATGGAAATGTGTGACCTTGATAGGCTCTGCAAACAGTCTGTACTCACACTTTCCTCTAGGGTTCCATGACCTTGCCCCCATTCTCTTTTTGCTGAATCTAGGATTGCCCCTGGGATCAATGAGCATATACGGTCCAAATGAGCATACTTCATAAAATCTCTGCGCTGCCACAGAAAGAGCAGGTCCCACAGGCAAAAGTTGATTCGATTGGAGGGAAAGAAGCCACATCAAAGTGAAAGCTCAGTTTGAGATGGGAACATAAAAGAGCAACACCTGCACCTTCTGCCTCCCATCACATCAGCTCCAAGAACCTTCGCCCACCGCTCCTTCTCATTACCGAGTTCCCTCTTCCATTCCTCACCCTACCCACAGCACACACACACACAGCCTCAACACCAAACACACACACACACACAGCCTCAACACCAAACACACACACACACAGCCTCAACACCAAACACACACAGCCTCAACACCAAACACACACACACACAGCCTCAACATCAAACACACACACACACAGCCTCAACACCAAACACACACACACAGCCTCAACACCCAACACACACACACACACACAGCCTCAAAACCAAACACACACACACACAGCCTCAACACCAAACACACGCACAGCCTCAATACCAAACACACACACACACACAACCTCAACACCAAACACACACACACACACACACAACCTCAACACCAAACACACACACACAGAGCCTCAACACCAAATACACACACACAGCCTCAACACCACACACACAACCTCAACACCAAACACACACACACAACCTCAACACCAAACACACACACACAGCCTCAACACCAAACACACACACACAGCCTCAACACCAAACACACACACACACACAGCCTCAACACCAAACACACACACACAGCCTCAACACCAAACACACACACACACACACACAGCCTCAACACCAAACACACACACACACACGGCCTCAATACCAAACACACACACACACAGCCTCAATACCAAACACACACACACACAGCCTCAATACCAAACACACACACACACAGCCTCAACACCAAACACACACACACACAGCCTCAACACCAAACACACACACACACACAGCCTCAATACCAAACACACACACACACAGCCTCAACACCAAACACACACACACACACACAGTCTCAATACCAAACACACACACACACACACACACAGCCTCAATACCAAACACACACACACACACAGCCTCAACACCAAACACACACACACACACAGCCTCAACACCAAACACACACACACAGCCTCAACACCAAACACACACACACAGCCTCAACACCACACACACACACACACACAGCCTCAACACCACACACACACACAGCCTCAACACCCAACACACACACACACAGCCTCAATACCACACACACAACCTCAACACCAAACACACACACACACACACAGCCTCAACACCAAACACACACACACACAGCCTCAATACCAAACACACACACACACACAGCCTCAACACCAAACACACACACACACACACACAGTCTCAATACCAAACACACACACACACACACAGCCTCAATACCAAACACACACACACACACAGCCTCAACACTAAACACACACACACACACAGCCTCAACACCAAACACACACACACACAGCCTCAATACCAAACACACACACACAGCCTCAACACCAAACACACACACACACACACAGTCTCAATACCAAACACACACACACACACACACAGCCTCAATACCAAACACACACACCACACAGCCTCAACACCAAACACACACACACAACCTCAACACCAAACACACACACACACAGCCTCAACACCAAACACACACACACATAGCCTCAACACCAAACACACACACACACACACACAGCCTCAATACCAAACACACACACACACACGCACAGCCTCAACACCAAACACACACACACACACAGCCTCAACACCAAACACACACACACACACACAGCCTCAATACCAAACACACACACAGCCTCAACACCAAACACACACACACACACATCCTCAACACCAAACACACACACACACACAGCCTCAACACCAAACACACACACACACAGCCTCAACACCAAACACACACACACACAGCCTCAATACCAAACACACACACACACACAGCCTCAACACCAAACACACACACACACACACAGTCTCAATACCAAACACACACACACACACACAGCCTCAATACCAAACACACACACACACAGCCTCAACACTAAACACACACACACACAGCCTCAACACCAAACACACACACACACAGCCTCAATACCAAACACACACACACACAGCCTCAACACCAAACACACACACACACACACAGTCTCAATACCAAACACACACACACACACACACAGCCTCAATACCAAACACACACACACACACAGCCTCAACACCAAACACACACACACACACAGCCTCAACACCAAACACACACACACACACAGCCTCAACACCAAACACACACACACACAGCCTCAACACCACACACACACACACACAGCCTCAACACCACACACACAGAGCCTCAACACCAAATACACACACACAGCCTCAACACCACACACACAACCTCAACACCAAACACACACACACAACCTCAACACCAAACACACACACACAGCCTCAACACCAAACACACACACACAGCCTCAACACCAAACACACACACACACAGCCTCAACACCAAACACACACACACACACAGCCTCAACACCAAACACACACACACACACAGCCTCAATACCAAACACACACACACACACAGCCTCAACACCAAACACACACACACACACAGTCTCAATACCAAACACACACACACACACACACAGCCTCAATACCAAACACACACACACACACAGCCTCAACACCAAACACCCACACACACACAGCCTCAACACCAAACACACACACACACAGCCTCAACACCAAACACACACACACACAGCCTCAACACCACACACACACACACAGCCTCAACACCACACACACACACAGCCTCAACACCCAACACACACACACACAGCCTCAACACCACACACACACACACACAGCCTCAACACCACACACACACACACACACAGCCTCAACACCCAACACACACACACAGCCTCAACACCAAACACACACACACACAGCCTCAACACCACACACACACACACACACAGCCTCAACACCAAACACACACACACACACACAGCCTCAACACCAAACACACACACACACACAACCTCAACACCAAACACACACACACAGCCTCAATACCAAACACAGACACACACAACCTCAACACCAAACACACACACACACACACACAACCTCAACACCAAACACACACAGCCTCAACACCAAACACACACACACACACACAGCCTCAACACCAAACACACACACACAGCCTCAATACCAAACACACACACACAACCTCAACACCAAACACACACACACACACAACCTCAACACCAAACACACACACACACAGCCTCAACACCAAACACACACACACACATAGCCTCAACACCAAACACACACACACACACACACACACAGCCTCAATACCAAACACACACACACACACGCACAGCCTCAACACCAAACACACACACACACAGCCTCAACACCAAACACACACACACACACACAGCCTCAATACCAAACACACACACAGCCTCAACACCAAACACACACACACACACATCCTCAACACCAAACACACACACACACACAGCCTCAACACCAAACACACACACACAGCCTCAACACCAAACACACACACACACACAGCCTCAACACCAAACACACACACACAGCCTCACCACACACACATACACACAGCCTCAACACCACACACACACACAGCCTCAACACCAAACACACACACACACACACACACACACACACACACAGCCTCAACACCAAACACACACACACACACACAAATATATGTATTCACCACACTGACTTTTAGAAAAAGGTATGAGAAGAGCAAATAAAAGCAGAAAATCCAGTCTTTTTTTACTGGAAGAACCAAAGGACAGAGTCCTGTGCAATCACCATCACTGAAAGTGAGGTGAGAGGGAACCCATAAAGAAGACAGCCACAGAGAAGAGGGGGCCCAAATTCTGCATTTAAATTTGGCCCAAATCTTGGACTGACCCCTGGACCATGCATGCAAGGAGCAAACCCAAGCAACACAGCTAAAGGAACTGAACTGAGATGGTTGGAGCTGTACCAAGGAGACAGAATTTACAATTTTAGTTCAACCAAATTAACTGCCTCCCAAAACCAAAAAAAAATCGACACTTTGAAGGAATATACCAGAGTTGCCATAACATAATAGTCCCACTATCTAGGATACAATGAAATATTATAGAACATGTAAGGAAACTGAAAAATATGACTTATTCTCAAGAAAAAAGATAAGGCCTACTCTGAGATTAGCCAGATTTTGAAATTTGCAGATAAGACATTAAAGTAGATATTATGACTATGCATTATGACATAGATAAAATGCTCTTGTAATGAATGAAAAATATAGCAAATCTCAGATAAGAAATAGAAGCTATAAAAATGTAAATTCTAGAACTAAAGTAAGTAGATGGAAAAATATCTACCATGCAAACATAATCAAAATAAAGCTGAGGAGCTTTATTAATATCAAACAAAGTAACTTTCAGACAAGAAAAATTTCCAGGAATAATGAAATATATTTCATAATGATAAAAGGGTCAATTCAGGAAGAAGGCATAAATCTCATAAATGTGCGTGAACTTAATAACAGAGCTTCAAATTACATTTTTTTAAAAATTAACAGAATTAAGTGCGGTGTAGGAGGCACCAGGAATCTGTCTCCCCACTTAGACAACTGCATTGGCAGAACCTGGCTATGTAAATATTTTGGAATTCCAGAGTCTATTCAAAGGATTGCAACTTTCAGAGGAAGTCCTGAACAGTAAATGCAAATTTTGGTCAATTTCAGGACATAGCAAGGTACAAGTACCTATCCCCAAGTCCAGGCAACTGTGCATATGTTCCTGGAGAAGCTCCAGGCAGTTTGAGGGAACCATGGTGGGCAAAAAGGTCCATGTCCTACTAAAATTGGGAACCTGTGTTCTGATTGCTGACTGCTGCTTCTGATCTTGAAAGTACAGATACAGGGGGGCAGCCATTGTTGCAACTCTCCTTCCAGTGTTGCAAGCCCCTCCCACTACAACTGAAGCAACTTCCAGGGGACTTAAGGGGTGTGGTTTTTTTGTTCTATTTTTTTTTCTCTTCATTTTCCCTTTGGGGAGTCAGACATTTCAAAAACAGTATATTCAAAAGCAATCACTTACACAGTGAAATTTAGAAAATCACTGTACACACTCAGAGAAAGGCAGGGGCTTTTCCCTGAGAAGCCCTTAAATGTATACCTCAGGTTGATTACCAGCATAGAAACAGCCTATAGCAATCAAAAAACAAAAACTAAAATCAACAAACTCTGGGAAAGAGGGGTATTGATTTCCAGAGTTACTACATTATTAAATAACATTTGAATGTCTAGTTTCCAACAACAACAAAAAAAAAATCACAAGAAACAGAATAAGGCCCATTCAAAGAAACAAAAAAATATATAAACCAACAGAAACCATCTCTGGAAAGACCAAATGGCAGATTTGCTAGACAGGACTTTACAACCACTATCTTAAAGATGCTAAAAGAACTAAAGAAAGATGTGTGTATGAAGAACATGGAAATATCAGTGAAGAGATAGAAAACTTAGAAGAAAACCAAAGAGAAATTATTGGGCTGAAAAATATAATAACTGAAATGAAAAACTCACTAGAGTGATTCAAAGGCAGATTGGAGCAGGCAGAAAAATTAGTCAACTTGAAGATGGGAAAACTGAAATAACTGAGTATGAGGAACAGAAAGAAAAAGGTCTGAAGAAAAGTGAACAGACCTTAAGGGACCTGGGGACACCATCAAGTGGACCAACCTATACATTGCAGAAGTTCCAGAAAGAGAAGACCCTGAAAAAGGGGTAGAGAGATTATCCAAACAAATAATGGCTAAAAACTTTCCAAATTTGATTTTAAAAAACATGAATGTAAACATCCAAAAAACTCAACAAATTCCAAGCAGGATGAACTTAGAAAGACCCACACCAATATACAATACAATAAAATTGCAAGGCCGGGCGTAGTGGCTCACTCCTGTAATCCCAGCACTTTGGGAGGCTGAGACAGGCAGATCACCTGAGGTCAGGAGTTCGAGACCAGCCTGACCAATATGGAGAAACTCCATCTCTACTAAAAATAAAAAATTAGCCAGGCATGGTGGCACATGCCTGTAATCCCAGCTACTTGGGAGGCTGAGGCAGGAGAATCGCTTGAACCCGTAAGGTGGAGGTTGTGGTGAGCCAAGATCATGCCATTGCACTCTAACCTGGGCAACAAGAACAAAACTCTGCCTCAAATTAAAAAATTTAAAAATTGCAAAAAGACAAAGACAGACTCTTAAAAAGCAACACAAGAGAAGCAACACATCACATACAATGGACTGTTAATAAGAATATCAACAGATTTCTCATCAGAAACTTTGGAAGCCAGAAGGAAGTGGGCTGATATATTCAAAGTGTTGAAAGAAAAAAAATTCAAACAAGATTCCTAAATCCAGCAAAACTGTCCTTCAAAAGTGAAGAAGAAATTCAGACATTCCCAGACAAACAAAAACTGAGGGAGTTTATTATCACTAGACTTGCCCTGTAAGGAATGCCAAAAGGATTCCTGTTGGTTGAAATCAAAGGACATTAGCTAGTACCTCAAAGCCACAGGAAGAAATAAATTTACCTCAGTGAAGGTAATACATGAACAATCACAAAAGCCAGTGTTATTTTGTTAATTTGCAACTCCAGTTTTTGTATGCTATATGATTTATGAGACTAATATGTTTTTGAAAAATTATTATTAGTTTAAAAGCTAGTAGTAGACCAGGAGCAGTGGCTCATGCCTGTATTCCCAGCACTTTGGAAGGCTGAGGCAGGAGGATTGCTTGAGACCAGTAGTTTAAGACCAGCCCTGGCAATATAATGAGACTCTATCTCTACAAAAAATTTTAAAAAATTAACCAGGTGTAGTGGTGTGCACCTGTAGTCCCAGCTACTCAGGAGGTTGAAGTGGGAGGATTGCTTAAGCCTGGGAGGTCAAGGCTGCAGTAAGCCATAGTCGTGCTACTGCACTCCAGTCTGGGCAAGAGAGCAAGACCCTATTTCAAAACAAAAAAATAAAAATAAAAAAGCTATTATTATAACAACTTTGGTTTGTAACTCCACATTTTCTTTTCCACATTATTTAAGAGATTAATACATAAAAATTATTAGTTTATGTTTTCAGACACACAATGTATAAAGATGTAATTTTATAACATCAGTAACTGAAAGTGGGTGGGGATTAAGCAGTATAGGAACAGAGTTTTTATAGATAGATAACAAGTAGCAAAATGACAAAAGTCTCTCCTTATCAGTGATTACTTTAAATGTAAATGGATTAAATTCTCCACTCAAAATGCACAGATTGGTAGAATGGGTTTTAAAAAATACGTTTTTGTATATGTGGGTTCACACACAAAAAAAGAAACAGAAAAAATTAGCTAACAATATGCTCTCTCTGAAACACTCACTTTAGATCTGGAGATACAAATAGGCTGAAAGTAAAAGGATTGAAATAAGTATCCAAAGCAAACAGCACCCAGAAGAGAGCAGGGGTAGCTATAAATAAACAAGTCATAAAAAGACAAACACTATATGATTTCACTTATATAAGGTACCTGGAATAGTCAAATTCACAGTGACAAGAAGTAAAATGGTGGTTTCAAGGGAGTGTGAGGAGAAGGAATGAGGATTTATTGTTTAATGGGTACAAAGTTTATTTTGTAAGATGAAAAGAGATTTGGAGATGAATGGTGATGATGGCTGCACAACAACGTAAATGGACTTAATGCCTCTAAACTGTACATGTAAAAATGGTTAAGATGGTAAATTTTCTGTTATTAAACATGTATTAGTTTTTTAAAAAGAAATTAAATGGAGAAAAGACAACTTCACAATCATAGTTGAAGATTTTTAACACCCTTCTTTTGGCAATTGGTAGAAAAGACACAAGTTAAGCAGAGACACAAAAGATGTGAATGACACTTTCAGACACTTTGACATAATTAATATTTATAGATACTCCCAATGACTGCAGAATGCACATTCTTTTCAAGTGCACATGGTACATACACCAAGATAGACCATATGTTGGGTCATAAAACAAGTCTCAGTACATTTAAAAAGACTGAGAGCATATGCCCTCTGTCCACAATGGAACTAAACTAGAAATCAATATTTAGAAAAACTATTAATATCTAGAAATTAAACAGCATACATCTAAGTAATACATGTATTAAAGAATAACTTGCAAAGGAAATTAGAAAATATTTCAAATTAAATAATAATAATAAGCATATCAAATTTGTGGGCTGCAGCTACAGCAGTACTTAAAGACTAATTTGGGGTTTATATGCTTATGATAGAAAAGTTTAAAATCAATAATCTAAGCTTCCATCTTAAGAAGTCAGAAAATGAAGAACAAAGTAAACCCAAAGTAAGTCAGAGGAAGGATATAATAAAGAGCAGAAACCAATGAAACAAAAAACAAACAATTGAGAAAATTAACAAAGCTAAAGCTGGTTATTTGAAAAGATGAACAAAATTGATAAACTCCTAGCTAGACTGATCAGTTTTTAAAAAATAGAGAAAATAAATTAATTACCAGTGTTAGGATGCAAAAGGAGTTGTCAATAAAGATTCCTTAGATGTTAGAGGGATAACATTAACTTTAAGTCCCCAAATTTGACAACTTAAATGACATGGACAAATTAAAATTTGTCAGAAATTAACAGAAATCAAGACAACTCCATAATTATACACAGAGATTTTAATGTCTCTCTGAAAATCCTCAGAAAACAGGAGGAAAAAACACTTCCCAACTTTTCTTAGAAGATTTGCATAGCCCTAATTCCAGAACTGGACAAAGGCATTAGACAAAAAGAAAACTGCAGGCTCATTACTTACAAATTTAAACAAAAAAGCAAAATCCTCCTCCTACCTTTGAGAATTACAAATTTACATAACATTCTATGAAACAAGTTGATCTTGCAGATGAACAAGCAGAAGCATTAAGGTTTTACAAAATTGTCAAAGAAGCCTAGAAGTAAAATACAAATTCTAGTTTGACCTGTTATTAACTTTGCAACTTCGGCCTAGAAATTTATCCCCTCTAAGCCTCGATTTCTTCACCTACAAATGGGGGTAGCAGTACCTGCCTCACAAAATTCCTGTATTACTTTGAATTCAAAAGAAAGAAGTATAAAGTATTTCTATCTGCCATAGGACCAACCCACTGCAACTGTGAAAGTTATGCACAACCTAGGTAAAGAGCATCCTCTTAAACTGAGCAGTATACAACCCACTCAGTGGTACATGGAGGCTTTGCTGGGTACCTAAAAAATTTTAACAAAAAAAAAGCTAAAACATTATATAGTAGGAAAAAGAGATGTTTGGTCAGGAAATATGACTTCATGTGCCTATAAACTATGAAACAGTAGTAAGTTGTTCTAGCCATATTGTTAACCTTTTCTAAGCTATCATCTGTTTATCTATAATATTGTACAACATTCTTAGATTTTCAAAGCTTTCAAAATAATTTAATACAAAGGTTATGCTTGAAGTTTCCAGTGGAAACCCTGTAATGAACTACATGCCCTATGTCAAGGTTACTTTCCCAAAACTACAGTGACAGACAAGATGATAGCCATGTTCCTTATTTAGTATTATAAAAGGAAACTATGTGTAATGGCAAGATTAAACAAGACATAGTGTTTGTTTTCTCATTATTTTCACATATGAACCTCATGGCTCCCTCCTTACCTGTTTTGTATTTCGAATTTGTGGTCACTCCATCAAATTCAGATTTATCAATTTCCCATGCAAGAGGTAGCTTGCCCAGGCTGTTGGATAAGTTTTCCAAGCTATTTTCTTCATTGTAGATGATTTCCGACGTACTAGTCGGGATACCAATGTATCTTGATGAATTATTTCCAGCAGATAAAGAGGTACTATCAGGGAGACAAGAAGAGCGGGATGGATTTGGAGTTTTATAGACTGAGGTCGCCTGGTTGAGGAAGGCATAGTCTGAACAGATGGCATAAATTTTTTCCCGAGTATGAGTCACTGGACAACTCCATGGATAATGACCATCTCCTTTGGGACCCAAGGGTGCTCCTGAGGCACTTGTGCAGAAAGATTTTACAGCACCTTGTAGATTCTCTTCAGGTGACTGTCTCTCAGATTTGTGCTCACCATTTCCAGAATCATTTGACCTTTCTGTTTCTGCAACGTTAGGCATTGAATGCAGTGTAAAATTTCTATTACTAGAAAGAACTTGCAACTCTTTCTTGATAAACAACTTTGACAATTGTTTACAGCATGCTATAAAAGCTTGAGAGTCACAAAATGAGCTCCTAAGAGAAAGGAAAAAGAATGATCAACAATCTACCAGATACACAAACAGCACTAAAAAGCACAGCAAGTTTTATGCATACATATGCCTTCATTCTATATTAAGTTTACAACTACTGTATGACTGGAGTCATGATCACTATCTTATTTTTTAAATTAGTCTAAAATAATGCATGAAATTATTTTTAAATAATTAAAAAATAATTAAAAAGCAAATAGCCCCCCCCCCTTTTTTTTCTTTTGAGATGGAGTTTCACTCTTGTTGCCCAGGCTGGAGTGCAATGGCGCGATCTTGGCTCACTGCAACCTCCACCTCCCGGGTTCAAGTGTTTCTCCTGCCTCAGCCTCCCAAGTAGCTGGGATTACAGGCATGCGCCACCACACCCGGCTAATTTTGCATTTTTAGTAGAGATGGGATTTCTCCATCTTGGCCAGACTGTTCTCAAACTCCCGACCTCAAGTGATCCGCCCACCTCTGCCTCTCAAAGTGCTGGAATTACAGGCGTGAGCTACCATGTCCGACCAGCAAACAGCCCAAGTTTTAAAAATGGGCAAAGTATCTGAATAGTGTCTTCTTCAAAATCAGTATAGAAATTGCCAATAAGGCCAGGCGCAGTCACTCACACCTGTAATCCAGCACTTTGAGAGGCCAAGGCTGGCGGATCACTTGGGGTCAGGAGTTCAACACCAGCCTGGCCAACATGGTGAAACCCCGTCTCTTCTAAAAATACAAAAATTAGCCAGGCGTGGTGGCACGTGCCTGTAGTCCCATCTACTAGGGAGGCTGAGACATGAGAATCGCTTGAACCTGGGAGGTAGAGATCGCGCCACTACAGTCCAGCCTGGGCAACAGAGTGACGCTCTGTCTCAAAAATAAAAATAAAAATAAAATAAAATAAAAGGCCAATAAGCACATAAAAAGATGCTCAGTATCAGCACATGAAAAGATGCTCGGTATCATTGGCCATCATAGAAATACAAATCAAAACAACAATGAGATAACACCTCACACCCACTAGAATGGCTATAATCAAAAAGGTAAGAAAAAGTGTTGGTGAGGATGTGGAGAAATCATAACCCTCATACACTGCTAGTGGAAATGTAAAACGGTCCAGTTGTTTGGAAAACAGTTCTTCCAACAATTAAACAGAGTTACCATATGGTCCAGCAATTTCATGCCTAGGTATATATCCATGACAGACGAAAATACATCTTCACACAAATGTTAATAGCAGCATTATTCATAATGACCAAAAAATGGAAACAACCCAAATGTCTATCAATTGATGAACATATAAATAAAATGTGGTCTATCAATACAATGGAATATTGTTTGGCAATGAAAAGAAATGAAGTACTGACCCATGCTACAACATGGATGAACCCTAAAAACATTACAGTGAGTAAAAGAAGATGGTCACAAAGGATCAGATAATGTATTATTCTATTTATATAACATGTCCAGAACAGGCAAATCTATGGGGACAGAAGGTAGATTCATGGTTGCCTAGGGCTTGAGGTTTGGGGGTGATGGAGTTTCTTTTTGTAATAATAATATTCTATAAATGATTGTGGCAATGAACACACAACTTTGTAAATACACTAAAAGCCAATGAATTGCATAACTTAATGGGTAAACTATACAGTGTGTGAATTATACCTCCGTAAAGTTGTCTAAAAAATAATGCATTAGCAAGATTTTTTAAGTACATAGGCATAAAGGATACATAATGAATAATGACCACAGATTTAAATCAACAAAGAATACAGAAAGGAAATTTTTCAAAGATTCATCACCTGACAGAAAAACGGATCCAATCAAGGTGTCACTAACTTCTGATCAGTTTCAGGAAAAACTGAATTTCAAGTCTAAACTGATTCCTTTAGGGAAGAAAACAGAAAGCTTAAATAGCAACTGAGGGCATGCAAGGAAGCTGAAGATTTATACCAGAGGAAGTCCTTGGTGAATTGAACCATCCCAGGACACGCAGCAGACAACCCCAGGCAGGTGCCCAGGCGGGGTATGTGGGTTTCTCAGGGCTCCAGCAACAGAGCATCAGTCGAGAGATTCAATCCACCCTGGGTGATCAGTTGGACTTTTACCAGTTAATATCTCTGCCCATTTGCTTACTTAAAAAATTAGAAATAAAAATAACTGTCATGGGTTACAAAAAAATAGTATCAAAACCATCACACAAATATTGAACAACAAAAGCCTATGAGTTAGGCTGCAAGAAATAGAAGACGATTCACGCAAGAGCCCCCTCGGTTATCCTGATCTGTGAGGAGAAACTAGCAAAAGTATTGCATGGCTTTCATGGAATTTAAGGAAACAGAGCTGCATAGTAGGACTCCACATGTGCTAGGCAAAATTCCATTTTCTTTACTTAAAAAATACTTTTAAAGCATGCTTTTTCTCTATTCAAACCTTCAGTTTTTAGGCCTGGTGTGGTGGCTCACGACTGTAATCCCAGCACTTTGGGAGGCTGAGGCGGGTGGCTCATTTGAGGTCAGGAGTTCGAGACTAGCCTGGCCAACATGGTAAAACCCCATCTCAACTGAAAATTTAAAAATTAGCCAGGCGGTAGTGACGTGTGCCTGTAATCCCAGCTACTCTGGAGGCTGAGGCAGGAGAATTGCTTGAGCCTGGAAGGCGGAGGTTGCGGTGAGCCAAGATTGCACCACTGCACTCCAGCCTGGGCGACCTGCACTCCATCCTGTCTCAAACAAAAACAAAAAGAAAAACCCTTCAGTTTTAAAATAATTTGTGCAGAGTTTATAGTTGTTTGCAGGAGGGTCAGTTGGATAGGAATATTACCACAAAAGGTGGAACCTCCCATGGTTTCATTTGAAAACTTTCACTTTCTTTTGGTAAAAAAAAATCTTGGAGTAGGTGTAGTGGGTCCTCAGGTAGAAGTACTGATGGTCTCTCCTTATTCATCTGGTGGTGCAATGATAATGGCAGAGGGAAGCTCAGTACCTGGCGTTGTTCAGACCAAACTCTTATCTTTTTGGAAGACAGAGTTGCTCTGATTCTTAGCATGTGTCCTAACAGCATTTTCTACTTCTCATCTGTGATCTTCATGCCTTTCTCTACATCAGTGTGGTGGACAGAGAGGTAGGTATTTGTGGTATTGGGGTCATAGGCGTGGACTGTGGGAGGTGAGGAATGAAAGAGCATGTGGTCTGGGTGAGAAGCAATAGGCAAAGGTTATTGGAGTGAGTTTGGTGGGGAGACAGAAATGTTCCAGGCACTGCCCCTTTTATATCCTCATCTCAGACTTGGCTTCCACTTTCCCGGGGCTTCCTTCCTCACACTGAATGGAATTTTGCCTGTAGGACCAGCTCTCTGTGTGACAGTGTAAGGATCTGATTTGATTCGATTTGATTTTTTTGAGATGGAATCTCGCCCTGTTGCCCAGGCTGTAGTGCAATGGCGGGATCTCAGCTCACTGCAACCTCTGCCTCCTAGGTTTAAGAGATTCTCCTGCCTCAGCCTCTGGAGTAGCTGGAATTACAGGCAGGTGCCACCATGCCTGGCTAATTTTTGTATTTTTAGTAGAGATGGGGTTTCACCATGTTGGCCAGGCTGGTCTGGAACTCCTGACCTCAGGTGATCTGCCGGCCTCGGCCTCCCAAAGTGCTGGGATTACAGGCATGAGCCAGTGCGCCCAGCAGGGATTGTAGAAGTATGCTCATTTGGAACATATATAGAATAATCTTTTTTTTTTTAAGGAACTGGGTCTTGCCATGTTGCCTAAGCTGGTCTTGACCTCTTGGCCTCAAGCAATCCTCCCACCTCAGCCTCCCAAATTGCTGCCATTACAGGCACAAGCCACCATGCCCAGCCATGGAGAATATTCTTATCAAAAACATAGGCAAAGGGAAATGGCTGCATTTAAGCACAAAAGTTGGGGGTAAGCTTCCTGGAAGCTAAAGATAGAACACAGCACTCAATTAATATAAAGTGTAACAGTGTGGGCCAGGCACAGTGGCTCATACCTGTAATATCTGTGCTTTGGGAGGCTGAGGCGAAAGAATCGCTTGAGGCCAGGAGTTTGAGGCTGCACAGTGAGCTATGATCACACCACTGCACTCCAGCCTGGGCAACAAAGCAAGACTCTGTCTCAAAAAAAGAAAAAAAAGGAAAGAAAGACAGAAAAAAGTAACAGTCTGGTTTTATTTGTGTTTTTGGTTTGTTTGCTTTTAAATAATGGTCACTGAACAAGATGATCTCTTTGGTCGAAGTTTTAGCGAAAAAAAATGAAGATCATCAACATAAGGATGCATTTTATATTGACTGTCACTAAAATCCAAGGGCATGAAACATTCTCATTGGAAACTATATTTATGTAAATTTCTCTTTGAAAATGTAATATTCATAGATTTTATAAGTAAAACATTACAAAAAAATGCAAAGTACCAAAAGATATTACAGGAAAATGGAAATTACCCAAATCCCACGACCCAAACACTGCTAGTGTTTACTTTCTTTCCACACTGTCTCACATCTATTTTCTCACTACAGTGAGAGCCCGAAGAGGCGAAGGGGGCTTCTATTATTGCATCCTCAGTGCTTTGCTCAGATTCTAGCTTTCTTAAAGTACACTAAGCACAATTTATTACTGATAATACTAATAACAGAATCATTATAGACAATACTGAGATATAGAGAGGCAGTTTGTCCCTCCACTTAATAGACTGAGCTGTCACTGTTTTGACTCATCTTGTAACTCCTTTTGTTTCTCTATTTACAAACCATTCCCAGTGAGTTGACACTTCTAACCTGACCTGTGCAGAGATATTAGAAAATAAAGTTTGCTACATATATATGATCAAAGAACTCCTCTGCCTGAAAGCCTCTGCTCTTAGAACAAAAGGCCAACTCCTGATGGTCCCTAGATCTATGTGGTTAGCTCCATCTCATTCCCTTCCCCCACCCCCCAAGCTCCACATTACTTTTTGGTTCTCCCAATACTGTCTCCCTTACTTAGTTAATTCCCATTCATCTTTCCAACGTCAGCTCAAATGTCACTTTCTGGGGGAAACTTTCTTGGCTTCTCAAACTAGGCCAGGTCACCCAGTAGAGACTCCAGTACCTTCCTCGCCCAGGTCTTACCAGGTGGCAATTTTACACTTAATTCTGTGCGTATCTGTTTATATGATCAACGTCTGCATCCTGCAAGTCTGGTTTTCCAGATTATTGTATCCCCAGGGCCTAGCATTTGTAGACATCTCATTCAACAGATAACTTTTAAGTGTTAGCATCACGTCAGGCATTACCGTAGGCCCTCATTTTGATTGACTGAGGTTCCCTCTTCCAGGCAAGTGAGGTGTTGCTATATTAAGATTTACTACTAAGCCGGCAAGGTAGCTCATGCCTGTAATCCCAGCACTTTGGGAGGCTGAGGCGGGTGGATCATCTGAGGTCAGGAGTTTGAGGCCAGCCTGGCCAACATGGTGAGACCCGTTTCTACTGAAAAAAAAAATATACAAAATTAGCCGCGCGTGGTGGCGCATGCCTGTAGGCCCAGCTACTCAGGAGGCAAGGCCGGAGAATCGCTTGAACACGAGAGGCGGAGGTTGCAGTGGGCTGAGATTGTGCCATTGCATTCCAGCCTGGGCGATAAGGGCAAAACTCCGTCTCAAAAAAAAAGAAGATTTACTACTAAGAATTACTGCAGGACCTCAGGCTCAACTAATAGCTTACACATAAAATCACGTCATAAGCAATAGGTATATGTTTTGCTCGTATGCAAAGCAAAAATTTATAAAATGGCAACCATTAAAAGCATCGCCAGACTCACAATTGTTCAAAGTCACTGAAAGACGTGTTCTGTAAAATAAACGTCCATTTGTAAAGCCAATCTTCATCGCCTAGGTTATAGACTTTTCTGGTTATATTTTGTCTATATTCTCAAGTACCAAGTTTATGAGAGAACCAAACATCTCTAAAACCCTCTTCAGTAAAGCCTTTTCATATGACAAAATACCCTCATCCATATTCTGTATAGAAGACAACTGAGGAGCAGGGGCACTCCGGTGACCTCGTAAAGGTCGAATATGTGCCGGCGGGCGAGACCAGAGGCGCACGGCCCCCAGCCGAGCTGATGCCACCCTTCCCACCCAGTGTCCTCCCGCGCCCTCCAGGCCCCTTCCTCCCCTTCAGACCTGCAGGTCCCCAGAGCCAAGGCGCCCGCCTGTCAAAAGATACCCGGAGTCCTCCGCGCCTGGCGCCGGCCTGCAGCCCGCGCTCCTGGGGAGGCCGGGAGCGTTCCCACCACCGTCCTCTGACAAGCTTGTGGCTCGGCCAGCTCGGAGTCCGCCAGGACTGGGGAGACGGTAGCGCAGGCCAAGCCCCGGCCGCGCAGAACCAGTGCGCGCCGAGGCGACGCGGGCGGAGAGGAAGGAGCGCTGCTGCGCCCCCTGTCCGCTGCCACCCCAGCCCGCGCCTCAGCGCGAGTCGCGAGGACCCCGAGTCCCCGGTCCGCAGCGCCCAAGGGCCGCCGAGGCCTCCTCGCCCCTACTCCCGCCTCCACCTTCCCTCACCGGCCGGAAGACGAGGCATTCCACCAGGGGGAGCGCGCCGAGGCCCGGGGGTGACCGCCTCGAACATGCTTGCCCCGGGCCCGGGGACGCTGTCGGTGTTAAAGGGGGCCCGCGGGCAATTGCTGCATCCGGGCTAAGAGCTGGAGTTCCGATTCGAGTGTTTGAGTAAACGAGTCGATATCATTAATAATGACAATTGCACAAAAGAAAATACGAAAGAAACCCCCTGCCCTGGCGCCCGACCAGGCCCGCCTTGGAGCGGAGCCACCGGCCCTTCTGGGTTTCGGGGCAGCTGGCAAGAGGGAGGTAGGCAGAGGAGGCGGCTCCGGGTCCGACTCCCGAGCTGACCAGGGCGGTGCGCCCGTGACTCCTGGCGGCGGCCCGGGCCCGGGTGCGGGCATGCAGGGTAAGGCAACAGCCGCCGCGCGCTGGTTCCCGGACCCTGCCCAGCGTGGCGTGGAGACCGACGGCAGCACGGGGGTCACCGGTATCCAGATGGACACCTCCCAATCGAGCTTTGTTCACCAGAGGGCTAGGCTTTTCTCTCCCTGGCGCTTTTCTTCCCCCTGCGACCCAGCTTTTCCCCCTACTCCTTCCGGGGAGAGCGGGCACCCACGCAGTGGCCTCCATCTGGACGCCACGGGGCTCCGGAGAGGCGATGACCCCTGAATTAAATAAAAATTTTGAATGCCCAGGTGGCTGCGCGTAAAGTGGCAGCAGGCCGGGCCGGCGGCGCCAAGGTGCCCAGCGGAGGGCCAGGCGCTCAGGGCGCAAAGCCGGCTGCCACCTCGTCCCCTGCCCCCCGCCCCGGGGTACCTCTGGCCTGTCCGTTGGGGTCGGGTCGCTGCGGCCGCGGCGGAACCCGGCTCCGGACCTGGATCACAGCATCCAGCGCGCGGCCCGCGAGGCGCCTCCGGTTACCCTGGGGCCGGCGTCCCTAGTCCCATCGGAGCGCGCCAGGACAGCGCTCTGGACTGCGGTCCCCGGCGACAGGTCGTCGGATAGCATTGACAGCACCTTCCTTTCAAGGTGCTTTATGCCTGCCCTCTGCACGTGCGGAGGGCAGGGTGACCAACGCAAAAACCTGAGCTGCGCCTCCAGACCCGTGCGCCCCTTTGATGGGCATCTGTGGTGTTTATCTGTCCCCCGAAAGCGGTGACCGAAAAGTAAATAAATGGGCGAGAGGTGGTAAAAACCTGGCAGTATTTCCGCTCGTCCTGTGTCGAACTACATATCCCAGGGAGCCCGGGGCGCCGGGACGCGTGTCCACCCCGCCATCCACTTGGAGAAGGCCTTACTGAGCCTGGCTCGACGCACGGGCCAATCCCCTCGCCCTATACCTTGGCTGGAACCTGAGACGGATTCGCTCCCAAAAGATGCTCCAGTGGCAGGAGCAACTCAAGTTCATCATTGTCCTGAGAGAGAGGAACAGCGCGGTTCTCGGCCGGCAGAGCAGAACGCCGGGGGACCCTCACCTGGGCGCGCCCGGGCACGGGCTTTGATTGTCCTGGGGCCGCGGAGACCCGCGCGCCTGCCCTGCACGCCGGGCGGCACCCTTTGCGGTCGCGTTGGCTGCTGCAATCGGCCGGCGTGCCCCTGCCGAAGCCTCAACTGCTTCTGTCCACCTCTTACACTTCTTCATTTATCCGTGGATCATTTCGAAAGTCCGTCTTGTAAATGTTTAGCATTTTGCTACTTTATTGCTTCTTTCCGGCGACGATTCCAGCACTCGCCGAGACCGGCGGAGAAAGGCAGCTGAGCCCGGAGAAGAGCGAAATATGGGGACCCGGGCTAAAAGCAGACGTCGTCCTTCCCGCCCGCTATTTCTATATTCAGGCAGTGGATACATCAGGGAATAAGTAAGTCGAGAAACGGCTCCTTACCTATTCTGGATGGCGATTAAATCTGTTTCTCCCTTTAAGATTTTTCTTTCCAAGAACTCGTTTCTCCACAACAGTTTAAATTCCAGGATATTTGGGTACCAGTTTTTCTCTGTAGCTGTAGAAATTGTTCCGAATTATAATATATGCAATATAATGTATTGTATATAACATATAAAATAATCTCCTAGCAATTTTGATTCGGATTCCCACATTATCAGGGCAAGACAAAGTCCCTCCACTTTGCTGGAAATACTGTTTCTAACTACTTTTCGCATAAGCTGTTATAAGGGATTTAAACCTAGCTGTTAGAGACTTGATGGGCTTCATCTTTCTCTGGTGCAGCTCTCAATTTTCAAGGAGACATCTGCAGGTAAGCATGTTTTGAAACTGAAAAAGAAAAATGAAGTACTATTTGAAACTTTAGAGTTCAGAAGGAAAGTATCGAAGTATTAATCTCCTATATGATTGTAACAAATATTTTGTTCCAATGAATTTAATACTTTAACATCATACTTAAAACTTATTTTTATGATTCATATACTTCTGAAATGATTGTCTTTATTATTGGTAGATGCTGACCATGTGTATTTCGTACAGAAAAAAATACTGGAATAAAAGGTTGTCAAGTGAAAGACAGGTTTTAAATTTTGTTATTTGGCAAAAGATGATACACTACCTACTACTTTGCTTTTTGCCCATGGCTGAGCGTGATTTTTTTTTTAAGACAGGGTTTCACTTCCTAGCCCAGTCTGGAGTGCAGTGGTGCAATCACAGCTCACTGTATCCTCAACCTCCCAGGCTGAAGCTACCCTCCCACCTTAGCCTCCCTAGTAGCTGGGACTACAGGCACGTGCCACCTCACCTGGCTATTTATTTTTTTATTATTATTATCATTATTATTATTATTTGTAGAGACAGGATCTCACCTTGTTGCCCAGGCTAATCTCGAACTCCTGGCCTCAAGCAATCTTCCTGCCTTGGACTCCCAAAGTGCTGGGATAGTAGGCATGGGCCACAGTGCCAGGCCTGAGCGTGATTTATAATACTGCTATTGTAAAGATTCATTGGCAGAGATTTTTCAAAATAAGATCATTATGTTTGGGACACCGTTTGATCACAAATATCCAGATATGATGGCATGAAATAAACAAGTTGGTAAGAATATTTTTCTATATGGAATGCATGAGTATGTTCTATGCTTATATAGATTAGTAGTCTTAACGTATTCCATTGTGATTGTTTAATGAAACTGTTTCATGTTATCTTGGCCATTGTCGTCCTCATTTTTTTTAAATCTTTGATCCATCATATTCATTCTGGTACTAAAAGCATAAGAGAAAAAGAAGCAATTATATGTTAGAGGAAGAATGTGGAGGAGAATAATCAGCTTTCCAGACAAAGAACATAATCTTTGTGTGTTTGTTCATTAAAATAATCTGTTTATTTTCCCCATCGCCTTTTCATCACAGATTCACATCTTCTCCAGGCGAAAAGGTCTTCCAGGTTAAAGTCTCAGCACCAGAGGAGCAATTCACTAGAGTGGGAGTCCAAGTGTTAGACCGAAAAGATGGGTCCTTCATAGTAAGATACAGAATGTATGCAAGCTACAAAAATCTGCAGGTGGAAGTTAAATTCCAAGGTCAGCATGTGGCCAAATCCCCATATATTTTAAAAGGTAATTTGGAATATAATTTTATACCAGCAGTATTTGAATAAAATAATATATGTTATTCCATCAACAAAAACAACTTGGCATGATATATATATATACATTTTTTTTTTTTACTGAAAGAAAAAACATAAAGGCTTTCTACTTGAAAGCTAAGTTATGAGTCCTGGTAAAAGACAAGATTTGAACGGAAATTCTGATTTGCTTAAGAGCAAGGAACATATTAGAGAATTTACTCCGTGAAGACATACATTAGCAAGAATAATCAAGCTGTGTGCATGATCATATATGATACTTTCTTAATTGGAAATATATGACTTAAGTAATTGGTAAGTGTTACTGAAATTTGGTAGATCACTTCAGAAAGGGAGATAGCTTGAAAGAGAAGGAGGGCACTGATGGTTGTTTTTTGTATTGTTCCAATGCCATTTTCCCAGAGATATTCTCTGATGTTTCTTTTTTCTTTTTTTTCTTTTTGGAGACGGAGTCTTCCTCTGTCGCCAGGCTGTAGTGCAATGGCGCAATCTTGGCTCACTGCAAGCTCCGCCTTCTTTGTTCAAGTGATTATCCTGCCTCAGCCTCTCAAGTAGCTGGGACTACAGGCACGCACCACCATGCCCAGCTAATTTTTGTATTTTTAGTAGAGACAGGATTTCACCATGTTGGCCAGGATGGTCTCGATCTCTTGACCTTATGATCTGCCTGCCTCGGCTTCCCAAAGTGCTGGGATTACAGGCATGAGCCACTGTGCCCGGCCATTCTGATGTTTCTTATATAGGATGAGAGTATAGTTTTGTTACCTAGAGCCATCTCCTTCCCTCTTACAGGCGACAGTACCACAAAACAGTAGGGAAGCAGTGTATATACAAGGGCAGAAATCTTGCCCCCCTTAACAACGGCAAGAAAAGTAAACTTTTTTTTTTATTTTTGTGAACTCTGCAGAGAAGTAAGAAAACGTAGATACTTTTTAAGAGTGTCTAGGCTCCTTTTCTACATTCCGCCAGTACCGCCTGGTACAGTATCACCCACTAAACCTTAAAAAGATATTCCGCTGTCAGCCACTGCCTGGGTCTGAGAATTATAAAAAGGAATAACAGTAAAACCTCAATGCAGATTGTAATTAACTTGTTATAAAATTAGTGAAGTGGACTGTTTTGAGAATTACTTTTGCTTCTTTTTGTTGCTGTTGTTGAGGCAGGGACTCACTCTGTTGCCCAGGCTGGAGTGCAGTGGTGCAGTCACTGCTTACTGCAGCCTCAGCCTCCTAGATTCAAGCAATCCTCCCACCTCAGCCACATGAGTAGCTGGGACTAGAGGCACTCACCACCATGCCCCACTAATTTTTGTATTTTTTGTAGAAACAGGGTTTTGCCATGTTGCTCAGGCCAGTCCCAAACCCTGGAGCTCAAGTGATCTGCCCACCTCGGTCTCCCAAAGTGCTAGAATTACAGGCGTGAGTCACTATACCCAGCTACTTTTGCTTCTTTTTTTTTTTTTTTTTTTTTTTTTTTTTTTTTTGAGACAGTGTCTCGCTCTGTCGCCAGCCTGGAGTGCAGTGGCGCAATCTTGGCTCACTGCAAGCTCTGCCTCCTGGGTTCAAGCGATTCTCCTGCCTCAGCCTCCCAAATAGCTGGGACCACAGGCACACGCCACACCACCTGGCTGATTTTTTTGTTTTTATTAGAGACGGGGTTTCACCATGTTGACCAGTATGGTCTCGATATCCTGACCTCATGATCTGCCCGCCTCGGCCTCCCAACATGCTGGGATTACAGGCGTGAGCCAGGGCACCCAGCCTACTTTTGCTTCTTAATAATTCTTAAAAAACAACAACAACAAAAAAAAAAAAACGGAATAGCAGTTCCTTGTTTATTTTCATTGTTATTGATGATTTACTTATTGAGAAAAGTACCGTAGACACTTTAAGAACCTGTTTGTGTAACAGACTATCAAAATATTAAATCATATCACTTTTGTCTTTCATTAAAATAGGTATGCCTCTCTGATACCCTTTTACCAGTATTTGGTTATTCTTCAGTCTACAAAACATAAGGAATAATGAGCTGTAATATATACCATAGACATAAACCAAGTATCTGTTGGCTTTCTTTTATTTTTTGAAACAGAGTCTCGCTCTGTCACCCAGGCTTTGTGCAGTGGCACCCAGATTGTGCAGTGGCACAATCTCCGCTCACTGCAACCTTCATCTCCCAGGTTCAAGCTATTGTCATGCCTCAACCTCCCCAGCAGCTGAGATTTCAGGCACACACCACCATACCCAGCTAAACTTTTTTGTATTTTTAGTAGAGATGGGGTTTCAACATGTTGGCCAGGCTGGTCTCAAACTCCTGACCTCAAGTCATCCACACACCTCGGCCTCCCAAACTGCTGGTATTACAGACATGAGCCACTGCACCCAGCCTTTATTTGCTTTCTTTTGAACTCAGTGCAAAGTAGACATTATTATGAAAATATCACAAAACTTCACTGTGAAGAGCTGTCAGAGGAGAAGACTGACTGACTTGCAATGCCCCAATATAGTAAAAATGTATTACTTTTTTTTTTCTTTGAAACAGGGTCTCACTGTCTTGCCCAGGGTGGAGTGGTACAAACATGGCTCACTGCAGCTTCAACCTCCTGGGTTCAAGTGATCCTCCCACCTCAGCCTCCCAAGTAGCTGAAACCACAGGTGCATGCCACCACACCCAGCTAGGTTTTTATTTTTTGTACAGACAGGGTCTCCCTGTGTTGCCCAGGCTGGTCCTGAACTCCTGGGCTCAGGCTGTCCTCCTGCCTCAGCCTGCCAAAGTGCTGGGATTACAGACATGAGCCCACCTTGCTGGCCTGTAATTCTCTTAAAATGTGTTTTCAATGAAAATGCTCTTCCTGTGTAACTAGGCAAAACTCATGAAGCCATATTATAGATATTTATTATAAGTTTCAAATGCTGAGTGAAATTATCACTGTTGTGCTTTGTTATTCTGATGTAAATAGGGCCGGTTTACCATGAGAATTGTGACTGTCCTTTGCAAGATAGTGCAGCCTGGCTACAGGAGATGAACTGCCCGGAAACCATTGCTCAGATTCAGAGAGATTTGGCACATTTCCCTACTGTGGATCCAGAAAAGATTGCAGTAGAAATCCCAAAAAGATTTGGACAGAGGCAGAGCCTGTGTCACTACACCTTGAAGGATAACAAGGTACAACACGCGATTCAGGTTTGCTTGTTTGTTTTAGTGATTTTTTTTTTCATTTTTTTTTTTTTGCTTATTTTGAACATTTGACTGCAATTAGCTAAATCATGTTATAAACATCATTCGAATGAGCATTGTGACAAGCTTTTCCTCAGTGAAATCTGCCAGTGTTTTTAGACTAACATAATAAATGGTAAATTCTCTTTTAGGTTTATATCAAGACTCACGGTGAACATGTAGGTTTTAGAATTTTCATGGATGCCATACTACTTTCTTTGACTAGGAAGGTAAGTATATATTTTCTCTTAGCTGTAATAAATCATTTAAGCCCAGATTTTACAGGATAATTTTTCAAAATACCAATTCTAACACTATCAGCGTATTCTCTTCTAGAGCCTCATGATAATACTGTTGTGAAGCTTTCTGCTATTTCAGGTATCTGCGTTTGTTTCCTAGGACTGCCATAACAAAGTGCTACAAACTGAAAGGCTTAAAATAAATGTATTGTCTCGCAGTTATGGAGGCCAGATGTCCAAAATCAAAGTGTCAGCCAGGTGCCATGGCTCACTCCTGTAATCCTAGCACTTTAGGAGGCCGAAGCGGGTAAATCACTTGAGCCCAGGAGCTCGAGACCAGGCTGGGCAACATGGTGAAACCCTGTCTCTACAAAAAAATACAAAAATTAGCCTGTAGTAGTTTCAGCTAATGGGGAGCTGAGGCAGGAGGATTGCTTGAACCTAGGAGGTCGAGGCTGCATGAGCTCAGATCGCACCACTGCACTCCCAAGGCCTGGGTGACTGAGATCCTGTCTCAAAAAAAAAAAAAAAAAAAAAAACTGAAGTGTCAGGAGGGCTAGTTCCCTCTGAGATGATCCTTTCCTTTCCTGCCCCTTCCTGGCTCCTGGCAGTGACCCTCCATCTTTGGTGTTCCCTGGATTACAGCTACATCCTCCCATCTCTGCCTCTGTCATCATGTGGGCCTCTCCCCTCATGTCTCTGAGTCTCTTCTTCTTATAAGGACACAGCATAGTGGATTAATGGCCCAGCCTACTCCAGTATGACCTCATCCTAACTAATATCTGCAACAACCCTATTTCCAAATAAGGTCAGTCTGAGACACTGGGGTTTAAGACTTCAGCATATCTTTTGCAGGGACACAATATTTTATAGAGGAAAGAAAAATGCCTTATCATAAAATTATTTTGGTACTAAACTAACTTTGAGTCCAAAGATGACTTGCCTTATACTGAATCCCATTCCTTGGGATAATGGACTTTTGTCGGGTTCTAGTGGAATGGTTTGAAAGTAATGTTAAAATAGTGGATGTGAAAGACTCTACCGACATTTTTACCAAATGTATATTTATTTATAATCCATTATAATATTTATTTATTGAATAATTTGCATGTATTTCTTGATTAAACTACTCATGGAAAATCATAATACCTTTCTTTTCGAGATTTCAAAGCACTTACAGTCTGTTAATTCTGAATGTAGGTAGTTATATAGCATCAATATTAAGCCTCCTTTAAACTAAGACATCGGAGTACTGTCATACTTCTCTTGCTCCTCTGTGTCAATCTATGGGAAAATGAGAATGTTCTTCAGGACTTCAGTTTCTCAAGATGCTTCTCAGACTGATCAGTGCTGCTCTGGCCTTAAAAATATATATCTGTTGTTTTGTAAATACTCTGAACATTTTCTGTGACTAGATAAAACAGATCCTCTTTACATATTCATGTCATTTGCCAGTAAAGGAAGAAAGCATAGCTTGAAACTTACTATGTTGCTGTTGGTGTTAGGCTTCCTGAGTTCAAATCCTGGTCCCACCACCTACCTGGTATGTTTTTTAAAATGGAACCATTGGCTCACTAGCAAGAAATTAGGGTTAGAGTCCCAAGTGCTAATTTTTAAATTATTTTCCAATAATTCTCCTTCTCTTTGATCATCTTAGAGGCTGTTTGCAGTATTAGAACAGAGATTACTTTTGCCATTTCATCCCTTTCGTAGGGAGCGTAGAAGGCTTATACATGTGACCATATTCTGAAAAATTGCCCACTATTCAAACCAAGGTAATTATCATTACCTAAAACATATAACATTGGCCTTTCATGAATGCAATTTCAAATTTAAATTGATAAATACAATGTATTATCCAATGCAGGAAATGTGAATCAGCTTCTTGTTTTGTTTTTTCTAGGTGAAGATGCCAGATATGGAGTTCTTTGTTAATTTGGGAGACTGGCCTTTGGAAAAAAAGAAATCCAATGCAAACATCCATCCGATCTTTTCCTGGTGTGGCTCCACAGATTCCAAGGATATCGTGATGCCTACCTACGACTTGACTGATTCTGTTCTGGAAACCATGGGCCGGTGAGAGAGAAGTCAGGGTTGGCTCAGAGTCTTGGTTTTCTTTCTTTGGTGAGTTCTTTTCCAACAACCTTTGTGATAGGATGATTTGGGAGGAAAATCTGTTGCACTTTGTCTTCTAGGGTAAGTCTGGATATGATGTCCGTGCAAGCTAACACGGGTCCTCCCTGGGAAAGCAAAAATTCCACTGCCGTCTGGAGAGGGCGAGACAGCCGCAAAGAGAGACTCGAGTTGGTTAAACTCAGTAGAAAACACCCGGAACTCATAGACGCTGCTTTCACCAACTTTTTCTTCTTTAAACACGATGAAAGCCTGTATGGTCCCATTGTGAAACACATTTCATTTTTTGATTTCTTCAAGGTATGACTTAATCAGTGGCTAATCTTTTTTGTTTTTCTAACGTATTTGTACATAGTGCTTTGGGAAGGGAAATTGAGGCCTGCACATGACAAGAGGTGGGAGAAGGTCACACAAAATTGAGTGAATATCGAGGCATGGGGGTGCTGGGGACTGTTTTGGCAACCAGGATCTGCCCTCACTGCCCAGTCTTGACATTAAATGTGCATCAAGGGAGTTTGGAGCCTGGATAGAGCTATAATTTTTTTGCAGCTAACCCTTGAGAGAAGCACATGTCACCTCCAAATATGTTTTTAATAATACTTACATGTAAGTCATTTTACAAATACTTTCCCCAGAGCCATGTTATCACCACAGAATAAGGAAGATAGAAACTATTTGTTTCTTATCAGGCCTTGTGGTAGGGAATGACTTGAAACCTGTCCAAATGTTCTGCCTGGGAATTAGGGTTTGCTTTCTGTGTCTAGAATGTGGATTCCCCGTGTTTCCTGGGGAGTAGTCCTTTTTCTAACAGCTCCGTTTTTAAGGCAGTGGGCAGCACCCTGCTCTTTAGACCATGTAGCTGTTTCTGAAGTCCCCCATGGTAGAGAGAGAGGTGGGGAAAAGGTCGTCATCTGTCCTCTGTATGTGGGAAGACAAGTGATTAAGGAGTTCTCTCTGCCCTGTAGATGACCAGGTTTTCTTTTGACGGGTTGTGTTGAGGCAGGTTGACCTAAAGAATGTTGTAAGTTGAATTGTCCGTATTTTTCTATATGCATATCCCAAAGATTTTTGAAAGAAATGATTATAACCAAAGTGAAAAGACACTAGCCATCCTTCCTCAGTGGAGGGATGCTGCATCCTGCCTTGGCTTTATTCCTGCCTGTTGAATTTTCTGCAACTAAAGATGATAGATTACTACAGTTCTATGAATATTTTTATTCATAGGTGTTCTTGCTCCACAGCTTGCTAATTTAAGACATATGTCTGGGTGTTTAAAAAACATAGTTAGCCAGGCATGATGGCTCACGCCTATAATCCCAGCACTTTGGGAGGCTGAGGCCAGCAGATCACCTGAGGTCCAGGGTTCGAGACCAGCGTGGCCAACATGGTGAAACCCCATCTCTACTAAAAATACAAAAATTAGCCAGGCATGGTGGTGCGTGCCTATAATCCCAGTGACTTGGGATGCTGAGGCACAAGAATCACTTGAATCCAGGAGGTGGAAGTTGCAATGAGCTGAGATCGCGCCACTACACTCCAGCCTGAGTGACAGAGCGAGACTCTGTCTCAAAATAAATACATAAATAATATGGTTAACATGGCTCAGAATGTGCCATCATGAGGGGCACGTTTGCAATCCAATAAAGTAGTAGGAGAATTACAAAAAGTCACAAATGAATCCATCCTTCCTTATGTTGCAGCCTTAGGACAACAGTATGATTTTATTGGCTGCTTCAACACCAGATTTGTATCCTCCTTTGTAAAATTTAGGAGCACATCAAGCATTTAGCTCTAGATCAACCTGTTGTATAATGACGCTTACTAAATGGCAAAGGCAGAGCATGGAAGCTGGCCAAATTGTGTCTGAGGATTGCAAAGGTTTATGTGTGGGTTGGGAAGGAAAATAGAGTGGAGAAAAGGAAATTTAATGGAGGTTCTTAGACTTTACCATTGTTTTGCAGCATAAGTATCAAATAAATATCGATGGCACTGTGGCAGCTTACCGCCTGCCATATTTGCTAGTTGGTGACAGTGTTGTCCTGAAGCAGGACTCCATCTACTATGAACATTTTTATAATGAGCTGCAGCCCTGGAAACACTACATTCCGGTTAAGAGCAACCTGAGCGATCTGCTAGAAAAACTTAAATGGGCAAAAGATCACGATGAAGAGGTAAGGTTAGTCTCCTTGAAGGCTTATTTCCACTTGTTTCCCAATATCATGGGTCCCTTTGACATGTATTGTAGCTGGAGAGCATCCAGGATGTTCACATAATAGACTTTGTCCTGTAAATGGGAAGCTGCCTGCTCATGGATGGCACGGCAGTTCCTCTGGGCTGAACACAGCGAGCACTGCATCTTACATTAACTCTCCACTCTGCATGTGAAACAAAAAACTAGGCTGGGTGCGTTGGCTCATGCCTGTAATCCCAGCACTTTGGAAGGCTGAGGCAGGTGGATCACCTGAGGTCAGGAGTTTGAGACCAGCCTGGCTAACACGGTAAAACCCCGTCTCTACTAAAAATACAAAAATAAGCCGGGCGTGGTGATGGGTGTCTGTAGTCCCAGCTACTGGGGAGGCTGAGGCAGGAGAATTACTTGAACCTGGGTGGGAGGCGGAGGTTGCAGTGAGCTGAGACCACACCATTGCAGTCCAGCCTGGGCAACAAGAGTGAAACTCTGTCTCAAAAAACAACAACAACAACAACAACAAAAAGTTGAACTGTGGCCTTGATTATACTTTCTCTTTCAGTAGGATTGCTCTGAGCCACAAGCATTACCTCCACTAGCAATGCGAAAATTATAAGATGGCCAGTCTGGCAGGTGTCACTAACTGGCTACAGGTTAAAATGAGGGATTGATTCAGAAGTAGATGCAGCCATAAATAGATAAATAAAGAGGGATGGAATGCAATAAGCTTTAAGCTAATTGTTTGCTGAAATTTGTGAAGGCAGTGTGCTAAGCTTCATCTTGCGTTTACAAAGTCATCATTAGTTTGCTTGGTGTACACCTTGTCTCTCCAAGAGAGGCCTAATTCTAGAAGGTCCAATATGACTTCTGAAACTTTCAAGTCTTAGAAACCTCCTTCCGATTTAAACAAACATAATCTGTTAAATGTTCTGTTTACGACATGAGACTATCCCCAAAGATACTATTTCCCGCAATTGCCTCAATGTATATGTACTCTGAAGAGCAGTTTGCAGATGCCTGCATGGGAAAAATGGATTCTATTACAGGACTTTATCATTGTTCTTCCTGTAGGCCAAAAAGATAGCAAAAGCAGGACAAGAATTTGCAAGAAATAATCTCATGGGCGATGACATATTCTGTTATTATTTCAAACTTTTCCAGGTCAGTATTTTCCAAGAAAATTATCACATAACTTATAAGTAGACATGTTAAAAACAAATAATATTTTACTTAACAATTTCTAAACATATGTTACTATAGGGAGATACATATATATATATGTATCAGAAGTATATATATATACTTCTGTGGATGAAAATCAGAGACAAATATTAAGTAATCATAAAAATAGTTGAAAACCAAAGATTAGCTAATGGAAAATGTTATAATATTAAGTGAAAAGTATTAATATTAGAACTATGTGATGTTTGACTAAGAAATTGGCCTCTGATCCTACACAGTTACGGTGCATAGATTTGTATGTTCTCTTTGTGTTACGTTGCTGCTGCCTCACCGTATCTTTGTCTAAACAGTGCCAAGTGTGTTTGGGCCTCTTGTCCTGTCTCCATATGAGCCATGATGTCCCTTGAAAATTATTTCCATGGACCCAAGCATTTAGAGATTGTAATCAAGCATATCTGACCATTTAAAGGACTCTTTTCAAAATGTGTTAGTAGGCTGGGTGCAGTGGCTCACACCTGTAATTCCAGCACTTTGAGAGGCTGAGGCGGACGGATCACCTGAGGTCAGGAGTTTGATACCAGCCTGACCAACATGGAGAAGCTCCGTCTCTACTAAAAATAGAAAAATTAGCTGGGCATGGTGGTACACACCTGTAATCCCAGCTACTTGGGAGGCTGAGACAGGAAAATCACTTGAACCAGGAGGTGGAAGTTGCAGTGAGCCAAGATCACACCACTGCACTCCAGTCTGTGTGACAAGAGTGAGATTCTGTCTCAAAAAAAAGGTAGTAAACAAGTTCTTGGCTAATAATAGTACTAGATCTAGAGTAAGATTTTTATCTCACAGTTGCAGATACTGAGCCCCATATCTGAGGCTCTGCTGCAGATCAAAGTTGATGTATTTCTGGCCTGTACTGGCTCCTCCCCATTTTGTAACCTTCCCTTGATGGAGGGAAGTGGAGGATAAACCGTGTAAAATGAATAAACTCGGGGGATTTACCATGTGAATTTCTAAGCATCCATGGGGCAGTGTTCATTCATTTAGCATAGGTACTTAGCACAGTGCCTTACTCAGAATAAGCACATGATAAATGAAGATGATGATGGAGGCTTGTGCAAGCCATGATAAGGAAAGCAGAATGGTCTCTGTCTTCACATTCTCAGTCTAGGGAAGATTGTGTGCAAAATTATTTTTACCGTAAGGCAGAAGATGGTTGAAAAAAAAAAGTCATGGAAATGTAGGATAGAATAAAGAGATATCTGTTAGGAATAGGCAGCCAGTGTTCATCCTCTCAGATGCTCTACTGTTGGTGTTCAGAACTCGTATATTTGACAGACTATGCAGATCACAGTTTGACACACATACATTAAATGAATCATAGTCTTTATATATTCTAGCCTGTCTCATTGGGTGGATATAAAGTCTTGTATAAGGAATGCTTTTATGTTGTTGCTTAAACAGGAATATGCCAGTTTACAAGTGAGTGAGCCCCAAATCCGAGAGGGCATGAAAAGGGTACAACCACAGACTGAGGATGACCTCTTCCCTTGTACTTGCCACAGGAAAAAGGTAACCAGAACTGAACTTATGACCAGTGTCAGAATAAAAACGAACATTGATCCAAACTTGCATTTATTCTTATAGTCATTCAATCAGGCAGCAAATATTTGAGTTCCTCTCGAGGTCTCCAAGCAATTCAGTCTGCCAGAGAGATAGGTATAGAAGACAGCAGTGCTCAAGAAAGGATGCTACAATGCAGATAATTGAGAAGACATGATAGCTCCCTGGCAAAGTGGAGGGAAGCCTTTTATAATGTGAGGATCCAGCTCACACCCTATTTGAATGGATGCTTACAGTCTGAAAAATATTTTCATGTGTATCATCTGATGCACTTATCTCCTCATAAGTTTGGCAAAGTTCATCATCCCAGTTTAGAGAAGGAAAAATATGTAACCACGATTATTGATATTTTCCAATTCTTCATTTGAAAGTCATCTCTGTTGATACCACTACTTAAGGATCTCATTGATAAAAATGAAAGTCAGGCTAACATCCGGACTTTTAAGGTAAAAAGGACCTTAGAAGTCATCCAGTAAATGCCTTCATTTTATGGTTAACAAAACTGAGCCCAAAAAGGAATTGTGCTCAAAATCACAGTCTTGCTGGATTATAGCAAAGCAAAAACCAATCTCTCATCATCAGATTGTGATTGTGTGTGTTTGTATATAAAGACATAGTGTGGCAGGAGACTGTTGCTTTGATTATGATTTCTGTTTGAAGGAATGTAAATTGCATAAAATAGAGTGTATATGTGTGTTTGTGTGTATGTGTGTGTGTAACATATGCTGACTTGACATTTTAAGCAACATAATTAGGTTTCTGAATGGACAAGTTCAAAATTGTGGTATTATAACCAAAGACAAGAAGGCAGATTTGGCAATTATTATGTCTACCTCTCAAGGAGGTGTAAAAGGAATTAAGGTGAGGCCGGCCCCAGTGATGTGACAGAACCAGTGTATATGAGCTCACCCATTGATAAATATTCAGGAATTTTGCATACTGGTTAAATTTTTGGTAGTTTGGAATCAGCCTGATAGGAGTATTTACACCATGACAATCAGCACATGCTACAAATCAGAATTTTGGTTGTTTTATTTTTGTCTTTGTTTTTTGTAGAACTCATTTACCAGTAACCAACTGGCCCTCAAAGGTAGTTCATCATCATTGTTAACTCTATCAGTGCTCCGGGTCCATAAAAATCAGTTAAAACCAATGACAAAACAAGAATTGCCAAATCGAAAGCTTCCCCCTCACCAATCTGTGATTAGGTATCAGAACACTTCTCACTTTGGCTCTAAGTGAGACTAGGCAGCTTCCTTGCTCCACTTCTGCTCAATTGTTTATCTTCATCTACGTGATTGAGAGGAGCTACCCAGCCAGTATCTTCCACTGATTAGTAGAAGTTAGGGGCCAGAATGGTAGCTTTGTTTATTTTTCACTCATTGTCTATCCTAACCTTTCACCACCACTGTTCATAACACAAGGCCTTTACAGTAGTACAGCCCGTGGATGTTTGGGTTCCTTATCAGTAGGCTATGGAACATAATGTGATTTTACCCTTAGCTGACTCTGGGCCTCTGGAAATAGTCCCAAGCCCTAAAAGCCTCTAGCGGCAGCTTGGCTCCCTCTCATCTTTACAGGAAAATAATTAACAAATGAATGTAAGTCTTCTTCACTTGTGTAAGACTTCTTGATAGCTCTAAATATTTTGCTTCTTAATTGCAGACCAAAGATGAACTCTGATATGCAAAATAGCTTCTATTAAAATAATGGTGCTCTGAAGACTCTTCTTAACTAAAAAGAAGAATTTTTTAAAGTATTAATTCCATGGACAATGTAGTATCTGTGTGATTGTCTGCAGTATGAAGACACGTTTCTACTTATGCAGTATTCTCATGACTGTACTTTAAAGTACATTTTTAGAATTTTATAATAAAACCACCTTTATTTTAAAGGCCTATGTTGTGCTAATTATTAGCTGTGTTTGGAACAGGGAGCAGTAAAAACAGAGGGAACCTGGGTCCTTGATGCACAGCAGCCCAGACCACCTGCCCAGACTGGTTTTAAATGACAAAGCGATGAACCCCTGTCTCCTTTTAAGCCCATATTATTGTGGGTATTCAACCAAACTTAATTCTAGCTAATAGTTCATACAAGGCCAATCATCATATGGCCTCTACCTGCATCTTTAGTCAAATCTCTCAGCACTTTCTAATGTCAATCCAGTCGTCTGGAAGAACGAGTCCTCTCCCAATTCTGTCAATGCCTGTGTCCTTACCTTCCTGGCCTATGCCTTTCCCTTGTCCTGGAATGTCTTGGCCCTCTCTTCTTCATCCAGCTTAGACATCCTTCAGTACATATTTTACCCTTACTAGATTTTAAGTGCCATAATCTCAGAGACCAGGCCTTTCTTCTGGGTAGTCCTAACGTCTAACAGAGTGACAGCAACTAGAAAGACTGAATAAATATCTAATGGGTGATATGGTTTTAATGTTTGTCCCTTCCAAATCTCATGTTGAAATGTAATTCTGAGTGGTGGAGGTGGGTCCTGGTGGGAGGTGTTCATCTCTTAGGGGTGGATCCCTCATGAATGGCCCGACACCATCCTTACAGTAACAAGTGAGTTCTCACTGTGAATTCACATAATCTGGTAGTTTTAAAAAGTGTGGCACCTCCCCCCTCTCTGTGTTCCTCCCTCTCTTGCCACATGATACCCTGGCTCCCCTTTGCCTTCCACCGTGATTGGAAGTTTCCTGAAGCCCTCTCCAGAAGTAGATGCTGGCACTACACTTCCTATATAGCCTGCAGAACCATGAACCAAAATAAATATCTTTTCTTTATAAATTACCCAGCCTCAGATATTTCTTTATAGCAACACAAAAATGGCCTTAATGCAATGAGTAAATGAATGAATGAAAATCACTTTGAAATGCAGTTAAAAGAACTTAAAAAGAACTAAAAATCTGAACACTGAACCATATATTATATTCTACAGATTCCTTTACCTAATGTTCCCTCTTCCATTCATCTTCCAGTCAAATAATTTTTTCTAAAATATTTTGAATCTTGAAATAGACATACAGAAGAATATAAAATGTATATCTTCAATTTAAACATATATCTGCAATTTAATTATAAGAAAACATCCATGTAATCACTGACAAAGATTCTTTGCTTGACCACCTGTATTAATCCGTTCTCTCGCTGCTAGTAAAGATATACCTGAGACTGGGTAATTTATAAAGAAAAGAGGTTTGATTGACTCACAGTTCCACAGGGCTGACGAGACCTGAGGAAACTTGCAATCATGGTGGGAGGGGAAGCACACAAGTCTTTCCTCACATGGTGGCAAGGAGAAGCGCCAAGCCAAGAGGGAAAAGCCCCTTATAAAACCATCGGATCTTGTGAGAACTCACTCACTATCACAAGAACAGCATGAAGGTAACTGTCCCCATAAATCAATTACCTCCAACCAGGTCTCTCCCACAACAGGTGGAGATTATGGGAACTACAATTCAAGATGAGATTTGGGTGGGGACATAGCCAAACCATATCATTCCACTTCTGGCCCCTCCCAAATCTCACATCTCACATTTCAAAACACAATCATGCCTTCCCAACAGTTCCCCAAAGTCTTAACTCATTTCAGCATTAACCCAGAAGTCCAAGCCCACAGTTTCATCTGAGACAAGGCAAGTCCCTTCCACCTGTGAGCCTGTAAAATCAAACGCAAGTTAGTTACTTCCTAGATACAATGGAGGTACAGGCATTGGGTAAGTATACCCATTCCAAATGGGAGAGATTGACCAAAACAAGGGGCTATAGGCCTTATGCAAGCTCTAAATCCAGCAAGGCAGCAATTAAATCTTAAAGCTCCAAAATAATCTTTGACTCCATCTCTCACATCCAGGTCATGCTGATGCAAGAGGTGGGCTCCCACGGCCTTGGGCAGCCCCACCCCTGTGGCTTTGCAGGCCACAGCCCCTCACCCCAGCTGCTTCCACAGCTGGTATTGAGTGTCTGCTGCTTTTCCAGGTGCAAGCTGCAAGCTGTCAGTGGATCACTCATTCTGGGTCTGGAGGACGGTGCCCCTCTTCAGCTCCACTTGGCAATACCCCAGTGGGGACTCTGTGTGGGACCCAACCCCACATTTCCCTTCCACGCTGCCCTAGCAGTGAGGGCTCCACCCCCACAGCAAACCAACGTGGACATCCAGGTGTTTCCATACATCCTCTAAAATGTAAGCAGAGGTTCCCAAACTTCAATTATTGACTTCTGTATACCCGTAGGCTCAACACCATATGGAAGCTGCCAAGGCTTGGGGCTTGCACCCTCTGAAGCCATGGCCCAAGCTGTACCTTGGTCCCTTTTAGCCACAGCTAGAGTGGCTGGGACACAAGCCACCAAGTCCCTAGGCCACACATGGCAGGTGTGTCCTGGGCCTGGCCCCAAAACCATTTTTCCCTCCTAAGCCTCTGGGCCTGTGATGGGAGGGGCCACCTTGAAGGTCTCTGACATGCCCTGGAGACATTTCCCCATTGTCTTAATGATTAACATTGGACTCCTTGTTATTTATGCAAATTTCTGTAGCAAGCTTGGATTTCTCCCCAGAAAATGGGTTTTTCTTTTCTATTACATCGTCAAACTGAAAATTTTCCAAACTTTTATACTCCGCTTCCTCTCGAATGCTTTGCCATGTAGAAATTTCTTCTGCCAGATACCTTAAATCATCTGTCTCAAGTTCAAAGTTCCACAGATCTCTAAGGCAGGAGCAAAATGCTGCCAGCCTCTTTGCCAAAGCACACCAAGTATCATCTTTATTCCAGTTCCCGACAAGTTTCTCATCTCCATCTGAGATCACCTCAGCCTGGACTTCATTGTCCATATCACGATCAGCATTTTGGTCAAAGCCATTCCACAAGTCTCTAGGAAGTTCCAGACTTTCCCACATCATTCTGTCTTCTAAGCCCTCCAAGTCTCTAGGAAGTTCCAAACTTTTCCATGTTTTCCTGTCTTCTTCTGAACCCTCCAAACTGTTCCAGCCTCTTCCCATTACCCAATTCCAAAGTCACTTCCACATTCTTGGGTATCTTTACAGCAGCACCTCACTCTCTGCAGTACCAATTTACTGTATTAGTCCATTCTCACACTGCTAATAAAGACATACCCATGACTGGGGAATTTATAAGGGAAAAAGGTTTAATTGACTCACAGTTCCACAGGGCTGGGGAGGCCTCAGGAAACTGACAATCATGGTAGAAGGGGAAGTGAATACATCCTTCTTCACATGCCTGCTGGAAGGAGAAGTGTTGAACAAAGGAAGAAAAGCCCCTTATAAAACCATCAGATCTTGTGAGAACTCACTCACTATCATGAGAACAGCAGCATGGGGGTAATTGCCCCTGTGATTCAATTACCTACCACTGGGACCATCCCATGACACATGGGGATTATGGGAACTACAATTCAAGATTGTTCTCTGACCGAACTGAGAGTCAGGCTACTATTTCTTGTGACCCAATAACAAGATGCAGATGAACTGGGGAGGAAGAGAGTTTTTATTTCTGTGACCAGCTACAGGGAGAAGGCCTGGAAATTATCACCAGACCAACTCAAAATTACAAAGTTTTCCAGAGCCTATGTACCTTCCAAGCTATATGTCTATGTTTAAGTGTGCATTCATCTAAAGACATAAGTGATTAACTTCTTTTAATCTATAACTAAGTTCTGAGTCTTGAAGACCTTCCTCTGGAGCCTCAGTAAATGTACTTAATCTAAATGAGTCCAGGTACTGGGGTGATTACCCTTATCTTGCCCCTACTAAATCACGGAGGTTTAGGGAGTTCCTTCAGACTCCCAATAAACTTGTTTGTGGAGGCCTTGGAAGTTTCTTCAGGCCCTCAGTAAAACTTGGTTAATCATGCTTTAAGGTTCAGGAAAGGCCTAGGCAAAATTCTTGGTGGGCTATTGTTACATTCCAGCCTTTGTATAAGGACACTAGCTTTTAACATTTAATTTACCACTCAGTCAGTACTGAAACAGTTGTATGGAGGCCTGCGTTAGTGAGACCTGGCCTGCCACAAGATGAGATTTGGGTAGGGACACAGCCAAACCATATCACCATCCTTTCATCAGTCTCCTGAACCTTGTCATGGGCCTATCTGTGCACTGCCTTATAACATTCAATTTTACCAAGAACCCTGCTAAGTCAGTTTCACAAAAATCCCCCACCCTCCATATGTGACCACGCTTTGTATCTAATCTGCTTCCTCATCCTCTACCACCCCCAAGTCATGTCTGATCATGCTGGCCTGTTTTCAGCTATAATCCCATTTGGTCTATTTAACCAGAATCTCTGTCACCCTGATGCATTTCCTCTTAGTACTTTCCATCCACTGACTCCCTACCCTGATCCTTGGCTATAAATGGCCATTTAACCATGCTGTATTCAGAATTGAGCCCAATCCTATACTGAAATGTCTTTTCCCCTGTTGCAATAGTCCTGAATAGCATCTGTTTTTTGCCACTTTATTGTCCAGCTCTGGTTTTTCTTCAACATTTCCATTCGGGTTCAGAAATAGAACATTGCTTAGAGGTGACCACAGTGCCTCCCCTTATCACATTTCCTCTCTGCTCCCAGGTAACCATGAACATGAGGGCTGTGATCATCTTTTTCTTACTTTTTAGTTTTACCACTTACATATAGCACCTCCCTAAGCAGCAGAGTTTACTCTTGCCTATTTTGAAATTGATGTAAATGGAATCATATCAAATTTCTGTTGTTGTTCCTTGCCTATTTTTTTTTTTTTTTTTTTTTTTTTTTGAGACAGAGTCACACTCTGTCACTCAGGCTGTAGTGCAGTGGCACAATCCTGGCTCACTGCAACCTCCACCTTCTAGGTTCAAGCGATTCTCCTGCCTCAGTCTCCTGAGTAGCTGGGATTACAGGTGCCTGCCTTGCCTGGCTAATTTTTTGTATTTTTAGTAGAGACAGGGTTTCACCATGTTGCCCAAGGTGGTCTCAAACTCCTGAACTCAAGTGCTATGCCAGCTTCGGCCTCCCAAAGTGCTAGGATTACAGGTGTGAGCCACCGCGCCCAGCCTTATTCATTTTTTATATGTGGACAGTACTTCATCATATAAATATGATCACTTTATTTTACCATTCCATTGCAGATGGACATTTGGATTCCTCCCATTTGGGGGAAATGTCAATCAGTGCTGCAGTGAACATTCTTATTCATGTTTCTTAGCCACATTTGATTAGAAGTGGAATTACTGGGTTATAAGGGATGTACATCTGTTATTTCACTAGATAATGTTAAATGACTCCAAATTGGTTGTCCCAGTTTATGCTCTTTCTAGGGCTGTACAGAATTTGCAGTTGCTTTACTTTCTTGGTAACAGTTGATATTATCAGACTGACAAATTTTTTGCCAGTCTGATTAGTACACAATGGTAACACATGTTTTAATTTTCTTTTCTCTGATTATTAATGAGGCTGACCATTTTGTGGTTATTAGCCATTTGTGTTGCCTTTCCTGTAAAATTTTTAATTATTTTCCTACTAAGTAGTTCAACTTTCTGCTGGATTCATAGACATATATTTTGGAGTTAGTACTTTGTGGTATATGCTGCATATGTTCTACTTTATGGCATGTCTTAGACTCTCATTTCAGTGTCTTTCAATGCTCAAAAGATTATGTTTTTTTTTGGGGGGGGGTTTTGTAGAGACAGGGTCTCACTAGCTGGTTATTTAATGTAGCTAAGAAAACTGTAGATTCTTATATATATTCTGTACCCAACCCCTTAACGAACGATTTTATTAGCTCTAATACATTTCACTTGTTTTTTCTCAAACACAATCATATTTGAAAGTGACAGTGTATCTTCTTTACCATATTTATAATCTTATTTATTTTCTATCCTTATTGCATTGGCTGGAACTTCTAGCATAATGTTGAATAATTGTGGTGACAACAAGCATTCTTATTGTCTTTCAGACTTCAATGGTATATCATTAGTCAGGATTCTCCAGATAAACATGACCAATAGAGAGGTGTGTGTGTGTGTGTGTGTGTGCGTGTGTGTATAAAGATTTATTTTAAGAAATTAGTTCACACAATTTTAGAGGCTAGCAAGTCCAACATCTGCAGTTAAAGTCCGAAGACCATTAGGCTGGAGACCCAGGAGAGAACTAGTATCGCAGTTCAAGCCTGAAGGCTGTCTGCTGACAGAATTCCCTCTTGCTCAAGGAAGGCTAGTCTTTTGTTCTACTTACTCCTTCAGTTAACTGGATGAGCGCCCACCCCCTGCCACCCGCCACGTTACAGAGGGCAATCTGCTTTACTCACAGTTCACTGATTTAAATGGTAATCTTATCCCAAAACACCCTCATCGAAACATGCAGAATAATGTGTGACCACTTTTCTAGGCACCCTGGATCAGCCAACTTGACACATAAAGTTAGCATTACAAATGGGAATTCATTCAACAAATCTTGAACACCTAATATGTGCTAGACATTGTACTGTGCTCTAAGGATACAGAAGTGAACAATTGCTGTCTATTCTGGAAAAGAATGAAAATTATCAAGTAAAAACTAAACAAGATAATTATGGATTGTCATAAATAAAAACGGTATTACAGAGAAAAAAGTGGGGTAGATAGTGGTGGCTAGTTTAGATTGGATCATCAAAGATGTTACAGGTTTTTCAACGTTGAGTAAAATGTTTGGTCTAGTTTATGATAAACAACCACTATTAAAACAGTACTGATGCATGTCGCAGCATGGATAAACCTTGAAAACATTATCCTAAGTGCAAAGCAAGTACATTAGAGCAACAAAGCACAGGAAAATTGCTTCTGGTAAACAGAGCAGGGCTATCCCACAGGCAGAGTAACACTCATGGATTGCTGGCTAGCTATGTATCTATATATCTATATCTATATCTATATATATCAATCTATATATAGATCGATATAGATATATATATAGAGAGAGAGAGACGGAGTCTCACTCTGTTGCCCAGCCTGGAGTGCAGTGGTGCACTCTTCTCGGCTTTGCAACCTCTGCCTCCAGGGTTCAAGCAATTTTCCTGCCTCAGCTCCCAAGTAGCTGGGACTACAGGTGTCTGCCACCACGCCTGGCTAATTTTTGTATTTTTAGTACATGCCGGGTTTCACCATGTTGGCCAGGCTGGTCTCTAATCTAATACTGACTTATTTCCTTTTTCAATAGGAAAGGCATTAAATTTTATTAAGTGTTTTTAAGGCATCTATTGAAATGTTCATGTTTTATTTGGCTTTGTTTTTGCTGCATTAATCTGTAATGTATTACAATAACAGCATTCTAATTTTTGAAACATTATAAAACCCCAGGGTTTAAAAAAAAAAAAAAAAACCAGGGTTATTACATATTATTATTTTAATACATGGCTGAATTAATTGCACTAATATTTAATTTAGGATATTTCAAACTATAGCCCACAGGCCCAATCTGAGCCACCACCAGTGTTTGTACAGCCTGCAAGCTAAGAATGATTTCAACATTGCTAAGTGGCTGAAAAAAATAAAAAGAAGAGTATCTCATTACATGTGAAGCATATATGAAATTCAATTTTTGGTTCATAAATAAAGCTTTTGTATTAGTTTCCTATTGTTGCTATGATAAATTGCCACAAACTTACGTGGTTGAAAACAACATAAATTATTCTTTCACAGTTTTGGAGGTCAGAGTCTGAAATCAGTTTCACAGAGCTCACGTCAAGGTCACTGGCAGGGCTGATTCCTTCTGGAGTCTCGGAGAGGAGAAAACTTTTCCTTGCCATTTCCAGCTTCTAGAGCTGCAGTCCTTATATTTCTTGTCTTGAGGCCCCTCTTACATCTTCCCATCCAGCATCTTGGCATCTTCAAATCTCTCTGCTTCTGTCGTCACATCGCCTTCTGTTTCTCTGAATGGCACAGCAGAATTCATAATAACAAAATAGTATGAACAATTCGAATGTCTACCAACTAGTGGATACTCAAAAATGCTGAATACTATTTGGCAATAAAAATACATGAGTTGTAACAAGGTACAAAGTACCGAGGCATGTCACAGCATGAACAAACCTTGAAAACATTATCCTAAGTGCAAGAGGCTAGAGGCACACGACCAAACAGTGTAGGACTCCATTTATATGAACTGTCCAGAAAAGGTAAATCCAGAGAGACAGAAAGTATGTTAGTGGTTGCCCGGGGATAGGGGTAGGAACAGAGAATGGCTGTAATGCCAGTGAATCCCAAAACTGGAGCCGAGCCTGAGAGGGTTCTTGACTTTGCACAGGAAAGAATTCAAGAGCAAACTGACAGTAAAATGAAAGCAAAGCAAGTACATTAGAGCAACAAATCACAGGAAAATTGCTTCTGGTAAACACAGCAGGGCTACCCCACAGGCAGAGTAACACTCATGGATTGCTGGCTAGCTATATATCTATATAAATATAGACAGATATCTATAGCTATCTATATCTATATCGATATATAGATAGATATATATATATAGAGAGAGAGATGGAGTCTCACTCTGTTGCCCAGCCTGGAGTGCAGTGGTGCACTTTTCTTGGCTTTGCAACCTCTGTCTCCAGGGTTCAAGCAATTCTCCTGCCTCAGCTCCCAAGTAACTTGGACTAAGGTGCCTGCCACCACGCCTGGCTAATTTTTGTATTTTTAGTACATGTCGGGTTTCACCATGTTGGCCAGGCTGGTCTCCAACTCCTGACCTCAGGTGATCCACCCATCTTGGTCTCCCAAAGTGCTGGGATTACAGGCATAAGTCAGGGCACCGGGCCAGTGGCTAGCTATATTTAATACCTACTCCTTCATCATACGCTAAATAAGGGGTGGGTTATTCACGAATTTTCTAGAAAAGGGATGCAGAGTTCCTCTGGAACTGAGGATTCTTCCCTTTTTAAACTCTATAAGGTAAGGTCTGGCCATTGCCATGGCATTCATAAACTGTCAGGGTGCCGGTGGAAGTGTGGTAGCATGTTAATATATTATAATTAATGTATAATGGGCAGTGAGGGCACTAGAGGTCACTTTGGTGGCCATCCTTGTTTTAGCTGGTTTGGGCCTGTTTCTTCAGGGCAATTTTGGCCGTTTTTTTAGGGCATCCTGTTCTGACCGGATCTTGTTTTGCTCAGCGGGTGGTGATCAGTGCTTGGAAAACAAGTCCTGCTGATCTCCTACCTCAACTGTAACGGTGCACATACTTTTCGGGGGGATAATGGAAATGTTCTTAAATTATAGTGGTGGTTGCAAATGATTTTAAAATTACTGAAAATCATTGAATGGTGCACTTCAAATGAGTGAATTTTATGGCATGTAAAGAAATTTTTTAAGAAAACACAACTAAAAACTTAGGAGACAAGGAAGTATTAAGACTTTGTAATTTGGGAAAACACTTGTGATAAATGACAGTGACTGTGTGGTTTTGTGGAATGTATTTCCTTGTACGTACTGTGACAGAAAAGAGGGCAGGTGCCAGCTGCACGGGGCTTGGGCAAGAGTCATTCATTTAATAATTTTTTTTTTTTTCTGAGCATTATTCATACACAGGAGGTTCACAGTGAAAACAAAAATTTACAGAAAGCAACCCTGTCTTCACCTGGGAGCTTATAGTGCAGTGAGGAGACAGACACATCCATAGCTGGTGAGGTGACCAGGGAAGGACAGGAAGAGCGGGGAGGCGATCAGGAGAGGCCTGGCTGTGAAAACCACGCACCCTGCCGACCCCTAGAAGACACGGCCCACGCTGGGAGGGAGCAGCCAGGACAAAAGCCCGTCGTCGTGGGTTCCTGCCTGGTGGGTGGTGGTGAGGATAGCGGAGGCTGGGCTGCCCCGGGCCTCCAGGGAAAGGAGATAGAGAGGGGAGATGTGGGGAGGCCCATCGCGTGCAACAGCCTAGGCCACTGCCGGCCGCTGGCTTTGGGGATGAGCGTGGAGCCTTTGGAAGATCAGGCGGGGTGGGAGGGGTGCAGGTAGGCTTCCACAGCACCCACGTGGCTGCGGCGTCGCCAACAAGGCCCAGGCAGGGGCAAGATGGTACGAAGCGATCGTTTAAGTGATTGTTACAGTCATCCCCGCAAAGATAACAGGAGGTTTGACCCCATGTAGAAGTGTGCGAAGCGGTTGGATTCTGTAAGCGTTTGACCCTAACGGGACTAACGAATTGACTATGGATGTGAGGAAGAGACTGGTCAGAGCTGATCGCGCCTCGGAATGGAGTGGTGGCTGGGATGAGGAAAAGCCCCGAGTGGAGCAATCCTGGGGGATGCGGAAACTGGGGCTGACTTTCCAGCCGTCTGCGTGCTGCTGAGGCAGAGGCCACCCTGGCGCCTTCCTCCGGCTCTGCCAGTCAGCGCTTACCGCCCCAGGATGTGGCGGGCTGGGAGACTCACGCTCCCGACGTGCTCTGCGGCCCGGCCCGCGCACCCGGGGGCGTGGCCTGCGCGCGCGTGCGTCGTAGACGATCGCTGTGGCGGGGCAGGCGAAGCGGTCGCTTCGAGCGCGCTAGTCAGCTCCCTGAAGGGAGTGACGGAGGTTGGGTGCCCGCGGCCACTTTTGCTTTCCCGGGTAAGTGCGGCGGTGGCGGTTGGCGCCGCCGTCTGAGGGGCGGCTTCCTGGGAGACGAGACGGGGAGAGCACCCGGCAGGCCCGCCTGAGGCGTTTGAGGCTCGCGGGCGTCGCTCCTCAGGCGCGGTTGGTCCGAGCCAGGAGGCGTTCCGTTAAGTTCGGTGCCCGCGGGCACCAGCCGGTGGGGTCTTCGTCGGCTTTGCAGGGTAGGAGGGCGGAGTGTGGGGTTGGTACGGACAGGGAGAGCCGGACGGGGCCAACCTGGACCGCGTCAGCGAGTCCCGGGTGACTGGCTCGAAGCAGCCTCCGAGTTGAGAGGGGTCGTCCGGGGCGGTCGGCGGGGCAGCCCCGGTAGCGCGCATTTGCTGAGGGAACGGATCCCGTGCCCGAGCGCCGCCGAGCCCCGCACGCCTGTGAGACCCGCTTTGAATTTTCTCTCCATGTTTGCTGCGGTTGTTGAGCCGACCCTCTGTAAGACTCGGACTCAACGTTTTTGTTTGCCGCACGACAGCCAACGTAATGCTGTGGACGTAACAGGGCACGAACGTTTGTAACAGAAAGTTGAAGGGGCTGTGGCGTTGGAGGTGATCGCCCAGCCCTTTGAGTAGGAGTTGTCCTAGAACTCCGCCGACCGCCCAGCCGGTGGAGCCGGCGCTCCGGACGCCACCAGCGCTGGCGTTTCGTGGGCGCAGCACCTCTAGCCGGTCATCTTCATCGCCATTGAGGGCACTGAGGCCAGGCCAGTCTTGAAACCCTGCCCTCTCTGAACTTAAAGCCAGAGATGAAAACCCAGACGACAGTGGCCCGGCGCAGTGGCTCACACCTGTAATCCCAACGCGATGGGAGGCCGAGGCGGGTGGATCACCTGAGGTCAGGAGTTCAAAACCAGCCTGGCCAACATGGTGAAGCCCTGTCTCTACTAAAAATACGAAAATTAGCCGGGCGTGGTGGCGCACGTCTGTAATCCCAGCTACTCGAGAGGCTGAGGCTGGAGAATTGCTTGAACCCAGGAGGCGGAGGTTGCAGTTCGCCGAGATCGCGCCATTGCACACCAGCCTGGCGAACAGAGCAAGACTCTGTCTCAAAAAAACACACCCAGACGACCTAGAGCAGATTGCTTGGGGATTGTATCATGGGGCATTTTCCGTGTTTCTGAAGAAAAGCAGCATGTGTGCACCAGCCGTGAAGAACACACTGTGCATCGTGAACTCTGAAAAATAGTAAAGCAGACCGGGAGGTGGCAAACGCCTTGGGATCCTAACGGTTTGGGAGGCCAAGGCAGGGGGTGTCGCTTGAGCCCGGGAGTTCAAGACCAGCCTGCGAAACACAGGGAGACCCTCGTCTCTACAAAAACATTTTAAAATAATTAGCGGGCGTGGTGGTGAGCGTCTGTAGTCCCATCTACTCAAGAGGCTGAGGCGAGAGGATCGCTTGAGCTCAGGAGTTCGAGGATGCAGTGAACTTATGATTGCGCCACTGAATTTTCCGGCCTGTCCACCGGACCAAGAACCTGTCTCAAAAAAAAAAAAAGGCTGGGCGCGGTGGCTCAAGCCTGTAATCCTAGCACTTTGGCACTTTGGGAGGCCGAGATGGGTGGATCACTAGTTGAGGAGATCGAGACCATCCTGGCTAATCCGGTGAGACCCCGTCTCTACTAAAAAAAAAAAAAAAAACTACAAAAAAAAAATAGTGAAGCATTTTAAGTTGATAGTGATTGTTTACGTGCATCTAAATTTACTCCTTCATGAAGTTTCACTAAAATTACATTAAGGGGATTTAAAAACAGAAACAAACCTCCAACAATATAGGAGAATAGGAAAGGAAACACTGGCAATATCTTAGCAAACCCTGTATTAACCACGGAATCTTCAAACTGCATGGAAACTGGCAGCACTGGACAGCTGTAGTACTGGGAATGAAGGTGGTCGTGGTGCAGAAGGTGGGTGTAAGGAGCTTAAACGATTTAGGTGAAATCTGAGAAGCAATTGGATATCCAGATCCCCTTCCCCATTTCACGCTGTTGGCTGACTGCCTTTCCCCTTGTTAGAAGACTGGATGGAGGCTTATTCTCTTGAGAAAGTAAAACAGAGGATCTTTGAACTGAGAAACCCAGGCATAATTATGGGGCTACATGTATGAAGTTAGGGACACTGAAGCTTGAAGTCCTTCATCTCCCTTATCTCACTCAACTTCCAAAACTTTTACAGTCAGATCAGACTAATGCTCTCCAGGCTGAAATAAGAGTATTCTACACGCTCACACACACAGATGGGGAAAGGTACATAATACGTTGGTTATGGTGGTTTCTAGGAAGTGAAAAGAACTTGGTGGCCAGGGGAAGGAGTGTGAGGAAACCTCTGTTTACGTTGTCTTTTAAAACATACCATGTACACACGATACCTATTCAAAAATGAAATGTATTCTTCACCTCAGGAAGGCCTATGAAAAAAATATTCTGTAAATTATGAACAAATCCTTTGACGTCTGTTTACATTTTTTAGTGTACCGTGTGCACATGATACCTGTTCAAAAATGAAATGTATTCACCTCAGGAAGTTCTATGAAAAAATTCTGTAAAAAATTATGAACAAACCCTTTGACACAGCGATTCCTTCCCCAGGAATTTATCTTATAAATATACTTACACTCGTGTGAAAATAAGTACAGTGCTATATGGAAGGATAAGTAAGAAGCAGATAATATTGGTTACCTTTGGAGAGGGGATCTGATGGCAAGTCAAAAGTGGAATGAGTGAGACTTTTTCACTACATATTCTTGGTACCTTTTGAACTTTAAACCTTGTTACTGTTACCTATTGAATGAATGAATAAATAAATGTTAATGGGAAAAATGGGTGAGTAATGGAGATCCTAATGTTGATAATATCCTAAACAATACAAGAGCTCTTAACATAGGAAGGAATGCTACATAACAACCCCAAAATTTCAGTGGCTTACATTTCATGCTCATGGATATTCAGATCAGCTGTTGTTTAGGTCTTGATTAGACTAGTCTGGACTCCAGACTTCAGTTTTGGGTTCAGATCTGTTCCATATGTCTTCATTTTGAGACCCAGGCTGAAAATGCAAAACCACCTAGAGCATGTTTTTCTCATGGCTGAGGGTGAAAGTTCAAGAGGGCTTCTGGAAGTTTGCCACGCCTAAGCTCAGAAGTCACACATTGAAATGTCTACCTACATTCCATTACTTAAAACAAGTTACATAGCCAAGTCCAAAGTAAACAGGGTGAAGACATCTATACTCTGCCTTCTGGCAGCACTGTGAAGTTACATGACAAGGTGTGGATAGGTAGGCTTGGGAACTATAATAATGAAGAAAATGGGTTAATGGAAAGATGTGAAAAATTAGGATAGTTCATTTAGAATGAAGATTCTTACAAAAATGTGTATTTATACATTTTTACATTATCATTTTTTTGCCAAGATACAGCATCCTACTTTGATATGAATTACCTTACAGTTTCCATGTCAAAGTATCACCTTTGTTTTATCTTCTGTAACATCTACCAACCCTGCACCTGGCCCTCTAACCAATTCTGAGTGCCCATAGAAAAATGTACATGTAAAGACACCAGATTTTAGGGAAGTAATTCTAAATGTTTATTTTAGCTACTGAATGTGTTCATTCATAGTTTTTGTGTCATATCCATGTCTGCCAACTCACCTTTCACAACAGAATCTTCTTTTCAGGGAGATGTCCTTTGCTTCTCAGATGTAAATGCACTTTAAGTTTGTTATTCAACAGTGAAAATGAGTCATACAGAGGTAATATTTTCGTATGTTCTGCATCTTCAGGGTTCCTGGTTTTTTGTTTGTTTGTAATTATATGGCTTCAGAGTAATCTTATTTTCAACTTTCACTGTGGGAGGCAGTATAGCATAAGTGGTTAAGAGTAAGGAATCTAGAACAGACTGCCCTGAGTTTAAATCCTAGCTAGCGGCTATATAACCTTGGGCAAGTTGCTTAATCTGCTGTGCCTTATCTATAAAATGGGGATAATGATAGTGCTTGCCTCATAGAATTGTTAGAAAGGTGAAATAAGTTAATACATATAAAGCACTTATAATAATACCCAACACAGTAAGCACTTAAATACTATTATTAATATCACTACTTTTTATTTGGAAGCTATGACTTGAATTATGAGCCTCACAGAACAAACATGTATGTGGCTGTTCAGTTGTCTTAATAGGCAAGAAAGTAATTTTTGATCCCTTTATTCTCTTGAATTCCAGGTTAAATTAAAAATACCTTTTGGAAATAAATTACTAGATGCCGTTTGTTTGGTACCTAACAAGAGCTTAACATATGGAATAATTCTTACACATGGAGCATCAGGAGATATGAATCTTCCTCATTTGATGTCACTGGCATCCCATCTTGCATCCCATGGGTTTTTCTGCCTGAGATTTACCTGTAAAGGCCTTAATATTGTACATAGAATTAAGGCATATAAATCAGTTTTGGTAAGAAAATTTCTTTATATTTACTTATAACATAATTCTGTTTGAAATCCTTAATAAATGTAATATAAATTTTATTAGTAGTCATCTGGTTTAATTTAAAAAATCTTTGAATGAGTGTATTCTTAGAAAACTCAGCAGTACCTGAAAGCTTTTTAATGGTCAGATTTCCCTGTCACCAGTTTCCGTGGAGATGAATGCTTACATCATAAATGTTCCTCCGTGATATTGCCAAGGAAACTACTTATGATTTTTCTCACTGGAATTATGTAACTGTAGCACATCATTTTGGCATTCTAGAATATTTTATTTACCATACTATGCATGTACAAATATGATACTGTTTTCTGTATATGTTATTTAGAAACCTTGTTTAAAATCCTGGATAACACTAAAGTTTCACTAAATCAAGCTTGTCCAACCCATGGGCCACATATGGCCCAGGACAGCTTTGAATGTGGCCCAACACAAGTTTGTAAACTTACTTAAAACATTATGACATTTTTTTTTACAATTTTTTTTTTTTTAAGCTCATCAGGTATCATGAGAGTTAGTGTATTTTGTGTGGCCCAACACAGTTCTTCCACTGTGGCCCAGAGAAACCAAAAGATTGAACACCTCGATCTAAATGCTTTCAAACTTACTAAGTTTTTTAGAACTTTAGATGTTAACATTATCAAATTTGGTATTAGTTGCAAGCCTTTGCTGGCCTTTTTAAAAAATAATTTATTCTCTAAAAATAGTTTAGTGCTTAAATGTTTTAGTAAAGGTAGATTGACTTTTTTCTTACGTATTTGCCTATATAACCTAACGTGGTTTAATAGTGAAGGCATGACCAGAAGAGGAAGGACTGCTTACCTCTTTTAAGAAGAATCCCTTAAGATTTTCTGGTTATCTTTGCATAGATTTTCATACATTTCAGTAATGATGAGAAGCAATATATCTTGCCTTTCCAGTGGAATATTTTATAGATGAAGAACTGATGATTTTTTTATTTTTCTAGAATTACCTAAAGACATCAGGAGAATACAAACTTGCAGGTGTTTTTCTTGGAGGTAAGTGCAATACTTGTGAATACTTGTTAAGTACCTGTTTTAATATAGGAATAGGTAATGGAGAATTAAAATTAGTTGATCATAGGAAGCTAATTTAATGATTTTTTGTTGTTTTGGTAAGTCACCTTTTTAATGTTAAAGTACTTTATATACTTAGAGCAAACTTGAACCTCATGTATATGTATTATAAGCTGAGCTTCTCTCCTTTTATTCATATCGCTGAATCGTCCTCTTGCATATGATTCCTTTACAATGATTGTCCTTGTCCTTTTAAGTGTTCAGAAAAATAATTGCCTTTTTTTTTTTTTAGCATTTGACTAAAGATCAATTTTTAGCTTTTTCTTTTCTTTTTTTTTTTTTTTGACACGGAGCCTCCACCTCCTCACTGGAGCCTCCACCTCCGGGATTCAAGTGATTCTCCTGCCTCAGCCTCCCAAGTAGCTAGGACTATAGGTGTGCACCACTGTGCCCGGCTAATTTCTGTGTTTTTAGTAGAAATAAGAGTTTTGCCATGTTGGTCAAGCTGGTCTCAAACTCTTGACCTCAGGCAGTCTGCCTACCTAGGCCTCCCAAAGTGCTGCGATTACAGGTATAAGCCACTGCACCTGGCCTGGTATTGCAACTTGTTAATTGCTGCCATTTGGAGTTAATTTGTTGGTAAACATATATGATGAACAGTAAAAGATTCAATTTGCCACACCATCACTGCTACTTTATGTGAAAGTTTATATTTCAAACTGAACTTAATTTTAATTGATTTTAGGTCGTTCAATGGGCTCAAGAGCAGCTGCTTCTGTAATGTGTCACATTGAGCCAGATGATGGTGATGATTTTGTTCGGGGTCTCATTTGTATTTCTTACCCACTGCACCATCCAAAGCAGCAGCATAAACTCAGAGATGAAGACCTCTTTCGTTTAAAAGAGCCTGTACTGTTTGTGTCAGGCTCAGCAGATGAAATGTGTGAAAAGGTGAATTATAACTCAATGTTTGTGTGAATGAAAGAGAATGAAAGAAATATCTTGGGAGCAAGATACTTCGTGCAACAGTCTCTTTTAAAAGTTGCCAATTTGACTAATGCTAGTTTTGTGTCCTGGTTACTCCGTTGCTTTTGAGAACCTAAAAATATAAGTATACTGACAAAATTTGTCTCCCTGGAAATAGAGTTGGTAAATATGACCCTTATTTGGAAAATGAAGGCTTAATATCTGAATCGTCTGATTTGGGGATTACTACACTGTAGATTTTTTAAATCATTTCAATATTCAAGCAGATTGTTTGTTATAAAATTGATTCTTGAGAAAGGGTTGGCAATGTCTACACATTACTAAATATTAGCCCAATATTATGAAACAACGTTGTATTCCCCAGAGCATATAATTTGCTTGGGGAAAAGATTTTTTTGGGAAAAAATTTTTTTATTCCAATTTATTTAACATTAGTAGATGCATGAGTGCTTGATCTGATATTGCTACAGCTGAGAGAAGTGGACTGCCACATTTACGGACATTTCCTCACACGTTCTATTGCCTAGAAAGTTGTCTGTGAGACAGCATTTAGTGAATACTTGGGAATGAATGTCAGTAAAGGCGGGGGAGAGAGGACCTTTTATTAAATATCAACAGAACATTAGTCTAGTATCCTCTTCTTTTTTTCTTTAGAACTTGTTGGAGAAAGTGGCACAGAAAATGCAAGCTCCCCATAAAATCCACTGGATTGAGAAGGCAAATCATTCCATGGCAGTGAAAGGACGGTCGACAAATGATGTTTTCAAAGAAATAAATACACAGATTTTGTTTTGGATCCAAGAAATTACTGAAATGGACAAGAAATGTCATTAGTTAAAAGCCATCTTGAATACACATACAGTTAATTTGATAAAGAAGAGTATGCCTCTCAGCATTGTGAGATATATTTCAGACTAATTTGATGTTCTTTAATGTTCCCTTATTTTTGAAACACGTTTTAAATGTGAAATTAATGTCCTTCACAAAATGTCTTTTGAAAGCACTGTTATAGTTGTATAAAGATGATGTAAAAATATTGAAGGTGGTCTACATATAATTTATTTTCATTAGTATAGTTAAGTTTTGAAAAGAATTAAACATTCGAATTTTGTTACAAAGATGCTTTTGTCTTATTGATACACAACTGAGAAATTTTGCAGAGCAGTGTTATCTTCAGAAAAGGAAATCAAAACATGTTTAGTCAGATTTATAGAATGCACACTTCACCTTTTAATAAATCTCAGTGAAGGGATAGGAGTGGACATATGTTTCGAATATGGGGACCCTGAAGACTTTTTAGAATGACATAAAGATCTTTAATTCAAGAAGTGTTCACTGAAGGCTTATTACAGGCAAACCTCATTGGGTTTGCAAAGATGAATAAAAACTTAGAGCTTACAACATAGTGTGTGAGGCTGGGCACGGTGGCGTATGCCAGTAATGTGAGCATTTTGGGAGGCTGAGGTGGGTGGATCACTTGAGGCCAGGAGTTTGCGACCATCCTGGCCAACATGGCAAAACCCTGTCTCTACTAAAAATACAAAAATGAGCCAAGTGTGGTGGCACGCATCTATAATCCCATCTACTCAAAGGATGAGGTGGAAGAATTGCTTGAACCCAGGAAGTAGGGGCTGTAGTGAGCCTAGAGCACACCACTGGACTCCAGCCTGGGCAACAGTGAGACTATGTCTCAGAAAAACGACATAGTGTGTAAAATCAATAGACCACTGATTAAAGAGAGAAATAATTGTAAATTTGTGGTACTAACATCTTTGCTATATCTAGGCAGTTGGTGCACTTCATTTTGCCTTGGAAATTTCAACTATCACCTGATCTCAAGCTTGAATGGTATTGAGTTATATATAAAAAAAAATGGTTTTTGTATTTCCTGTAAAATTCACAAAAGATGATGAGGCTGATGTTAAATTTAAATAGAAGTTTGTAGTAAGAAATGTTTCTTTATAGTAAATCTTTTGCATATCCTCCCTGCTACTCTTAATGTTAGGCCATTAAAATAGCCTCAAGTGGCCTGGGCAGCTTGCAGATTTTTGAGGCCCCTCATTCCTCCTGCCCTGATGGAATCAGTAGATTTAAAATATTATTTTTCTAAATATGACAAAAGAATGAAAACTTAGGGAATAATGTCTAAATCTTTCATATTATAGAATAAAGTGATGTATAACTATAAAATTTCTGTTACTATGTATAATAGATATTTTTAACTAAGTCATTTCCTGAACCTAAATTTTTAAATATGTTGTATGAGTAAACAATAATTAACATTTGAAATTTTAAAACACTACTAGTATCAAAAGATTATAAACATAAAAAATATGCAAAGCTATCAAGAAGATAGAATCACTGGTCTATTAACAACTCTAAGTCACTGAGGAACATAAGTATTGTGAACCAGAAGTAAAACTAATGGGACAAGGAAAACACAAAGGACAACTTATTACATAATGTTAGAGTACAACAAAACATTTAAAAGGCTGCTAACCAGGCTATACAATTTACAATATTTGTGTTTGCAAAATTAAACTATAGGCATAATACGATGATCAAAGATACTACATCAAATACAGGGGTAATGTAGGTAGATGATCATTTAAAGTTGATTTTCCCCTGAGTTGTCTATAAGAAACTACTGTTCCTTATTGATGTAATGGCTTGACATTTGAGGACTGTATAGCTAGCCATATTTGGGGAACATATAACTCCTAGAGAAAGATATGAATGATATATCTACAGCTGAAATGAACATTTAGGAAGAGGTCACATCTGCTCTCCTCCATAGATTTACCACACCTTGCAGGAAAATGTTCAGCCCCTTCAAGTTTGAGATTATAGACAAAGAGCCATTCTGGGTGCCTCTTCTGGTAGGCCCTAATTAATGGCATAGCTGTTGCTGGTAGAGGGTCTTGACTGTAAGTTGTCCAGGTTCTTGACATTTTGAATAAAGAATTGGACAAAATGCACAGCAAAGCAAGGAAAGAGTGAAGCAACGAAAGCATAGATTTATTGAAAATGATAGTACACTCCACAGTGGGCCCAAGCAGTGGCTCAAGAGCCCTGGAGAAGGAATCTTCTGGGGCTCAAACACTCCATAGAGGTTTCCAATTGTCTACTTGGTGTTCACCCCATGTAAATGAAGTGGTGGCCCACAATCAGTCCGATTGCTTGCAGAAAGCAACCAGTTAGAAGCTGAAGTGAAGTTACAAAGTTACACTCCCATGCAAATGTCTGGTTGCAGAAAGCAACCAATTTTGCAACCAGCTTTCAATTTTCCATCTGCTACACAGAAAAGGGGTTTGCAAAGGGAGTAGCCTCTGGTCTTTTTGTTACTTAAGCGTGGAAAGTTGGAATTTTCCTATCAACTTAGTTGTAGGAAGTCAGGGTGAATGGGTCTTAGGTTCCCTGCCTCCAGACCCTATTCTCCTGCCTCATAACCACTCGCCTAGACTAATGCTCTCCACCCATGGGGGACCTTTACCACTTAGGGCAGTGGTCCCCAAATTTTTTGGCACCAGGGACCCATGTCATGGAAGACAATTTTTCCACCTGACTGGGGTGGGAGTGGTGGGGATAGGGATGTTTTCTGGATGAAACTGTGCCATCCCAGGTCATCAGTCATTAGATTCTCATAAGAAGCATGCAACCTATAGATTACCCATATGCACAGTTCATAATAAGATTCCCTGCTCCTATAAGAATCTAATGTCACAGCTGATGTGACAGGAGGCAGAGCTCAGGCAGTAATGCTGGCTTGCCTGCTGTTGGTTCATAGTAGGCCACAGACTAGTACTGGTCTGCAGCCTGGGAGTTGGGGACCCCTGTCTTAGGGGATATTTGGCAATGTCTGGAAATATTTTTGATTGTCATGACTGGGGTTGGGGTGCTACCAGCATTCTGTAGGTAGAAGATTGGGATGTTGCTAAGCATCCTACAATACACAGGACTGCAGCCACGACAAAGAAATAATCCTGTCCAAAATGTCAATAGTGCCCACATTGGGAAGCCTCGTCTTAAACCAAATTTCAGATTATCTGTAAGTCCTTTCTCCGTTACCATTAATTCTTCCATCCCCCTCCTTGATCCATTTGCTTTTTTTAATTATTATTATTTTAGTTTAGTTTAGTTTTTTTTTTTTTTTTGAGACTGGAGTGCAGTGGCACAATCTCCGCCTCCCAGGTTCAAGTGATTCTCATGCCTCAGCCTCCTGAGTAGCCGGGATTACAGGTGTGCGCCACCATGTCCGCTAATTTTTGTATTTTTAGTAGAGACAGGTTTCACCATGTTGGCCAGGCTGGTCTCGAACTCCTGATCTCAAGTGATCCGACTGCCTTGGCCTCCCAAAGTGCTGGGATTACAGGTACGAGCCACTGCGCCCGGCCCAGTTTTATTTTTTTGAGACAGAATTTCACTTCGTCACCTAGACTGGAATGCAATGGCATTATCATACTTCACTGCAACCTTGAACTCCTGGGCTCAAGGGATCCTCCTGCCTCAGCCTCCCAAGTAGCTGGGACTACAGGCGCCTGCCACTGCCCCTGACTACTTTTTTAAGTTATGGTTTTTTTAGAGAGACAGGGTCTCAAATATTTTTGTAGAGAACAGGGTCCTGCTTTGTTGCTGAGACTGGTCTCCAACTCCAGGGCTCAAGCAATCTAACTCAGCCTCCCAAAGTGCTGAGATTACAGGCATGAGCCACCGCACCCAGCCATTTGCTTTCTTTTATTTGCTAAATCCTGGATTTCAGTATCTTACTCTTCTTTTTACACTACCATCACTCTAATTCAGACCCTTATCAATTCTCTTCTATCACTGCAGTAGCCTAATTGATTTTCCAATTTTATTGTCTCCTTGCTTTGATACACCAGTTGATACTTCTAACTCAGAAACTGTTAGATCTCCGAAGGTGGCTCCACAATAGGGGTCTGTCAACCTTCCTTTCCCAGACTTCACACCTGTAGCCATGCTATAGCTAACATGGACTATATAAATGTTTATAAAATGGAAGAAGTATTTTTTACTCTTCTTCCTACTTTCTTTGTTCATCTTTGCCTGCTACCAAATCCAAATGAGTAGGGGAAAAATTTTTTTTTCCTCTCTTTGCAGCTTTCCTTGAAATTACCCCAAACCGGCCAGGCGCGGTGGCTCAAGCCTGTAATCCCAGCACTTTGGGAGGCCGAGACGGGTGAATCACGAGATCAGGAGATCGAGACTATCCTGGCTAACACGGTGAAACCCCGTCTCTACTAAAAAATACAAAAAACTAGCCGGGCGAGGTGGCGGGCGCCTGTAGTCCCAGCTACTCGGGAGGCTGAGGCAGGAGAATGGCGTGAACCCGGGAGGCGGAGCTTGCAGTGAGCTGAAGTGAGCTGAGATCCGGCCACTGCACTCCAGCCCGGGCAGCAGAGCGAGACTCCATCTCAAAAAAGAAATTACCCCAAACCAAGTATCTCTCCTCAAACTCCTGTAATATCTTCCTCCTTTCTGTGTTAACCGAACTCTACCTTCTCATTAAGTTATTAATATCTCCATCTCACTTATGTTACAGATTCCTTCAAGTTTGGGATTTTTTTTCTGCATCATTGTTAAATGTTAACAAAGATGTTAACAAAACTTTAACAAAGTGTGTTTAAAGCACGTTTTCGTTCCTTGTTCAGTGCTTTACACAATTATTATTCAATACATGTATTAAACTAAGATATTTACAGAAAGAATTTCTAACAATTTTGAACAATCTCTGGCTTTGTGTTGCTATTTTATATATCTAATATTGGGACTTTTTCCTGTTAAGAACAAAAACCAAGTTCATAATGTCAAAATAGTTCAAAGATGGTAACATTGGTAAATATAATAGGAAGTTTTAAAAAAAACTTTAATTTTCCTTGTGTTTTCTTGTAGTGTCTGTTTTTTATTACTGTTAGTAATAGGCTTTCTGTGATACTCCTTTTCTTTTTACTCTGTAAGCAAGTAAATCTTGCTTAGCATTTACTTTTGGTGCTGTTCACTTGACATTGGTCTAGGAGGTTTCTAGTCCAAGGGACAGAAGCATTTATGCTGAAAAATAGATAATTATACTTTCGTTAGTAGCAAGTACATAAGTAAAAAACATGACAAAGCCCTAGAGAGAGATAATACTTACCCCTATGTAAACCTACCCATCAGCAGGAGTGGTACGCAGCAGTTCCTTTTCAGTTCTTTAAGAGCTCTTCAGTGAAATACTAATTAGGGATTCAGTGCCATAAAGCTTGGAAAGATCTAAGGAACTAGAGAGAAGAAAATGTTGAAACAATGAATCCCTTTTAAGATAGTTACCATTGAATGATTTAGAGAATTTCTGCAAGTAAGTGAGAGTAACAATTTTTCCAGCTGCTTAATGTTTTTTTTTTTTATTTTTTCCGAGATGGAGTTTCGCTCTTGTCGCCCAGGCTGGAGTGCAATGGCGTGATCTTGGTTCACTGCAACCTCCGACTGCCCAGGTTCGAGCAATTCTCCTGCCTCAGCCTCCTGAGTAGCTGGGATTACAGGCACCTGCCACCACACCCAGATAATTTTGGTATTTTTAGGTAGAGATGGGGTTTCACCACGCTGGCCAGGCTGGTCTTGAACTCCTGACCCCAGGTGATCCGCCTGCCTTGGCCTCCCAAAGTGCTGGGATTATAGGCATGAGCCCCTGCACCCGGCCCAGATGCTTAAATTTTATGGGGAAACCCAGGAGACTAAAATCACCTCAATTGTCTTTGTGAGGAGGCGAGTACGGGGAAGGTGTACTTTACCATAGTTCTAGAAAAATCAAGAGGAATTGCTGAAGTTTCTTTCAGAGCCAATGAAGACCTACCAAGCATTCTAAAGGGTGACTCTTTGCAAAGACAAAATTCAAAATAAGAGTCATACTTAAATAAAGATTATAAATACCTGTACGTTGTGGTCCAGGAGACTGGAAGACTGTAAATTCTAACATTTAGAATGTCACTGATCTAATAATCTCCAACGTTCAGGGACAGAGCTGATAATTTTTTTTTTTTTTTTTTTTTTTTGAGACAGTGTCTTGCTCTGTTGTCCAGGTGGGAGTGCAGTGGTGGGATCACGGCTCACTGCAGCCTTCACCTCCCAGGCTCAGGCAATCCTCCTACCTCAGACTCCCAAGTAACTGGGACTAACTGCAGGCGCACACCACCATGCCTGGCTAATTTTTAAATTTTTGGTAAAGACAGAGGTCCACCTATGTTGCCCAGTACTGGTCTCAAACTCCTGCTCAAGCCACCCACCCACCTCAGCCTTCCGAAGTGCTGGGATTACAGGCATGAGCCAGTTCACCCACCTGAAGTTGTAAATCTTTGTTGCACTTATTTAAACTGATGTGACAGAAGAGGCCTGAACAGTTTACTTCAGTGTAATGAATAATACTTCAGTGTAATGAGTAATACTTCTTTGCTTAACCTACCTTGGATAAGTGAAGTACTAAAAACAAAACAAAAGTGAAGCATTAAAGAATTACATCTGCAAAGGAAGTATTAATTAATTACACCTTCAAAGGAAGAGGACTCTAAATCCAAGGTAGTGTTAACATTTTTCATTACTAGTCCAGACTATCCTGTCTACTTGTGACTAAAATTGTACTTCTCAATAAGCTTCCAGGCCCACCCACTAGACTTTGAAGGAGAGTGGGCAGTACTGTACTTACATCTGCCTCTGTCCCACCCTTAATTCTGACATCGGAAAGGACATCACAAGTAGCTCCTTGAAATCACCGTAGACAGGGTGAAAAGGAAATTCAACAGGAGGTTATTCCAAAGACCCTTTAGTTTTCAGCATATCAATAGATTGTTGAAGGGGAATGCTGCCAATGGACCCTGCTAGCAAAAAGAAATATAAAATGTGTTCTATTTTAAGAGAAAAATCAGGCCCATAAAAGACAAGTCATCATACATTCCACATAGTTGCAATGGGATATACTTAGACCAAAAAAATTATTTGATATTTCTCCGAAATTCAAATTAAATTGGGCATCTAATGTTTTTATTTGCTAAACCTGTCAACCCTATCTATATTCTTTTTTTTTTTTTTTTGAGACGGAGTCTCACTCTGTCGCCCAGGCTGGAGTGCTGTGGCCGGATCTCAGCTCACTGCAAGCTCCACCTCCCGGGTTCACGCCATTCTCCTGCCTCAGCCTCCCGAGTAGCTGGGACTACAGGCGCCGCCACCTCGCCCGGCTAATTTTTTTATATTTTTTAGTAGAGACGGGGTTTCACCGTGTTAGCCAGGATGGTCTCGATCTCCTGACCTTGTGATCCGCCCGTCTCGGCCTCCCAAAGTGCTGGGATTACAGGCTTGAGCCACCGCACCCGGCCAACCCTATCTATATTCATTCTAAGAAAGGACTATATTTTCCTGACCACAAAGAAGCATAAAATACACTATTCCTGGTGTTAATAGAAATGGTCATATCAAATGCTTTCTACCAATCCAAATTTATTCTATGTTTATAATAGGGCAGTGACAATCCATGATAGAATTATGTTGCTTTCTATGAAGTTAAGAGAAGGTAATTTTTTGAATTTTAGTAAAAAAACTACTTATACAGTGTACATATCTTACCTATGAACTTTCATTATTGCTCAAGTTGATGTGAGCTCAGTTAAATACCCACTATGACACGTACCTCACTTAACTTAGGCCCAGAGCAGTCACTGCCACACTTGATAAGACACCAAGAAGCACTGGCCAAACGTTGCACATGGTTATGAGTTGGGCATACCAACTTTTTATAATTCAGGGCCTCTGAAATCAAGGACTTTTGAATGAGACACCAGTCTCTTTCACATATTACATTAAAATGTCAAAGCAATATTATTCCTTTAAAAAAGGGGTAGGGGGTGAACTGGAAGATAACACATTTGTGACATTATGGGAATTTCTAGAGTCCTGGGTTATTCAAAATGATTGGATGGCAATTTTCTTTATAATTTTACTAGGAATTATTTTTGAAATAATACTCATGAAAGCTTGTGCATCCTTTTGGAAGAAGTCCACACTTCCTGAAAAGGGTAGTTCAGATGTCTGGGAGGTAAGAACAAATGGTTGATTTTCCCTTTCCCTAGTTTTCAAAATCAGACATAAGAAAAATTTGTAAAATTTTTGAACTTTGATACTCAGATTACTCCTCTAACAATTTTTTCCATTAAAATAGAGGGAAGACAGTTGCCCGAAAAGCAGGAAATTTGGTAAGTATTATACAATTTCACATTTTAATATAAAACTTGTTCATCCTGAGCTTTTCTCATTGATACTGTGACTTTTTTATTCCTACTCAGCTCCAGAGAATTGGTCAGTTATTAATCCATCTTCAGGAGAAAGGTATGTGATATATCACATATATATTTTGAAGCTAAATGAAATAGTTGGTTGTGTTCTATTCAAAATGCCTTTACTTCTGAATTTCAGAGAAGGGTTTTCCTAGCTGTTCAACGTCACGATTCAATCTAACATTTACTTTAAATGGCTGCTATGCTCCAAGCTGTGTTAAGGACTTTTTGTATATTACTGAAATTATCCTTCAAGTAGGTAGTATTATTATTGTTTTTACAGATGAGGAAAATAAAGCTTGAAGAGGATAAATGACTTTCTTTCCTACTCTAACACTCTCTCCAATACACCAGTTCTTATAATTCAACTGAAAAGATATTTATTTAGCAATTACTGTGGACCAAGCAAACACTGAGCTAGGTGCTGCATGAGTGACATGAAAGGAGTCTGTAAAATCAGAATTTCTCAGAATTGTAAAGTTATCTCCGTACTAGGGATTAAATACTGACATAATCACGAATCTTGTTGCTATCAATATTTTAATTGTTTTAATTGAAATCCGTTCAACAATTATTAGATATCTACTATAAAGTGGACGCAAACACTGGGATTCAAGCCATAAGATAGTCTCTGTTCTCAAGAAGCTTATATTCTTGTGGAGAAGATGTATACATACAGGAAAATTGCCTTGTGGTATGGTGACACAGTGACATAAATATTAAAACATTTAGGAGATGCCTAAGCCAGCCTAGGGCGTTGGTAATGGCTTCACGAAGAATGTTATGCTGGAGCTGAATTTTAAAGGATTAATGAGCATTAGCCCGAAAAGGACACAGGTTTAGGAGGGTAAGAAAGACATTCCAGGACATGAACAGAAACAGCAGCAATGTGCAAGAAATTACTATTGTTTCAGAGTTGCTTGGAATGTTGAGGTTGAGTCAGGAAGTAGTGGAAGACGAATGTGAAGAGGTAGGTAGGAGTCAGGTCATAAAGGGCTTTCTATACCGTGTTAAGAAGCCCGGATTCAATTCTGTAGATAATAGCCACTAGTGGTGGTTACACATAAGAGTGGCACAGTTTTGTGTTTCAGCTAGATCACTAGTCACTGTGTGATTAGTCGCTGTGTGAATCAGAGGATTACTTGATGTTCCTCTAATTTCTTTTATTTGTCAGGTATAAAAGGACTTTATTCTTTTAATCTGGTTGCTATATTGTCGTATTGGGTACTAGCAACTCTAGTTCTCAGGTGAGTGTCTTGGGAAGCTGTAACAATATCTGGAGGTGTGAGTAGGTAGAACCCTTGTCAGGGCCAGTTGGGAACAGGAATGCCAGCACAAGCTACAGCATGTCAGTAGTGCAATCAGAATAAGTCCAAATGGACAGACCAAGAGTCAGCATTTGAGATATTACAGGGGTTAGGTGTGCTTGGTGACCCAAGATTCACATGTAATTCAAAACCAGAGGATTAACAGGCAAGAGGAATTCACAAGAAGGGATTAAATACATGGAGAAGAAAAAGAATTTTCAGCTTCAGAATCAAGAACACTTTAAAGATTTTCCATCCCTGTGTCCTATTATTCCCTTCCTGCCTGGACAGAAGTTAATCCTTGGGTGACATCTTTCTAGGGAGTGTTAAGGGAAATTCATTGAGAAGAAGAGGTTGGGGTTGGTGTTGAAGGAAAAGGATTAGAGAAAAGATATGGTTCCTATGGCAGCAGCATATTATGGTGAAAAAACACAAAGTTTGAATTTTAAAAAGGTCTAGCTTTATGGCATAGTTCTGCCTCTTTGTTTTTTCGTTTTGTTTTGTTTTGTTTTTTAGCAGAGTTTTGCTCTTGTTGCCCAGGCTGGAGAACAATGGCACGACCTTGGCTCACTGCAACCTCTGCCTCCTGGGTTCAAGTGATTCTCCTGCCTCAGCCACCATAGTAGCTGGGATTACAGGCACCCACCATCACACCTGGCTAATTTTTTTGTATTTCTAGTAGAGATGGGGTTTCATCATGTTGGCCAGGCTGCTCTTGAACCCCTGACCTCAGGTGATCCACCTGCCTTGGCCTCTCAAAGCACTGGGATTACAGGCATGAGCCACCGCACCCAGCCCTGTAGTTCTACCTCTTAATGATGGCATGGCCTTGGGCTAAGGACTTAAACTCACTATACCTCCATTTTATTTTATTTTTTTTTAATTTTTGAACTAAGGATTAGAAGAATTACCTCTTAGGAATATCATGACAATTAGTTGAAATAATATGTGTAACATAGTGGCTCACGCCTGTAATCCCAGCACCTTGGGAGGCCAAGGTGGGTGGATAACTTGAGGTCAGGAGTTTGAAACCAGCCTGGCCAACATGGTGAAACCCCATCTCTACTAAAAATACAAAAATTAGCCAGGTGTGGTGGCATGCACCTGTAATCCCAATGACTCAGGAGGCTGAGAATGGCTTGAACCTGGGAGGCGGAGGTTGCAGTGAGACGAGATCGTGCCACTGCACTCCAACCTGGGAGACAAAGCAAGACTCCAGCTAGAAAGGAAAAATATATATATATATGTGTGTGTGTGTGTGTGTGTGTGTGTATACGTGTGTATATATGTATATATATGTGTGTATATATATACACACACACATACACACATATATTTTATATATATGAATTCTTTTTTTGGAAAAGAACTATGTTTGGAACAGCGTATTTTATTTTTAATCATTGACACCTTCAAATAATTTTATTTCATTTAATTTTTTTAAATTTCTTCAAAAAAAAAACCAAGATACATGTGCAGAACGTGTAGGTTTGCTACATAGGGATACGTGTGCCATGGTGGTTTGCTGCACCTATTGACCTGTCCTCTAAGTTTCCTCCCCTCATCCCCCATCCCTGAAAAGGCCCTGGTGTATGTTGTTCCCCTCCCTGTGTCTATGTGTTCTCATTGTTCAGCTCCCACTTAGGAGTGAGAACATGTGGTGTTTGGTTTTCTGTTCCTGTGTTAGTTTGCTGAGAATGATGGCTTCTAGCTTCATCCATGTCCCTGTAAAGGCCATGATCTCATTCTTTTTATGGTTGCACAGTATTCCATGGTGTATATGTACCACATTTTCTTTATCCGGTCTATCATTGATGAGCATTTGGGTTGGTTCCATGTGTTTGCTATTGGAAATAGTGGGACAGCATCTTAATAAATTATTTTGAAATAGAAAGGTATATTGACCGAAACCTAGGCATCAGAATGGTTAAAATGTACTGCATTAGAGATGGAGTGGATTTTATCTTGCTTATGAAATAGGACAAAGGAGAAAGGGGTAGCAGGGGGGCAAAGGGGAGCAGAACAGAAGGAGTTGCAAGTGTAGTGCTATGAGGCTTAGGACGGAGTGGCATAAAGGATGAGACCACCACTCAGTATCTGAAATCTGGGGACTCCACCTGACCAGGTATAGTCTCAGTAAGCAAACCAAACGGCTGACCTTATATCAGATTTTGGGGAATGGTTTGTTTTAGGGTTGGCCTTATTCATAGACGCATGCTTGAGTGAGAATCTGCCACTAGTCACCTGACTCTCAAAGCTTAAACTTGTCACTGACTGGTTGGTTTCAGAAGTGCATTTCCTGAAGGGAGTTATCGTTGATAGATAAAACAGTTTAGAAGCAGACTTGGTGTTTATTTGTTACTATGACTATAGGGTTGCCATTGATTGATTGACAACTGATTCTGGTACTGGTTACCATGGCTCTAGTACTGTCACTCTTTTCCTAGGAGAATGAGGAGTTATTTTTAAAATCTCAAAGGCCAATTAAGATTCCTTGGTGGGGAGAGGCCAAAGGACATCTCACAAATGAGGAGACGTACCTAATGTTTAAATGGGAGCCCTTTGCATGACTGTAGTCAACTCTCTCCTGCTTCTGCCTCCAAGTCTTCACTAAAATCAGTCACATCTACGAGTGGTTTGTGTATGAGGGATTTTTTTCTCCTCACTGAAATTGAGGAAAGAGTTGGGTCAATTTGTTGTTAGCAATCAGAAGCCTGGAGGTGGAGATAGTCATTCAGCAAATACTTACTGATTGCCTACTCTGTGTCAGGCATTGCTGTAGGCCCTTGAGACTCATCAGCAAATAAAACAGTGTGTGGGGGTGAGAGAGGGTCAGACAATAAACGACAACATAATAAATAAATTACATGTCAGAAGGTAACATGAGAAATTAGAGAGAACTGTGCTGACCAGGCATAGTCTCAATGAGCAAAGCGAACTGCTGATCTTACATTGGATTATCGAATTTTGGGAAATGGTTTGCTGCAAGGTTTTTTTGTTTTTGTTTTTGTTTGTTTTTGTTTTTGGAGATGGAGTCTCATTCTGTTGCCCAGGCTGGAGTGCAATGGCACAATCTCGGCTCACTGCAACCTCCACCTACTGGGTTCAAGCAACTCTCCTGCCGCAGGCTCCCAAGTAGCTGGGTCTACAGGTGCATGCCACCACACCCGGCTACTTTTTGTATTTTTAGTAGAGTTGGGGTTTCACCATGTTGGCTAGGCTGGTTTCAAACTCTGATGTCAAGTGATCCACCTGCTTCAGCCTCCCAAAGACCTGGAATTGATTAGCAGGCGTGAGCCACCCTGCCCAGCCTGCTTTAGCATTTTCTTACGTTAGGATTAGATCATGCCCATTCCTAAACTAATCACTCAGAAATGGGATTACTATATTAGACTGAGCCTAATAATCTGAGGTAGAACAGGTGTTGGAGAGTAGACATCATGATCATCCAACCCAAAATTTTGTCTTAGTTGAAGAACGGACTTTACTACCAAATATTATATACTAAAAGTAATAAGCAGATAGCAAAGATGTATATAGAGCCTGTATTAGATTGCTGGGGCTGCCATAACAACGTATCACAAATTAGGTGGCATTAAATAACAGAAATTTATTTTCTCAAGGTTCTGAAGGCTGAAAGGCTTGGTTTTTCCTGACGTGTTTCTCCTTGACTTGCAGATGGCCAGTTTCTTTCTGTGTGCTCACATGCTCTTCTCTTTCTTTTTTTTTTTTCTTTTTTCTTTTACTTTAAGTTCTGGGATACATGTGCAGGTTTGTTACATAGGTAGACATGTGCCATGGTGGTTTGCTGCACCTATCAACCTGTCATCTAGGTTTTAAGCCCAGCGTGGTTTAGATATTTGTCCTAATGCTTTCCCTCCCCTTGCCCCCCACCCCCTGACAAGCCCCTTTGCATGATGTTCCCCTCCTTGTGTCCACGTGTTCTCATTGTTCAACTCCCACTTAGGAGTGAGAACATGCAGTGTTTGGTTTTCTGTTCCTGTGTTAGTTTGCTGAGAATGATGGTTTCCAGCTTCATCCATGTCCCTGCAAAGGGCATGAACTCATTCTTTTTAATGGCTGCATAGTATTCCATGGTGTATATATGCCACATTTTCTTTATCCAGTCTATCATTGATGGGCATTTGCGTTGGTTCCATGTCTTTGCTATTGTTAATAGTGCTGCAATAAACACACATGTGCATCACATGCTCGTTTCTCTGTATGTGCATGTCCATGGTGTCTCTGTGTCCAAATTTCCTCTTCTTACAAGGGCACCAGTCATATTGGATTAGGGCCCCACTCTAAATAAAGACATCAGTTAACTTAATCACATTTTGATGGCCTTATCTCCAAATACGGATTAAGGCCCCCCCATATGACCTCATTTAACTTTAATAACCTATTTAAAGTCCATGTCTACAAATATGGTCACATTCTGAGATACTGGGGTTAGGACTTCAACATATGAATTTTAGAGAGACACAATTCAGCCTATAAAATAGCCTATATATTAGAGGTTAATAAGTGCTCTAAAAATTGAGAGAACTTGAAAACTAACATATTTTAAATATTTATCTAATATTTTTGTGTTATCTATGAAAAAACAAAATCATTAGTATAGCCTAAAATACCCCAAATTCTAATTAACCAAATCCAGATTAATGAGATTTCATTGTGTCAACTGAAGAATGATGGTTTTGAAAAGAATGATGGTGTTCATAAAGGATTGCAGCCTGTAGGATAGCCATTCTGACAGACTGGGAAGCATAGCCTCCTGTCAGAAGCCAGACACAGGCCATTGGAAGGCAGGAAGAATAAGACAGGAAATCATGCTGAATGAGGTGGATAATACTTATAGTCAATAAGCTGTAGGAGGAATCATGAATATTTATGAAAGGAGAAATGTGTGCATAAGCAATTGAGCTTCATTCCTCTCCATGGAACTCATGTTCAGAAAATGGCAGCTTTAGCATGATATGAGCATGGAGTTTTTGGCCCCCTGACATCAAAAGGTGAAGCCAGGGACATGAAAACCCCCACTGCACATCTTCCCTAGACTGGGCAGAACCACTCTGTGGTTGGTGGTCTCTTATCAGGAAGGAATGCTAGCTGGTTGTTTCGTTGAAAGCAGAAGTGAGGGGCAGCATCAGGTCACTGGTTGATATCAAGGATGGTGCAAGCCTTTCCAAAGGGCTGTTCTGTTTACCCTTAGGAAAGAAAGCCTAATGGTAGCGAGGGAGGGAGGTAGTATACTAAGGCCTGTCTGACCTCCCATCCCATCATGGTCAGGAATTCATTTTTCAAGATTTCTTTGGGGTCCACTTGGCCAAGAGGAGCTCCATTCAGTCATTTGTGAGACTTAGCATTTCATTTTTAATTCTCAGTTCTATAAGTAATCATTTAGCATAAATAATTTTTTGCGGTTGAGTAGATCATGATGGATTTCATACGCTGCCTTCACTACTTTGATTGAGGGGTATTTAAAAGTAAAGTCACACTTACAGTAAAGTAAGAGGTAATCTGTGTTCCCCAAACAAATAGCTACTAGAATGATCTCACCTAGTTTATATGAATTTCAGTTTTTGATTTTAGGCTTGCTCATCCATCAAACAGTGACTCTCAATATTTATCATGTATCAGAATCAGCTGGAGAGCTTATTAAAACTCAGATTTTTTGACCCTACCTTCAGAACTTCAGATACCATAGTGCTGGGATGGAACCAAAGAATGTGCATTTCAAATAAGTTTCCAGGTGTATTATCAGGGTTCTCCAGAGAAACAGAACCAGTAGGTTATGTGTGTGTGTGTGTGTATGTATATATATATATAGAGAGAGAGAGAGAGAGTAAGAGATATATTTTAAAGAATTGGCTCAAGCAATTATGGTGACTAGTAAGCCTAAAATGTGCAGTTTAAGTCAAAAGGCTGTCTGCTGACAGAATTTCCTCTTGCTGGAGTATGTCAGAGGGTTGAGGTATCGGTCTTTTGTTCTATCCAGGCCTTTAACTGATTGGATCATGCCCACCCACATTAGGAAGAACAATCTGCTTTTCTCACAGTTCACTGATATAAATGTTAATCTCATCCAAAACACCCTCAGAGAAACATCCAGAATAATGTTTGACCATATCTCTGGGCATCACTGCCCAGCCAAATTGACAAATAAAATTAACTATCACACCAGATGATGCTGATGCTGTTGGTCTGAGCACTTCATAGACTGAGACTAATCATTTGAGGTACATGGGTGTTGTCACATCATCCATGATCGTTACTCCAGCCCAAAATTGTACTGAGATGTGCTTCCCTAAAATGTAGGCTTTTCTGTTGATCCCAAAGAACTGTTAACATAATCTGGATTTATTTACAGACAGTTAGTTTATACTATTGGTATTCTTCTGTTGTACCTATTACATTTCCATAAGAATGTTGTTTCATTTTTTTAAGAATGTTTTCTTTTTGTGAAAACTTTCATATAGAGAACAGAAAAGATGTTCCTTGTAAAAGAATATAATCTTAATCCAGCAACTTTGACCCACTCCTGTCAAAAATAGACTTTTAGAGATGCTGAGGTATATTCTCTGAGATATATAATTGATTTACTTCACTTTTTCAGTCAATTAGTTTATTAAGTGAGAAGAACTAGGTAATGAATTGTTTTGTATTATGGATAATGGTTTTCCAATTTATCTCTATACTGATCTGTTTTCATACACTATACTGCATTTTCTTGAATCTGGAAGGTAATTCTTATATGAAATATATCCTAGTATTCATTTGTACACTGTTTTCTTATATTTCAGAGTTGGTACCTTTTCAGAGAAAAGAATTACTTCATCGCTTACATCTGAAGAAAAGGAATGTAACTTTGAAGATAGAATTTTATTCTCACATGAAATAATACGGTCAGGTACTAGTGAAAGTGAAGATCAAGTAAGTCACTCTAGTGGAAGTCATGTGCCATCTTCAAATGGAATCAGCTCATCTTTGCCATTGTTTTATTCAGAAGTAGAGGAAATGTATCTAAGCCATACAGAGCATCCGGACAGTGAATGTGAAACAATACAATTTTCCTCCAAGAAATTGTTTTCAATGATGAAAACCAACAAAAACAAAAATTCTGAATTTTCTTCTGATCTTAGCTTTTCAGCCTCTAGATTAGCTGTAGAAATTGAAGATCTAGATGTGGCACCTTGCCCTCTTGCCCACTTATTTCTTTCTAGAGATCAAGTTAGACTTCTGGAAGAAAATGTGAGAAATCAAATTCCTTCAAAACCCAAAACTAAGTTAGGGATTAGAACTACTTATCAATGCTCAAGATCTCAAGAGCCCTTGAATCAGAATCAACCTTCTGTTGGAATGGTTATTTCTGTCCAAGCACAGGATTCTCTTCCAGGACAAAATGCTTTTCAGAATCAATGTCTTTATGAAGTCCAATTTACTAGTCAAACCCAATATATAAATCATAACCAAGAATCAGTTAACAGCCAGCCTGATAGCAAGGCCAGCAACTTTGCCCAACCTGAAGATGTGATGAGGAAGCCATTTTCTAGCAGCACACAAGACTCCTTCCAGTCCCAAGATTTGGATAGGAACCAACATTTTGTTAAAATTCCATCAACTGTTGAGGCACAATATTCAGTAAAGGGCCTGGAGTCTGATGAGCACTTAGGTGAGGATCAGCATTCTGTTTGGTTTATAAATTCAAACAAGATTAAATATTCAATTAAGGGGCAAGACACTATTTTTAAGAATGCTGAATTTCTAGTTTTAACTCTGAATCCAAATTTAGTTACCGAAGATATGCCACAACTAAGGAGTGTAAAACCACAAGGCCAGCAACAAATTGTTTCACCAGAATTAAACCAGGATTCTGTACATAGCTCAGTGCCTCTTTTGTCTACCATTAAAGGGCAGAAAAATAGAAGAAAAACACCAGACAGTAAAAGCAAACTCAGTCTTAACATTCCATCTCTAAAAGCCAAAAAAACACCAACTTCACAAGTATTTCGAATCACAGTATGTCACACGTTAAAAAATAGGAATGAGTTAGGATGCAAGAATAACACTGAGAAGAAAGAATTACATGAAAGGAAAGACATATCAGATATAGCTTTGCATCTTATTTCTATTTCCAAGCTTATTCTGCCTTATGTTAAAAATTATTCCAGAAAACAACTACTGAAAGTCATGCCGAGTTTAATAAAATGTGGACATTTTCTGCAGAAGCAAAATAAGTCACCAGATACAGAGAAAATCAGTTATGCAGGTCCTCTTGAGGAGACAGGAATCTCAGGTATTACTAAAAAGGAAGAGGAGTATGACAAAGAAAACAAAGGACTAAAAAATATTTCACCAAAAATGTTACCTCAGCTAGAACAATCCTTCATGGTCAACACTGTTCAACTAAAAGCACCTTGTTTACTAGTAGAAACAAATGGGAAGAGTAACGAATCTCTTAAAGACTCAATTACTCAAGCAAAGGGAATTGGTATTACAGAATTTCATGCTCCAAATAGTAAAAAACCATTTGATCTGCATATTCCAAATCACAAGACATCTTTAGAAGAAGCCATATCAAAACCTATGCAGAAACTTGTTTTCTCTCCCGAAATGGAATCAAACAATAGAATGAAAATACCAGAGGACCTACAAAGTTCAGAGAATTCCTGTCTTCAACTTTCAAATGGAGAGGAGTTACCAACCAGTACACCAAAAATGCAAAGGTGCTTTCCAAGGGGAAACACACAGAAACGAAAAGATTTTTTGGAACTTGTTCTGGAGTTGTCAAATGTCCATTTGGTCATTTCCCTAGAAAGCAAAATGCATAAAAGCAGTGAAGAATTAGAAGCCATAAAAATTCAAGTGAGTGCAGAAAGTGTAAATCTGAAGGAAAATACACCATTGATACTTAATGTTACAGAAGACAGTGACCTACGTGAAAGTGAGGAACTAGAATGCAACACTGGAAGTAACATAACAAATATGCACAAAGATAAAGAAACGTCTGATGCATTTCACAGTGCCACTTACACTAACATTTCTCAACTACCTGATACAGAAACACATAGCAGATTAAAAGCCAAGGCAGATACATTAAGAATAATAAGGCTCAGTCATTCAGCATCAAAGCAAGAGAAATTACCAGATAAGAAGGGAACACAGAATGCAGAACACATTGATAACAGCTCTACATTTAAAAAGCCACAAAAATGTGATAGAAAGGAACAGGAGAAAGAAGCAAATTCAGAGGTGACACAAGGCTTCAGGTTCAGCGTACATCTAAAGCAAAAGCCCAAATACATCAAATTTGAAATGGAACAGATCAGTTCAGGAAGTAAAGCCCCAAATAAAGAGCAAGAGGTCCAACTACAAAATCTTTCTACACAAAGTATTTTGGAGACTAGTCCATGCCCAATGATGGATTCATTTCAAGTTGAGAAGGTGAAGCAAAGCACAGATAGACTTACAGACAGAGAGGGTGCCAGAGATCCAAAGAATCCACTTACAATACCAGAGAACTTGCCAGTTGGTGAACTTTTAAGTGAAACAACAGAGTATAGTGTCCCATTTGGTGGAAACCTCCAAAAGACAATGGAGAGTCATATTGTAGAAGAAAAGGAAGATGTAAAAAGATATTTACCTGCAGTTGCCCTGGGGTCTTTCAATAACCACTTGCTTACTTTACCATATTTTAAAAGGCAGGAAATTAAAAAAAAATTATCAGAAACAAAAAGTGCACTCAGTGTCAAATATGTAATTATGAAAGTAAAGAAACCAGCAATTTCACTGATGCCTTATATCAATATATGTGGTACTCCAAACCACAAGAAAAAAATGGGAGGCAATTTTGAAATTATAATTAAACAGATACTGCAAGATAAAATTGTGGCAGGTATGCTTCTGAATGTTATTTACCCTCATATGTCTATTTTGCCTAATACTAGAATGCATAGCAGATTAAATGCAGAGAATCACAGTCATATCAAGCTAGTCCAAGAGGAATCCCAAATTGAAAGGGAAGAAAAGTATCCATATTTCATTAATAAGGGAAATGAATCCCAAAACATACTAGATGCTAAATTGCAAGATGAAGTAAAAGGTGTTAAAGAAACTCTACCAAAAGCAGTCCTGCATGATAGCTGGAACGTTGGACTTGATGCATATCTAGCTAAGGAGACTAAAACAGAGAAAGAAATGCATCAACCAATACCATTCACAGAAACTATTATGAAGTCTGTTGTGTCTCCCATAATGGAACCATCTCATGTTGAGAATGTGAAGAGTACTCAAACAACACAAACAGGCTGCAAATGCACTGCACATTCAGAGATGCCTTCTCCAATATCGGGAAAATTGCTGATTGGAGACCCTTTCAACCAAACAAGAGAAAATGATGTTCCAAGTAATGGAAGTGATACAAGAGAAATGGGTTACTGTTTTGCAGAAAAAAAGACGGAAATACCAAAAGATTTACCAGCAACTTCGCTAGAGTCTTTCAATTACTGCATGCCTGTTTTATCTTGTTCTAAAGTGATGAAAAAGAGAGTAACATTTTCTCTCACAACAAGTACGGTGAAGCCCAAATGTGTAAATAAAAAGGCTGTGAAGCCATCAATCTCAGAGACAGTCAGTGTCACAAGCCACAGAAAGAAATCAGAATTAGACTTTAAGACTAAGTTTAAAAAGTTAAATCAAACTAAAGGATTTGTACCTGAATGTGTAAATACCCTTTGCTCTCCAATGCATGGCAGATTGCAGACAGAGTTCTGTCTCCCTGCGTCTCAATTAAAGCAAGGAGAAACAGTAGATAAGACATACATTGATGTCTTTGCTAAGAGTAGTATATCCCATGACAGAGAGGAAAAATTGCAAGATGGAGAGGAAGAGGAACAGAAAGTTTTATTAGAAGCAGCACCACAGCTGAGTCAGCAGCTGGGGTCTGATGCGGGTCAAATGAAGGAAATCCATCTTGAATCAGACCCAGTGCTGAACTGTTTAACAATGGAGCTACCTATTAATGGACAAAGTTTGCAGCACCAAACAGGTTTTAAACAAACTACTTTAGAGACTAGTCTCCAAATGGGTCCTTTAGAAGCTGAAGAACTACCAAAAGTCAACAAAACAGAAAATGACATAAAAGTCCCTGTGGGTCGTAAGATTCCACCTCCCAAAGCTTTACAGACTCCGGAGAATAGCCATGGCTTCATACTCAATGCATATCAGAAGGATAATGAGTTTGTCAAATCAGATGAGGAACTGAAGCAACCAGGAAATACAAATATTCAGGTACAACCACAAAAGCATTTTACACAAACTATTTTGGAGTCTACTTCATGCCCTACATTGGATCAATTTCAATTTGAAAAGGTAGAGAGTTATGTTAGGCTTTCACCTCTAAAGTCAGGGGAAGCAAAGGTTGATGAAATCATATTTTATGCAAGAGAAGGTGGTATCTCATCTGATTCTAGCCATCAAAAGGAACAAGCTGCTGGTAGTGAAAAGAAAGAGACAGTGATTTTTGATTCCTGCATGCCTGCTTTATCTACACCTAAAAGGAAGAGAAACTTAAAACAATTTTCAGACATGAAAACTTTAGTGAATCCCAAATGTGGAATTATAAAGGCAAAGAAGCCATCAATTTCATACATGCTCAATATCAAGGCTGGTGCTGGTCCAAACCATAGAAAAGAACTGAGCTGTAACTTGACAACCAAAATGAAAGAAGTGCATCAAGGCACAAAGGGAGCAGATGAAACATATGCTTTCCTGACTATGACACCTGACATTAACAAGTATGGCAAGGTAGAAACAGAGAAAGACACGCTAAGAGGAAAAAGACTCAGTTCTACTCAAGTAAAGCAAGATACATCTCCACATGAAGATAGTATTACTTCACATAACATTAAAGAAACCCATCTTCAAGATGAAGAGCAAGAAGAAAGGGAACCAGAGGCATTGTTAAAAGTAATTCCACAGCACCTGCAACATTTCATATTCCATTCAGGTCAGAGGAAGGATCTTGACTTTCGCAAATTAGAAGACCAAGGAAGAAGGAAAATTCTGTTTGTTACCAAACAAGATGTCCTACAACAACTTCAGCCTGCAGAGCCAATACAAGGAGAGGAGACAAAGAAATGCTTCTGGATTCAAAATGGCACAGCATGCACATTAAATTCAAAACTTCTTCCTCTAAAATCAGAGGACCCACTAAACAGTGAAGTTTTAATTGGTGCAATAAAACGTGGTGTACCAACTGATAGGAAAGGTGTGGGGGAACAGCACAATTCAGGTAAAGGGGAAAAGGCAGAGTTTAATAAAGATCTACAAGCAGCCATCCTGGAGTTACAGAATTCACCACATGGTGGGGAGGCACAGAAGGTCAATTTGACTGATATGGAAAGCGAATCTAGCAATGCAATGAACATGAATGTACAACATGAAAAGGAAGATAAAAATACTCAAAAAATGTTACCAGAATCAGTTCCATGCTATAGTCAACACCTCAGTTTCAGTACACATCAAATGAAAGATCCTGACCCTTGCAAATCAGGATCTGAACCGAAGAGTCCTGAAGGCAGAAGTTCTTGGAATTTGTCTCATATAATGCAAAAAACAGAGCAAGAAACACACTTTAGAGAAACTGTTTTAGAGCCTATTTCTGGTTACATGATGAAACAGAGTCCTCATATGCAAGAAGAAATAAAATGTGTGGTAGGTCTAAAGACTCCATTTCCCAAAACAGGGAAATCAGAAATTGGTTCAATACCACATGATACCCCTTGGGATGAAAATCCTAGAAGGAAATGGGATAGTTCTATTTCTGAGAAAACTGCATGGGATCCAAAAAACTTACGAACAGTCTTAAAACCTTTAGATTTCTCCAGTCTCATGTCATCTGAATATGAAAGTCGGAGCTATACATTAGAGTTTATAAGCAAGAAAAGTATAACGAGTCCCAAACGTGTAACTTTGAAGACAAAGCAACTACCAATTTCGCAGTTGTTTAATATCATAAGGCATTCTACAGAAAACCACAGAAAGAAAAAACAGCACCGCTTTAAGTACAAGATGAAAGGGAGGCAATGGTATACAAATATAGGAGAGGCATTACTCAGTGCCACTGAATATGCTAAGAGTCCACCATCCAAATCAATGATTGATAAACTCTTATTCAATACAGCAGCAAGGGGCACTCTGTCTAACAGAACACACCAACAAAATCTGGATGGTCATACTACAGAGGAAAAGGAAGAGGTACAAGAAAATGTAGCTGCAAGTTCCTTGGGTCCTTTAGATTTCTTTATGCCTGTTTTATCCGACTCAAAAAACCAGACAAACACAATACAGTTATCAGAAAGGAAAACTTTATTGAATCCCAAATGTTTAACTATGAAGGAAAAGAAATCACCAATTTCACAGATACATAAAATCAATAGACACTTTACTACAAAACATAAGAAGAAACTTGAATCCAATTTAAAAACCAAACTGAAAGCAATGTGGCAAGGTGAAAATGTGACTGATACATTTCCAAATACCATTTCCTTCACTCCAGATACCTCTGACATTAAAAGGCAAAGCGGATTCCAAACAGAGATAGACAAGAGAATATCAGGGTTAAGTCATACACAACCAACACAAATAGAGTCACTAGCTGAAGGGATAGCAAGGTGTTCTGACAAGAGAAGGACTTGCAACTCGGTAAAGGGAACAAAACTACATGATAGAGAAAGTGGGGAAAAGAAGCAAGAACATCTTACAGAAATGGATCCATTCTATGCAGAAAACTTCATGGCAAATACACATCTTAGAAAGGATCCTCATCTTGGTAAATCAGAAGATGTGCTTTTGGGAGAAACTTTTATCTCAAAAAGTCAGTTTTACAAAGGGAATTCAGAAAAAAATGTAAAAATAGAAAAAAACAAAAATGGAAAAGAAAGTCTCAAAGTTGGGCTCCCAAGGATGGAGAAATCAGATAATTGTGCAGAACTCAGTGAGGCAATAGATGATGTCATATCAAATAAATATGATAAAGAGAACATTGGCCATTCTGTTTCCAAAGAAAAAGCTTTCTGTAATTTGGCAGCAATTGTCCCAGATTCTGTTGGCAGGCATTCACCTGCTTCAGAAGAAATTAAAAGACAGAATGGCAGCCTTGAAATAGCTGACAGGTCAAGTTCCCAAGGTAGACCTTTGCAGGCAAAGCAATCAGCAGTTTCACAATCACTTAATACTGCAGGGTATGCTATTGTAAACGTTAATAAGGAACAGAAACAGAACTTTAAAGCCCAGAAGACAGAAGGAGAGAGAAATAAAGTTGCATTAAATGCAGAGCTAAAATCTATATGTGTTTCTATACCTCGTCTACTATGCATAAATATGGAGCAATCACCTAGTACCTGGGATATATATGAACAATCTTCTGAAACAAGAAATTCCCTAAACAAAGCAAAAGTGAGGGAGAAGGAAGGGCATGGACAACAGGTTTTGTTTCAAACAGCTCCACAGGATATCCAGCCGTCTGAGTTTGGAGCAAATCAAATGAGAGAGCCTGGTCCTTTCAAAACAGAAGCACCTTTAATGAATACAGTGTGTTCTAGGAACATTACTCCCCAGAAAACAGAAGCTGATTTAATAGATGAAGAAGCAAAGATAAATGTTGCAGAAGAGTTTAATCCAGAATCTGTTTTTTTCTCTAAGATATATCTACTTCAAATTGAAAACAAGAAAGAATCTAAAACTGCAGACTGGAAAACACGGGCAGATCCCAAGACACTTGCCCTGCAAAAGAAACAGCAAGAGCTGTGTGTCTCAGGAACTATCTGGAGTTATCCTAATCCCTACACATCTATTTTTCCTAAAATCATAAGACATAAAGATAAGGCAAAGACAGCTGATGTGGAAAGTACTATGCATACCAAACAGATAAAATTGAAGGCAAAGAGAATACCAGTTTCCCAGCTGCTTGAATATGGTACTGCAAGCAATAAAAAAGAACTGAGAGGTAACATCCAGCAGCAGAAGTCATTCCAGCTGAGTAAAAATGCAGTACATCGAGTTCTAAAGGCTGTTTATGACTCTGGATACTATGTGTCTAGCATTAAAAAGCTTACAAAAATAAAAATGGAGAAAGATGAGTCAAAAGACAGGGCATGCATTCTTCCACAGCTAAAGCTGGAGAAACCGCTACAAGAAATGCAAAGGTCATTGTCGGGATGTACTGATACGTCCAACATTCTTAGAAAACAGGAACAAGATATTAGAGAAAACGAACAAAAACACCAAAGCATTTCAGAAGACATATCCCAATACTATATTGGACCGTTAAGGATTAGTTCACAACAAATCAATTACAGTAGTTTTGACACCCCACAAGTTAGAACAGATGAAGAACTTGAATTCTTCATCGCACAAAGAACAAAGGAAAAAGATGTGGGCATTGCCAAACATTCAGTTTCAATTCCATGGGAGAGAGAAGAATCAAAGAGACTAGATATTCCACTAAACTCAAAAGGACAGAATGTATTTTTTACAGAGTTGGATACTTCTCAACAGAAGACTTGCCAGGAGCAAGAATTGCTGAAACAAGAAGATATTTCTATGACAAACCTGGGGTCTATGGCCTGCCCCATTATGGAACCTCTTCATTTGGAAAACACGGGAAAGGTAGCTGAGGAAAAAGATGTGTACATTAACAGAAAAAATAGTTCACATGTACTGGGAAGAGAAGGATTAAAGGAAACTGCTATCTTTGTAGGTTCTAAAGGGCAGAAATTTCTTTATACGAATTCAGAGGTCCAGAACAAAGTGCCTGCAGTGCAGAAAGAACAGGTGAATCCAGATCATGTTCCTGAAAGTATTCTGGATTCTGAATCTTTCCTAAATAAAGACCCTCTTCACTTAAAACAGACAGTGAATACAACAAGAAAAGAAAACGTTACCATCTCTGAAAGTTTCAATGAAAATCTCTGGGGAAAAGAGCAATCAAAGTTGGATATTACATTAAAATCAAATAGACAGAAAATGGACTTTTCAAAAAAATCGAGGATGAAGCATCTAAGTAATTGTTATCAGAATAAAGAGAATATTCTGGAATCCATTTTCCCTTGCATATTGGATCACCTTCATGTTGAAAATCCCAAGAAAGAAGACTCAGCAGAAGAAATCATGAGTTCAAAAGTTTTAAGCCCAATGGTAGAGAAAGCATCACACAAAGTAGGTATTCTGGTGGATCAACCTCCATGTTCAGAAGGAATAAATCTGCATATTAAAAGAAGAAAAGAATATCTACAAGAAAGTATACACGAAGCTTTTCCAGCATCTGTTTCTCACTCTCTAACGGACATACTTCAGATTAAGTCACCAAAGGTAAAGAAAGCATTAAAGGCAGTTGATAGTTTAGGGTACCACACTTCAAATACAAAAGGAATTGGCTTGCTTTTTCCAAGACAGGCAGAGCAGGAAGAAAAATGTACATACGAGGCTCTTCCAAAGCCTGCATCTCACTCCAAAACAGATCTATTTCAGTTCAATGCATCTATGCAACAAGAGAAATTAGATGCTATGGATATTCCGCATTATGACTATTTAATTTCACAGACTAGAGGAGCAGTAAAACAAAAGGATGTCATAGTTGGATATACTCAAAACAGTAAAGAAAGACAAGCCTTACTCAAAACAGGACAAAAATGGCAGTACCTACCAATTTCCTACAAGAACTTTTGGGAGCATATATCTTATCCTCAAAAGTATCCTTGTCTCCTGCAACATTTAATGCCTCAGGAAAAGGAAACATTATCAGAAGGAGGTAATTTATCAAGCCAGACACCAGAACTAGACATGTTTTCTGAAGATCAACTAAGCACTATAACTAAGAATGGACTAGAATGGATTATGCCCTTGATTACTCCAAGGCAGATGAAAAAACAAGATACAATGCTGCTCTTAGGATCATACCATAAAACTATAAAATATCCAAGTCTCTTATTTCCAAAAGGAATGAAATCATCAGATGGGGTACAGGTATTTGATTTAATATCAAATAATAGCTCACCCAAGTTAAGACTTGGGAAGAAGATAGAAACACATAAGGCAAATGAAAAGGTACAAAAAGAAGTGTGTCTGCCTGTAACATTACATTCTCTTTCTGCATCCATGCCTGTTTTGCAAGAAAGTAAAGGACAGAAGGATAGTGTAAAACAAGTTATTAGGAAAGGCGTGATATGCCACAAAAGAAGAACTTCAAAATTGAAGAAATCAGTATTTTCACATATACTCAATACCAGTGACTGTGGTTCCCCAAGTAACAGACTAGAAATGCAGTGGAACGTGACAGAGAAAATGGTCAATGTGAAACATAGAATGAGTGAACTAGATTTGGTTGCAGCAAAAATATGTGAGTCTATTCTTTCTTTACCTCACTTCAAATTGAATAAAGACACAATTGATGAGGTGATTTCAAGTAATGTTAAAAGGACAAAGCAACGTATATCACAGGGAGAGAAGAAGGCTAGAGTGAAAGCAATGGATGTGAAAAGAACAAAAAGCCCTAATATCATTTTGAAGCCAAGGAAGTCATCACTGCCACATATACTCAGTGTAAAGGAATTCCCTTTGCTGTTGGACATTATAAAACAAGAGGGCAGGATACAAGAAGGTAAAGGGAAATCAAGTATGAAACTGACAAACTTGTGTACTTCTTTACCATCTCTATCACATAGTAATTCAAATTCAAGAACAAAAGCAGGTAAAGGTAAGTCAGGAATTCTAAAGGGCTGCCTTCCACCACTAAAGCTCCAGGCATCATCAAATGTCAGACTAGTATCATTTGCAGAGTCAGTTAATAGAGAGAGTTTAAGTAATGTAATAGAATCAAAATGTTTTCCACAGAAAAAGAAGGCAGATAGAGAAAATATAGTAGATGTGAAAGACATAATGGGCCTCATATGTATCACTTTGAAAGGAAATAAATCACCTTTTAAACATTTACTGCATGGAAAGGAACCACAACAGAGCAATAAAAAACAAGAGAAAATTATGCAGGAAGATGAAAGTAATCTAAATGTAGTTCAGAATAAACTCTGTACTTCTATTCTTTCTCCACCTCACTTGGAATGGAATCCCAGAATAAAAGAGGTATACATGAGAGGAATAACAAGATTCTGTCTTTCATTATCAACACACCAGGAATTATCAGATACAATGGAAAAATGTGAGCAGCCCATTGATGATAGTTTAAGCAGTATCAAAAAAGCAAAACATATGGCACAGAAAGACAAAGACAGAGTGGAAAAGGCTTTGGAAAAAAACATGCATTCCAAAAGAATAGCTCTGGAGGTGAAGCAGCCTTCAGTATTCCAAGAATTAGTGTTGAACATCAAAGAAAAAGGGGGAAAGATTCAGAAAGATAAACAAGTTGAGATTTTGAACAAACCTTTTGCTTCCATCTCTTTTCCACCTTACTCTAAAGTGGACACAATTAAAGGAGAGGAAGCCGTGGAAATAAAAATGAGATCCTCTTTTTCACAACCAAATCTCCAAGAGTCATCAGACACAGAGAAAATAGCATATGAAAAGTGTATTTCTGATAATATCTCAAACCGTGTAAAAAAGGCCCTAGAAACTATACTGCAAAAAGAACAGGAGAGGCAAAAAATGGAAAAAAATAGGCCTTTGAAGAAAATGAAATCATCAGTTTCACAGGGAATTCAGTTGGACATCAAAGAGCAAGAGAAAAACATAGAACTTATTAAAGGTGAAACAAGTGTGCTTCTGACGAATGCCTGCACTTCCATCCCTTCTCCTTCTCATTTACAACTGGAAACAAGGAGAGAAAAAGCAGAGCATGTCACTGAAATAACAAGATACTGTCTTCCAGAACTATCACACCAAAAATCATCAGAGGCAGGGGAAAAAGCAGATGGACTGGCCAGTGAGGGTGATATCACAACCGAAGTACAAAAGGCAAAAGATTACATGCAACAGAAAGAAAAGGATGAAGTAAAAATATCGGCTAAGAAAGACATAATGCATCCAGAAGACAAAGGTCTGAAAGGAAAGAAGGCACTTTCACAAGACCTACCATTGAATACTAAAGAGCCAGGGAAAATGGATCAAGAAGCTCAGGAGCAAGGGAAAGAGGACAGAGAAGGTGAGGAGCAAGGGAAAGAGGACAGAAGAGGTGCAGGACAAGAAAAGGTTGATAGGGAAGACAAAGAGCAAGGGAAAATGGATCACAAAGTTGAAGAGCAACAGAAAGCAGATGGAGTAGGCATAGAGCAAGGGAAAATGCACAGAGACAAGAGTGAACAGGAAACAGTTCTGTTCCTATATTTGCCTTCCAATTCTTCTCTAACCCATTATAAATTGGTCACAAGAATAGAAGGAGAGGAAGACCAACAAGGAATAATCAGACCTGGTATTTCACAACTAAGGCCTCAGAAATCATCAGAGACCAGGAAAAAAGCAAATGGAGTGCCTAGTGAGGGTGATATCACAAGTGAAGTACAAAAAGCAAAAGATTACATGCAACAGAAAGAAGAGGATGAAGTAAAAATATCAGCTGAGAAAGACTTAATGCATCCAAAAGACAAAGATCTGAAAGGAAAGAAGGCACTTTCACAGAACCTACTACTGAATCCTAAAGAGCCAGGGAAAAGGGATGGAGAAGGACAGGAGCAAAGGAAAGAGGACAGAGAAGGTGAGGAGCAAAGGAAAAGGGATGGAGAAGTTGAAGGGCAACAGCAAGCAGATAGAACAGGCACAGAGCAAGGGAAAAGGGATGGACACAAGAGTAAACAGGAAACAGTTCTGTTCCTATATTTGCCGTCTGAGTCTTCTCTAACTCGTTATGAATTGAACACAAGAAAAGAAGGAGAGAAAGACTTACAAGGAATAATAAAATCTGCTGCTTTGCAACTAAGGCAGCAGAAATCATTTGATGCAGGGAAAATAGCACATACAAACTCATTTGCGGTGGATAGCTCAAATGATGTAAAAACAGTACAAGAATACAAGCCACAGAAAGAAGCAGATAGAGGAGAAATAGTAAGTGTGGATTATATAATGCAACCTGAAGGCACAATTTTTGAGGCAGAGCAATTATCACTTCCACACACACTCAATATTCCTGGCAGCAGTGGCTCCAAAACTAGAGAAGTACCAACAAACTTAAAAGAAAAATTGAGACATGTACAGGAAAGAAAAAGTGAGCTAGATGAGTTTCTGACAATACCTTCTCTACCTCACTGTAAATTAGACAAAGGAACAGCAGGCAAAAAAGAGGAACAAGGAATAACAAGATCTTTTCTTCCACCCTCATGGCACATGGAATCATTAGATACAGGGAAATTAAAATATACTTTGTTGTATTTGAATGATATCACAGGTGATTCAAAAAGAACAAAATACATGGCCCAGATCCAAAAGGATAAAGCAAATATTTCAGAGAAAAGTGTAATGCATCTCAAGTACATAGCTGTGAAGGCAGAGAAATCATCTCCTTTTCCATATACTAAAAACAAAGGAACTGCAGGTGACCATCAGTAAACAAGGGGAAAAGGCACAAGAAAGTGAAGTGGAAATAGTTGTGCTTCTGAACAAAACTTGTCCTTCTGTCACTTCTTCAGCTTTCCTTGAGTTAGACTCAATAAAAAAAGAGGAAGGTGAACCAGGAAGCTTTATGCAACCTCTTGAGATCCAGGAATCACTGCCTTCAGAGCAAACAGCACCTACAAAGCCAACAGAGAGCCTTGTAAAGAAAGAGCAACAACCTCTCCCACAGAAAGAAGACGGAGTACAAACAGTATCCATGCATGGCCTGACGCACCCCAGTGGTGCTGTTTTCAAGGCAAAGACATCAGCACCTCCACAAGTGTTCAGCAGCACTGAGCACAGTCCTCTGAGCAAGAGAAAGGAGCCACAGTGGGGCATAAAAGAGAGAGCAGGACAGAAGCGGGACAGGACAGGACGTCCTCACGTGATTCTGACAAAAATTCATCTGTTCATGCCTTCTCTCTCTCACCATAGATTCTCTCCTTCACAACTAAAGCTTCCTATATCATCAGGTGCAGGAAAAAGCAGATGTGCAAATTCAAATGAAGGTATTAGCTCACATGAAGTAATACTAAAAGCAAATCAAGAAATGCCATATAAAGAGGCAAAGGACAGAGTAAAAATAGAAGGCAGGGAAGGTAGAATACTCCCCAAAAGGATACATTTGAAACCAGAGGCATCCCCACTTGCACTTCTATGCAATAGAAAGAACTACCCTTTGAATGTTGAAGAGCAAGGGGAAGGAGTACAGGAAGGCAAAAAGGAACCCGGAGTGGTTCCAAGGAAACCTTCTCCTTCATTGCCTCCTCCTCCATTTTACCTGAAATGTGACACTAGAAGGAATGAAAAGGAAGGCACATTAGGAAAAACACAATTCAGTTTTCCACCACTCAAGATTCAGGATTCGTCAGATTCAGGCAAAAAAGCATACACTGAGTCACTACATGGTTACACGTTAAGTAACTCAAAAGGACCAGTACAACCCATAGCACAGGAAGAAGAGAAAGGTGAACTCAGAATAGATACGGAAGACAAAATGCTCCCCAAATGTACGGACCTGAAGGCAAAGCAATTACTACTCTCAGAGATACTCAATACCAAAAAATTGCAGTGGAAAAATAAAGAACAAAAAAGAAAGATTCAGCAAGATAAAAATAAACAAGTTACGGGTCTGACAAGCATGAATACTTCTTTACTTACTCCACTTTATCTTAAGTTTGATACAATAGAAGGAGAAGAGAACGTGATAAGAATTACAAAAGTATCTCTCCCCCAGTCACGGTTCAAGGACTCATCAGATGCAGGGAGAATAGCATGTCCAGAAGCAACCCATGGAGAACTTTCAAGTAATGTAAAGCAAGTAAAAGCACACCTGCTACAGAAAGAAGAGAAGGATAGAGAAAAAGTTGTGGATATGACCAGTGTACTGGAACCCAACAAAATGTATTTGAAGGCAAAGAAATCGCCTGTCTTACATACACACAGTTTAAGTGACCTTCAGTGGAAAACTAGAGAGCAAGAGGAGGAAAAGGTCCAGAAAGTTAAAAGTGGGCCAGATGTCATGTTGTCTAAGAGTCCTTCTAGATCCTCCCCACTTCACCCTAACATGAGTGCTGGGTTCCAGGAGGAAAGCATACCAATATTAACAAGATCCTCTTTTCCCCTAGTAAAACTCCAGGTATCACCAGATACTGAGGGAAGCACATATATAAGGCCAATTGCTAGTGGTATTTTAATCTTTCTACAAAAAGGAAAACATGTGTCGCAGAACAAGGAAGAGGATGATGTGCAAATAGTAAACATCATAATATTCCCCAAACATCAGGAAGAGAAGACGCAGGAATGTGAAGCTGAACCAGGTGCGGTTCTGACCAAATCCACTTCATTGCCATCCCTATCTCAACTGGAATTGGATAAAGAAACACATTCAGATAATGAATTGCTAAGGCTTAGAAGACCTATTTTGCAGAGAATATCACACATAGGGGAGACTGTACATAGAGAGTCCATTGTTGGTGATATCTCAAAAGATGTTAAAAATGAAAAGCAACATATCCCTCAAAAAGAAGAGAGGAACCAAGAAAAAATAATCGATATGAGAGGCACAGATATAACTCTGAAGTCAAAGAAGTCACCTCGTTCCTGTATGCTCCACAGAACAGAACTGCAAGTGAACTTTGGAGGGCAAGGACGAAAGGAACATGACGGTCAAGATAAACCACCAGGTATGATTCAAAGAAAAAACTGCATACTCTGTTCCAAACCATTGCCATCTAACCTTAAACTGGGGAGAGCTACGCATGCAGATGAAGAAAGGCTTGGAGGTAAGACATCCTTTTTGCTTCCACTAATGCCATCAGCATTACCAGATACAGAGAAAACAGCAGATGCAGAGGCAAGGAATGGTGATGTAAGAAAAGGAAAGCCACATAGGTCACAGAAAGAAAACAGGCTTGAAGTGAAAAGGATAGATATGAGGGTCAGGATACACTGCCAAGAGCCAAGGATTTCACCAATGTCACATATCCTTAATGCAAAGGAATTAGTGTTGAATATTAACAAACTGGAGAAAAAAGTACACAAAGATAAAGATGAAGCATGTGTGGTTCTGTCAAGGACTTTTCTTTCTGTATCATCAGCACCTCCTCTTTATCTGGATTCAGGGAACAAAATAGACAAAGACACACCAGGAATTACAGGATCATCTTGTCCACAGCAAAATCTCCACGTACCCTCAAATACCCAGAAAATAGCAAATAGAGACTCAGTTGAAGGTGATGATAAAAACATTGTTAAGCAAGCAGAACAGTATGTGCCCTGCCCAGAGGCAGAGCAACAGTGGATGGCAAACTTCATGATCAGCATCCAGCAAAGGAACGAACCTTCACGAGTCAGGTCAAAAGGAGATTTGAATCGGTTAGTTTTAAATTCAGAGGATGAGGACATTTATTTCACAGGGTTTGGTACCATAAGAAGTGGGAAAAGGCTACAATGGCTCTTTACAGGGAAAAAGACTCAGCAAGAAACTGAAATAATGGATAACTTAAACCATAAAATCAGTCCTAAGGTTTCAGTTTCACTGCTAAGGAAAATATCTGAGGAACTGTATGTCACATTTGGCACCCCTACAAGTTCAAAAGGATTTTCTGTTTCAGAGAGATATGCTCACCAGCAAGAAACTTCATCAGAAGTATCTCCAGAACTTGCAGGTTCATGTAAGTTTGATAAGCCAGGGAAAGAAGTACAAAGTAATGAAAAAATCAGCAAAATGTTTTCTCCCAAAGTGTTAGCACCACAGACAAAGGGATCACTCAAAAAAATAAGTATCATCATCAGTTGGAATGCCCCCCAAAATATAGAAGAACAAGATATTGTCATGAAAAAGCAAGTGATGCGACGGTGTGAACATGGACGCAAGACCAGGCCCAACACTATCCTTTCTCTTAAGTTTCTACTTCAAAGTGGAAAGCAGAAGACACTATCAGAAACAGATGTGGACAAGAAAACAACAGCACACCCCAGCCTACAGATGCTACCAGGAATGCACATGGATATGACAGAGATTGACCATGCAAAAGGGGGAAAGGAGCAGGCATTGCTCGTTTCAAAACAAGAGGAAGGTGTTCTGGAATTGCTTCCGAAGTCCCTATTCATTCCCTGGACTTTTCCATTTCAATCAGGAGATCTGGAGGAAAAAGATCAAACAGATGCAAACACCAATATAAATCTAGAGCATAAAAGAATAGAAATGGACAATGATACTACTCTGAATCAGAAAGAAGGGAAATTAAAAATAGGTGCAAACAGAGCCTTACATCTGGAAGAAGAGAAGACAGAGATGCACAAGGCCAGGACTGCCAGTCTGGAGAAGAAGAGAGGAAGAATGGACACAAGCAGTAGTGCACACCTGCATCTTCCATCTCTAAAGGCAGAGGAATCTCAAATGAAGACTCAGGTCATCACTCAAAGGGAGAATAGCCACCTAACCATGCAAAAGCAGAAAAAAGAACTAGAAGCATCTAATGCAAAACAAAGCATTCAACTACAAAACTTATTTCAAAGAAATGTTTTGGATTCATTTTATTCATATGTTCCTCTTTCTCCCAAATGTAAAGACCAGAAAGGCAGATTAACAATAAGAGATCTGAAAAGAGAATTGAGCACCAAATATTTAACTATGAAAATCCAGAATCACCCAATTCCACAGATGCTTAATATCACAGGGCGTGGTACACCAAGCAATAGAAAGAAATTAGAGTATGATGTTAAGCTAAAGAACATGGTTTCGTGGAGTAAGGATGTCTCAGGAATATTTATCAGAAGTCTTTCTATTTCCATGATGCGTTCACCTCACGCTGACTCTAAGACAAACCGAGAAAGAGAAAAGAGAATCTGTCTTTCCAAATTCCAGGAAAAATCACCAAACACCAAATTCCAGGAAATGTTTAAGAGAGACACTTTAACAATTGTAGAAGGGGAACAGGATTTTACAAACACAGTTCCACAAGATCCCCAGTCCTTTGCAGTGGACAAACAACAAATGCAGAAACTTTCTGATGTCAAATCAGAAGCAAACCTCAGAAGTGAAATGAATAAAAAATGCTTAAAAGCACAAACAAAAGAACAGATTGTTCCAGGGCATGATGTCTCAAGGATCATTAAAAAACCAGACTTACGTATCATCAAGCAGGAAGAAAAGATTCCAAAACGCATTCTGACACCCACAGAGTGTCCATCTATGCTTGAAGATCCAAAGTTACCCAAGCAAAGGGATCAGAGTGAACCAGTATGGGATATGAGCACACAAAAGGTTCAGCAACAAAAAGCTTTCCCAGGAACTGTGCCCATACCGCCTCAAGTTAAAAGTAATGAAGTCAAAATAGTTGCAGACAGTACAAATGCAGAACATTTACTTCCCATTTGTGAAGCAACCAAAGATATCTCTCAATCCCAGGTTAAAAATATGATCCAAGACAAAGTTTCTTCCGATAAACTGGGTAACATACAAGCCTATAAGCCTGACAACTTGAAGTCACCACCTGTTCCAGAGGGCCCAGATACAATATCAACAGTAATATATCCCAAACTGCAGCACAAACCCCTTTTAGAACAGTTTACTCCCAAAGAAAGAAATAAGCTTACTAAACATTTAGAGTCAAAAGCACTTGAAATACAACTGAATCTGATACCAGAGATGGCAAGAAAATCTTTACAAATGTTCAACTTTTATCCAAAAGGGACTATTTTAAAAGATAACAGTTGGAGATTCTATTCGAGACATAAAACAATGAGCTTTATGTCTCTAGAAGGGACTGATACCATAAAACCTAACTCAAAACATAAATACCAAAATGATTCACCTCTTGTCAGTAATATGAAGACACTGACTGTTGATAGTTCAAGTGGTGGTGAGGAGACAATCACAAAGCCACAGAGTATTAATAAGTTAGAAAATGGAACATCTTCAGTGACTTCTGCTAGTGAGATGCTGTTGCCTCATACTCTCCAAAAGCACTCAGTAAAAGAAAAAGGCAAACTCCTCATGCACTTTTCTGTGAAAACATTGGAGATACAAATGAAAGCCTTTCCCAGAATTGTAAGAGAATCTTATGCAATGACCAGTGCTCGTGAGAGAAAGAAACCCTTATCTAACTGTATTCATCCTGGTTTCACAGGACCAAAACGACAAAACAGAATTTTGTTACTTTTTGAGGAAAAGTCTCTCCATCAAATAGATCTTGATTTACAATACAAATACCTTCGTTTTCTCCTGGGGCTTCCTGTTGGAAGTACATTCCCTAAGCCAAATTTACTTCCCAAACATAATAAGTTAAACACAATTGCAATGTGTAAAAAAGTAGATGCTGGTGGAGAAAGTGGTAGTCTTTCCATTGATACAGAACTGTTAGAACAACATATTTCTTTCAAAAAGCAAAGTCCCCATGAAAACTCATCACTCATCAGAAAATTCCCAGAGCCAACCCCTGTGTGTGCTTCTGACCGTGATCTGCACAGCCCGAGGAAGAAAGATCCTCAAGTTCTTTCAGAGTCAGAATTCCATGTGACTCCAGAAAAAAACAAACAACATCACGTATGGTTTCAAGAAAGGAATACATATGAATCTGTTGATTTAAGGACCCAGGGAAATGCTACTGGTTCAGCTGTTTCACATGAAACTCAAATTTCTGAAGACTTTATTGATATTCAGACAGACATTGAGAGTCCAGCTGACTTGGACAAATGTTCATGTCTTGAAGTAAGTGAGAGTGAGGAATGTATGTTTCTGGAAGCCAACACTTATTTAAGTCAGGAATCAGAAAACATTCTATTTGAATTACAGACAGGCATTCCTTTGGAAAATCTCTACAAAATCACAACTGATTTGAAATCATTTTACAGTGAAGAATCAGGTTCCCATTGTACTAGAGAGTGCAGAAAGGAAACCTTAATTATTACATCACCTTCCTGTAAGTCCCACAAAAGCAGGAAATATGGATCATCTTTCAAAATGAAATCTCCTGACTGGTTGTGTCATAGTTCATTAAATACTGTGGAAATTCAGTCTAGGTCATCTAGTGTATCATTCAGTGAAGAGAAACTTCCATGGACTACCAAGAGCAGAACAAGTTACTCTTTAGCTTCCTTAACTGAATCAAATATTAAATTACATCTTGCAAAAAAACAAGGCACGTCTCACATGCACCCAGAAAGCAAAGAAAGAAAGAAGGCCAGATCTGATTTATTTAGGAAGAACAACAGTCATTGGGACCACAATTACAGTTATACACACAGTAAAGAGAAACGTGACAGAAAGAAGAGAGTGTATGATTATGACTCAGAAAGACTGGATTGTTTCCAAAGCAAACATAAATCAACATCAAAACCTCATCACAATGATATCAACTTCTATTCTGAAAGAAAACAAAATCAGCCCTTTTTTTTTGCCTGTGTACCAGCAGACTCACTGGATGTTATACCCAAAACCATTCGCTGGACTATTCCCCCTGCAACCTTAAAGAAAAGAAACTTCAGAGTTCCCCTAGTGGCAAAGATTTCAAGTTCTTGGAATATATGGAGTTCCTCAAAAAAGTTGCTGGGGTCGCTCTCGGGGTCCCTTACTACAGTTTTTCGCAGCTGACATTACCATAGTTAAACTCCTCTGAAATGGACAGCTGGTCGCTATTGTGATATTCTGTTAATAAAATCATATAATATCCAATGGCTTCCTCGTGAAGTGTTTTTATATAAAGATAGAAAGTAATCCAATCTTCTAGTGATAGATTGAAATTTGTTATTTACCATTAACAATTTAGAAAGTCCAGGCACTTTTGCTGACTGGCAATTTTGCGTACCATTTCATCAGGAACCACCAGACTTCATCAGAAACGGATACATCAGATATGGTAAGGTGCAAACCAATAGGTTGGGACGCATAAAATGTGTGACTTCACATAGAGATGTCCTTGCTGTTTGTGGTATCGGTATGGGTTTATACTGCACAAACACAAAAACTCTGGCGAACCCCATGTCATGCAATTCCCATCAAAAAGGAAAGACTAGTAAATAGATAGTGCATGCTCTGCTCTTTTGAGTATATTCTTGTCAGAAGGGAACATGCTTTTTGACTAGATGTTGTAGAGAAAGATTTACCTGCTTATAATTGTACACACCTGATGAAAAGAAGCCTTTTTCTGCCTACTAGTTTCTCATATTGTACATTTCAACCCCTGTTTCTCCTCTTTGCACAATCCTTTGGTCCTGGGCACTGTAGGAGGCTTTCATGTTGGGATGTAGCCCCTGACTTTGCACCCTTGTTTCACCACCTAGGATATGTCCTTTAAAGTGGGCAGAAGGATTCCTGGAACCTATTCCTACACTTTGATAGAAATATGTATCAAAGCGAATGTCAATTACACAAATATATAGCCCACTACATCTAGTCTAAACGCATCCTAACTCAACTTCCCCTAAATCTAATCCCCAAAATATTTGTAACCTATCCTATCTCACTGACTTGAAGTCAGATGTGATGGAGGGTAAGTCAAAGTGGAAATAATATTTTTAACTAATTGCAGTAAGCCTATCTTACTTTTATAAATCTTTGGGACCCTGAAGCTCAAGCTTTTTCAGTTTTTATAGTATATCTGCTTATGCAGATAGCATCAATTTATTATTTTCCATATTGTAAGCAACAAATTCAAAGTCTACCATATACCATGCCTTGTCCTGGATACTGAACATAACAAAAATTGACAAAGCATGATCTTTAATTTGTTTTAATTTTAATTTTTATGAATACAAAATGGCTGTACATATTTATGGGGTTTATGTGATATTTTGATACAAGCATACAAAGTATAATGATCAAATCAGAGTAATTAGGGTATCTGTCACTCAAACATTTACTATTTTTTAAACTGTCTTTTTTGAGACTAGGTCTCACTCTGTTGCCCAGGCTGGTCTTGAACTCCTGGGCTTAAGCCAAGTGAATGGGATTATAGGTATGTGATACCACACCTGGATTAACAAAGCATAATCTTTTTTTTTTTTTTTTTTGAGATGGAGTCCCGATCTGTCGCCAGGCTGGAGTGCAGTGGCATGATCTCAGCTCACTGAAACCTCTGCCTCCCAGGTTCAAGCAATTCTCCTGCCTCAGCCTCCTGAGTAGCTGGGACTACAGGCATGCACCACCACACCCAGCTAATTTTTGTATTTTTAGTAGAGACGGCATTTCACCACGTTGGCCAGGATGGTCTCAATCTCTTGACTTCATGATCCACCCACCTCAGCCTCCCAAAACGCTGGGATTACGGGTGTGAGCCACCATGCATGGCCAGCACAATCTATTTTTTAATTTCCATTTTTATTTTAGATTCAGGGGTATACATGCAGGTTTTTTACAAGAGTATATGTGTGGTACTGAAGTTTGGGCTTCTATTGATCCCATCACCCAGATAGTGAACATAGTACCCAATAGGACTCCCTCCCTTCCTCCCTCACTTCTTTCTTTTGGGGTCCCCAGTGTCTATTGTTCCCATCTTCAGGTCCAAATGAACCCAAGATTTAGCTCCCACTTATCAAGGAGAACATGTGATATTTGGTTACCTGTTTCTCCATTGGTTAATTTAGGATAACTGCTTCCATCTGCTTCTATGTTACTACAAAGGACATAACTTTGTTCTTTTTTGTGACTGCACAGTACTTCATGGTGTCTATGTACCACATTTTTCTTTATCCAATCCACTGTTAATGGACACCTATGTTGATTCCATTTCTGCTACTGTGAATAGTGCTGTGATGAACATACGAGTACATGTCTTTTTGGAAGAATGATTTATTTTCCTTTGGGTATATACCCAGTAATGGGATTGCTGGGTCAAATGGTTGTTCTGTTTTTGGTTCTCTGAGAGATCTTCAAACTGCTTTTCGTAGTGGCTGAACTAATTTGCATTCCCACTAACAGTGTATAAATGTTCATTTTTCTCTACAACCTCGCCAACATCTATTCTTTTTTGACTTTTTGATAATAGCCATTCTGACTGGTGTGAGATAGTAGTATCTCATTGTGCATTTCTCTGACGATTACTGACGTTGAGTATGTGTTCGTATGTTTGTTGGCTGCTTGTATGTTTCCTTTTGAGAAGTGTCTGTTCATGTCCTTTGCCCACTTTTTAATGGAGTTGCTTTTTCTTCTGGATTTATTTAGGTTCCTTATAAATTCCGGATATAAATTTTCTGTTGGATGCATGATTTGCAAATATTTTCTCTTTCTGTAGATTGTTTGTTTACTCTGTTGAGAGTTTCTTTTGCTGCAAAGCACAATCTTGACTTGCAAAACTCACAGTGTCAGGTCAGGGAAGAGAGACAGTCTCTTGAAAGGTCCATAACACATATAGACACATAGACATATAAACAAACACCACCTGGTGGCATCTCATTTCCCCAATACACATGCGTATATTACTGGTATCTCTGCTGGCAAAAAGAAAGCAGTCCTGAGGCCACAATTATTTGGCCTAAGTCATCTATCAAGAATTACCTATTTGGAGTAGATGTTGACAAAATGATAAACGTCCAAGCCAAGTCTTCTGGTGACCCACATGTTCTGGCTTCTTTTAGAGATGTAAGACTCTAGGGGAGCCAAAAGGCACATGTCTGCTCTTGGCTTTAAATTCCCATATTATAACAAATCGTCGTGGTGTAGCCATATGCCATTAAAACCAGGGAGAGATATTTAGGCTCAAGTTTTAAGGCAATGAGGGAACTTGGTGGGGTGGGGTGGAGAGAGTGTTTGTCATAAGCGATTTCCCTGCAAGATTTAGACTTTGGCAAGAGAATTTCTTAGTTTTACTGCATACAACTGCACTTTTCAGGGCCTTGACCCAGTACGTGGAAGAAAAAGAGAAAGCAACAGGAATTCATTTTTAAGTCAGAGGTTCCCACATTTTCTCAGTTACTGATGCCCTTAACATCTCTAATTTTTCCACTGCACCTCTAGGTCAAAATAAATTGCTAATGATAGCATTAAAAGTAGCTTAGGTCTAAACAACTTAATTATTACTCATATCTTTTTTTTTTTTTTTGAGATGGAGTCTCGCTCTGTCACCCAGGCTGGCGCGATCTTGACTCACTGCAACCTCCACTCCCTGGTTCAAGCAATTCCCCTGCCTCAGCTTCCCAAGTAGCTGGGATTGCAGGCACCTGCGACCACGCCCAGCTAATTTTTTTGTATTTTTGGTAGAGCCTGGGTTTCACCATGTTGGCTCCACTGGTCTCAAACTCCTGACCTCAGACAATCCATCCACCTCAGCCTCCCAAACTGCTGGGCTTACAGGCATGAGCCACTGTGCCTGACCTTATTCATATCTTAACAACTTAGTTGTTGCTTAAAGAATACTACATATAAGTTGAAATAAAAATATTTTTATTTCCTTTTTTCTTTTCTTTTGTTTTCTTTTTTGAGACTGAGTTTCACTCTGTCGCCAGGCTGGAGTTTAGTGGCTTGATCGCGGCTCACTGCAACCTCCACCTTCCAGATTCAAGTGATTCTCCTGCCTCAGCCTCCCAAGTAGCTGGGATTACAGGCACATGCCACCACGCCCAGCTAATTTTTGTATTTTTAGTAGAGACAGGATTTCACCATGTTGGCCAGGAAGGTCTCGATCTCTTGACCTCGTGATCTGCCTGCCTCGGCCTCCCAAAGTGCTGGGATTACAGGCCTAAGCCACCGCGCCTGGCCTATTTCATTCTTAACCATAATTACTGAGTGAGATGTGTGTGCCTGTTGGGAATGACACAACTCCTCAAACTTTGAAATTGGATGGAACACCACACTGATTCTTGTGCAATACTTGCTTTTATTTCAGCAATGGCTGAAAACTCAGCTTGACAAAGAAAGTATGTAATGGAAAGGAATGTAAGTATCATGCAATTATAAAACTGTGAACTCTCTTGAGCTAATAATTCTTACAGTGTCCAATAGATGCCGCTATGTTCACAGCTCAAAAATGCTCCATGTCACTGCAGAGCGCATGTTTGGAACTGCTGCCTCAAATTTGTTGCAATGCTTTGTTTTCTGTAGCTTGTTCAAAAACAATGGGATGATAAGAGGTGATATGAGTGAGAGAAGGGGACAATTGAAAGCTGTGAGAGACTCAAGCTGGATTTATGGCATTCTGCCACCAGGTTACCCCACGTACACACAGCCACTCCAACTGGAATCACTTTACATTTGTGACAAAACTCTGGTGGGCCTTAGTACCTTCCCATAGTCCATTCTCTCCCCAACTCTCTTAGCTATTTTATTTATTTAATTAATTTATTTATTTTGAGACAGAGTCTTGCTCTGTTGCCCAGGCTGGAGTACAATGGCATGACCTCAGCACACAGCAACCTCTGTCTACCAGGCTCAAGTGATTTTCCTGCTTCAGCCTCCCGAGTAGTTGGGACTACAGGTGCCTGCCACCATGCCCAGCTAATTTTTTTTTTTTTTTTTTTTTTTTGTATTTTTAGTAGATACAGGGTTTCACCATGTTAGCCAGTCTGGTCTCGAACTCCTGACCTCAAATGATCCTGTCCGCCTCGGCCTCCGAAAGTGCTGGGATTACAGGCACGAGCAACAGAACTAGGCCCTCTAAGCTATTTTATACGTTTGCTTCTCTTCTCAAACTTTGAATACCTTCTACCCACACTCAAAAGCAGATGATCTTGCTTCATACTTCACTGAGAAGAGACTTCACAGACTCTCTTCACATCTCCACCTACATACTTGCCTCTTCACCTATTGCCCACAGATGAACAAAGCCATCTTAAGCCAATGCCTCAATTTACGTGCCAAATCTCATTCTTTCTCATTGTCTTAGTTCACTAGGGCTACTATAACAAACACTGGATAATTACTAAAGAACAAGAATTTATTTCTTACAGATCTGGAGGCTGGGAAGTCCAAGGTCTAGGCACCAGTGGATTCAGTGTCTGGTGAGGGCCTGTTCCTCACTCGCAGCTTCTTGCTGTGTGCTCACACGGTGGAACAGTCAAAAGGGCCAAAAACGCTCCCTCAAGCCGTTTTATTTTTTAAGGGTACCAATCCCATTCACCTAGTTGCTTCCTAAAGGCCCCAGCACTTAATACTCTTGGATTGGGGATTAAATTTCAACATGAATTTTGGAGCAACGCAGACATTCAAACCAGAGCACTCATACACTCATGGAATCACTTCAACATTTCTCCTCTCTCTCTGCTACATTAGCATTTTTTCACCCTCTACCAGATCATTTCCAAGAGCATACATGCTGTTATTTCCTTCATCTAAACAATAAATAAATAAAATTAAAATCTTCCATTAACCCTTCTTCCCCTGCCAATGCCTTCCCCATTTATTTTCTCCTCTTTGCAAAAAAAGTCCTCAAAAGAATTATCTGTACTCGCAATCCAATTTCTCTATTCCTGTTGTCCCATAAATCCACTCCAACCTTTCTTTCTCCCTCCACTTCACTTAAACTTTTCTTATCAAAGTCTCCAGTAGACTCTACTTTGCGAAATTCAATGCTAGATCTAATTCCAAAATACTATTTTTGATTAGCAATATTTGACACAGGTGATTGCCGCCTTTTTCTTGAAACATTTTTATTCAGTTGGCTTCCAGGATACCACAGACCTCCGTCATCGGCTCCTACATCTCAGTTGCACATGCTGGGTTTTTTTTGTTGTTGTTTTTTTGGTTTTTTTTTTTTTTTTTCTTTTTCTTCCTCCATCTTTGGTGATCTTTTTCAGTACCATGGTTTTAAAGGCATTCTGTCTACTGGATTACACCCAAATGTACATCCCCAACCTCAACATTCTCTCCTAAAATCTAGACGTGTGATTGCCCTATTCAATATCCCCACTCGTTTGAATAGTAGGTATTTCAAACTTAACGTAACCAAACCAGAATGCTGATCTTCATGAGCAGACCTGTTCTTCCCATAGTCTTTCCCATCTCGGTTGATGGTAAATCCATCCTTCCAATTGTTCAGGTCAAAAATCCAAGAGTGTACGTGTTCCGCACAAGAAGGAGTAAACACATTCTACCATATCTCTTCCTTCAGCTACAGCTAAAAACCCTGGACAAAACACATAAAATAAATATCAGAAGACTGAAAAGTGGAGAAAATATGGAAAATTAGCTAGATACTTTAGGCTTCAAAAAAGGATATGGAGGTTAGTTTCCTATTTAATTTTTTCACTTGTATATTCTGGACTGGAGCATCTCAGAATCTGGAAACACCATACAAGTAGCAGACAAAAGAAACACCCCAAGAAAAGACTGCTCTTTTTAGCCAAACGACAAGGAAAGGGGGCATTGAGCAGGACAGAACCCTTTTGACAACACCTGTCTTACTCCAGACAAACATCACAAATAAATCCCATCTTTTTTTCTCTCCACTGGTTACTGTGCCCAGCACTGGAACTACGGGCAGAGCCCTCATCGCCATCACTGCCCTTGAGCAAACAGGGGATAAATTCATAGTTTAAAATCTTCTGAAAAAATCTCCAGTCCCAGATGATTTCGCTGGAGAATTCTACCAAACATTTAAAGAAGAAATAATATTAATTTTACATAACCTTTTCCAAACAACAGACGAAGAGAAACATTTCTCAATTCATTTTATGAAGTCAGCATTACCCCAAAAGCACAACCAGACAAAAATCATATCAAAAATGGCCAGGCACAGTGGCTCACCCTTGTAATCCCAGCACTTTGGGAGGCCGAGGCAGGTGGATCACCTGAGGTCAGGAGCTTGAGACCAGCTTGACCAACATGGAGAAACCGCATCTCTACTAAAAACACAATTAGCCGAGACATGGTGGCACACGCCTGTAATCCCAGCTACTCGGGAGGCTGAGGCAGGAGAATCACTTGAACCCGGGAGGAAGAGGTTGCCGGTGAGCCCAGATCGTGCTATTACACTCCAGCCCGGGCAACAAGAGTGAAACACCATCTCAAAAAAGAAAAAAAAAAAAAATTAGCCAGACTTGGTGGTGTGCACGTGTAGTTCCAGCTACTCGGGAGGCTGAGGCAGGAGAATCACTTGAACCCAGGAGGCAGAAGTTGCAGTGAACCAAGATTGCACCACTGCACTCCAGCCTGGGCGACAGAGCAAGAATCCATCTCAAAAAAAAAAAAATAATAATACCAAAAAAAGTACAGACCAAAATCTCTCATTAGTATAGATGCATATCATCTTCAACAAAATACTAGTATACTGAACTCAGCAATATATTTAAAAATGAATATACACAAACGAATGTGTTTTATTCCTAGAATTTAAAGCTGACTCATCAAAAATCAGTCCAATCCATCATATAACAGGCTAAAGAAAAACGACATGATATGCAGTGGTGCAGAGAAAGCATTTGACAAAATTCAACACCTATTTATGATAAAAGCACTTAGTAAACTCGGAAGAGAGGAACTTCCTTATCCTGGTAAAAAGCATCCACAGAAATCAGGCCGGGCATGGTGGCTTGTGCCTGTAATCCCAGCACTTTGGGAGGCCTAGGTGGGCGGATTGCCTGAGCTCAGGATTTTGAGACCAGCCTGGCCGACAAAACTAAATTCTAGTTTTCTCTACTAAAAACACAAAAATTACCCGGGCTTGGTGGTGCACACCTGTAGTCCAGGTTACCCCATAGGCAGAGGTTGACACCTTACAGGTGTGAACCACTGCGCCTGGCCAATCTCCTGGTTTTAATACTTACTATAATTATGTAAGATGTTATCATGGGGCCTGGTGTGGTAGCTCACACATGTAGTCCCAGCACTTTGGGAGGCTGAGGCAGGAAGATCACTCGAGGCCAGGAGTTTGAAACCAGCCTGGGCACTCGGTGAGAACCCATCTTTACAAAAAAAAATTAAAATAAAAATAAAAACTTAGCTGGGTATGGTGGTGCATGCCTATAGTTCTAGGTACTTGGAAGGTTGAGGCAGGAGGATTGCTGAGCCCAGCAGTTCAAGGTTGCAGTGAGCTTTGATTGTGCCATTGCATTCCAGTCTGGGTGACAGAGCAAGATGGTGTATCTAAAAAAAAAAAAAAAAAAAGAGAGATGTTATCATTTCATTTTTATGGGGTGGGGGGCGGGAAGCTAGGTGAAATGTACATACTGTTTTTGCAACTTCTTGTGAGTCTAAAATTATTTCAAAATAAAGGATAAAGAGGAACAACATAGTCTGTAACAAAAGACCATAAGCTGGACGGCTTATAAACAACAGAAATGAATTTCCCACAGTTCTGGAGAAGTTTATTTCTCACAGTTCCGTGCCTGGTGAAAAGACACTTGCTGATTCACAGATGGCACCTTTTTGCTGTCTCCTTGAATGTGAAAAGGAAGAACTCTGAGCTCTTCAGCTCTTTATAGGGCACTGATCTCATTCGGGGGCCCACACTCATGACCACATCACCCCCAAAAGCCTCACCACTAATACCATCACATTAAGGATTAGATTTCAATGTGAATTATGAATTAGGTGGGGATGGCACAAACATTCAGGTCATAGCAAAAACAAAACAAAACAAAACAAAAAACCTTTTGGCTCCTATGGAACCCTTCTCCTTCTCTCACATTGCACAGCTAATTGAGGAGAAGACCCATATCCAAGCTACCATCATGTCATGCATGGATGAGTGCAATTCCTCTTTGAGGTCTCGCTTCTACTTCTGTCACTGTTCAGCAAAGAAGCCATGGCGCTATTTAAAACTTAAGTCAGATCTTTCTGCTACTCCTTATTTCACTCAAAGAAAAACATCGAAGTTTTCACAGCAGCCTCCACGGTCCTACGTGATCTGGCTTTCTGATAACCTTCTGAGTTCTTATTTTTCCCTGACTCCTTTCTAGCCACACTGGCCCCCTTGCTGTTCCTTGATCACACCATATATCCTCCACCTAGGGCCTTTGCTGTAGCTCTTCTCTTCCCAAAATTCTTTCCCCGAACAGGTGTGGAATTAATTGAATAATAAAGGTGTTAAAATGAGAAGACCACCATGACGCACATTCTAAAAGGCTTCCATTCTTTCACTAAAATATCTTAGATTGGCTTCCCTGGGTGACAATCTGGTAACACCCAGGAGTTCCCTTGAATGATATGCACTTCTAGTGTCCACGTCGTGGCCCTTGCACAATCATTTAATAATAACAACCAGTAGGATTTTTTGGAGATAGTAATTACCAAATCTTGGGCCAGGTAGAGGAAAATAGGCCTAGAACTCATGATTGCTTGGAGCAGTGATTCTTCTAGAGATATCTGTGGGCTATTTGTTCCAGAGATATTTGTTTAGCTGGACAGAAAGGTCAGCAAAGGAAAGAAGCCTACCCATGGGGATAGCCATGCAATGGCAATTTGAGCATGTAAAGCAACAATTACTATCAGTTTCAAGAGTATGAGTATAGAAAAACAAAATAAAAACCATGAATCTATGAGTATGACACCATGAGTAAATGTATTAGTCTGTTCTCATGCTGCTGACAAAGACATACCTGAGACTGGGTAATTTATAAAAAGAGGTTTAATAATCTCCCAGTTTTACATGACCGGGAGGCCTCACAATCATGGTGGAAGGCAAAAGTCACGTCTTACATAGTGGCAGGGAAGAAAGAACTTGTGTAGGGAAACTCCCCCTTATAAAACCATCAGATCTCATGAGACTTATTCCCTATCACTAGAACAGCATGAGAAAGCCCCACCTCCATGATTCAATTACCTCCCACTGGGTCCCTCCCACAACACATGGGAATTGTGGGAGCTACAATTCAAGGTGAGATTTGGGTGGGGACACAGCTAACCCATATCAGTAATGTGAAATATGCCAAAAGACAGCTCTTAAGGCACACCTAATTTGTAATGTTGTCTTCGACATCAGGCAATGCTGTCTAATAAGCAAGCCAGGTTCTGATGGCAATGCAGTGAATTTCTTAAGTGCAAATTACTTAAAACAAATGCTTCTTGCCCCACTAGTCTTCAGACTTATTCAAATTAGTATGATTACAAAGAAAAAAGCATTCTTTTTAATCAGAGGGGAGATCCTCATGCTCCCTTCTGCATCTTCCAGACATTCTGCCTCTATCAGAAAATCCTTCTCTGCTATCAGCCTCCACCACAAGGCTCTTATGCTCTCCCATGGACGTAATATTTTGAAACAAAATTCAGAAAGTTTTACAGCTGAATTTGCCTTTTAGCCCTAAAACACACTTCTGTGGAAGGAGTAAAATTAAACTGGATACTTCCTTGAGTGGTGGAAGGAAAAGAGGAAGTTACAGGGAAAAGAAGAAAAATCTTTGAAATGAACCTCTCAAGATATTCTCCAGGCACACAAGTCGAAGAAGAACCGTTCTTGGTAAAGGGAAAGTGGCATGATCCCCTGTGGCTTGGCTCTCTACCCTCTCTTCTTTCTGCACTGAAGCTAGAGAGCTCCTCACAGCACTTTGAAAAACACTAAATAGTGGCTGAAATAGATGGAGCTCAAAGAATGTGCTGTTCCATCAACAACCAACACAAATAATGGATCCTTACAAATAGAACTGAAATGTTAACTGCATCCCAAATTAATGGTGCTGAAAAGAATGTATTATAGACCAGTGTCTCAGTCTAAATGTGGATGATACAGTCATCACTGTGCCCAGACATCTGGTACATAAACACTTGGATATTTTGGAACAGGGTGAACAAACACGATGGCAAATCTCTGAGAGGCGACTGGCCAGCTGAGCAGAGAGGTTAGCAGAACTGACCAGCACGTGGAAACAAGTTTTGCTTGCCCATTGACAGGACATGACTTGATTGCATAATGTTGAATTTTTTTCCTTTTTTTTCCTCCTTTTTGTTTGTTCTTCATGTCAGGTGGGTAATGTGCTGACATCATAACAAATTTGGAGGGAGGCACATCTCACATGTGAGTGTGAAAACCCAATCATCACATGTATGAACCACAAAAGGGTCTCAGTATACCTTTAAATAGGAATCTCAAATTTTAAAATATTTTGAAAACACTGAGCCTTATGTCAATACCGAAAAGTCAACTTTGAAATGAAAGGTTGTTTAAAATATTCTATTAGGCCACTTTAGAGTCTTCAAGGGGTGGAAGCTATTACTATCTCCCTATCTTTTGTAAAAACAAAAACAAAAAACATAAACAGGGGTAGATAACCTCTGAGTAAATTTGATAGGTACAAAATTCTCTCTTTAATTATTTCCCCAATAATTATCTATCCTTTTTATCCAACATGATAAAGAGTACTTATCCTCTTGTACCAGATACCATAGTACTTTAAAAGAACATTTAAAATATGTTATATCGTAGATAAAATACTCAAAGGAAAGATCTGGAAAACCTGTAATACTAGTGCAATGAAATTAACGCAGTTTTGGAGTCAGACAAGCCAGAATTTGGTTCTTGTAACCAATTTATCAGTGGCATCTTGAAACCATAGCAGTCTCAGGGACGATCAGAAAACCAAGGCCCCTGTGTACATGTGGGGTTGGGGGAGCCTGGGACTGAAGACCTTATTCTTTATCTTATACTTGGAAGAATCCTAGTAAAATCCTAGAATTAATGTTCTGACACGAAGACAGGCAAGTCACTGACTTGCCAAAGAATCACATCGTTTTCGAAGTGAGAGGTGCTTTGGTCTCATCATCCAACTAGCTCTCCCAATCTGACTTGATTAGAGCGGACAGAGGGTCAGAAGTATTGGTTTATGGGCTAGTTGTATGTAAATATTGTGTGTGTGTGTGTGTGTGTGTGTGTGTGTGTTCATCCTTACCTTATTGGTGGGCCAGTCCCAGTCCCATCTTAAAATCCAAAGAGGGTGAAACATAGGAGGAGAGCAATTCTGTTACTTTGCAGCAACCTAGTGATAGAGCTACACAATTTAACATTCAGTTTCTTCCTAGAATTCACAGTTCACTGCAGGGAGAACATACTCACCACCAAAGCCATTTTTTCTAATTTCATTTTGAGACTCATATGCATTTCATATTTAAGATTATTACTAGTTTTACTAAAACACTGTCAAATATGTATTCCTGGTTCCTTTTGTGCACCATATGAACATATCCATTACTTTTCTAGCAACTTAAATGGGTTCCCCTTAAATATGTATAAAAGCATAATACTATGACAGGTCTCACCCTGTCACGAGGCTGGAGTACAGTGGTGCAATCTCAGCTCACTGCAGCCTCCACCTTCCAGGCTGAAGTGATCCTCCCACTTCAGGCTCCCAAGTAGCTGGGACTACAGGTGCACACCACCATGCCCAGCTAATTTTAATTTTTGTAGAGACAATGTCTTGCCATATTGCCCAGGCTGTTCTTGAACTCCTGGGCTCAAGCAGTCCACCTGCCTCAGCCTCCCAAAGTGCTGGGATTACAGGCGTGAGCCACTGCGCCTGGCTCATTAGTCTATTTAGATCATGCATATCATCATAGGATTGCAAGAATTATTACAAAATAAGCCATATCACCTCTCCTTGCTGACAAAAATAGACTGGAACTCTGGAAAGGGAAACTTCCCCTTGATCCAAGAATCTGCACTGATTATGAGCTGCTGCACAGGAAATTTACCAGGCCTCAGCATTACTCTGTGTCCGTTCTAAGTTAACGTGTCATCAATTCTTCAAAACTCAGCTGTTGCTGGCATATCATTTTCCAAAGGGAGAAGATAAGTTGCAACATCCATTCTAAACACTACATAATACCCTCTTGATGTACATAGCAAAGCTAAGTAAACATACCGCGTGTGACCATTCATTAGGGAAATCTGCCCGCCCACACAGCTGGGAGGCTCATCAGCCCACATGTGTTGAGCACAAGGCACTCTTTTTTTTTTTGCTTTTTCCAGACAGGGTCTTACTTTGTTGCTCAGGTTGGAGTACGGTGGTAGCAGTCATAGCTCACTGCAACCTCAAACTCCAGGGCTCAAACGATTCTTTCACCCCAGCCTACTGAGTAGCTGGGACTGCAGGTGCATGTCACCACACCTGGCCAATTTTTAAATTTTTTGTAGGGACAGAGTCTTGCTATGTTGCCCAGGCTGGTATCGAACTCCTGGGTCAAGGGATCCCCCTGCCTTGGCCTCCCAAATCTCCGGGATTACAGATGTGAGCTGCCACCAAAGAACTCTTTATATACATGATGTCATCTAATTCTTACAGCAGCCCTGCTATTATTACTCCCATTTTATAGATACGGAGACTGAGGCTCAAAGGTCAAATAACTTGCCCAAATTTACCAATTAAGGGGCAGCGTCTCAGTTCCACCCTTGGTCTAATTCCAAAGCCTCACTTAGAGAACAGAATGTACAATTCACATCACCTTTAACCTGCACGTTGTGCACATGTGCCCTAGAACTTAAAGTAGAACAAAAAATAAAAAACGATCAGGGGTGAGATTTCAAAGGCAGTTACTTCAGGCTGCTCTTCCATATGTAGAGAAGAGCCAATCACTCGCTTCCCGTCTGAAAAGTTCCAGGAGCTCCAGGCTCTTTGCCTATCCTTGAACACACTCCTGCTTTTCCAGAGCTGTTGCTCCTCTCAGGTCAGCAGAAGCACATGGGGAAGTGGCAGGACCCTGACATGGCAGCCAAGAGACGTGGGGTCAGGCCCAGCTCTGTTACCATCAGCCAGAGCTTCCTGAGCTTTCTTTTGCAAAGTAAGAAGATTGGACTAGATCCATGATTTCAGCCATGCTATATCCAAACTCAAATAACAGATGCCCGACTTTTTAGTTAGCTTAATCTCAACAGTCTCTTTCTACCCTAAAATGCCAGTTTGCAGTGCTTTCTCACGAAGCCTTCCTTCATAGCTCACCCAGCCCACTGTGATCTCTCTATCCTCTGAATTCATGACTCATCCTTGCCATATAAAATGCTGCCCCAACATTTAGCAGGGCTGGGACAAGAATATAAAGGGAGAACCATGTAGCATTTGTCTAAATATGTAAGATTTATAAATCAAACTAATAAGCTGTCATATATGCTCTATTATTCTACCCTGTCAAAATCATCTTCAGCATGCACTGAAAGCCCAGGCTTGAATTTAGAATCCTCAGAGCTCCTGGAGGCTTGTTCTGGAAAGTGACAGTGAATGCAGAGCCACTCTTGGTCTAGGACTCTGGCCCGCAGCCCTCCCAACTTTATCTCCAACGTGGCTCTGTTTCCACAGCAAGAAGGGGGGTCCCAGGTGTGGACACACCACCACACACACGTGCCATCAACCTACACACACACACACACACACACACACACACACACACACACAGAAACACAGAGCTGTCTCTTGCCTACCACTGGGTTCCTTGGAGAACAGATCTGAGAAGAGGCACATTCAGGAGTTGTGCCTCTTCCTAGATGTGGCTTAGAGTTGGCTCAGGACTTTTTGGACAGGGTATTCTGGAATCCCAGGAGCACAGAGCAGGATCCAGAAGAAGGTGGGTGTCCCCTTACTTCCTGCCTCCGCTCTCCCCTCTCACAGACACCATGCACTCCTTGCTTGGAAGGTGGCCTTCGGATGGAAGAAAAGCCAGGCTCTTGAAGACATGTGTGCAGAGCAGGGGACCCTGTTGTTGGAGTGTGAAGGCTGCACTAACTTCCTGACATGACTTCCATCCTTTCTTACCTTTACCTCACCTACTTTCCTCTTGTCACATATGATCTTGAGAAAGTTCTGCTTCCTATGAGTCCCAACCTTTCCCTAACTATCAAGGATGGATAAGTGTTTTAGTGCGTTCAGGCTGCTTTAACAAAATACCACAGACTGGGTGGTTTGTAAACAATAGGCATTATTTCTCACAGTTCTGGGGGCTGGAAGTCCAAGATCAGGGTGCCAGTATGGTTGGGGGTCTGGTGAAGGCCCTCTTCTGAGTTACAAACTGTGGTCCTCTCGTTGTATCCTCACATGGTGGAAGCAGGGCAGGAGAACTCTCTTGGGTCTCCCCTCTAAGGGTATTAATCCCATTCATGAGGACTTCACCCTCATGACCTAATCACTTCCTAAGTGTCCCACCTCATTATGCCATCCTAACGAGAGATTTCAACACACAAATTTGGAGGAGGAAGTGCACAAACATTCTGTCCATAACATAAATAATTGAATATTTTACTTTCAGGCTATTGACAGTTTTTCCTCTGCAACATGCCTTTTCTGTTACAACAATCTTTATTTAGCATTTATACAGAGTTCTAAAAACCTAAACAATCCATAATCAACCACTTAGATTTAATTATAGATCACAAGAGTCAGAGCTATAAAGTATTTCTTCACTTAGTGTTTCCTCATCTTTAAGTCAATCTTCTAATTCATTTGTGGTTTACTGTAAATAGATTTCTCCAGCATATTCATCACATAGAATATGAAAGCTATACTCTCTGAAACCATGTATATCCATGCATATGCTTCTGTTGCTACCTGGATGGAGGATACTTTGGCTGGGTATGGAAACCTTAGCTTGTAGTCTTTTCCTAGCACTAGTTAATATATACAATCCAACTGTTTCCTGGCTTCCAGTGATGACAGATGAGGCATTCCACACCACTCCAAATCCTTTGCTTTAGTAAGTTTCTTATTTTCAGTCCGGAAGCTTTTCAGTTTCATCTTTATGCTTAGAGTTCAGCTATTTTACTAGGAAGTGCCTAGATTTGGGCCTTCATAATCTTTTCTGAAGAGGCATGCACCTTCTCCTTTTATAAATTTGTGTCTCTCTCCTACTTATGGGTCTCTTCATCTATTACCTGTCCAGTGTTTGCCCCTCTGTTGGTTTCTTTTTCTCCTCCTGGAACTTCTATTATTTGCATGTGAAGTTTCTTAGATCTGTCTTCCAAGTTCCTCATCTTTCCCCTCACAATTTGTGTCTGTTTTGAAGTTAGCTTTCATTTGATTTCCTAGGTCACAAATTTGTGTGTCAACAATAAATAACCTCTCTTCAGTTAATCTACTGAATATTTTAAAGGAATCATTTGCTTTGATGGAAGTAAAACTTTTATTGAGGAATAACACACATACATGAAAATGTACAGATTATACATGTCCAACTCAATATATTTTTGTGAGGAGAACAAGAAAATAACATAATAGATTATATAATAAACCAAAATAGAAATTATAAATCAATGGTTTATAATTTCTCTTTCATCACACAGCATATGAGAGCTATACTCTCCAAAACTGTGTATACCCACTCATATGTTTCTGTTGCTACCTGGATGAAGGATACTTTGACTGGGTATGGAAACCTTAGCTTGTAGTCATTTTCTAGCACTAGTTAATATATGCATTCCAGCTGTTTCCTAGCTTCCAGTGATGACAAACAAGGCATTCAACACCACTCTAAATCTTTTGCTTTAGTAAGTTTCTTATTTTCATTCCGGAAGATTTTCAGCTTTTCAGCTGATAGATCAATGGTTTATAATTTCTCTTTTGGTTTATTATTTAATCTGTTATGTAAAAGGCTTTAAGTTATTTTATTATACAAATGTTAAACATGCACAAGATTGCAGAGAATAGCACATGAACTCTTGCACACTGCTCCCCAGATTCAACAGTTCTCAAGAGTTTTCCATACTTACCTACCCACGTCTATTTTCTTTTTCTTTGTTAAATATTTTAAAGAAAATCCTAAACAACATGTCCTTTCTCTCCTGCATACTTTAGCCCCTAAAGTATAACAGCATTATCTTCCTTACTCCCAATGTTATCGCACCTAATAAAATTAACGATAATTCTTCAGAGACATTTTATAATTAGACCATGATTAGATTCTTCCAGTTGTCTCAAAAATACTTGTACAGGGTCGGGTGCAGTGGCTCACGCCTGTAATCCAGGCATGGTGGCACATGCCTGTAATCCCAGCTACTTGGGAGACTGAGGCAGGAGATTCGCTTGAACCTGGGAGACAGAGGTTGCGGTGAGCCAAGATTGCACCAATGTACTTCAGCCTGCGCAATGAGAGGGAAACTCCGTCTTAAAACAAAACAAAACAAAAAAAAACTTGTGCAGATTGTTTATTCGAATTAGGATCAAATCAAAGTCTATTCATTTCATTTGCATATTGTAATTTCTAAGTATTTTTTAATCAAATTGATTCCTCCCTTTCTCCCTCGCTTTCTGACGCTGGCTTGTTTAGGAAGCCAGACAAGCTGTCCTACAGAATGTCCCGTATTTTGATTTCTTTTTTGCTTGCTTGTAGGTTTTAACTTCCTTCTTTAGCCCTTGTGTTTCCCTAGAGGCTTAGTTAGATTCAGGCTTAACTTTTTTTTTTTTTTTTGGCAAGAATACATTACAGTTGGTGCTGTGTGCTTCATATCACATTACATCAGGAGGCACCAAATGATCGGTTTCCATTTTTAGTGATGCTGAGATTGATCAAAGAATTCAAGTAGTGACAGCCAGACCCCTCCGTTCTCCTTCCCCACCAACCAATCATGAAGTAATGTTATCCTCTGGTGATTGCTGTGTGACTCAGTTGTTTCACTAGGGTGGCAAAGTGATGGTTTTCTGATTCTGTCATTCTTTATTAATTTGTTAGCTGGAATTCCTTAGTAAATAATAATTTTCTCTCTCCAATTAGAGCTATTTAATTATCCTGAAAGACAAGATGAGTGCTTTAATTCATCTCTTTTCATTGTAAATTTTCAGAGTAAGGAATTGGTGTCCTGGTATTTGCAATAGTGTCTGATGAGCTGGAGCTCTCTTTCTCTCATATGTTCAATTTATTCATTTAATTGAATGAATATATTTTTCTTATTAATGCCCAAATTGTGCACTTTTGGCTATGACTTTATGCTTATTTGTCTTTTTTCATACTGAAAATTTTGGTTATTAATAACATCAGCCTAATTATCTATTCTTATTATCCTACACTATGTAAAAATTTCAAAATACTAGTAATACAGTATACCTACTTAAAATTAGACTACCCAGTCAACTCTAACATTTACTCACACTTCTATTTGCCCTTAGAATATATCTCTATAAGCACGCATAGTCAAAATACTATGTTCTAAAATCACTTGAAACAACTCTTTTGTCTGTATGCCATACACATTGACTCATTTATTGTTGTTTGAATTTAGTTTTTAGTTTTTAAGCTTTTTTTTTTTTTTTTTTTTTTTTTTTTTTTTTTTTTTGAGATGGAGTCTCACTCTGTCACCCAGGCTGGAGTGCAGAGGCACGATCTCGGCTCACTGCAAGCTCCACCTCCCAGGTTCCCGCTATTCTCCTGCCTCAGCCTCCCAAGTAGCTGGGACTATGGGCGCCCGCCACCACGCCTAGCTAATTTTTTGTATTTTTAGTAGAGACGGGTTTTCACCGTGCTAACCAGAATGGTCTCAATCTCCTAACCTCATGATCCACCTGCCTTGGCCTCCCAAAGTGCTGGGATTACAGGTGTGAGCCACCGAGCCCCACTTAGTTTTTAAACTTTTATTTTATTTTTGAATTGTCTCTGAAATCAAAGCTATATAGCAAGTGACTCTCAAGAGAGTCCTGCTTACATTCCTATCCCTTCATTCTACTTCCTCCCTCTCCATAAAAGCAGCTATTTTTGTTAGCTTTAATTTTATCTTTCTAGTCTTTCTTTTAACAAATATAAGCAGTACTTGCATTCTCCTTGCTTGCTTGCACATTGGGTTGCATACTATATATTTTTTATTTCCTTTTTATTTTGAGACAGGGTCTCGCTGCATCACCCAGGCTGGAGTGCAGTGGCACGATCACAGCTCACTGCAGCCTCTACTTCCCAGGCTCCAGCAATCCTCCCACCTCAGCTTCCCAAGTAGCTGGGACCACAGGTGTGTACCACTACGCCTGGCTAATTTTTGTATTTTTGGTAGAGACGGAGTTTTGCCATGTCGTCCAGGCTGGTCTCCAATTCCTGAGCCCAAATGATCCACCTGCCTCAGCCCCCCAACGTGCTGGGATTACAGGCGTGGCCACTGTGCCCAGCTGGTTGCATACTATATATACTATTTTCAGTGTGCTTTCTTCATTTAGCAATATATCCACCACTCACTCCACAGCAGCATGTGGTGGCCCTCCTCATGCCTCTTACTGCTACATGGCATTACATTACGAAAATGTGTCATAGTTTATGTAACCAGTCCCCTAATTAGATGCATAAATCATTTTATGTTTTTGCTAGTGTGCCTTTGAGAAATTGAATTGCTGGGTCAAAGTATAAATGCATATAATTTTTTTCTAGACATTGACAAATTATTCTCCGTTTTACATTGCTACCAGTTTTAGAGTGTCTGTTTCTCCAGTGTCTTGTCAGTAAAACTTATTGTCAAACCTTTGGATTTTTGTTACTATGACAGATTAAAGCTGGGGACAGTTGCTCATACCTGCAATCCCAGCACTCTGGGAGGCCAAGGCAGGCAGATCACAAGGTCAGGAGTTCAAGACAAGCCTGGCCAACATAGTGAAACTCCGTCTTTCCTAAAAATACAAAAAGTAGCCGGGCGTGGTGGCAGGCACCTGTAATCCCAGCTACTCGAGAGGTTGAGGCAGGAGAATTGCTTGAAACTGGAAGGCAGAGGTTGCAGCGAGCTGACATCACACCACTACATTCCAGCCTGGGCGAAAGGGTGAAACTCCATCTTGGAAAAACAAAAAACACAAAAAACAGTTTAAAATGAAATCTCAATGTAATTTGATTTACATTTATTTTACCTGCGTGCAATTGAGCATTTTTTCATATGTTTAAGGTCATTTTTATTTTTCTTTGAACTTTATATTTTTGTACATTATTTACTGTAAGCTAATTTGTACATCTTTTAAACAAATTTTCAGAGACCGATATGGTTTGGCTCTGTGTCCCCACCCAAATCTCACCTTGAACAGAGATCTAACCCTTTGTCAGAGACTTAAATTGCAAATATCTTTACCTAGTTTGTTCATTTATCTTGTGATCTTGCATCTGAATTTTTTTTTTAGATGGAATCTCGCTCTGTCACCCAGCAGTGGCATGATCTCGGCTCACTGCAATCTCCACCTCCTGAGTTCAAGCCATTCTTCTGTCTCAGCCTCCTGGGTAGCTGGGATTACAGGTGTGTGCCACCACATCTGGCTAATTTTCATATTTTGAGTAGAGATGGGGTTTCACTGTGTTGGCCAGGCTGGTCTCGAACTCCTGACCTCAAGTGATCCACCCTCCTTGGCCTCCCAAAGTGCTGCAATTATAGGCGTGAGCCACTACACACAGCCTCGCATCTGAATTTTTTGTCATACAGTATTATTTAAATTTTATGTGGTCAAATTTATACCTTTTTTTGAGACAGAGTCTTGCTCCATTGCCTAGACTGGAGTGCAGTGGGGTAATCATAGCTCACTGCAACCTCAAACTCCTGGGCTCAAGCAATCCTCTTGTGTCGGCCTCCCGAGTAGCTGGGACTGTGGTACATGCCACCATCCTAGCTAATTTTATAATTTTTAGTAGAGATAAGGTCTCACCATGTTGCCCAGGCTGGTCTCTAACTTCTGGGCTCAGTGGATTCTCCTGCCTTGGCCTCCAAAAGTGTTGGGATTACAGGTGTAAGCCACCGGGCTCAGCCTAAATTTGTACATCTTTTAGACATTGGTTTTAGATTTTTCAATCATGGTTTAAAAAGTTTTCTTAAATCTCAAGTCATAAAGAAATTAACACATCCCTTCTAATACTTATAGTTTCATTATTTACATTTATATTTCATCCATTTGGAATTTATTCCTGTGTATTTTTTCCCACATAACTCAATATTATTTATTAAATAATTCAAAACTTCCCCATGACTTGAGATAATACCTTCACTATTTATTAAACTTCCATAACCATATATGTCTGTTTCCAGATTTCTTATTCAAATGCAAACTTTGGCCTGTTTTTCTATCACATATCAATACTATGAAGCTTTGAATATAGAAGTTTTATAATGTTTTAAATATCTGATGGGATTAGCCTCCCACATTGTGCTTTTTTCCAAAATTTTCTTTGATAGTCTTGTTTATTAATTTTGCTTATTTATTCATTTATTTTTTGAGACAGAGTCTTGCTCTGTCATCTGGGATGGAGTGCAGTGGCACGATCCTGGCTCACTGCAGGCTCCACCTCCCAGGCTCAAGCGATTCTCCTGCCTCAGCCTCTCAAGTAGCTGGGGTTACAGGCATGCACCACCACGCCCAGCAAATTTTTGTATTTTCAGTAGAGACAGGGTTTCGCCATCTTGGCTTGGCTGATCTTGAACTCCTGACCTCAAGTGATCCACCTGCCTTGGCCTCTCGAAGTGCTGGGATTATAAGCATGAGCCACCTTGCCCAGCCTATTAATTTTTTATTTAACTCAAACACTATAATCTAGCTCCAGAGGGCAAAACCAGCATTTTTAATGGAATTGCATCAAATTTATATAGTAAGGGGGAAATTACATCTTAAGGAATTAAGTCCTCTTATCAAGAACATATTATGTTTTTCCAATTGTTTAAGCCAACTTTGTATATTTTATTAGTATGCTGTATAGTGTTATCCCAGTCAGTAATGAGCCGTGTACATGACCAAACTACCTGACTAAGGAGTGTGGACCAGGAAGAGATGAAGGAGATAGGGTCGGAAATCTTTTAAACCAAGTTTTCAGGAGGCTGTTCCAATGATCAACAATATCAGATGTCGGTGGGTGTTAGGGAGAGAAAAGGCCATCGAGTAGCTATTTGCTGCTGGTTCACAGAGTTGAAAATATGGCAAAGATTAACTTTCAGGGCCACAATGATGTGACCAGAGTTGGTTAATGGAACTTGAACAATAACACCATGACCTGAAAAGGTGTCAAGAGTTTCAGGGCACCACCATAGTCCCATGAAGGGCCCAAAGGTCAGGCTGCGTGGGGAGGCAGGGACAGAACACCCTGCCATGAAACCGCCCCGTTGTGAGACAAATAGGTCAACCTGTGGCAGGAGCTTAGTGGGAACCCCGGATCATAAACATGGAGTCCTGCACATCGTGTCCATCCACAGTGGCGGGTGCGTTCCCACATCCAGCACAACAACGGGTCCAAGGAGCAACGTGGCCATCTGCGTAATGCAGACTCCACCAGCAGCTTGGCTCTAATCGGTCTCGTCAGAGAAGGGGCCCTGACCATTTCCATCTATGTGAGTGACCCAGATGTTTCTCTCAGCAGTCACGATTTGTTTCCACAGTTTGTGTGACCTGCAAATGGGATGCTGTTAATCTGGAATCTGTAGTTTTCCAAGTGACTGACCAAACACTTAGCCATTGACAACAGCCCAAGAATGACTAAAAATAGGGCAAGTTGCATCAAAGGCAGTCTTGGCCGGACCTACAAGAACAGCCATGCATTCTGCTTCTGAGCAGAGAGCTCACATCTGTTTTTGGATCTGTGTAGTCCCAGCAGCTCAGGGGACACCACTGGGGTTCAGCTTGGAAAAACCATCAGTGACCCAGGCCCCTGCATTTAGGAGAACCTCTGTAAAGGGAGGGCCCCAGGAAGCCACAGCTTTGCCTCAGGTGGTGAATGGGAGATAGCATTCCCCTCAGAGGGCTTGTGTCCACTGTTGTGTGTACAGCCAAGATGCTGCTGGGGCCAGGCTGTCTGAATTCCATGTTCCAGCCTAGGCTTGTTGGACCCTTCTCACCATGTTAGCGATTGAGTCTGAGTCCAGACAGTCACAACAGACCAGAGAGTCACAAGGGCTTTATAGGTCAGGTGTGCAGTTCAACTAGAGGACAAGACCCAGCTGATAGTTGATTTTCAGAAGGAGTATGCCTGGTGGTCACAACAGGGAAGTGACAAGTTGAACACTTCTGGGTGTGTGTTTGGGTGGAGGGTGTCTCCCATTGCCAGGGACTCCATTTGGCATAATCATTGGTCACCGTGACCTGAAGCTCAAAGGAACCAGGAGTGCATGAATCTCCTAGGGCGCTAGCATGTCTCTATGTGTGGCTCTTCCCAATCAGAATCATCCCCTCTGGCACTTTCAGGACAGGGAGTACAGGCATGTCAGTTCCCATCATACCTCTAGATGGAGAAGGAACTACAGCAGCTACACTGATTAATTTTATACCTTACAAGAAAAATGTAAATTTTATATTCCTGTTAGAAGGACCCTTTGTATGTATTTCTGTTTGGGTGCAATCAGGAGAAAGAAACCAGCCAGTAATTTAAACAGGGAAAGTTGAATGTAAAAGAATTAGGTATAACAAGGGATTGGAATAATGAGGCATTGACTAGTAAAACAAGAACCCTAAAAAATGTGGAAATAACAAATATAAGCAGCAGCCTCCATGCTTAAGGCTGAGATAGAAGTTGCCTCTCCCCTCAAAAGGGCTGAGATCCAGAGCCTATTGAGAGGGCGTGGCCATGGCTCACTGGATTGCGGAGAAGTCGCTGTGGTGCTGCGCTAGTCACATTGTCAGAAATCTGCCGCAGAGGGTTCTGGGAAAGCTGTCTGTAGGGAAGGGCTGAGCTACAAAACTACTCAAGGGTGCTGGTAGGGAGGTGAGTTGCTGCTGCTGGGTGCTGCTGGCTGCCATGCCTTGCAAAGACTGAGAACTAGAGAGGTTATGAGCTCTGCAGGAGCTGGGTCCTGGGGAAACCGTGTGCTCTAAAGGAGCTGCACACTGGGGAAGCCACCAGTCTGCAGGAGCAGACCTGAACCAAGGGGCAAAACCCTCTCCTTCTGTCTAGTCTACCGACAAAGTTTAGCATTGTTCCAGCTGGCAGGGTATTGAAAGGGCCCACATCCATTTGCATAGAGTGGGCAAAAAGGGTGAATTTGGAGCTGAAAGGTGGTGAGTGCATGATTGACACAGTGCCATCTGTTGCAAGGGACCTCTATTTGCATCTATATCTTTAAAAAATAACTGGAAGCTAATAGGAGAAAATATTAAGTTAACATTCTATGTGGTGGGAATTTTGGTATTTCTTATATTCATTTTATAACTTTCTATACGTTTTAAATTTAGTAAAGAAAAATCTTGGTGAGAAAAAGTGATCGGTATATAGTAGTTCAATCTCTCTAAAGTAGAGAGTATAAGAGTCTTAAGCATCTCTCTACTTGAAAAGAAACTGACTTGCATAATTTTTAAAAATTGTGTGACCTAAATTCTGTTGAAGAAATAAAAAGAAGTTGTTCCCAGTTTTCATTCGTACATTCATTTATTCTTTAAACTTTTAATGAGCATTTTTTCCATGCCAGTAACCAGACCGGGTACAAGGTCTCAACCCTCATGTTCCTTACAGTCCAGTGGGTAGGAGGCAGAGGCAGATTCTCAGATAATTAAAGTGGACTTGATGCAGGTGATGCCTCGTTGTGATGCAGGAAACAGTAAGAATTATCTGGGTAAAGAGAGGCAGGAAACATTTTTCAGAGAATGAATTAAATGTTTGGGAAGGAAAATGTCTAGCCCAGTTTGTCACTTATAAAATAATTAAACCAAGAGAATGGAAAAGGTTACACTCTAAATAAAGAACGCCTGTAAAGATGAGCTACATTTTATTTTATTTTATTTATTTATTTATTTATTGAGACGGAGTCTCGCTCTGTGGCCCAGGCTGGAGTGCAGTGGCCAGATCTCAGCTCACTGCCAGCTCCGCCCCCCGGGTTTAAGCCATTCTCCTGCCTCAGCCTCCCAAGTAGCTGGGACTACAGACGCCCGCCACCTCACCCGGCTAGTTTTCTGTATTTTTTAGTAGAGACGGGGTTTCACCGTATTGGCCAGGATGGTCTCGATCTCCTGACCTCGTGATCTGCCCGTCTCGGCCTCCCAAAGTGCTGGGATTACAGGCTTGAGCCACCGCGCCCCGCCGAGATGAGCTACATTTTAAATAAAATCATTAATAAGTTTGATGGAGTCAAAGTTTTTATAAATGATCTATGAACTTACAGCTCCTATTGTGCCAGAAAAGCTAAAAAAAGAGAGGCTATATTTGGGCCTCAGTCAGTTTCTTGGCTATCTGCTAATGTTGATGGTTTTAAGTGGTTGGGATAACGTGGCATGCATTTCAGGCTAGAATCAACACATTCTGGGACAGGTGACATAGACAGCTTTCATGAGATGAGCATTTTATCACATTCATCTTCTCTAAAGTGAGAGGAGTGTGACATTTCCTTGCTCTCCTGTTCATCCTGGGTTTCTTAAAGAGATACAACAACATAAACTTGAGGTTTTCTATGCATGTGTAACTGAGTATTTCTGACTTTATTGTCTCTGTATTAAGGCATGCTGTAATTCTTTCTTTTGGGAGAAATCCCTGTGTTGTTATTCCAATACCTAGAGTGATTCATACGTCTGGAATGACAAGACGATCCCATATTGGAGCCACTGATAATGCCATCGTTATTGCTGTGCTGGGAAGAGGTCCAAGACTAGTAACTAAATCAGCTGATCTTTAATGTGTGTAAAGCACTTAAGCTACCCTGCAATTCAGGGTTTCAACTTGCACAGACTTGACGATTGAATTCTGATTTCCACTCAGGGTTTTCTATTAACGTTGTGAGAAAGGATTAGTAAAATATTAACTTGTGGAATTTTGTTCTGGGAGAACTAAAACAGAAGCTAACCTATTATTGCAAAGAAAGTCTCTTAACTAAAACGTTAAATCTTGAAGAATATCGTTGCTATTTACTTTTATTATGTGTGCAGTTATTTAAAGGACGTTTTTAGAGTATTTTTAGGCTCACAGCAAAATTGAGCAGAAAACACATAGAATTCCCACATGCCACTCACCTCTCCCCAGCCTCCCCCACTATCAGTATCTCACACCAGAGTATACATTTGTCACAACTGATCAACCTACATTGACACTTTACCACCCAAAGTCTATAGTTTACATTAGGGTTCACTCTTAATGTACATTTAGACAAATATATGACATGTACTCACCATTATCCTCTCATATACAGTGGTTTCACCACCCTCAAGGTCCTCTGGGTTCTACCTAGTCATCCCCCGCAACCCCACCTCCTGAAAACCACTGATCCTTTTACTGTCTCCACTGTTTTGCGTTTCCCACAATGCCATATGGTTGGAATCATACAGCATGCAGCCTTTCCAGACTAGTTTTTTTCACTTAGTAATATGTATTTAAGATTCCTCCATGTCTTTCCATGACTTGATCATTTCTTTTTAGTGCCGAATAATAATCCATTGCCTGGATGTTCTACAGTTTTCTTATCCATTCACCTATTGAAGGACATCAGGGTTTCTTTGAATTTTTGGCAGTTACAAATAAAGTTGCTTTGGAACCAACCCAAATGCCCATCAGTGACAGACTGGATAAAGAAAATGTGGCACATATGCACCATGGAATACTATGCAGCCATAAAAGGAATGAGATCATGTTATTTTCAGGGAACACGGATGAAGCTGGAAACCATAATTCTCAGCAAACTAACACAGGAACAGAAAACCAAATGCCACCTGTTCCCACTCATAAGTGGGAGTTGAACAATGAGAACATATGGACACGGGAAGGGCAACATCACATGTCAGGGCCTGTTGGGGGCTGGGGAGCTAGGGAGGGATAGCATTAGGACAAATATCTAATGCATGTGGGGTTTAAAACCTAGATGACTGGTTGATAGGCACAGCAAACCACCATGGTACACGTATACCTATGTAACAAACATGCACATTCTACACATGTAACCTGGAACTTAAAGTAAAACAAAAAAATAAAATTTAAAAATAAAGTTACTCTAAACATTCATGCACAGGGTTTTTGTGGACATAAACTTAGGATTCCATAAGTTTTCAGCTCATTTAGGTAAATACCAAAAACCTTGTTTGCTGGATTGTACAATAAGAGTATGTTTATTTAGTTTGGTAAGAAACCACCCAAGCTGGGCCGGGTGTGGTGGCCTGTAATCCCAGCACTTTGGGAGACTGAGGGGGGCGGATCACGAGGGCAGGAGATCGAGACCCTCCTGGCCAACATGGCGAAACCCCGTCTCTACTAAAAATACCAAAAATTAGCCAGGTGTAGTGGTGGGCACCTGTAATCTCAGCTACTCAGGAGGCTAAGACAGGAGAATCGCTTGAACCTGGGAGGTGGAGGTTGCAGTGAGTCAAGATCGCGCCATTCCACTCCAGCCTGGACAACAAGAGTGAAACTCCATCTCAAAAAAAAAAAAAAAAAAAGAAAGAAAGAAAATCACCAAACTGTCTTCCAAAGTTGCTGTACCATTTTTGCATTCTCACCAGCAATGAAAGAGACTTCCTATTGCTTTGTATGCTCACCAGCATTTGGTATTGTCAGTGTTCTGACTTTTGGCCATTCTAATAGGTATATAGTGGGATCTTGTTTTAATTTGCATTTTCCTGATGACATGCGATGTTGAGCATCTTTTCATCTGCTTATTTGCCATCTGTGTATCTTGTTTGGAGAGGTTTCTGTTCAGATCTTTTGTCCATTTTTGACTGAGTTATTCATTTGCTTATTGTTGGGTTTTAAGAGTTTTTTTTTGCATATTTTGGATAAAAATCCTTTATCAGATATGTCTTTTGCAAATATATTCTCCCAGTCTGTGATGTCTCTTATTCTCTTGGTGGTGTCTTTTGCAGAGTAGAAGTTTAAGCTTTAATGAAGTCCAGGATATCAATGTTTTCTTTCATGTCTGGTTTGTTTTTATTTGACTCATTGTTTTCTTTCTCACTGCCCTTGATGACTAATAGGGACCTCTCCTCCTCTTTCTGTGCCCCAGTTGGATTATGCCATTTCTGCGGATCCTACACAATTGCCATGAGCATCAAATGAGATGGTGTTTATAGATGGGGTTTTGAAACTGTAAAACAGCGGTACACCTATCAGGTGACATTACTAGTCTCTTGACAGTACACACACACACACACACACACACACACCACATGCACATACATATTCTCATGCTTTTATTTCTTTCTTCTTTGGCCAGTGGGTTGTATTCACTATACCAATTAAAAAGAGACCATCTTTCTTTAAAAAACAAAAGAAAGAAAGAAAAATGTAACAAAGAGACCAATTTTTAGTCAGGTGCAGTAGTTCACATCTATAATCCCAAAGACTTGGGAGGTTGAGGTGGAAGGATCATTTCAGCACAGGAGATCAAGGCCGAAATGAGCCATGATTGCACCACTGCAAACCAAGCTGGGCAACAGAGCAAGCAAGACCCCAACCTGTTAGAAAGAGAGAAGAGAGAGAGAGACCATTTTTTTTTTATATTACAGTTGACAATAGCATTTGAAATCTAAGAGATAACCTGTAAATGTCATCTTTCATTCCAGCGGTTTTAGAAGGTTAACTTTCTCCGTCTCAGGGAGAAGTGTATCTATTTCAGTGCCCTCTGTCTCTGGAAGGCACAAAAATTCTCACATGACCCAGGTTCCTCATGCCACTTCTTGGTCTATCTGTGTACTTCCTTGTGAAATCTAGTGTTAGCAAGAACCCTGCTAAGTCAGTTTAGCCAAAACCTTTGATATCTGATCATCTTCCATCTTCCTCATCTTCAAGGTAAGGTTCCTCATCCTCCACCATCCCCTAGGTGACGTCTCATACCCCGATCTGTCTTCAGCAAGAATCCTGTTAGGTCAATTTAGCCAGAATCCTCCTTACCCGGATGTTACCTCATAGTAATTTTCTATCCACTGACCCCTCCCTGCTCCTTGACTGTAAGTTCTTACTTGGCGCTGCTGTGGTAGAACTTGACTCTGTCAACTTGAAATAATCAGAAGAATTAGAACCCAGCTTGAAAGAGGTTATTCAGGCTTTGAAAAGCTGAGAATATAGAGTATCTTTCCAGGAAACACAGACTCCAGAGAAATGAGGTGGGTGCTCTAACATTAAAAATTAAGCTTTTGCTTATATAGGCAGAAAATAGAGAAGTTTAGTTCGATTATAACGTTTTCTATACAAGGCTGGTTTATGAGTTACAACAATTTAAACAGTGACAGTTTGTTTTCTGTTTGTTTGCATTTTCTTCCCAATTTAAAACAGTATATTTAATATCGCATCTTTAGACAATATTATGTGATAGCCATAAAGCCTTTGTGTGAGAAAGGGAGGGAGAAAGTTTATCTATAATGAAGATCCACAGTGAATAGGGAAGAGGTCTTCCTCGGGGCCCTTAAGTCATTTACACTTAATAGAACAACGTAGGGACAATGCAGGGAAGGAAGAAGACTAATCTCTAATCAGAGAAACACAGGTTTCAATTGCCTGGGTTATGTTTGCCTGCTCGCCTGACTCAGGTCCCATAATCACATTCCTTTAAGGGTCAAAATAATTTAAAGTTCCAAAAGCTTAGATTTTAAGTTACTGATTTTCACAAGCCCCATTTCCGCCATCACCAAATCTCTCTGCCGTAGTTGCTCCACCAACCCCGATGGTCCTGAATAACATCTGCTTTACTGTGCTGTAACCAGCATCCCTGAATAATGTTTTCTTTAACAGAAGTGCCAAAAACTATCTTTATGATTTTGCAAGATTTTCCCAGTTTACATTCATCTCCTGCTTCAGGGTTTTCTTTCCATTTATTTTGACAAAACTAAATGAAACTTGCAGTTAACTTTAACTGAGTAATTAAAGACAACAAAAAGCAAACAGAGCTGGAGACAGAGAGAGAAAAAGAACCCCAGTGAATTAACTGTGGCAGTACCAAGCGATTTGATGCTTTCTGGCCCACAGGCCTGGCTACCGGGCACCTAGAACCCTCAGGGCTAGAAGTTCAGTTGCTTGTTGACTAAGCTCTAGGAAAGGAGAGGAAGGAGCAGAAGAGGGCGGGGAGGGGAAAGGAGAAGGGCAGCGTGTGAAGCTCTAAAAGCTTCTGATTTATTTTGCTGAAGATCTAGTCATCAGCTATAGAAAGAAAGGTGTCGTTTGGTAACTGTCATAACCAGGTAGTTTATGATAGCTCGTGTTACCTCTATCCCACTGTAACGAGAGGATTTATTTGAAGCTGTCTCTCCATCAATGACAGGGAAAGATCTTGAGAAAAAGACAATTTCATGTAACATCTTTCAATATATTTTACTCCATGGTACTTTAGAATTTCTGTTATATAGCAAATGCCATATTTAAAAAGTACCCTTTCTAAATTTCTGTTGTTGGTATATAAGAATGCTGTTTTGGGGGTTGGTTGCGGTGACTCACGGCTGTAATCCCAGCACTTTGGGAGGCCGAGGCGGGCAGATCACCTGAGGTCAGGAGTCTGAGACCAGGCTGGCCAACATGGTGAAAACCCCTCTCTACTAAAAATACAAAAATTAACCGGGCATGGTGGCACACGCCTGTAATCCCAGCTGCTTGGGAGGCTGAGGCAGGAGAATCACTTGAACCCAGGAAGCAGAGGTTGCTGCAGTGAGCGGAGGTTGCACCATTGTGCTCTAGCCTAGGCAACAAAAGCAAGACTCCGTCTCAAAAAAAAATAAATAAAGAATGCTGTTTTTGTACACGATCTTATACACAGTTGATAAACTCCTTCATTCCCTTCATTCGTTCCAGATAGTTTGTCATAGAATTTATTGCATATTCTAGATAGAAAATCATGTCATCTACAAACATGAAACTTTCACTGATTCCTTTCCTATTATTACAGCTCTTATTTCATTTCCTTGCTTTTATCATACTGTCCAGACTTCTGCACAATGCTAAACAGGAACAGTGACAGTGGATATCGTTGTCTTTTTCCTGTCTTTGTTTTTGTAATTTTCCTCCATTATTTATTATCATAAATAATAATGAATAATATAATATAATATATAATATATATAATATATAATATAATATAATTCCTTCATTCATAAATAATGCATATATTTAATGTGGGCTTTCAGTGGACACGTACTGTCATGTTTATGAAGTCTCTCTCTCTCTATATATATACACACACACACACACACATATATACACATTTTTTTTGAGAAAGAGTCTTGCTCTGTCACCTAGACTGGAGTGCAAGGGCACGATCTCAGCTCACTACAACCTCCACCTCCCAGGTTCAAGCAATTCTCCGGTCTCAGCCTCCAGAGGAGCTGGGACTATAGGCAGCCACCACCACACCAGACTAATTTTTGTATTGTTAGTAGAGATGAGATTTCACCATGTTGTTTAGGCTGGTCTCAAACTCCTGACCTCAAGTGATCTGCCCGCCTCAGACTCCCAAAGTGCTGGGATTATAGGCATGAGCCACTGGGCCCTGCCAAAGTCCCCTAATATTTACGTTGGTTTTAAAAGACCATGAATGATGTTGACTTGTACCAAACCTTGTTTATATATCTTTCAAGATGATCATATAGTTTTTCTTGTTTAGTCTGTTAAAGGGAGAAATTACACACAAATTCCCTCTTTCTCACCTCCCACTAATATCACAGGATGTACCCTGTACTTTTCCTCATGCTTACAGAATAATCATTTGACAAGAGTATGCACACAGCCACACATACACACACACACCCACACACACACACCTCCACACTATGAGGCTAGATTAGAAGTATGTGTGATAACAAACCCCCAGCATCTCAGTGGTTTGTGCCCTAAACGTTTGTCTTGGTCATATAAGATCTGCACGCAAGGGGCAGTGGTTGTCCATGAGAAGGTGCAGCTATGGAGGCAGCTTCCTTGAATGGCTTCATTATTTCTCCATCCAGAGACTTTGCTTTTTACTAGAGAATGGGGGCGAAGCAGATTGGAGAAGTTCCCAGAGGCTTTTCCTTCCAGAACCTGCTGGAGTTGGTATGAGAAAGGTGCTATGTCTCTCAGAGACAAAGGAAACAGAACCACAGAGCTGAAGAGGCGCATCTAGGCCACTCATTTGGAAAGGGGGAGGGCTCAGCTTCCAAGCAACAGGCTCTCTGTTGCTTCTCACCTGGATAGATATTTAAATAATTCAGCCTATTTCTCCCCAAACCTTGACAGCATGGTCTCATGGGAGAACATGTCTGTCCAACTGAGTCCATTCCTTCCCCTAGAACAGGGGAAGGAATGAAAGGAATTCCTCGTTGTGGCACATCCCAGAATAGTTCCACCAGGTAAACACATTCTTTCCTAATAGAAATCTGTTGGGAAAAAATGATCTTTCTGAACAGTGGTCAACTGCTGTTGCTAAAATCGGAGCATGATTAGTGACAACTAAGTCCCCTCTCAAAAGCGTCATGTCCAAGCAGCAGACGAGACTATGGAAAGAACAGACAGCGTTGGAAGCATCTGCTCCTGGCTGGGAGTCGTAGGGTGTCAGAGTCATGGGGCAGTCTCTCCCGCTGCTTCCCAGGCCTCGCAGTAAAACAGGAACCGAGGCATCCTTGCCCCTCCTCAGCTTCCAAGCTGAATCACTGTGAAGAGATGGTGTTTCCACACTGATACATTTATTTCACTTCATTTATCTGAGGATGAAAGTCAGCTGCCGAAAGGTATCATTTATTAAAGTGGAAAATAGAATCAATGTCATTACCAGAGTATCCCTTATTTCAAGCACATTTTCAGTGTCAGACTTTCTCATCCAAACTTGTTTCCCAAGCACGGCGTTCCTCCATGTAATTAATATCACATGCTTATAGCTCAGCTGCAAAGCATTCTTGGCTATTTTGATAACATGAAACTTGGCAGTTACCAGTTGTGATTTACACGTGGTTGCGGTTGGAGATTTTTCTAAAATTACAATAAAATTTCTTTGAGGGGAAATCTGTTTTAAGGACTGGATTGGGAAAAGAAAATAAAAAATAGAAGTGAACAACTCAGTGTGTCTATTCTCCAAAGTGCATATAAGTTTATCAAGGCAACACAGATCAGAGTGGCCTTCTGATCAGAGCCACTTTACAAGGCAGGTGATTTATGGACAGCCAGGCCGTCCCCTGCAGTGAAGCGTGGGGCTTGAATGCTTAGGGACAGTCATGTGCTATTTTTAAAATGGAAAGACTACAACTTCACTGTGGTTTCCAAACCTATTGAATTATTTCACTCCTGGGCTTTATTCCCTTCTTCACTGGTAATGTTGGTCATCTAAGACGAAACAGAAGTAAAATTTTCCATGTTCATAAGTCTGACAAATTTTAGTTTACAAAATTCCTTTCTCTGCAGGTGGAGATTTGACACTGTACCTGAGTGGATACGGGATTTAATTGTTACCAGAGCCAAATCCAAGGCAGGAAGAATCCCATCTGAAGATCCCAAGGCACAGGTGTTCTAAGTGGCCTCAATCGTTGCATCCCATATAGAAGGAGCTGCCAGTCTCAGTGGCTGCTTTCAGGGGACTCGCCCAGAAGTCTAGCCAATGCAGGGCTGGGTCAGGGGGCATTGCAGCAACCCTGGACCGTTCGACACATAAGGTTCTGAGTTTTGGGTCACTGTGTTATCAGCTAATTGAGGGACCGGAAGTTATGAAATTGCCTGATTTCACTATGACCTTTTCTCCTTTACACACTGAAAATCACACACATCGAATGTCAGTGGTTCCCAGGGTTCTTGAAGAACGTCTGTGTCTACAATTAAACCCTCACTTCTCTGGGAGGGAATTCCCATTGAGTCTCCCTTATAAGTAGGCATGGTGAATATGTCTTGCATTTGTCTGATCAGTATCTCTTCCTTTGTGGACCTTTTAGGAAAGATCAGTGTGGAAATCAATGAGCCTCCTATTGACATTCTGGGATGGGAACAAGAATAGCAGCCCATGGCAAGCTGTGGTGAAACAGCCAATCACGTTATTGTCAGTGGTCCCCTGGGATCACGTGCCTGTTATGGAGGAAGCAATGGAGCCAGGGGAGAAATGGACATCATCTAGAGGTCTGGACTTGGGGAAGTGCAACTCCATTGCTTTTAGTTGCAATAGCTGGAGGAGACTTCAGGTTATTTTCTACTGTAGAAAGGGTGGGTCTCCATTGTGAAGTTGTATTTATGGAAATAAGGAAGTATGTATGCACTGGATGAGAAGAAGGGTAGGAGGGTTATTATAAACCTTGCCTTGTATGAGTTATGACCCTGCATCCCTTTTTTGAGTTGCCAGCCTGCTCTTTGTGATTTGGTGCAAGGCTTCCCACGCAACCCAGCACTGACTATAGGGGTTAAGAACTTAGGACTAAGTTAGAGCACTCGGAATCTTTTTCCCTAGACATTGAATCTTGACCATAGATACACAGTGATGGATGGTGACTGCAGTTGTGGCCTTCAATGGCAGTGTTTAAAGAGAAGGTCCGTGAACTCCTGCTGCTGAGATCTCTGGAACCAGAGCAGCCCTGTACCCTTTAGATCTCAAGGCCCGATGTGATATGGGACCAACAGGTTCATATGCCACTGTGTAGTAACAGGCCAATGCACTGAGACAGCCAGGAGGCAGCAGAGAAAGAGTGTAATGATTGCATGGCTCCTAGCAAAGAGATGGGAGGAGACCCTTAAATCCATCTCCTCGAGAGTTCTGAGTTGGGGTTTTAAAGGGGATCTTGGAGGGTGAGGGGCTGGAAAATTGGGGTCATTGATTGATTGGTCAGGGCGAGGAGGATGAAATCATCAGGATGTGGAGCCTGTGTGCTTTGGTGAGTCAGTTTCTTGTGGGGGTCCTTCAGACCTGCTGATGCTGGTGGTTTTAGTGGCATGCAGGACGTGAAAGAATATCTCAAAGGAAAACAACATTTCATAAGGTTCCAGTTGTTATCTCTAGAGCAGATAAGGGGATCTATAATCTTGTAACAGGGTCTATGTGATTCTAGGACAAGAGACAAACAACAACAAGGAAGCGCATCAGAGAACAGGCCGCCCTCACGATCAGTGCTGGGTGTGCTGCAAGCTTGTTTCAGTCTCATTTCTCTCCTTCCCTTCTTCCCTGATTACTTTAATGAAGTTTATTGGGACGGTTTCAGATGCTCAACTTTCCATATGATTAGGTGAGTGACCCAGAACCCTTCCAAAGAACTCTGTGGACTCAACCCTCTGCTTGAACAACATACAAGATAATATAAGACATTTATTTATTGAGGACCGTCTAAGCACCTGGCACTGTGCCAGATTCTTTCAGCTGTATAAAATTTCACTTTCTCTTAATGATTCTGGAAAGGAATGATGGCATCTTATGAAGCTGTAGCAGATGCTGTCCTGGCCTCGCTCACGTCTCTCAGACATGTTGGAGTGCCCCGGCTGCTGCTCTGCACGTGTAGCTGAGGTCCTGGTGGAAAAATACCACCAGAGCTCTCTGAAGCTGGAGTGGAATAATTCTGAAGTGTGTGTTTTGCCTGTTTTCCCAGTGTCTCCCCAAGGGGCTAAACTCTGGGCACCTGCTCCTGTTGCTGGTCTTGTGGCACACATGTGGCAGGATGTCACCCTTTCCCTGGGTTGTGTCCATTTTCCTTGTTGTGTTATTCATACTCTCCAAATAAAATGCTTTCACTCAAATCCCTTCCTTTGTGTCTGCTTCTTCGAGAAACCAAACTAAGGAAGATGGGGGCTTCTGGGATGGTTGGAAGATGCAGCTCAGGGTTGGGCCTGTGTTAATCCTCTATCAATGCGAATCCACCTCCACCGTATGGATGAGAACACTGAGACACAGGAGAGGCGAGAACAACTCACCTGACATCACTCAGTCGGTAGACACCTAGGATGGCAATTGGGGTTTACCCTTCATGGCAATGCTGATCCTTTTCCTGGCCCAGGGTGGCTTGACCTTTGCACTGTAGACATTCTGAGCTGCGTAGTTCTTTGCTGTGCAAGGCTGCCCTGTGCATTGTAGGAGGTCTTGTAGCATCCTCTATGCACTAGATGCCAGGAGCATCCCACCCCTTATTGTGATAACTAAAAATGTCTCCCCAAAATTGCTGAATGTCCCCTTGGCAGGAGGGGAGGATTCCTCCTTGAGAACCACAGCCCAAGAGAGCCAGATTCCGTAGGAAAAAGGGCAGTGCCCATCCTGACGGAGAGAGGCGAGTGAAAGCACATGGACAGCCTCCTTATGCAGACTTTGATCCAATCTTGTATCTTCTGACTCCAACTCTGGCCCACTTTCCATTATGTAGGCTTCTTGGGATCAATTGTTCCACTGCTATACTTGTTAGAAAGTTCTTTCCTGTTGAGCCCAAATCTGCTTCCCGGTAACTGACTTCATCAGCGTGCCCTCTGAAGCCATGCGGGAGTTCTAATCCTTTTCATGGGCTGCACTTCAACTATTTGAAAACAACTTGTGTGTCCCTGCCCTGTCCCCTCCCTGCCCTGCCTCCCGCCAATCGCTCCCTGAACCTTTGGAGCATCCCCTTGGCTGCTTGGGCACTCAGAGGTTCACTCAATAACAAATTCAGCAACCACAACACCTACTATGTGCCAGGTGCTACCATATGTCAGGAACAATTCTCAGACAGGGAATTCAAACTTCTTGGCTCCTTCTCAAACCTGCAAACAAGAATTGCCAGAGCCTAGAGTTCATGCATGTTAAAGCTTCTGAGGGATTTGGGCATAGTCTGCCTACAGTTAAGTCCAGCGTTTAAGAGCCTTTGATCTACCGTGGTCTAGCTCCAGGCAATAGAGCTCTGATTTGTATCTTAAAGCAGCTATCTAAAAGATGGCTTTGAAGAAAGTATTAAAAAGGAACTCTTTTTACAAGTTATTTATTTATTTATTTTTATTATACTTTAAGTTCTGGGGTACACATGCAGAATGTGCAGGTTTGTTACATGGGTATACATGTGCCATGGTGATTTGCTGCACCCATCAACCCGTCATCTACATTAGGTATTTCTCCTAATGCTATCCCTCCTCTAGTCCCCCACCCCCCAACAGACCCCGGTGTGTAATGTGTCCCTCCCTGTGCCCTTATGTTCTTATTGTTCAACTCCCACTTATGAGTGAGAACATGCGATGTGTGGTTTTCTGTTCCTGTATTAGTCTGCTGAGAATGATGGTTTCCAGCTTCATCCATGTCCCTGTAAAGGACATGAACTCATCCTAAAAATAGGATGCTAGGTTAAAGAGGTACATGTTTCTATCAAGTCACACTTTCAGTAAAATAGCTTTTAAAAAGTTTATGCAAAAAAAATAAAAAATAAAAAGCCTAGAGGTTGATGCAAAAACAATGTTTGTGAGGTTTCCTTCTCTAGATAGTAGAATCAAAGGAGATCAACATTTTTTCCTTTGTCCTTTGCTTAATTTTAAAGCTTATAGAATGAATGCGTATGTGTGTCTATGAGTGTGTATATATGTATATAAATATATACACACATATTCACATACATTGCCATCAGTTTTTAAAAGATTTTTGTAAAATTGTACTGATGAACATCTTCTTGCTGTTTCTCTTAGGGACTGATGACACCTGGAAGAAATAAGTCACAGAGATGCAGAATATGATCACAGAACTAGAAGCATTTGGGGAATAAGAAAGCATTAGAACGATAGAGCTAGAACAAATGCCGGGTCATCCCCCATCATTTAGGAAAGTGGGAAAGGTGATTTATATGGGACCACAGCACATCTACATGAACATCCTGAGTGAAAAGAAACTGACATAAAGAACACAAAATAGTGACACCAGAGAAACGAGTACCAAGGGTGGGTACACAAACAAAAAAGGGCTTTTATATCTACTCAAGTTAAAACACCATTCATCCAACTCCCTGGCTGAATGCAGCCTATCACAAATGATTCTTTAATTCCCATTTGTCTGAGGCTTTACTTTACATGACCTATATTCTATTTTAAGGGTTTTTGAGCTTCACAAATGAGCACATGATTTTCCTCCTTCCCTTTCGACTGTCCCTTATTTCAATTACATAAATCACAATGGCTTACTTTTTCTTGGAAGAGGTTTTCTGATTTCCTCTTCCCTCTGCTCCTTCTAAATCCCCCGGATTCAGCATTAAGCCTTTGACTCCTGTCCCTTCTCATGGATAGACGTTCTCCTTTCTTCCTCCCAAAAGCATTCCCTTCCTCTTGGTAGATCCGTGAGTTCTTTCTGGCTGCCAGGATATGGGTCCTAGGCAGAGCCTGGGTGGGGCATGTCCTCCCTGTGGCTACTAGAGTTTGCCAAATGAGCACAAAATTCGCAGGTCTGTGCAACTGTCCAACACCCACTTCTTTGAAAAGTGAACTGGAAGTCTAACGTTTCCAACCACATCGCAGCAACTGGATGCCACGGGGATAGCCTCTGTTATGTTGCAGTGATATTCCTGAAACTTTTGAAGGGAATTCCATTTAATGTTGCTAGGACTGTGTGTGTGTGTCTGTGTGTGTGTGTCTGTGTGTGTGTGTGTGTGTGTGAGACAGAGAGAGAGAGAGAGAAAGAGAATTCTAGCAAAGTAATGTGTCTGTGAGGACTGGTAGATAATGCTACCCTAAATAACTTGGGCTTCCACTGGCTGGCTTTTGTTCATAAAATGCTAATCCTTTCAGGTGTAGACCTATATAAAACATTGGGGATTAAAGGTGCACAGAAGCCTCCAATCTCTTCTGCTGCATAAGGTAAAGATATGTTTAACAATTCAAAATTATTTTGGGCTTACTAACAAGGAGTCATTTCCAATTCTTTATTAACTATGAACATGTGATGTAAATCATAGACGTGCTGAACTAATAACAGTCAGTCAGTAGACTACAGCAGTTCTTTTGCAGATGGCTTTTCAATGCACAGCTGTCTTTGGGAGAAGTTAACTTATCACTTCTACAGTGATGGAGAGGTTATCATTTCATTGCACAAGGAAAACTGTCCCTGGTATTTGACTGAAAATAGTTCTTTCCTTGCATGGAAAATGAAGATGCCTTAGATTTAATGTGCACATTCCTATGGTGACAGGCTGAAATTCTGTATACAGCTTCACACTGTGTATTTCCTCTGTAACTTTGAAGACAATAACAACAGTTGATATCGTATGAGCAGGAGGCTTTGCATGGGCGACCCCTCTTAATTCCCACAACCATAGTATGAAGCAGGTGTCACCGTCATCTACATGATTTACTTGGATTGTACATGGCACAGGCAAGAGTCAAAGGCAGGCAGGTTTCTCACTACAGTGCTGAGACGTCTACACTGCGGACCCTCCAGATACTTTCTAACAACCAGTCTGCTATTTTCTAGGGGGAACAATCCACTTCCCGCAGCTGTGAGAATGTTGGAAAGAAGGAGCAAGTGAACGCCTGCAACAGAAACATCCTCCTGTGAAGCAGAGCCTGGTAGAGCATTCTTGGCTGGCTTGGTGAGCTGGAAATTGGGGCAAGTAGTTGATTATTTGATTCTAGAGTCAATGAAAATGCCACATTACTTCCACCACAATCTCATTGCTTTGAAATCTGTTGTGCAGACATGTGTGGGGCACACAGCCTCCCCCAGGTGTAGACAGAATTACCCACATGGTGGGGGCCTGGCACTCTTTCTCATGCTTTGTTCCCTGAGGGCAATCTCGTGCCTGCACGGCTGGATTTAGTGCTGGTCTTAGGTGAGCTAGTCAGTCGTGGCGTGGCTGGTGTGTCCAGTTTCCACCCTCAGTTGGATGGAACCTCAATGTGATGGGCAACTTCTGTGTGTGAGGAATAAACCCAGGACAGTAAACACAGATGAGAACCATTTACATTTTGTAAAAGGGACCAGAAAATGTCACTGTGACGGTGTAGACTTCAGATACACAAAACATGATGAGAAATTTCAGGACAAAGCAGGCATGGAAAAACAAGTCAGAACCAAGGCAACCTGGGCTGTGTCCTGCCTGCTGAGTAAGAATGGAGACTTGGGCTGGATGGCCCATCCTGGCTCTGACTCCTGGCGTCATCCCTGGCCAGCTGTGCTTGGTCTTGTGCTGGTTTTCAATCTCTCTGAGCCTGAATTTCTCTCATCTGAGACAAGGCATCATGCCAGTGTCTACCTCATAGGGTTTTTGTGAGGATTCAACAAATACACATCAAGCCCTTCAAGAACTATGCGCAGCAACAATGTGAGAATTCCTCCAGCAATGTCGGGCATCGTTATTTTAGGACCAATCAATGATCCCAATAGCTACGTCTCTTGTTCTGGACCAGGTACCATTTCCTGCGCTTTAATAATTACGTTCACTCTTCTGTTTCTCACAGCAGCCGTAGGAGGTAGGCAGATATTATGATCGCCTTTTCGCTGATGAGGAAATGGGCCCTGAGGGACTGAGTGAGTTGCCCAGTGTTAGAGAGGGAGCCAAGTCGAGCTCCTGGCCCAGGTCCCAGTGCTTTCTACTGTCTTGCAATAGAGCCTCGTAGGAAAGCAGAGCAGCCTTGTGTTGGCTCCAAATCCCAGCTTCTAATCCATGATGTCATTAACCCCAGAATCCACACGTACCCCCAGTGGTATGCAAGTCTGGAGAGATTTTACAATTCAATTCCAAAAGTTATTAGAGATACAGTATGGAGTTCCAGAACTTAGTGATGGGCTACAATATTTGGAGTGGGGAGGAGGATGGCAAAGAATAACTTTTCAAAAGAACAAGAACTTGCTGTAGGCCCCTGAGCAACATAAAACTGGTTTTCAGGCCAAAGCTGCTGTTGCGGCATTTCTTCAGCACATAGGCTCGTGAAGAATGGTTTCTCTGCATCTTGCTCTGCAAAGCCAGGATAACAGCTCCTTGGGTGGCTGCTTTGCTCACTCAGGGAACTAAGCTGAAAAGCAGGCGTTCTTTTCAGCTCAGATAAGCTACACCTTTCGGAGCCCTTCGGGAATGTCTTGGGCTGAGCGACTCGGGCCTTGTCCAGCATTTTCCTCTCAGCAGGCTCCGGCTATGGACGTGTGTCTGAGCTCCACGCAGCAGCCTGGGCGCCTGGGGGAAGGACTGAGCTCCCCGGGTGGCTGGTTAGAGGCTGAGAAGAAGGGGGCTTCGCAGAAAGACAGCACCGGGGGAGCCCTAGAAGGTAACCTCCTTCTTCACCACTTCAACAGTTGACCTCAGTTGCTTTCCTGACGATGACATGTTCAAGTAAATTTCAGTGACAAGAATTTCCATTTCCTTTTAACACTAGATTTTTTACTATAATGAAGCTTAGCAGAAAAATGCTGTTTTGCAAGCATAAACATAATTCCTGTTTTTTCATTATTTGCTTATTAAAAGCAATTCCTGTTTTTTCATTATTTACTTACCAAAGTTCACACATTTGTTTTTATTGCATGTATAGATCTAAGCTTGCTATATTTTTGTAACAAGAACTTAAAAGAAGAAAAAAAAAATCTAGGTTTGTTTCTGCTTTTCCCCAAAATACATTCTTGGCAGCTTTGTCATATAGCGAATCTTTAGAAATCAAACTGTATTTTCCCATTAGGACAATGTAACAGTTTAGGGTTACATTTCTGAGCATGGATTCAGTTGTAAATAAATAATAGACATAACAAATAATATAATAAAAGCCAAGATGCAGCATTTACAGTGTTTATAATTAAAGGTGGTAAAAAAATACATCCCAATACTAATAAATAAGAATGTTGTCTATTTTTACTGAATTGTTTACATAAAAATGCAACTCTAACTTACCTGAAAATCTGATCTCTCTAAAACTATCAGAATAGCACAGATATAATAAATGAAAATATTTCAGGTGTAATGAACATACATTTCTTTATCGTTGTAGAACCTCACAGGGTCTTATGAGAGAATACGTGTATGTCTATGTTTCCTTGCAATGTTGATTGGAAAAGTGTAGCTGTCAAGCTTAATATTTGTCAGTTTATTTACCTGTGAAATGATGAGCCATTCAAAATCAGCCTACTTACTCTTCCTAGTCTCTAGAGAAAAATAAGTCCCCAGATGGTGACATATAGGAGGAGGGACAGGCATGGCCTGGATAAGAGTGGGGCAGGGCAGGGAAGCGGCAGGGGCTGGTATAGGTCCCTGATACTCTGAGCCACCACCCATCAGTGTGCTGGTGATGGCTTGTACTGGCACCTGAATTTCAGCAATTTTTGTAGCTGGTTGTTATATATAACCATCATTCAAATTTAAGTTAGAATCTTATTATTAAATAGATTATATTAAAGACAAAGGATATTAAAGACAAAGGTATATTAAAAGCGAAGTTGATACTCAAAAGTCATCATCAATTATTCTATTACCTCTTCCTAATATCTATGCTCTCGAGGTTAATTGTGCCTATGGTGTCTGTGCGGTAGGAACACTACACAGTGGCGAGGTACTGCACATCTTTCCCCAGCGACTCGTGCTGCTTCTCCGAAATCGGCACGGTGGGAGTATTCACTCCAGAGCAATAGTCAAAACCTGTCAATCAGCGCTTCTTCCCCTCTTGCCGAACTGGTTATTAAACATTAATCACCCTATTCTTCGGCCTTCCTCCTGCCTCTGAACCAGAATTCAGAGTCAGTCTCTCAGTTCTGTGTGGTAGGAGCTGGGATTCTGTTAGATGTCAGCGGCTTCCCAAAAGAGGTGGGGAGAGCTACAGGGCTCCCTCCCTTTCCTACAACCTCCCTGCAGCCTCCTACCAGGGCAGGTGACAGCAGAGGACAAGCTCTCAGGACTGAATTGGCTACCTCTATTAGAGGGGTCTTGCAAGTTCACTGAGGTCCCAGGGTTCTGGAAGCTCACCGTTTTTGTCAGAGCAGAGAATTCTCCTTCACAGTGGTCAAACATACTAAATCAAAGTCCCAGGCGAAAACACTCTGAAGAACTGAAGGCACCCGTGATGCTAATTTACAAATGAGTCATTTCATTCCCATTTTTTTCAGTGTGCTGCACACTGATACTTTTGTACTATACAACAAAAAACGAATTTCTAGATAAATTAAATGAAAATATATAGAGACATAGAAACTACAAGCTCCACGTTTTGTTCGTAGATTCAACAGACATTGTCAAATTGTTGTGACTGTTTCTAAAGGCTCACTCCAAATCCCTCTACTTACTGCGGAGCTGTTGCTAGCATTGGCAGAGCAGTGGCATGGAACTGTTCCAGGGTGTATGGAATGAGTGAGACCTGAAACACCCGGAGGCCCTGCCCCTGACCTGAGGGATGCTCTGCTGACCAGGTTTCTCCCAAGACCCACTTCCCTTTGCCTCGTATTCACCTCCTCCTGCCTTCCACCTTGAGTGCCTCGTTCAGATTAAAACACATCCAATGTTCAACGGCTGCCTCCTCTACCTTTGTCCAAAGCCCATGTTTTACCTCCTGTTAAACGTTTTACAGTCATATCCCAGGCCACAAAGGCAGGTTTCGTGCAAACAAAACTGACCTTCCTCCCCGATAGTCTCCGCACTGTTAATTCTTTCCCACCGCTGGGACCAGCACCTTTTCCTCTGCTCCTGGTCCTTCTTCTGCACACTTTGACTCGCTGCTCTTTTTATTCTCAAACACTCTGTAAAACCTGCAAACACTTGTGATCCCTTGATGTCGGCCCGATCAGATGCTCTTTTCCTCTCATTTTATGTCATTTGAGAGCTGCTAGCGTGGGTCATGGGTTTAAAGGAGTATTTAAAGCAATAGTAACTTAATAGCCAGAGCTCAGCTGACATCCTCCCCCAGGGGTGTGGGGCTGGCTGGGCTTGGGTGGCCTCTACCTTTTGAGCAGCAATTGTAGGAAAGATTGAAGGAACACGCTCCAGCCAACGTGGGAACGTTACTTCACTTCAAGACCTAAAAATAGGCAGGTCTGGCCGGGCGCGGTGGCTCACGCCTGTAATCCCAGCACTTTGGGAGGCCAGGGCATGTGGATCATGAGGTCAGGAGTTTAAGACTAGCCTGACCAACATGGTGAAACCCTGTCTCTACTAAAAATACAAAGATTAGCTGGGCGTGGTGGCACATGCCTGTAATCCCAGATACTCAGGAGGCTGAGGCAGGTGAATCGCTTGAACCCAAGACGTGGAGGTTGTGGTGAGCTGAGATTGTGCCACTGCACTCCAGCCTGGGCAACAGAGTGAGACTCTGTCTCAAAAAGGGGGGCGGGGGGAGGCAGGTTTGTGTTTACCTAGTTTCTCTGTATCCAGACAGCTCATTTGTGCAGTTTTGCTGGTAAGTTCGCCATTTTTCCATCAGCAAAACATACGGTGGGGACGGATCCACACCTCTTCTGTCCTCCCCTAAATAAAGAAAGGGCCCAGAGCATTCTTTGGCATTTTGTCATGTGATAAAAATGTCACATCCAAATTTCATCCAAATGTCCCCGTCATCCCATATAATTCAATTTTGTGCCAATTTGCAGGCGTTCTCCTTGATAGCATCATCCCCTCTGTTTATGGAAAGGTCGCTCAATCTAATGACGTCTTAGCAGTTGTACCAAGTGTGTCTTTGCACTGGATTTTAACAAATGATGAACTCCATTTTATTTTTCTACTTCACAGAATCCAACAGGATAGAAGCATCTCTTCACAGCCTCCAGACATTTGTTCCTACAGATTACGCCAGCTACACTCAGGAGCATTATCGGTTTGCAGGAAAGGAGATTGTCATCCAGGAATCCATAGAGAGTTACGGAGCGGTGGTGTGGCCAGGGGTGAGAGAAGTGTCACGTTTGTGATGTCAGGATTTCTGGAGATAACAATTCCGTACTTCCGAGTTGCCTTGGGCAATTTGTCAAGTTCCTTCATATCCTGTGCTTCTCAATTTGAGGTTCAATGTCTCGCCCCCTGGGGGGTGTTGGTGGTGTGCTTGGGATCAGCAAAAACAGTATTTCTTTCAGAAACACTGGTTTTACTTTAAGCTCTGTTTCTTGAAACATTATTTTTATATTAAATAAACTCAGCTATATGAGGAAGGGAATGCAAAACTTATATAATTTGTTAAGAAAAAACCCAGGGATTTAGAGTTTAGATATTGCAGTGGGCATCTCCGAGACACGCCCATCGACCCTCAGACATTCATCGCTCTCTCTTTTTTTAAATTTTGAGACGGAGTCTCACTCTGTCGCCCAGGCTGGAGTGCAGTGGCACGATCTCGGCTCACTGCAACCTCCACCTCTTGGGTTCACGCAATTCTCTTGCCTCAGTCTCCCGAATAGCTGGGACTACAGGTGTGTGCCACCACGCCCGGCTAATTTTTGTATTTTTAGTAGAGATAGAGTTTCACTATATTGGCCAAGCTGGTCTCCAACTCCTGACCTCAAGTGATCCGCCCGCCTCGGCCTCCCAAAGTGCTGGGATTACAAGTGTGAGCCACTGTGCCCGGTCACCAGCTGTTCATTTCTTTTCCATGGGGGCTGTGCCGGTAGGGACGTTTGGAAGCATGACTTTGTGGCATGTGTACCCCTGTCACAGCCCTGAGAGGATGGTGCTGAAATGAGGGCAGTCCTCTGGATTTTGAGTCAGAAAAGCTGCCATTTCCGGGCTGGGTGGTCACAAATGTTCACTTCACCTCCATTTGCCTTCATTTCCATGTTTAAAACCTAGGGTGGTGGTAATGTCTACAGCACTCCTGACACGGTTGTCAAAATTGTGAGAATTAATTTCAGGTTGTGAGATTAAATGAAGTCGTAGTGTAAGCTCAAATGAGCCGTCCTCATTAAAGTAATATTCTTGCCACCTTCAGCTGAGAAAATGGGGATGCAGGCCCGTCTGCCGGCGTGGTAAAGCTCCCGACTGGGGTGCAGGGCAGAGCCAAGTTGGGCAGCGGCCCTCGGAGCCAGCGCTGTCGCTTTTCCCACTGCAAACGTTGTCAGTGCTTAGAAAGGCTCCAGACCAGAATTTCTCAATCTGCAGTCTTGTTAAAATGCAGATTCTGATTCAGGAGTTCTGGGGTGGGGCGCATTTCTTACACGTTGCCGGGTGATGCGTATCTGCTGGGCCAGGGCCGCCACACTGAGTAGTCCTGGTCAGTGGTTCCATAGTGCTCCCTCAGGTCATCTGGTGATGACACAGGATGGGAGAAGGGTAGCCAAAGGGCTCCAGGCTCTTAGGATGTCAACCTCCACTCACTCCCAAACAGGGAGCTCTATTTTTACACCTTATGCATATAATTTCCTTCAACCAAAGGCTTTTCTTTGCCTTAAAAACAAGTTTGAAAATCATCAAACTACTCACAGCTTCCTATTGTACACCACAGCAGTGGTGTAGCGATAAAGTGGTGTAGTAAGAGATCAGAGGCCGGGCATGTGGTTTACGCCATAATCCCAGCACTTGGGGAAGCTGAGGCAAGAGTATTGCTTGAGCTCAGGAGTTTGAGCCCAGCCTGGACAACATAGTGAGACCCCATCTCTCTTTTTAAAAAATAATAAAAACGAAGAGATCAGAAATTGAAAAAAGAATATTTGTCCACCTGACTGTTTTATTCTGAACAAGGTATCATTCATGCACCAAACACTAGCCTCTCACGAAACCTGTTTCCTGAAAGCTGCATAAGAAGGGTATCTAGAGTGGGGATGGCACCCTTTTCCTGTGCGACTTCAGGTGCAACTCTGTGAAAAGATCCCTTCGGAGTTTGCTAACAGGACTAGGGGCTGGGGGGAATGTTTACAATGTCAAAAGACATAGCTGTTCCTGAGAAAAGCTCGGTCTCCAGATGACACCCTGGGGTCAGCCCCTCACAGGGCAGGGCACCAGGAAGGATGCCTGCAGCCATCCCCAGGAAGTTTCTCAGAGCTGCCCTCTGAATGGCTCTAGGTGACACTCTCTTCCTGATATTGACCTCCTCCCCGCAGCCCCCACTGCAAATACTACTCTTCTTTCCTTAAGGACCAAAGAACTCCTTTCTTTAAAACTTCCCTTCTAGACCCTGGAGCTCCTTGCAGTGTGCTGTGGTTGGTGCTGTTTATGTCTCACCCATGTTGCTATTTCACCCACCACCCTGGCCTTCCACACCAGCTGGCTTCTCCCCGGCCCATGAAGTCGGCCCTGACTCCTCGGCAGCTCTGCGGTGATCCCTCTCCCCTCAACCTGCTGTACGCTTCCTCTACAGCACTTACCTCCCCAGAATGCAGTTTGTAATTGGCTGACATGGCCCCCAAGCCCCACTACTGAGTTCCCAGACAGTAGAGATGACTGCGTCATATTCATCTTTGCTTGTGGCAGTTCAATATGAACAGATGAAGATGAAATGGAGTGACATACAGGATCAGGTTGGCTACTAAACCTACCACTGGTAATCCTAAGAGTGACACGTCTCAAATCATCCTGGTTGCCCCCACTCCAAACTGGGCCCCAAATAGAAAGTAGAGTCCAGAGGAAGATGGGGGCATATCGTTAGCTAGAGCCTAAATGTGTAAGTAAATCATAGAGTTCATTGTTTTTTTAAATCTCAGTGTTCACATTCCTCACTCTAGGCTATTTATACTCAAATTTAAGTAACGTTGCCATTTCTTCTCACAACTCTTCCTAATCTCTCCAATCCAGGGCACTGCTAGTTGATTCCTCATGGCCATAAATGTAAACACCTCAGCAATCAATGCAAATCAAATACCCTTTACTCTTTGTGGAAAGGTTAGAGGAAGGTGGAGGCAGAAGAGAATGAATAAAGAAGAAAGGGATGTTTGATTTCCTGTATAAAAAACTAACAATATTTAGTTATACAGTGTTATATATATAAATGTTGATATATAAAACATTTTATATGTATTATATATAAAATTTAGTTCTATACTGTTATATATACAACTAAATGTTGATATTTATATATATTATATATACAATTTAGTTATATATTAACATATATAACTAAATGTTGATATATAAAACATTTTATATATATTATATGATTATTATATATTTTTATATATATAAATGTTTATATATAAAACATTTTATATAATATATAAAATTTAGTTATATATATTGTTATATATAACTAAATGTTGATATATAAAACATTTTATACATATTATATATACAATTTAGTTATATATTGTTATATATATAACTAAATGTTGATATATAAAACATTTTATATATTATATAAAATTTAGTTATATATTGTCATATATAACTAAATGTTGGTATCTAAAACATTTTATATATATTATACATAAAATTTAGTTGCATAGTTATACATAACTAAATTTTATACATAATATATAAAATGTTTTATATATCAATATTTAGTTATATATTGCTATATATACAACTAAATGTTGATATTTATATATATTATATATAAAATTTAGTTATATATTATGATTGTTATATATTGTTATATATATAACTAAATGTTGATATATAAAACATTTTATACTGTATATAAAACTTAGTTATATATTGTTATATATATAACCAAATGTTGATACATAAAACATTTTTTAAAATCTCCTTGCTACTACTCAAAGTGGGTCCATGGGCCAGCAGATGAGCATCATGTCAGGGCTTGTTTAGACGTGCAGGATCTTGAGTCCCACTCTCGACCTACTGAATGAGGATGTGCATCTTTAACAAGCTATCCAGGGGATCTTTTTGCACACTGAAGTCTGAGAAGCAATTTCTGAACAGTCTGTTTCTTAGAAGAACCACTTTTTAAAAAGCCACTAACCTGTTGTTCAATACGGCAAAGCGCTAGCCAATCTGAATTTTGGTAAAGGAGTCAGGAAAGAGGTGTTCAAGTTTATAAAATGACATTTAAAAAAACTATTTCTATAATTTAAAAAACTGTCTTACAAGAAAGAATTCTAACATAAAACAATATTCTTTTTTTTTTTTTTGAGACGGAGTCTCGCTCTGTCACCCAGGCTGGAGTGCAGTGGCCAGATCTCAGCTCACTGCAAGCTCCGCCTCCCGGGTTCACGCCATTCTCCTGCCTCAGCCTCCCGAGTAGCTGGGACTACAGGCACCCGCCACCACGCCCGGCTAGTTTTTTGTATTTTTAGTAGAGACGGGGTTTCACCGTGTTAGCCAGGATGGTCTCGATCTCCTGACCTCGTGATCCGCCCGTCTCGGCCTCCCAAAGTGCTGGGATTACAGGCTTGAGCCACCGCGCCCCGCCAAAACAATATTCTTAAAGCAGCTGGAGACCCATGATTAAACCAGTGGAAGAAGTTGCTGTTTTTTCAGCCCAACATTGCCCTGATTTGAAAGAGCTAAGCTGATCTACCATTCTTCCTATGCTTTGGAGATTGAGCAAATCTGATGGAGGCAATTTTAACATATCTGTTTCCCCAGTTCCTTAGATGCAATTTATTATAACTTCTTTATTTCAGAGGTCTATATATGGCATTGAGTGTACATTTGGGTTCTTATGAATATAAACTGAACATATGTAATAACATGTCTTTTAGTATTTAAATTTGGGTGCCAGAAAGGGTTGCTACTGACTTCCAACGTTCCAATGCCCACATGAAAAGTTATAATTATTTTTCAGGCTACGGCTTTGTGTCAGTATTTGGAGGAACATGCCGAGGAACTGAATTTCCAAGATGCAAAAATACTTGAAATTGGTGCTGGACCAGGCCTTGTTTCCATTGTGGCCAGTATTTTAGGTTTGTTTATTCCTGACCTACTATCCAGACCTTTACTGTAACAATAGCAAGTACTTACTCTATGAGGGGCTGTGGTTTAGGTGCCTGGCCCTGACTTCACTCAGTGACTCTCCCAAAAATGTCATGCAGCAGGAATTACTGCTGTTATCCACAGAGATAACTGAGTTTCAGAGAGGTTAATAAACTCCAATCAACCAGTTTCCATGGGACGAAGTTGAGTCCAGAGGCATGACTCAGTCTCTGTTGTCAATTTCGGGGGTGGGGTGAGGTGGGGGAGCTACTGACATCAGGTGGTTGGAGGCCAGGGAGGCTGCTCACCATCTTACAGTGCACAGGACAAGACCACCTACAGGGAAGAATTAGCCAGGCCACATTAGGTCAAACATGTCCAGCCCACCCACCAATAGAGCCAAGGCTAAGGAATCCAGTTGTTTCTTGTGTTTCTCCCTGTGTCTATGTACACTGTGGTTGTCCAGATGTTTCCAGGTCATTGTTGCAATTTTTCTTTCTCTCTTAGGAGCTCAAGTCACAGCAACAGATTTGCCTGATGTCCTGGGAAACCTTCAATACAATCTTTTAAAAAACACACTACGATGTACAGCACATCTTCCTGAAGTGAAAGAACTGGTATGGGGTGAAGACCTGGACAAAAACTTTCCCAAGTCAGCTTTTTACTATGATTATGTCCTAGCCTCAGACGTGGTCTACCATCACTACTTCCTGGACAAGCTGCTCACCACCATGGTGTACCTTTCCCAGCCAGGGACGGTGCTGCTTTGGGCAAACAAGTTCAGATTCAGCACTGACTATGAATTTTTAGATAAATTCAAGCAAGTTTTTGACACAACACTGTTGGCTGAATATCCAGAGTCATCAGTCAAACTTTTTAAGGGGATACTAAAATGGGACTAAATCCAACAAAATGCCTTTCACAACGTTACTGTGTCCTTTGAGCAATGTGTTAGAAATTGCTTTGTTAATACAGACTTCTTTTATAGGATTGAGAAGGTAGTGCATAGAAACAACTTGTATACTTGGAACTAATGTAACAATACTGCAGAAACTTTCTAAGATAACTTAAGATTATCTGGTTAATCTAAATATCTAAAAAGAATAACTTTATAAAAACATGAAAAGTAGCTTTGTTGGTTCCAACGAAGTTACATGTTTAATAAATCTTACATGGATAAATTAACAAGTGAATTTCTTCCCTATTTCTGCTATAGAGCATATGTTTAAACTTGTCAATATACTGTTGTCACATGCTTTTTGAAACTGGGCTTGACAGAGTCATTATATCTTAGTTTGAAGACTCTACTTTTGCAGATTTTTAACTGCAGCAAAAAGAGGATATTGAATGATAGAAAACAGTTAATAGCCTTAAAGTTGATTAAAAGTGAAAAATAAAACTGCTGGAATAAGAACAATGTTGTCTTAAGAACTTCTTAATTTACAAAGACTCTCCCTCCGTGTCCATTATCTTAATAATTTCTAGTTAATTTCTATATTGTCTGCTTTTTTCACAATAAGTATTTTAGGCTCTCCGGCCACATACTGTTCTACATTATATATATATAATAATAATATATATTATATATATTTGCTTTTACAACCATTTATGAAAAGGTAAGAACCTTCTTAGCCTGCACAAACAGGCGAGTTAGATTTGGTTCACAGTTCATAGTTTACCAACTCCTGGAACTGCAGGCAATCCACAGTGAAATTATTGGAATTTGTAAGAGTTTAGGCAAGGTTGTCAAATGTCAATAGTGAAAGCTCAACCTTATTTGTAAATTCTAACTACAGATAGTTAGAAAATGAAATTTAAATAAAGATACCACTTACAATTGCAATACTGAAGACTGAGGAATCAATCTAACAAAAGATGGGCAAGAAGTTGATGCAAATGTATCTAGCATTATCGAGACAAATTAAGACTAACATAGGTAAGTGGGGAGACATCAAGTTTGTGCATTGGAAGACACTGTAAATATGCCAGTTTTCTCCAAATTGATCAACAGCTTATGTGAAATCATTGTAAAAATCCCAATATACTTTCCTGTGGAATTTGTCAAGCTAAGTCTAAAATCATGTGAAAATAAAAAGGCCAGAAGAATCAAGGTGCTCCTGAAGAGCCTGGTGGGAAGATCTGCTTCATAAGAAGTAGTACTTTAAAGAGGCAATAATTGAGACAGCAGTTAGTATGATTTGCTAATGTTAATACATATAGGTATTTCTTAAAGTGATCTTTAAATCTGCCTGTAAAACAAGAAGTATCTGTAAGTTTAAGGAACAAATGGGCATTCTAGCCATAATTCCAAAGATTTAATTGTCTCTATTTTCTCCTTTATCGATATTGCCTTCTGAGAATGAGTCTCTAAGGTAAATTTGGTGATGTTTTTAAATACTCTTCAAATTTTCTTGATGGTGATTAAGGTTTCTTCTTTTAAAATAAATAGTTGATTCATCAACAGCAGGATCTACCTGATACAAACCTGTTTCCAAGATTTTAGGACTAATTTCTTTTTAAAAAGGAAATCATGCTTCCCCCTACTCCCACATGTATGTGTGTGTGTGTGTGTGTGTATATATATATATATATATATATATATATATATATATATGGTGCTAAAGAAGTCGCCTTTCTCTCAAGCAAAAGGGAAGGAAAATGAACATTCCTTTTGCAATGTCCTCCTTTAGGATATAGAACTTACAAGATCAGAACCCCCAAAGCAGAAGATAAGTTTTAGGAAAAGGCAGTGTGTCTTCTACATCTGGATACTATGTGAAAAGCACAGGGTGCCTGCCTGGTGACTCCCAATTATTCCACCCAATTTTACTTGGAGCTGCTTCTCTGTCTTGTGTGAGCAAGATCAGGAAAGTCACTCAATCTGGAAAACGTTGATTTGTTAGTATGAAGCCTAGTACGCAAGTCAGTTGATTTCAGCTTAAAAATAGATGTATACATCAATTGAACAGAGACCAGAAACAGACTCACACATATATGGCTAAATGATATGTGACAAAGATGCCAAGGTAATGCAATGGGAAATTATAGTCTTTTCAATTAGTGATGTTTGAACAAATTGTACACACACGACCTTGACCCTTCTCTCATACTGTACAGAAACATTAAATTGAAATGGATCACAGACCTAAATATAAGAACTAAAGCTATAACAACTGTAAAACTTCTATAAGGCAACATAGGGTAAAACCTTTGTTACCTTAAGTTAGACAAAGATATCTTAGATATGATACCAAAAGTACAACTTGTAAATGAAAAAAATGCTGAGTTGGTCCTTATGAAAATTAAAAAGTTTTGCTCTTCAAAAGACTATTACACACACTGGGCCAGGTGCGGTGGCATGTGCCTGTAGTACCAGCTCCTCAGAAGGCCGAGGCGGGAGGATCACTTGAATCCAGCAATCTAGCTTGGACAACACAGCAAGAAACACACTGGGAGAAAATATTTGCATCACACACATCTAAAAAACAGCTTGTGTCCAAACTCTCACAACTCAAGACAGACAATCCAACAACTGAAAAAATGTGCAAAATATCAGAATAGAAACTTTATCAAAGAATATATACAAATGTCTAGTAAGTTCATTATTTACTGGAGAAATGCAAATTAAAATGAGATACTGTATCACAACCAGTAGAATGGCCAAAGTTAAAAAGGTGGTATCATCAAGTGCTGATGAGGATGTATGAAGCTTGTAACTCTCACACATTGCTAGTAGGAATGTCAAATGGTACAGTCATTTTGAAAATGGTCTGCTAGTTTCTTACAATATAAAAAGAAATATACCATGTCTCAGCAATTTCATTCCCAGATTATCTACACAACATTACTTGAAAAGATATGCCCAAAGACTTGTAAACAAACTTTCACAGCGGCACAGCGGCATTATTCCTAATAGCCTCAAATATAAACAATCCAAACATCCATCAACTGGTGAAGGAACAAAATGTGGTACATCACACAACACAGTATACACACCAGCAACAGGGAATGAACAGATACACCCAAAGTGGCTGAAACTCAAGAACATTACACTAGGCGAAAGAAGACACAAAAAATTTAAAACTGTGATTCCACATATATGACATTTCCAGAAAAACTTTAGGATTAGCAGTTCACCGGCTGTCTGGGGCTAGGGGTGAGAATGGAGACTGGCTACAAACGAGCTTGAGGGAGTTCTTTCAGATGATTCGGAAGTGCTAAAAACCCAGACTGTGCTGATGGCTGCATTCTAGACATTAAACTGCACACTTGAAATGGTTAAAGTTTATCATATGTACATTACACTTCAATAAAGCTGTTAAAAAACCCATGGTTTGTCCCAAATGTTATGCAAATTTTCTTTCAAATCCTAGATCTTTCAAATACACAGTGTAGAGGAATCTACTAAGAAAATTACAGCAATGAAACTCGTTCCTTTAAATCTTTTAAACTTTTCACATTTCCAGGGCAAAGGAATGCGATCATATGCTTATTTTGTAAATCAAGTGCCCTTTCAGAATGGCTGAAATGATTAGTTATCTTTTTCTTTACACTATTACAGAAAATTTTAAATAAAGTAGACAAACTGTATATTTTAAATATGTGCAGTTTATTATATGGCAACTATAGCTCAATATTCTGCTAAATAAGTGTATTTCAATTCATGGAAAACCATGGTTAATCTAAACCATTACTTTCTCTGCTCCCATGTTAATTTGAATCAAATCAGACAAATCATTCCTTTTGTAAATTCAGCTTGTATCTATACAAGATAATCACAATACTATCACATCTAAAATTTTATATTAATATAATACATTAAAATGTGCAGTGTTCAAGTTTCCAATTGTCTCATAAGTGTCATGACATTTATTTTTAGTTTCAATCAGAACCCAACCAGGTCCAAATTTGATTAGTTATGTCTCTTAAATCTGATCCTCCCTTCATCTTGCTTTTTTTTTTGTAGAATTTCATAGTACTGCATTATGCAGACTGCATCATTAGTGTGTCATTTAACTTGTTCCTCAATCCTCTGTTGTTTCTGTAAATTTTACATCTTAATGAATCAGGCTTGAAACCATCTAGCCCAAGCCCAACTTAGATCTGCCAAATTCCAGGCAAGTAACACTTACTAGTGAAAATAAATTATTGTAGACCAGCTGAGTTTTGAGGTAGCTTAACTTTTAAAACCACATATAAACTGAAATTACAAAATATATTTTCAGTTGTTTTGTATTCTATTTGCATTTTAGGTGAGACCTGGCCGATTCCAGAGTGAATTTGTTTGACATGACTGAGTAAGCAGGCAACCCTAGCTGCACAGTGAAAACCTGACAGCTGGCACTGACACTGGACCTGTAGTTATACGTGTTTGTCCCTCGAGAGGACTCGGCTTGAATTCATTACATACTTGCCTGATGTTTAAAATCCTCTCACAAATCAGGGGTTCTAAATGAAACTAAAACAGTACATTTGCAAAACTGAGTGCAGAGGCATTTTGCAGCAAAGTGCTGGCAGGTACTGCACCATCACATCCTGACCTGGCTCTCAGGGTATCAGGAGGACAGGTAGAAATTCTGCTGATTGGGATGCCCAAGAACCCTTCATGTTAGAGCATCACTCACATCTTCCTCTTCTGGTTTTCGGGATTTTACTTAGTCAGCTACCCTTTCTCAGTTTACCACCCATGACTACCGATAAATTTTTCTCCCCTTGGTTTACTATGTTAACACAGACTCAGGCTCATGAAGTTCAGTTTCTCACTTTTTCATTCCTCAGAAAATTCTCTCCATTCAAGTTTTCCTCCCCTTCCCCTTTAGGGGAGACAGCAAGGATCCCTCTTACCTATCTCCCTATGAAGGCTTCTCTTAGATCCTAAAGGGAAAGACAAAGACACATGTATTCTGAATGCTGGGTTGTTGGGAGGACAGAGAAGGAAACACAGTGGAGGCAAAGACTCAGTTAATTCAAATGAAATAATTTTCTAGTTGGAACAGTCACATTGATTCAACACCATGATTTTCTTAAGGAGATTCATGAGGGTCAAGTGATTTGGCTTGTCAGTACTTGAGCCAGGATGAGACAGCAGAGACCCAGGCTGTGGCTTCCAGTCATCCAGTCCCTGTACATTTCATTAGAGCTGGGGGTGGAGAAAGGGTTTGAGATTTGTGGTGCCTAAGAAGAGGAGCAGGTGGGGCTCTTCTGGGGTAAAGAGAAGTTCTCCCAGGAAGCAGCCTAACATGAGGAAGGAAAGAAATCCCATGAGATGGCAAAACTCCTCCCAGTAACAATTGGGAACTGCCTCTTCTTATTGGAAAGGGGCCACAGAACTAGTATTGGGCACATACTATGTACTGTCTCTAACGGTTCTTTAAAACGTTATTTTTACCTAGTTTTTTTCAATTGTTTTCAGTAGGTGTGCGCAAACATTGGCTACTACGACCAGAAACAGGAAAACTGCTTGACTTTTTGAAGTACCATCCTACTGCTTGCATTATTTTTAATGTAATCACATAGAAACAGTAATGATTTTACTGAGGACATCTTCTGGAGCTTACTTGGGTCCACTTGTCACCACAGAAATGCAGCTAACATGGCAGCTTTGTATAACTGCCTCCAGTTACAGGAGTCATAAATGAATAGGCATGGCTCTGTTCCAATACAACTTTATTTACAAAAACAGGCAGCAGTCCAGTTTGGGTTAAAGGGCCAAACGTTACTGATTCCTGCTGTATGTAGTACTTACCTGAAACAGCAAAACCTGGGTTGTAAAGCAAGGTCTGTAATTTAATTTCCAACAGCTGATCAGCAGTGTAACCTTGGGAAGTCATCCTACCTTTACTGAGCTTCTCCATTCTCTTACTGGACTAGACCTACACAAATGGGGACCTGTATGTCTGTGCAGGTGACAGTCTATGACTGTGTGAGAGAGAACATGCATGTAGCTGTTCATGGATGGACTTTAGACCCTAGATAGCCCAGAAGTTGTAAACAATATGCTTATACATGTATTTATGTTTCTCATAAAGGCTCTAACACTTTCACGAGATACAGCAAAAACAGGAATGACTAGACAGGATTACTGGTAGGCCTTTTGCAGCAGTAAATTTTAAGAGAACAAGATAAAAAAATCATACATACACACAATTTGCCACTAGATAAGGGATCATAAACTTTTTAATACTACTTGTGTCTGTTTATTTGGTGGAGGAATGACAAGAGATGCACATGTAGTAGCCAAAGATAAAAATAATAAAAAAGTTAATCACACAAGAATTGGAAATATATTCAAATACTTGTAAGCCTATAAGAAACATTGTAAAATAGATTACTTTATGTTTAATTTTTTGTCTATGTATTTAATGTATTATTTCTGTTACAACCCCAAATTTTATTTATGAAAAATTAAGACCAACTTTAAGAAGCTTCAATATTCACTTTTATTATTTATAAAAAAAAATTAAGGTACCAGAGTGCATATGGTGTACTGTGATCTTGGTTTTGCAAATTTATTCACGTGTTTTACATTATTTCAATTTTAATAAACATATCATATGTGTATCTTTACAATACCTGATAAAGATTCAGCTGTCTGGCACTTACACATGTATTCACAGAGTTCATTCTGATGCTCTGAACTTCTAGAGGATGTGAAAATGACTTGCCTGTAATTACCCCAAGATGAAGCAATTGCCACTCATTTGTGCTGGTTCTATTTTTCCCCTTAATTGAATGTAAACATTTGCCAAAAAGAAAAAAAAAAAATCTGGAAATGAAGTTCTGTTAATTTTTAGTCCAATAAATAATTTTAGCTACGCTTAATGTAGCTTTTTTAAGGCCTTCATACAATTGAAAAAAATTAAAGTTGAGCATGTTAAAACCCTGTTCATTTATAAAATAAAAAATAGAACTTTACAGGTTTGCAGTTAAAAGTTACCCTCCAAAACCTATCATGCATGTCATAAGCTGCAACCCAACTCGAAGTCCTCTGTGCTGGCAGGCAGGGCACATCCCCGTGCCAGCAATGTGAGGCATTAAGAAAACATCATGATGTCAGAGGTCTAGATTTACATGTATTAAGCCACACGTCAGTGAATTCTCTGATAAATACACGTCATTTTAATAATCAGTATTGGATAGTGGATGAAAACATGCATTAGACTAAAAATGCCACAAATTTGTTTTTATATCCATTCACTATAAAACTTCCTTTTTTAAAATTTAAAGTCTTGTTTCCTATTTTAGAATACGCAATAATCGGGAGGATACATGATGGGGAGCCAGTTTTCAGTAAAAGATGCACAATGGGTCCATCCAAGTAACTTCATCAGCTACAACAAAATACAATAATGTATTATTATAAAGGAAGTGACAGATTTTTAAGCTCAGTATTAGAATAAATTCTGTATTAAATATTTAGTAACAGTAAGGTAGTAGCATACAGAATCTTCCTTCTACCAACTGTCACCCACCCATTGATCTTTCTTCCCACCAACCAACTTTTCTTACTGTCAACCAACTTTCCTACTAACCAACCTATTCTTATCATCATTATCCCTACCAACTGTCCTTTTCCCTCTTTCCTATTAACCTGTCTTCCCTTCTTCCTTCCAACTTACTTGGTCCTTTCCTTCCTACCAACCTAACTTCCTTTCATTCATTTTTTCTGAGTAACTATCATGTCAAACACTGGGAAAACAGCATGGAACAAATTCACCTCCCACTTTCAGGGAAAACAAATAAGCAAATTAATAAATGAATAAACAAGTAATAAGATATTTATCAGGTGTACAGTAGATATAATATTTGATACAATATAAACTAACTCGGGAGTTAGATGAATCTCTATGGAGATTGAATCTCTATGGAGGTGACCCTTAAGTGGAGTTTGAATGACAAGAAGAAATTGGTGTGAGAATCTGGGAAAGACATTCCATCCAGCCGGAGCAGTTGGTGCCAAGGTCCTTTGGTAGGAAAAGGTCCTTTGGTAGGAAAAGGTGTAGCTGTTTCTGCTAAGCAGAGATGCTGGTGTGGCAGAAGCAGAGTTTATATGGGCAAGTGTGATATGAAATAAGTCTGAAGAAGTAGGTAGGGGCCTTATGGACCACAGGGGAGAGTTTGGATTTTATTCCAAATGTGACGGAGATTCAACAGCAGGTGTCAAAAGACATCTTTTCCAGCTGCTGTGTGGAGAACAGGCAGCGGGGGGGCGCCGAGTGGAGGGCACACAAGTTAAGAAACACTCCCTGATGTGAACGTCGGCAGGGATCACTGGCTTTACAAACCTAAGTGCTCACGGATCAGATTCCACATGATGAGAACCACATTAGACATATCAACACCTGGCTCCAGAAAGAGCTCTCTTAATCTAGTCAAAGATCTGGAGGAGCTCATTTAAAATGTCTTGCAATTTGGACTGGTGAAGGTAAACAAAAAGCTCTAAGAGTAAATATGAATATATCTTACTCTAATTATCAAACATTTTCAGAGGAACCTACTGGTCAGTTTTACATCCAAAGTGTACCTTACATATAAAGTATAATTAACCTGGACTTGCCCTTTAGCTGAATCTGGCACCACCAAACTCCCCTGCCTTAATGTATCCTTTAGGCATAAACCAATGATGCATGTACAAAGACGAGGTCAGACTAAACTAACTTCTGTAGAATTCAGCTAATTTTTTTACTTGACAACTAACTTGTGCAGAAAGCTCAACTACAGAATTTCTCTGCACATAATATGATACATGGTAAAATAATTTTAAAAATGCCTACCATCTCAAATGAAGAATAAAATCAAATATAAACTCCAGAAGTTCAACCATTTTAGAGTTGAGGCAAACGTGCATTTAAAAGGAATTGTTTCCTTCATAAAGAAAAACTGGCTTCTACTTTTACAAAATTCAAAATGCATTTGCCCTTGCTGAAAACATTTGAGGCTAGTATCAATTTTTTGGATAGCAGTGAAAAGTGTTTTTAAAATTTAAATAGCTTCTTGACTGTCTCTCATGTATTTATTCTATAGTTCACATTATGCTAATTAGTGTAATAACTGGTCACAATAAAACCATGATTTCTATATCACAATCCTAATCCTCTCTAGTCCTCTCTAGTTATCCTGTCACTATGCAACATCAAAGTGATGCTTAACAGTGACATTTTAAATATCACTTACTTGAATACAATTTTTCCAGTTTTCTTTTGTTGGTTTTTCTTCCACAAGTTTAGTTGCAAATTTAAGGCCTCTCCCATACATTTTATTTACTAATGCATGTTTATATGCAAATGTCAAAACCTACAATGTAAAACATGATAAAGCTTGTTTATAAAATAATTTACATTTTAAGGCATTAGCTTTAACAATAAAATTAAGGCTTTAACAGAAGTGTAGCTTTTGAAATGAATATGGTATATCGAGTACATTTTTAAAAACTTTTAAAAAGATAATCAGTGTCTTCAAAAGAGCTGAGTGTTCCACAGAATGAACCATTTGTTTTTTAGGAAGAAAACTAATAAGAGAAATTATTAGCTGTGGAAATCCACTTAAAAATACCTCTTCATGCATAAGAAACCAGAGCTAACATAAATAATTACAAAGATGCAAATCAGGATAGAAATACAAAATGCAGAATCAGTATAAACTGCCAAAATTGCAAATGAGGATAGAAGTCAAAAAACAAGTATTAGATTATATAAGCATGGTTTCTTTGGTACAAGTTTTTACCTGTAATTACTATATCTGTCAAATATACTTGTAATCATTTATATATATTTTTGGTCTCTACTTTGGAATGTGGAGAATGTACTCAAAGAAAATCCTATCACACTGATTTGTATTCTAAAGTTTTTAACAATTGTTGCCATAAACACAGTAAACTGGTAATAGAATGCATGGCCCCTAATATAGTAGTAGTATTGCAAAAATAGAATGATCTAAAACAATTTTATTATGATGTTCATCAAGTGTTTGTCAATCTCTGTTAGATTCCTCAAAGACAAAAACCAGGTTCTTATTCATCTTTATGTTTCCAGTGGTAAGCAGTGTTTGGCACATAGCAGGCCTTCAATAACTGTTCCCTTGTTTGTTCGCAGTAACAGCAAATATTGTTGGGGACACTGCAGCTACTTAACACTCACTCATCACAGCCTAAGGCAGGTCATGCAGATAAGAAACTAAGGTATCACAATTTAGTAAGTTGCCTAAGGTCACATATAAAAGTAGAGACAGGAGCCAAACTCAAGGGGTCTAATTTCAGATTCAAATTCCTGACCTCTGCTGCAATACTGACTCTTTCAGTTTCCCAAACATAACTGAGTACCTTCTATAAATGCACAACCGTACTGTGCTGGAAAAATCTGAAGCATATAAGAATTTTCTTCCCACTTCCAGGGTTCTTTACTGCAAATTACCAGTTAATTCTGAGAACAAGCATCTGTCTACTAAAACAAAACGATGGTCTGTGATAAGCGAAGGAAATCCTACTGACGCCATTTACTTTATTTTCAAAGGAAAAGAAGATTAATGACTTGTATAATCTCTATTGCAAGAATTATAGTAGAGATCTAAAAGAAATTAACAATGTTTTGTAACCAAAATCCAAAAAAGTTCATCAACAATGCTTTTCCGAATTGGGTTTTAAAACTGATTAGCTACAAATCAAGATGATAATTATTTAGAAGTTCAAGAGTTTTGAGGAAAATAAGTAACATCTAAACTAACCAGTATGCCCCCTCAACCTGCCCCCAATCTCCTACCACCAACAAATTAGCATATAAATAGAGAAGGGTAGGCCTGAAGGCATTTTCTAGAAGACTTTCTTAATTTAGCTACATACATAACTGATTTAACTAAAAGCCTACTACATATATTCTTAAACTGTTTCTAAAATTATCATGGTTTAACAGCCAGTTTGCAGGCCTATAAAATAATGTTTTTTAAAAAACGGTGAGACAAACATGAAGTACTATGCTACACATGTCATATTCGGAGCCCAGCTTAACTTTTTCCATTTACCTCTTCCTCTTGTAACCAGCAATGTGGCACAAGAGAGGTCTGTGGAGTAACCCCAAGAACTTTGCCGAAACAAGCAGCAGAAAGGTTACCTTATTGTCAAAAAGATCAGTCCATTTAGTAGTTTCCCAAAATGTTTCTGCCAGAGAATCCAAAGGACTTTCTCCTTCTTCCTCCTTTCCTTCTGCATCAGTGGAAATGGCTCCATCTTGAGCCTGGGTGTGAAGAAGATGGTCTGCCAGGGCACAACCTTTCCTACAAAGGGCATCTACGAGGGTGGATTTTTGTTTGTCCATGTCACTGTACAGCAAATTAAAAAATATTTCAGATATCAGTAAACTGTCTTTAAAAGTAAATTCTTATCTGAACTTAAATTCATGTATTCTTTTGCCTAAGATTTATAATGCAGAAATACTGTATATCCAGGTACATAATTTGTATTGTACATCAAATAAGATGCCTTATTAATAAACATCAAATGAGCTACTATATTACACATATAGAATGCCAGAAGCAACAGAGTTGAAAGGTTAATCACTATTCTAAATTCTTTTAGCTATATAACTCTTAATCAGGTCAATGTCTTCTGAGTTTTCAGATTTCTTATAGACAGCAATCATTACATATTTATCTATATATATACACAGAGGTCATGTCTTAAAACTTTCAGTACATGACTAGGACAACCAAATACAATGCTTTACTCTGAATGTGCCAGCAATTGTCTCAGCATTTTAACATGTTAATTCATTCACATTCAAACCATTCTGAGTAAGAGAGACTATTAATTACTGCCATGTTGCAAAGGAGGAAACTCAGGCCCAAAGAGACTATGCAATTTGTTCAAGGTCCTCCACTTAGGAAGTGGCAGATCCAGGATTCTAAGCTTAGCAGTAGAAATCTGTAATCTGTGCTCTTAATCACTATGGCACACTGCCTTGATCCAGGGCAGGCATCTTTGTTTTCTTCAATGCATTCCAAGTGCCTAGGATAGTGCCCGGCACAGAATGGAAACTCAATAATCATTGCTGAATGAAATACAACCACCACCTACACTCCAGGGGAAAGTGTTAGTCTCTGGAATGTATGCTTATTTGAGGCATTCTGTCCAACTCATGTCAGATACACATGAAAAAAATGTGGACTAGAAGTACTGAGAAAATGATGATGAGGCACTTAGCTGTGGAACAAACTAACGGCTAAGAGTGACTCTGAAAGACTCAGAGTGAAATGTGTAGCATGTGAAACCTGCCGGGACTACACCATCAATAAGGATCCGCAGTAGGAAAGACAGCCATCAGCCCAAAAACTTGACGGCTCCAGGGCTCACCCACATTAATCCTGTGCACCAAAGAGTCCTGTTAATCTAAGAGGCCGCATGGCAGGGAACATGAACGCTAAGTACCATGGAAAATGCTGTTGCTGAAGCATTGCCCGAGACTGGGGTATTCTCAGAGGTTCAAAGCCCATTTGATCTGGTACCTTGAAAGTGAGCAGGGAGGCAACGTGGATAGTAGAGCTGTTGAGAAATTCCTTCAGACTGGCAGAGTTCATCAAAGAGGACAATTCCCAACCCCAAAACATTTGCAATGTAAATGAAACTATGCCTAAAAGATCCCTCAGGGCTCAGCACAGCATTTCAAAGCTTTAAGAACCAACTTGCACTCCCTTTTTGTGGAGATGTTTCTGGGTACTGCTTGTTTACATTGGAATTAAGAAGAAAAGGATTTACAAGTAGACTTTTGGGGCTTCCAAGCTGTGGGGCATCTGCATGGCTTGTCACTGCCTGACCCACCCTCCTTCCCCTCCTCTACTCTTAGATGCCAGGTGCCATCCTTAAATGTCTTCTCAGCAGTCCTTTGTTTATGCCTTCCAATAACCCAAGGTGTCAGGCACAACTACTATTCTGATTTTGTGAAGCAGAAAAGGGGCTTGGAACAGCAATGGGTTGACAAGGCAGGTTTCCACACCCAGGCCAATGCTTGTAGGAGATCGATCAGGGTGGTGGGTAAAAGTTAGAGGGAAAGATGGAAACCTTCTTGGAAGGCTGGGAGGTTTTGCAAAAGCTTTGAAAGAGGATTTGGTTGAAGGCAGCCAAATTCTCTTGTCCGGAGCCTCAGAGCAAAGGGCAGATAACAGTGGAATGTAAAGAAACTTATCAGATAAATTTGTTTACTCCTGTCTCCAAAAACCAACCTTTGATCATTCACTCTACTTGGGGGTCGACAATGTTTATTACCCACAGATTGTGTTTGCTCCAAGCTTTTGTCATTAAATCTAAACTAAATAAATGTGAACATTGCTGGCTTAGGGGGACTGCTAACTCTCTTTGGTCCCTAGTGCTGGCAGTCCCCTAGCCCGCTCTTTCACTGGATACCTGTGCCTGAGTACTCCTTTCCTTTCATCTGTCACTCAGAGTCTGCAGGACAGACTTGGCAGGTGGTGCCCCGTGTGAGGAACGCTGCAATGGATCACAACGGAACCCTCAAAAATGAAGGTGAAGAGACTGCGCAGTCAGTAAGTCATTGGTGCCCGCTTGGGATTTCCAAATTCGAGGGAATTTTTCAGGCTAGGGTTTCATCATGGGGCAACAGTTATCAGCTCAACAGCAACAGTATATAAAAGTATTGAAACCGCTGCTTAAAGCTAGTGGAGCCTCGCTTTCACAGCTGCTTAAAGCTAGAGGAGCCTCGTTTTCACAGGCTCAATTAAGGGACCTAATGCAAACTGTTGTTTCCCATAACCCATGGTTCCTGGAAGAAGGTAGGCTAGACATAGAGCTCTGGGAACAAGTCGGGAGAAATCCTAAACAACATCATGCACAAGGGCAACAGGTCCCAGTAACATCTCTAAGGTTACGAGCCTTAGTTAGGGCTGCTTTGGTCCCCCTCTACACAAAAGAACCTACAAAGGGAAGGGAGGAGGAGCCATCATCTATCTACCTTACCACCTCCTCCTTCTCCCTCAGCCCCGCTGGGCAAAATAACAAAGACGGAATGGAGGTTTTGCCTGAGCTCCTTCCTCCAATAAATTGGAGAAAAGACAAAGAATATGCTACAGCTATGGGACCCTGTCTTAGGCAAGTGGCATTAGAAGGGGAGCTCTTGGCCTGCCTGGTAATGCAAAATCGGCAAGGCAATTAGGTGTATGAACCATTAGTTTTAACACTTATATATATATATATATAGGAAAAGCATTAAAAAAAAAAAATGGAGCCATTAGTCCATTTACAAGAGGGTTGAGGTCACTCTGCAGATCTCTAATAATGTTATTAGAGATCCACTGTTATTCCTCCCCTACCCCTGATGAGGCTCTCTCAAAATCTTATTTGGCTAGAACAGTGACCTTTAAAGGGAGAGAAATAACAAAGAGCCCATAAATTAGCTGAGGAACAATTAAAAGCCAGCCATATACAACCGTCAAACAGCACTTGGAATTCGCCCATTTTTGTCATTCCCAGAAAGTCTGGCAAATGGAGACTTCTGCATGACTTATGGGCTATCAATGCTAATTTGCAAGCTATGAGGCCCCTTCAACAGGGCCTCCCTTCCCCAGCGGCGATTCCTATAGATTGGCCTATAGTCTTATTGACTTTATTGACTTAAAAGACTGCTTTTATACTATTCCCCTTGCAGAACAGGACAGAGAAAAATTTGTGTTTACAATACTAGCAATCAATAGAGGCCAGCTTGCCAATTTCATTGGAAAGTACTTTCTCAAGGAATATTTTATCAGTATCATGTAAATCAGGCTTTGCTCCCCAGTAGAAAAGACTTGCCTAATTGCAAGATTATTAATTTTATGGATGATATTTTACTAGCAGCTTCAACAGAGCCAGTACTTTTAAGTTTATATGCCTCTGTCATAAAGAATACACAGTTAAGAGGTTTAATCATAGCACCTGAAAAAGTACAATTGTCTTCTCCTTGGAAATATCTTGGATACATTCTAACTTATCGGTCAGTAAGACCTTAAAAAGTTAAATTAAATACTAGCAACTTACACACCTTAAATGATTATCAGAAATTACTAGGCGATAATAACTGGCTTGGCCGCACCTTGGGCATAACTACTGATACATTACAAAACCTGCTTTCTATCCTAAAGGGCAATACAGCCCTAGACTCTCCCAGGTATTTAACTCCTGCAGCAAAAAGGGAAATTGAGGAAATACAGCATGCTATTTTTCAGAGGCAACTGGATCACACAGACCCACAATATTCAATATTCAGTTCAATTGTTTGTTTTTCCTACTAAGCATTACCCAACAGGATTAATAGGACAGATGTCCCCAGGGCTATGCTTCCTAAAATGGGTTTTTTGCTCACATACTAGAAATAAAACTCTATCTCCCTATATCCAGCTAGTTAGTAAAGTCATCTATTCAGGCTGCAGATGATGCCATCAGTTGCTAGGTTATGACCTTGATGTCATCAGAATTTCTTTAAGTAAAAAGCAATTCAAGGCAGTCTTGCCCTTATCTCTAGACCTGCAATTAGTACTCTCTGATTATACAGGCCATATAGAGGATGCCCTTCCTGCTGATAAACTACTTCAGTTCTTATCTTGTATTCCTGTAGTTATGCCTACAAAAGTGGTTCACCCTCACCATACCTAATGCTTTAATGCTTTTTACTGACGGCTCTGGTAAAAAATGGGAAAGTGGCTATTTGGTGGAGACTACACAATTCCCTCATTCGTTCTGGATTTAATAACACTCAGAGAGCTGAGGTTGAAGCCTTAATATTGGCCCTGGAGACCTTTTCTGCTCAGCCTATCAATATTGTTAGTGACTCTGTTTCCTCTGTTTATTTATTGCAAAACCTTGAAACAGCCCTCATTAAGTCCACTCTCGAGCCCATCCTGTGTGCAGTTTTTCTTTGATCTCAGCAATTGGTGGATCAACGTACACATCCTAGTTTCATTACATACATTCAGGCCCACAGCTCACTGCCCGGCCCCCTAGCTTATGGCAATGATCAAGCAGACCTGCAGATTATGATGTCACTGCTTGACCAAGCCACCCATTTGCATCAACGTTTCCACCAAAATTGGAGAAAATTAACCAATTTCAACTTACCCAAAGATGAAACACATTATCCTGCAATGCCCAAACTGCCAGCTCACAGGCACGTCCCCTCCTTCAACAGGTGTTAACCCTAAAGAACTAGATCCTAATCAGCTATGGCAAACAGATGTTACACAGGTCCCTAAATTTGGAAAACTAAGATATGTACATGTATCTGTTGATACCAATTCTCACCTAATTAGCACACATGCTCTTCCTGGAAAGTCTGCCTAATATGTTATTAAACATTTTAACTTCTGCATTTATGGAGTGGCCCACAAACATTAAAACTGATAATGGTCCAGCTTATGCCAGCTCAACATTTCAGCAATTTTGTCACACGTGGCACATCCACCATTCCACAGGCATCCCTTAAAACCCCCAAGGACAAGCCATAGTAGAACGTGTCCAATCTGCCCTTAAAAATACGCTAGAAAACAACAACAACAACAACAAAGGAATATGAGTAAGGACCCTGCAACACCAGTGGCACAAGCCTTATTTACCCTTACTTTTTAAAACTAAATGATATATTTCAATCAGCTATAGAAAAGCACTTTGCTAAAACCTCTCAAGACATTAAACCCTGCAGTTTTATGAAAAGATATAAACAGTAATGTATGGTATGGTTCAAATGAATTGTTAACATTGGGAAGAAGATATGCTTGTGTTCACACCCCCTCAGGTCCTCTCTGGATTCCAGCACGAGGCATCAAACCATACCATAGCGTGGTTAGGACCCAATCTGGTACCAGAAATGAATAAAATGACCCTGCAGGACCCATAGTCCTGGATGATGCGGCTTCTTCAGATGACACAAGCCCCAGACATTACCTGGGGGATGCTGAAGAAGAAAACTCAGGAAGCTAAGCGAATCCTGCTCTAGACATAGATATCATTCACTCCAGATAATCTGTTCCTGCTATACTTTCTGTTGTACACTGCAACTCTCATAGGGTATTAAACCTTCATATTCTCTCACTCTGCCTGCAACCTGTACCTGCTACCTTTACGGGGCTCATCTCTTAGATTTGCCTTTCTTCTGCCCTGTTACCTGGGCAGACACCACCTTCCCAGGCTCTAATAATGTAACTGCTTGGCTGGAAGGGGTTAACACACCCCCAGTAGGTTTCCTTAGTAACGGCACACATTGGACTGAGGTGCCAAGAAACACTAGATGTCACTCCTTGACTGGAAAAGCATGTTACTGATTATACTCATGTTTGTCTTATATTATTTACTAATTCTAGGAATGCAAAGCTGGAATACAAGCAGTAACCACTATGCCAGACAAACTGGTTACTGCACACATCTGTACTCTTCAATCAACAAAACCTGATGCAAAAAACAGAAAAGGGGGAGATGTAGGACACCGGTCAGGGTGGTGGGTAAAAGTCAGAGAGAAAGATGCAAACTTTCTTGGAAGGTTGGGAGGTCTCACAAAAGCTTCAAAAGAGGATTTGACTGAAGGCAGCCAAATTCTCTTATCTGGAGCCAGAGAGCAAAGGGCAGATAACAAGGGAATGTAAAGGAACTTATCTAGATAACTCTGTTTACTCCCGTCTCCAAAAACCAACCTTTGAGCATTTGCGTGCAGGACTGCTCTCTACTTGGGGGGTCGACAATGTTTATTACCCACAAATTGTGTTTGCTCCACACCTTTGTCATTAAATCTCTACTAAATAAATGTGAGCATCGCTGGCTTAGGGGGACTGCTAACTCTCTTCGGCTCCTAGTGCTGGCAGTCCCCTAGCCCGCTCTTTCACTGGATACCTGTGTCTGAGTACTCCTTTCATCCGTCGCTCGGCCAGAGTCTGCAGGGCAGACTCGGCAAATGCTGCCTGATGGATCCTGGCTGCCCAGAGAAGGGCTGGAATGATGCAGAAATCAGAAGGCAACCTGGGGGTGACATAGGTAATCTGCATTTGTCAGACCTGGGTTAAATTAGCTGTAAGATCCCTTTCTATTTTAGCATCCTCTGATCACGTACTCTAAATGCTACATATCTGGAGTATTCCTTTCCTCTCCTTAGGTTGTATACTGACTGGCTGAGATTGAATACCTTTTTAATACATGAGGCTTTTTCCACTCAGGAGAAAGTCAGATTTTCTTTCTACAGGTTTTTACAATTTGAAATATTTATTTAAAAATACTTGTATTTCATTATCTCTTAATAATTTCCTATCTGGCAATTTCATCTTCTATATTAGATGATAAGTCTCCTAAGAGTAGAGACTATTTTGTTCATTTTTTAAGTCCCATTCAGTGATGCCTTACATGAAGTATTTGCTCAATAAATACCTTGAAATCAAATTAACAAAAAGTTAATATCATTTTTAAGATTAGAAAATGGCATTTTATAATATTCGATGTTAGTGATTTAAGAGAAAGCAATTTTGCATGGAAATGAGAAATTAATGCTTAAGTTGGCTGCTACTTGCCCACAGATGAGATCTGTAAGAAATGTTAAGTATTTCCTGATAGCATCTTGTAAAATATTTCAACTCCGAATATTGTCTTTTGTCCAAACACAACCTGGCCAGAGTCTATTTCAGTCAGGCCAAAGCAAAGGCCTGGAGAGAAATTCTTTAATTACAAGGATAGACAAGTTGACCCAGTGTTGCTAAAAACTTAAAGCAGCTCCACTCTCAGCATTTTTACAAAGTTTTATGGCTTCTTTCTAGTTTTATCAAAGCTTATTTCTAATAGCCATGATAGTCAATGTCTAGTAATCTCCAAAGAGTAGAAATTAAAAAAAAAAGAGATTAAAAACAGTAATTAAAAAAGACCAATAACAAAATAACACTAATCTTGTATTAGTTTATGGCTCACGGTAATCTAAGATTGAGTTTCTTCTGTGGATGGTAAAATTGAGAAAACCATATGTGTTCTTTCATGTAATACCTGAGTTTGAGAAAATCATGTTATTTTCAGAAAGTATAAAAAATAACAAAAGCTAGAAAGTATATGGGATAGTTAATGTCAGGGGCTGCAGAGAGCTCAAGGAAGACTCAAAATGGGCCTTCTTTTTTAGCAACTGGTTATCACTGGTGATCTGCAGAAGACAGTTTTAAAGTGACCAAGGCCAGCCTCCTCTTGTAATAAGATGAACAATGATCACCCTGAGACAGAAAGGAACACAACGAGGATGGGTGGGAGGCAGATGATGCTCCTTTTTCTGTGAGATAATAATGAGTTATGTTAACCTTCTCAAGAAGGCAGTAAGAATATACAGAGAAAAGAAAGGGCATGGGCTGTGGAGGCAGATCCTGATTTGACTATGTGCTTTCCGACTTCCTAGCAGTGGCACCTGGGCCAAGTCATCTAACCCTTCTGAACTTCAGTTTTCTCTTCCTTAGAAGGGGGATACAAAGGCCTCTGCCTTTCATGTTGTTTGGAAGACTAAATTTAAATAAAACAATGTATTTAAAATGCCCTCAATAGTCCCTTGTACACAATCGGCACTTAATAAATGGCGGCTGTATTTTCTATTATTATTAACAACAACAAAATGGCAATGTTTTGAGACTATTCTTTTGAAAAATATGAAAAGGTAATAATAGTGATCAAAGAACTAATTTTAAATACATTCTATCCCACTTGCAAATTATTGCTTGTAAGATTCATAAGATCCTATAGTGTCAATATAAATGATATAATGGAAAGAATTCTAGCAGTTTAGAATCTAACTATTTTATGTAGAAAAAAATACTGACTAAAACTGATAAAATTTTTAAGGAAAATTTAGTATTTTCAGGCAGCCTGAATAGTTTTGGTTTATTAGTTATAATAACCACAAAAGAATCAGGATATTTCTACCTAGTTAACGATCCTGTTATGTTGAAAATGAACCAAAGTGATAAACAAGTAACTGACATTGGGAGAGCTACCATGAGGTGATGGTTTAAGAGTTCATGGAAGGGTGAAAGTGACCAAATGGTAGCTTGGTTCAGAGTCACTGGACCATTATTCCAACATGGAAATCATACTCTTGCATGGAAGGAACCATACCAACCAGTCATAAACCCAGGGAAGCTTCTCTATTTACACACAGCATTAGGTTTTATAAAGGCAAAACTATAAATTCTCTCCTTCTATTCTCCCTAAGTAATACTATAAAGCCAGTTTCATAAAAGTTGCCAGATAGTTTTACCTAATTTTATTTTTTATCATTTATTTCACTACAAACCAAATATTGGTTTTTTCATGTTATTGGACAATAAACATTTTAAATATTAATTTTACAGTGTTAATTTTTGTCTTCCTGATATGGTCCAATTCACATAAACCCTCAAGTGGTTGGACTGCTTGATCACAGATACTCATATCTCTCCACCTTGACAGTACTTAATAGCAGAGAAGGCAAACTACTTTTCTTGGGCTTACTCTTAAAAAGATTGGACAAAATTATTTTAAAATTTCTAAAGAGAGAGTATCCAAATAGTGATAATTCCCTTTATAAGGATATAACAAACATCAGAAAAGCAATATCCTCTATATTATTAGTCCCTACTTTTAAAACAAGTTAACTAAGAAATGAGATGCAAGAAAGATTATTTACTGGTTAGGTACTTTTTTATAGTAGCTGCATCAGGCCTGGGATCAGTCTTCATTGCAATATAAACTGCTAGGGCTGTTTGATCTATATGAGAAATAACAGCATTTGCCGCATCAACAATTTCATTAAGTCTTTTCATTCGTTCCTGGAGATGAAAAAAAAAAGTAATAAAAAATAGGTACATCAATGAGCATACGAAAGAAATTTCACTTCTGCTGTCTCAACCATGAGAGCTACAACTGCAATGTCAGTAAACTACGTAATTGAACCCAGGGGCTCCATGCTCTCTCCTAAAGTGATTTTTCTAATTGCTGATATCTCTATAAAACTTGAGCTCAGATGTATAATAAAAATACCTTATTTACATTCCCTGCTGGAGTACAATGGTAAAAGTAAGCAAAATATAAACTTCATAAAAATGTAAAGTTTTTTTTTTTTTTTAAACAAAGGTAACTCCTTTTCTATATTTCTTACGATTCTAGAAATGTGATTGGCTATTGTTATTACTCTAGTTGCACACTACCTGAAAACAGGGAGGAAAAAAAAAAAGCCCTAGCTGATGAAACCAGTTCTTTCTGATCCATCATGAAAAACACAAAGATGAGAGTAAACATTAAAATCAACAGTCTAACTGTGATTAACATGATGTTCCCAACAATTTGCCTCTTTCTTGTTAAAGTCTTTTAAGAAATCTCCTTTAAACACCCTCTGGTTCACTCTGAACCCTTGATGATTTTTATCTGATTAGGACAGCACTTTCCCACTGCTTTGATGACTAATGAGAACTGGTCCACCTCATCACAGACTAGAACTACAGCCAACTCTCACAAATGGGAATCATTAACAAAGTTAATGCAAAGTAGGAATCCTTTCAGTGAAGGTGTTCAGATTTCCATCTGGCCAGGATTACTACCTTCTGCCCCTCACCCTTTAGGTTAAGGTCATGAAAACAGTCCTTAGGGTATCTTCTCTACTACTAATCTCACTGACCAAGCATGAGCAAGAATCCTAAACTAAATTCACAGTAGTGGCTAGGTCTTATAATAACCTTCATGAAAACAGCTTAATACAACATTCAATTTGAGAAAACATGTTTTGGTTAGCAAGAACAGAAGAGAAAGATAATAATGCACTTTTCCTCAAAACACAAACCTTATCTAATTACAAACAAAATAAGATGTATTAGAATGAACATGTCTAACCTTTTCAGCATCCAATTGATGAAGTCGAGCAACGTACAGAGGAAGATAATTAGGATATGTTTCTTTCAATTCGTTATAAATGTCACTAGAATCCAGCCTATGTATGTAAGAAGGAGATAAATATTTACTTTTTCTTTTAAAAAGAGTATTTCTGTCTTCTCTATTATTTAACATTGCTTGGAAGTTTAAGCCAATAAAATACGACATTAATCTGAAATACAAGTATAGTCATTGACAAGGATTATCATTATTGGCAGGTAGTATAAATGGTTAACTAGAAAACAAAATAAATCAAACTGGGCTGGGTGCAGTGGCTCACAAGGTCAAGAGATCAACACCATCCTGGCCAACATGGTGAAACCCCATCTCTACTAAAAATACAAAAATTAGCTGGGCGTGGTGGCACACGCCTGTAGTCCCAGCTACTCAGGAGGTTGAGGCAGGAGAATCACTTGAACCTGGGAGCCGGAGGTTGCAGTGAGCTGAGATTGAGTCACTGCACTCCGGCCTGGTGACAGAGTGAGATTCCATCTCAAAGAAAACAAAAACAAAAAATAAAATAAAAACTGAAAATTATTTCAATTAAGAGTTCAATAAGATATCCAAATAAAAATATGCATTAATATCTTTCTTACATACCAGCTATTATATTTATTTAAAAGGAAGAAAAGCACGTTCACAAATAGCTAGAAGGATGAAAAGATTTAAAAATGTCTAAGATCTATTAAACTTTTCTGAAAATTCTAAAAAAAATAAAAATTTAAACTTTTCTGAAAATTCTAAAGTCTTGAATGAATAAAGTTATTCTACGTTCCCTGATGCAGAGGCTGAATAAAATTCTCAATTCTACCTGATTATATGTATCAGGATAAAAACAAATTAACATACAAATGGTAAGTAACTAGCACCAGAAGTGGGTAACTTATATTAAAGTCACTTACTATATTAACAAAACTCCACAGTAGCATAAAAATAAGGTTGACTGGGATCTTGATACTATAACTTTCCATGAAAATAAATTTAACTTGTAGACAACAAAATTTACACTAATTCTTAGTACAAAAAAAATTAAGTCCTGTTTTTCTCTTTTCCCTAACAATTATACAAGGGCAAAATCAACACTTTCATTTTAGATGTTAAAACTACTGCACCTTAATTATAATTTTTTTTTTCCAAAAAACGTTGTAAGGTTTTTTAAGTTTTGTAAGGGAATGGTAATAATTTTTTGCTGTTTTCTTCTAAAACACCTATTAGGTAAACCTTTTCAATTTTTTCTCCACACAATTTTCCCATTTTAAGTGTGAATTTCAATGTTTTCTAGCATAGTAACAGATATATGCAACTATCACAACAGTCAACTTTAAAATATTTTTCATCAATACAAAAAGAAACTGCCATACCCTTTAGCTATCAGATCTCTCCAGCCTCCCCAGCACTAAGCAACCCCTAATCTACTTTCTGTCTCTATAGATTTTCTCATTCTGGACATTTAATATGAATAGAATCATATAATACATGGTCTTTTGCGACTGGCTACTACCACTTAACATACTATTTTCAAGGTTCATTCATGCTGGAGCCTGTACTAATCCTATTCATGGCTGAAGAGGAGTCCCCTGTATGGATACATCACATTTTGTTTGTCCATTCATCAGCTGATGGATATTCCACCTTTTGGCCATTATGAATAATGCTGCTATAAACTGTCATGAACATGTTTTTGTGTGAATATAGGTTTTTATTTTCCTTGGGTATATACCTGGGAGTGGAAATGCTGGGCCATATGGAAACTAAGCTTAATCATTTGAAGAGCAGTCAGATTGTTTTCCAAAACGTCTGCATTATTTTTGTATTCTTTACCATCAATGTCTGAGGATTCTGCCTTGTCCACATACTTGCCAAAACTCATCATCTGACTTTGTGATTCTAGCCATCCTAGTAAGTGTGAAGTTGTATTTCCTTGTGATTTTTATGTGCGTTTCCCTGAAGACTACTGATTTTGAGCATCTTTTCATGCACTTACTGGTCATTTGTATATCTTTATAGAAATATCTATTCAGATTCTTCACCCATTTAAAAAATTGGGCCATTTGCCTTTGTATTACAAAATTGTAGGAATTATTTATGTATTCTGGGGGCTGGGTGTGGAGGTGGCTCATGTCTGTAACCCCAACACTATGGGAAGCTGAAGCAGGAAGATTACTTGAGGCCAGGAGTTCGACTAGCCTGGGCCACACAGTGAGATTCCACCCCTTAAAAAAATTAGCTGGGCGTGGTGGCATGCACTTGTAGTCCTAGCTATTTGGGAGGCTGATGTGGGAAGATCCCTTGAGCCCAGGGGTTCAAGGCTGCAGTGAGCTATGATCGTGCCACTGCAGTCCAGCCTGGGTGGCAGAGAGAGAGAGAGACACTGCCTCAAAATAATAATAATAATTATAAAAAAGGTCAGCATTCTTTACATATTCTGCATACAAGCTCCTTAAAAACACATAACTTGCAAATAGGCCATTTTTTGCACTTTCTTGATGCTATGCTTTGAAGCACAAAAGCTTTTAATCTTGATTAAGTCCAAATTATCTATTTTTTTCTTATGTTACTTATGCTTTTGGTATCTTTAAAAATTGTTTGCCAAATGTAAAATCATGAAAGTTTACCACTATGTCCTCACTGAGGAGTTTTATAGTTTCAGCTCTCTGATACATTTTGAGTTAATTTGTATATATGATGTGAGGCAAGGGTCCAACTTCATTCTTTTCACATAAGGCTATCCAATCCCAGCATCCTTTGCTGAAAATACTATCCTTTCCTCATTAAATGGTCTTTGCATCAGCACCCTTGCCAAAAATAAAAATCAGCTGACCATAGACACATGGTTTTATTTCTGGACTCTTAATTCTATTCCATTAATCTATATATGTCTTACCCTCGTGCCAGTATAACACTGTCTTGTTTACTGTTGCTTTGTATTTAAGTTTTGGAATCAGGAAGTGTGAGGCCAACTTTGTTCTTCATTTTCAAGATTGTCTGGCTATTCTGAGTCTCAGGAAATCACATATGACTTTTAGAATCAGCTTGTTAATTTCTATAAGAAGTCTTCAAGGATTCTGATGGGGATTCAACTGAATCGTTCGATCAATATGAAGAATAGTGTAATGATATTAAGTCTACTAGTCCACAGACATGGAATACCTTTTCCATTTACTCAGGTCTTTTAAATTTCTTTCAACAATGTTTTATAGTTTTGATGTATAATTCTTACATCTCTTTTGCTAAACATATTCCTACACATTTTATGTTTTTCAATGTTATTGTAAATGGGATTCTCTTAAATTTCCTGTTAACTTTAAATTATTGATATATTTGGACTTAGGTCTTCGATTTGATTTTTTGTTTTTGATGTATCCTATGTCTTTTTTTGTTCCACTGTTCCTCTTTTATAGTTTTCTTTTGTATTAAGTGAATACTTTTAAATGAACATTTAAATTTATTTAATGATTTTTTTCAGTTTATTTTTAGTTTTCCTTAGTGGTTGCTCTAAGGCTTACCATATACATCTTAACTTATAAGAATCAGCTTCAGATTTTTCCTAGCTTCACTTCAGTGAGATATAGAAATGTTATCCATTTATAGCTCTACTCCCCTCTCCTTCCTTCTGTAGTATTATTCTATCTGTTGTATCTATTACTGTTATACACCAATCAATTGTTATAATAATTACTTTACTATCTGCAGTCATTTCTTTAGCCCAATACAGTTTTGCTCCTTTGTGCTATCAGTAAATATATATTACAGAATATTACATTTAAATATTACATAGGCCTAATATATACACAACAGGTCATAGAACTGCTTTTTAAATTAGTTAACAGGAAAAAAAGGAGAACTTCATGCTTTTATAATTTCATAATAATTAACTTTACCAGTGTTTCTTTCCCCACTCTCACCGATGTAGATTCAAATTACTGCCTGAGATCACCTGAGAACTTCTTTTAGTACTTCTTATAAGGTGGGTTTGCTAGCAACAAATTCTCTGGTTTACCTGTGAATTTTTAATTTCATTTTCATTTTTAAAGGATAGCTTTGCTGGATATAGGATTATTGGTTGAGATTTTTGGGCACTCAGAATCCCACTGCTATCTGACCTCTACTGTTTCTGCTCAGAAGTCAGTTGTTGACCTTACTAGTATTTCTTTATAAGTGATGAGGAGTTTTTGTCTTGCTCCTTTCAAGATCTTCTCCTTATCTTTGACTTTCAGTAATTTTAACATGCTATGTCTGTTTGTGGATTTCTTTCCATTTACTTTGAGTTCATTGAGTTCCCTGGATATGTAGGTTAGTATCTTTCAATAAATATGGGGTGTTTCCAGCCATTATTTCACTGGATATATTTTTGCTTTCTCTCTGTTCTCCCGGTACTCCTGTTCCATGGATTTTGGTGCACTAATGGTATCCCACATTTCTCTGAGGCTCTGCTCTGTTCATTTTTTTTCATTCCTTTTTTCCCCGTTTTTGAGAGAACCCTTAGGCACATGGACTTCTCTATCTTCTGTTGCAAATGAAGTCAATTCCTTCAGGAAGAAATTAGGAGCTATCAGTTTTATGAACTCCTTAGGCCCCACTGGCAAAATCACTAAGTCCAAGCTCTGGAACAGGGAGTGGAAGAATGGCATGTTTTTCTTTGAGTCACACACCCACTTAAGGAGCTCAGCACTCTCCTGTGGTCTTCTCAGTTTGCCTCGTGTGGAATGGAACCACAGCCTCCTGGACATTAGGGCCCCAGTGTTCCCAACAGTACTTTACAAGTAAGCGTTAGCAGAAGAAGAGAGTCCCCACCTCTTGACAGCACTCAGCTGGAACTGAGCCGCTGCAACTGGCAGTAGGTCAGGATGAGAAATGATGACATCCTGCTTCTCCAAGGAGGAAAGCCTTTCCTCCCCCAGGAGCTGGAGCTCCTGAAGGCAAGATCAGAAGTAAAGTTTCTGGCTCACTGAACTGGGAGAGGAAAGGGAGGCAGTGGTCTTTGCTCAAATATCACAGACTCTTGCTTTTCTTACCCAATTTTTGTAGGTATTTTTGAATAGATGTTTCTTCATTTGCTGTATGTCCTTTGGACCATTTCCAGGGGCTTTTAAAAGTTGTTTTGTTTTGTTTTTAAATAATTTTCACTAGTTTTACTGGGGACAAGCATCATGGGTCTCCTCAGGCTGTCATGCCAGAAGACAATCTCTGCAATTTCACTTTTGAAGAATTTATATTGTATTGTCAACTGTTTACGACATCCTAAAATCAGGCAGAGACAGACCTGAAGACTTTGACTTCCAGTGGAGATACAACTTAGTTTTAAGTGGGAAAGGTATATTTGCATGTGAACTGACATTACAATGGGTCAATCTCTGGGAAATATTTTCACATCATGATGACTTCTATTCCCTCTAAAACCATGTAACTGCAAGGATGCATACATAATTAGCTAAAGAGGATTCCCATAAAATATCAGCAGTAAAAGAAATATTGCACAACAGATGGAAAAAGCAACTGACTTGACTACATAGGATAAATTTCAAGTAAAAAGTAAGCCCAAAGTCAAAAAGTAAACTAGAGTAAAATCTGTGGCAAGTGCAGAAAAGCATTAATATCTTTTATGTAAAAAGTTTTAATAAACCAGAAACATCTAATGTCTGAATAGGAAAAAAAGGTGAAGAATATGCTTAACTGTCAGAAGCTACACTAATAATGAACGATACCATCTAAAAAGCTCTCCTTTAATAATAACTAGAGATGTAATTTAAGACAGCAGTAATGGCCCGTTTTTGCATTGTATAGTAGCACACATACATGGCTAGATGAGTGTAAATTATTATACTCATCTCAGAAAGCAATTTGGCAAAATATAGCAAGACGATTTTTACTTTTACAATGCCATATGATGGAAATTTTAAAAAATCACCTTTATGTATAAAAATGTTTATCACAGCATCAGGAAGAAAAGCTATAAATATATATATATGCAAAATAAAATGTTTAAATAGATTATGTTGCATCCATAGAACCATATACAACACAGACATTACAAACGGTATTTCATAGGGCTGTTAAATCATAATAAAAAAGTTACTGAAAAATGGAAACTAATTTTATTCACACTGCTACATGTACACACACAGAGGAAAAAAATAATATGAGGACAACGACTATTTATGAATTGTGGGCAAAAGTGATTTTTCTTTTTTATACTTTCCAATATAATTATCTTCCAAGAACAAATTAGAGTGATTAAAATAAAAATTAAAACATTTAATCACAAAATTACAAATTTATAATTTAAATAAATTACACATTTATATAAAAAGAGGAAAATTTAAAAGCACCTATAATCCTACCATCTGCTGTTAACATTTTAAAATACGGTCTATGTATATATACACAATATTGTTATAGTTGGGAAAATAGAACTAAACATTTAAAGAATTAAAATACATTTAAAAACCTACTTTGTCATCCACTGAATTTTAAGATCTCGTAACGCTTCAGTAAACTCTTCTTTCAAATCTTTCTCTTTTTCTGAATCTTTTTCCTTATCTTTGCTGCCATTCTTAGTCTTTGTTGGTGGAGGTATTAAGTAGTAATGAACAGGGATTACATCCTATGAATGTGGAGAGAGATTCTTAGATAAATATGCTTAATTTTACATATGTCAAAATCATCTTCAATAGTTACATGTCATGTAACATGGGCTGCACCTGAGTTGTACTACACTGTATTCTAGATTCTAGGGGTCACAATACACCAAAAATTCCAATCTCTGGTCACAGTAATATTCTCACAAACTGATGCTGAGTACTGATACTTCAAATATCTCCTTTAAAATAAAAGAGATAAGAACACACTTTTCTCCATTTGAGTATATTTGGTATTCTTGGCTTTACTTGGCAGACAGATGACAAAAGTACACTAACCTTTCACATTTTATATCTGAGAAGGGGATGAAATAAGTTCAAAGTAAAAAAAGATCCTCTAAGTAAATTTAAGGGGACATTTACACATTCATTAAACCAACAGGATTTACTGAGTCCCCGCGATGTGCCAGGTAATGCTCTAATAGGTAAAGAACAGACCAGATGCTGACATCTGATATGAAGAAAACAAAACAGAATAAAAGGATAGAGTGACTGTCAGGTAACAAGGGGGAGCCGATGTACACAAAATGGCTACGGAAAGCCACTCTGAAGAGGTAATAGTTTATGCAAACGACCCTAAATGAACAAGGAGAAGATGAGCAAGTGTAAAGACCTGAGCTGGGTATAAAGCAAGCACAGCTGCATCTTCTGAGAAAGCAGGCAGCAGCCAACTTAAGTAGGGCTTGAGAGAATATGGTTTAAAAAAGAAAAGAAAAAATACTATATATAGTATTCTAAGTGCACTAAGAAGCATACCAGAAGAGTTTTACAAAAGACAGTGACATGATTAAAGATTTCTGCTTTTTGTTTAATGACTCTAGTTCCTGTATGGATGAAAATTTTGGTTTGTGTTCTATTTGGAAAATAGATTATAGAGGGTAAACATGGAGGCAGGAAAACAACAAGTTAGGAAACAAACCTAGGAAACCCTATGCAGCGCCTTAGACTAAAAACAAAATTGGAGAAAATGAACAGATTCGAGATCTTTAAAGGTAGAACCAATGCGTTTGCAGACAATGATGAAAAATATGTAGATGAATAAGGTTAGGGATGGAGAATGGAAAAAGCAGCTCTGTAAGTGAGAAAGGGAAAACAAAAAGCACCTGGGATCATGGAAGCCTTGAGGAAAAACCAGCAAGAAGGAAAATGATCAACTGCCCACCTAGCTGAGAGGCAGTGTACGATGAAGTAGGAAGGAACTGAAAACCTGGCAGCATAGAGTCTGCTGACCCCCTTGGACAAGAACAGTGTCAGGGGACAGCAGAACAGTCCAGGCCAGAGAAGACAGAGATGAAAAGAGAATGGAAGTCAACATGTCTGTGGGTCTTTTGAGAAGTTTTGCTTTGAAGACAGCAGCAGAGAAATGGAGAGTAACCGTATTGATTTTATTCACAGATAAATCTTGACTTGTGAAAGGTAAAGCATTATTTGGGAAATGAAATCACATGCTATACCTGCTAGATTTGTTTTTGGCACAATAACTGGGTGTCCTTAATTAAGTTATTATTTATTAAGTCAGTTCCTCAATTTCTATCTTTGGGTTTGTGTTTAAAATGGTGCTAAATTAAAACACTATATTCATTTTAATTAACAAAGTTCATAAAATTGAAACAAATGTTACCAAAAAGACATTCACTGAAAAAGCTTTACTCTGGTTGAGTAAAAAAATAATATTGCAAGTCCCCACCTCCCCGTAAATAGGATGTTTAGGAGCATATACTACACAAATATTCCCATTTTAACAATTTTCACAAATAAACACAATTTCAGGGTATAAAATGATGTAACAGTAAACACCAGGAACTATGGTTGTAGTTCTAATAGTATTCCAACACAAAATAATAACTGCTATCTCCATACTGATTCATTTAAAGCACAGAAAACCACTTTGATGTCAGATAACCATATAAATCCATTTGTAGCCACTGGCTGTCATTCTCCCTCTGAGGTCAGGGAGCCAGACTGAGAACCTGTAAACAAAGTCCTTATGTGAAACATGAGACTGGGAAAAGGAAACAGGTCTACTGCTTGGGCTAGCTCTTTCAGGACCCAGCTGCCTGTCCTTCTCCTCTCCTCAAGGTTCACTCTCTGGGCAGGCACTGCCCTGAGCAAAGCCAAGGTAAGCGCAAAATCTGAGCTGATCTTCTACCAGCAAGTTCTTATGAAAACAGACTTAATCAGTGTCATCAGTACAGTAAAGACAACACATCTAGGAATTGAAGGGGCTAAGTGGCCTCCAATATTTACTTTCTGTTAATATAGCTCCATTTTCCATGGAATTGAGCTTCTTTGCCACCTAGTGTGCTAGAACGAGGGGTCTCCAGTCTTTCTCCCTGAGCTTCCCACACCTCCTCGCCATATCAGGGAGAGAGGTCTGCTGCTCTTAGGGAGGCAGCCTATATGTTGTGAGGCACTTCCTCCTCAGACTCAGAGATATTTGCTATTGTTTTAGTACAGAAGAGAGAAAAGAGAACTGAATTTAAAATGAGCCATCTTCAGGAGAATGGCGTAAACCCAGGAGGCGGAGCTTGCAGTGAGCTGAGATTCGGCCACTGCACTCCAGCCTGGGCGACACAGCGAGACTCAGTCTCAAAAGAAAAAAAAAAAAAAAATGAGCCATCTTTACAATTAAATTAGGATTTACAATTAACTCTAACAAAGACCTATCAAAAGTAGGAAAGAAGATATCCTAGCAACCTCAAACTATCATTAAAAGCAAAAAAGAGACAAAGAAAGTTTATGATGAATTATCTCAGGGAAACAAAAATCAAGGTTTTGTAATCAGCATTTTATGTATTAAATATATCAAATTAACTATAAAAGTTAGTGTAATCCTACAAGATGTTTCAGGACAGGGAATTTTTTTATTAGTAAAAATTATAAACCTGGTAGTTTTAATTTATAATCAAAAGAAAAATGGCGCTATTTGTCACTTGCTGTATCACAATAATTTCTTCTTTGTGCCAATATTTTTATGACAATTCTCAAGGGGGTTAACATAGTATCAATTTAATAGAAATAATTTTGTACCTTTAATCTTGAGAAATCTTGATTATGGTTTAAAGAGACAGTCAAGAAGAATCTTCAGAGCAGAAATGCTATGAAGATTTCTCTACAGTATGTATTTAATGGTTAAGTTTAGAAAAAAAGCATTCCAGCTATTTAAGAAGTATTTCAACAGTGTTCAAACTGAACAGTGTTATTCAGAAAGTCAAACTCACCTGCCAAACCAATAACTACTCTCTGGGCAACACAATGCACTGTAAGTTAAATTGTGGTTCCAAATAGCAATTTCTTTAGTTCTTAAAATTATTAGTAACTGAATATTCAACATTTTAAAAGTTTCACATAAACCATTTTAAAGATGTGTATCATATTTGAGTACTATTTATGATCTGTTAAAAGTGACAATATTCAGGTTGGGTGCAGTGGCTCATGTCTGTAATTCCAGCAATTTGGGAGGCTGAGCCAGTAGTATCGTCCGAGGCCAGGAGTTTTAGACCACCTTGGGCAATAAGACCTCTCTCTACGAAAAGTAAAAATTAGCCAGGCATAGTGGCACATGCCTGTAGTCCCAGCCACTCCAGGGAGGCTGAGGTGGGAAGATCGCTTGAGCCCAGGAGCTGGAGGCAACAGTGAGCTACGATTGTGCCACTATAATCTAGCCTGGAGTATAGAGTGACACTCTTTAAAAAAAAAAAAAAAAGTATATTATTGCATTTTACAAGGAATTTAAAAAAGGGTGACATACTTTTTCAAATCAAGTCACTGAAACCCAGAGAAAAAATCTATTAAGAATTATATACAAAATGCTATTTATCTTCATCAACCGGGAATCATACATGTATTTTTTTCTTCGTAATGTGACTATAAAACTGTAATACTAATTATTTCTAAAATAAGAGCTTTATTGTGTACTTGCATTGAAGACAGAAAGGAAGAAGCAGAGATAACTCTAGCTGCTAAGTTCTTCACATGAAGCTTTACTAATCATCAAGTAAATGCCTTTCTATTCATTCAATGTTTTCTTAACTATACAACCTAATTCAAACAAAATCCACCAAAACTTGCAAAAGGTCAACTAAAATAAGAAAAATAATTGCTATGGCTTTCGTGAAAAGTGCCTTCTATTTTTAATAGATTCCTAGAGTACCTTTTCCTTGTTCTCTAAAGCAGTGACTTGCAAACTATTTTCACAATGTCCCAAAGATATACACATTAATACACAAAATGAAATTACAATTTTATGAGTCTGATGAACTGACATTTCCTATTTTTTTAAAAATGTTGTTTTTATCCCATTACGTGGCCCCCAAATCGATCAAGACACCCAGGTGAGAAATACTGATCTTTAGATCTTTCTCCAGAAAGATGATTCTTAGTTATGTGTATTTTGTTTGGACAAATTATTATTATTATTATTATTATTATTATTATTATTATTTGAGATGGAGTCTTGCTCTGCCGCCCAGGCTGGAGTGCAGTGGCTGGCTCTCAGCTCACTGCAAGCTCCGCCTCCCGGGTTCACGCCATTCTCCTGTCTCAGCCTCCCGAGTAGCTGGGACTACAGGCGCCCGCCTCGTCGCCCGGCTAGTTTTTTTTTTTTTTGTATTTTTTAGTAGAGACGGGTTTCACAGTATTAGCCAGGATGGTCTCGATCTCCTGACCTCGTGATCCGCCCGTCTCGGCCTCCCAAAGTGCTGGGATTACAGGCTTGAGCCACCGCGCCCGGCCGACAAATTATTTACTATTATGTAATAATATGGACATTTCAGAAGACATTTTAATAAAGGAATTTAAGCTGTTTATAGAATGGTGATTCCCCAGTTCCATATCACTATGAAATAAGAAATATAAAGTTATCTTTTGTTTATACATTAAGACATTACTGATTTTCCCACTGTAATTCTTTCTGTTTAAAAGGAAATCATGAAAATGCTGAATGAGGTAGCAGGTCTTCACCAGAAAGTGTATTAAATATGCAGTCCCTTTCATACATACATACACACACACACACACACACACACACACACACACACAAACATATATATATATATATATATATGTATGTTTGTTTTGTTTTGAGACAGGGTCTCACTCTGTCGCCCAGACTGGAGTGCAGTGGTGCAATCTCAGCTCACTGCAGCCTCCGCCTCCCAGGCTCAAGCGATCTTTCCACCTCAGCCTCCCATAGAGTAGTAGCTGGGACTATAACTGTGTGCCACCACGCCTGGCTAATTTTTGTATTTTTTTGTAGAGATAGGGTTTCACCATGTTGCCCAGGCTGGTTTCAAACCCCTGAGCTTAAGGGATCTGCCCAACTTGGCCTCCCAAAGTGCTGGAATTACAGGCATAAGTCACTGTGCCTGGCCCTAAAATATATTTATAGCAGAAATTTTCTTTTCTGAGTTAAATCTGCCCCAGCAGTAAATCGAAGATTGCTTAATATGCTGCAGAGAGGCTCATCAGACCACTTAGTAGCGATGGCTTTAAAATCTGTTTGGCCTTAAAATCTGTTTGTGGTCTTAGCGTAAGCTTTAATTGTCAGTGAACAGTCCTTATTTCTGTTCCTGCTACGTCCATCGCTCTTTCTTGTTTCTGTTCTTTCAGAACCAGAATGGATACAAGAGCAGGGAATAAAGTTCACTTTAAAAAGCTGCAATATTTTATTAATCAAATCACCCAATTTAAAAGTGCTTTTAGACTTTAAAAATAATTAAGTGCTTTAGCTTATATGGCTAAAAAAAAACTATCATATCCATCTCTCTGTAAAACTGTAAATATGAAAAATTTCAAATATTGTTACTTGTTATCATATCTGTAGCAAGAAATGAATAGCACTAAAATTTCTGTATACACAGAGAAAATGAGTCTTCCAGGAATTTATGGTGGGGAAAAAAAAAACCCTTTAGAAAAGCAGTATGTCAACAATGCTTGTAAGTAGAGCTAACAGCACTATACTTCAGAATGCAAAGAAAGGAAACTAAGGGAGACTTATTTAAAAAAAAAAAAGTTTATAATAGTGACAGAAAAAAGTTTAATACGCAAATAAGGCTTTAAGACATCTTTTTTAAGAACTGACAATCAGTACCTTTTTAAATTTTCCTTGTCGTTTTGCTGCAGACTGCCCCTGGGAGTTAGAACGACATTCTGTAAGAAAACATGCATAATCTACACAGGATGGAGACAGAACCTCTGTCTAATTGTCCTTCAGTTTATGTTCCACCTGTGTCATACCACTTAGAAGGCTCAGGTCTGTGATCAAGATGGCACGCTTTTAAAGAAAGCAACATTGCCACTTTCATTTCTTAAATAAGAAAAAGTACTCAAATATGTTATTACTAAGAGTACGTGTCAACTTCTTATTGAAAAATTTAGATCAAAATCCATTCCTTATGAAAGCATTTCTTAAAATAGTAAATTTAGTTGATGGTCTAATCTGATTAAAGGGTACCACAACAACCCCACAGCCTATGCATTCCTATAAAAAGCAACAGTTACTGTGAAAGTCAAAGTGAAGTAAAAGTTACCTTCCCAACTACCAAAAAACAAGAAATGCTAAACCACTGAGAAAAGATTACATAAACAATGTGATGGAAGTTACTACGAACTCAACAGCTTTAAGTTACTGCCTTCTCCCAGGAAAGTCTCCCTTGATAAAGAGCTACCATAGTTAACACCACATATTTGTAATTTAATTTCACAATTGTCTTCTAAAACAATATAGCTGGGAAGTAGTAACTATTTCTGAATTGCTAAAAGCCCATTATTTTACTAATAATGCTTTTCTGTTATACTCTTCACAAGTAAACAGACTCTTCAGAAGTGTCATCTGAATGAAAATTCACAGCTGAAGCCCAATAGCTGAAGCAGCTATGCTTCCTGTGAAATGAAATCTACAAAAAAGACTACCAGGGTTTCTTAAATCAGTGCATGTATTAATTGCAAATCATTAACTACTGATTTACTTCAAATTATACTAAAGTATGTATGTATAAACAGTATAAACTGAAACGAGACCCAAGAAATGTCAGGGTAGGCAACTTTTTCTAAGCACAAACTTCCCCAATTATGCTTCAATGACAGTAAATAAATGCCCTTTGATTCAATACTGGCAAGAAATAAATATAATTCTTAAGATATATGAGATCGACTCATTTTGATAATAGCATTTATGTAGCAGCCTTACTCAGCTCTGTAAGAAGTAATAGTAAAGAGAGATACAAAACTGTTAAGAATGACAACTTTTACTGGCATTGAGCAAAAATGATTTTTATGACAAAAGGTGATAGATCTATATAAACACCATTCTCCTAATACATTTTTAATGAAAACACAGAAGGAAAAAACAAAAACAGGTAGGTACTTGTAAAATTGTAAGGTTTATCTCTAAACAACAAGAAACATATTTCTAACAAAAAGCATCATTTTGAAATTAAAAAGTAATACCAAAAGAAGTATCTCATATTTTCCTACTTAAACATGTGAAATTCCAATGAGAAAGGTCTGTAGAAGTGTGAAGAAACATGTTTTAGCGTAATAATTGTTCTACTTTTTAAAAGCACCCCAAGATAATCTGATTTATTCCTATGTCCATAATCTTATATTGGTTAAATTTCTATAACATGTTCTAATCTTAAACATCATATTTTTTAAAGCCAATTTTGATTTGTATTTATGTGTTTCACGGGAAGTTCAAGTGCATTAGCCACAGGAGGTAAGATAAGTTCAGGGCCTGAGTACTGCCGGCTTGTGAAAAAGAAGCCTAAATATTTCAAAAGTAGGATACATTTTAAAAGACAACTAAATATTAACTGACCTTCACTAGTAACCTGGGAAAAAAGGATTAAATTTTTTTTCCCAAGAGTATCTTCTCTTTTACCCATTCTGAAATGTAGAATTAATTCTTATCTTTAAAGAAATGGAAATTTTATAATAGGTAATTTCAGTGTTTAAAAAACCAATACTTACAGCTTTCTTTCCTAGTTCAGTCTTTGACAATGTTAAGGATCCTGCAAGATAGCATCCAGGTCCTGCCCCTTTAGGTATTCTAAACAAGAGAATTCAAAGAGAAAAAAAGCAACAAAAGAGAAAGTTTCACAAAGACAAGTAAGGAGAAAAACATGAAAACAATTCCACATTGAATTCATTCCCATAGCTAAGACTTCAAAAATCAAAGGAAGAAATGACTTCAGCCAAAAAAAAAAAAAAAAAAAGACAACATACTCCAAATTTAGCCTAGATGTCATAAACTTACATTAAAAGTACTACAGTGTATAAGATGGGCAGTAAGTATAAGCAATGTTATCACTTACTTATCGTCAGGTAAGGAAGTAACAAAGAATGGCTGGTTATATTTGGGTGGTAATGTCAAGTTGCTCGATTTCTTCTTCCCTAGAAGTGCAAAACTATGATTTTCATGAATATCTAAGCTCAAGGTATTTGACAATCTATGAGAAACAATAAATGGAAGGTCTTTAAGGCGTTCCAAATCACTGATTTGCTCATGGCGAATTTGCAGTCGAATTGTATAATCTCCTTTCTCCAGTTTCAAAGAATACTAAAAAAGAAAAACAACATTTGGGAAAAGTTAAGTTTAACCAAGTCAACGGAAATCACTGAAAGAGGATACAGTGAAAGTTACCATTCACAGACTTGCTTATAATATGTGAGGTACAGTGCAAGGCACTATCCAGACTTCCATATACACACAAAGTCCCTAGTATGCCGGTGAGCAGACAGGACCAGGGACATCAAGTGACTTGCCTAACATCACACAGAGTAAACTATAAGAGAGCTGGAGTCAGGTCTGACTTCAAAGCCCTTATTCCTTCCAAAAACGTTAGCAAAATTGGGGCACCACAGAATATCTAAGACAAATACACACACACACACACACACACACACACACACACACACACACACACGTAACTTATTTACTTTTAGAGATGGGTAATCCTTATTTACTTTTAGAGACGGGGACTCACTATGTTGCCCAGGCTGTGAAGTGCAGTGGCTGTTAACTGGTGCAATCATAGTGCATCACAGCCTAGAGCTCCAGGGCTCAAGCGATCCTCCTCCCATCTCAGCTTCCTGAGTAGATGGGATCAGAGGCATGTGCCACCATGCCCAGCTGATCTTCAAATTACAAGCAAAATGTCACTCCTTTATTACAGACTTGAAACAAACAGGAAACCAATAGAGATCAAGGAATACAAGTTTATTACCCAGTTAACTGGTTCAAGAGGATGAGACGCTGTATCCTGTGTCAGCCACTTTTTCTGAGATTTAAAAAGTAACCAAAGTAATAGCACTGCAGTAGGCCATTCTGTAATGAGATGTGACTGCTACTTGCTTTGAGGAAAATAGATATCATTCCTTTAACAACGAATTGAAAAAAATCTCCATAAATTATTTTCATTTGTCATCATAAAATTATACATGTTACAGGAAATGTCTCATTTCTTTGCAGTAATCTCTAAGGGATAAAATATCTATAAATTATGTGATTTTTCTCTTCAATAAAACAGCACAAAGCATAGTGCCTGGTATGTAGTAAGTGCTCATTACAGAGTTGTCCAGTGAGGTAGCAAATTTAAAAGTACAAATCAACTGAAGACACGTGGCCACTGCTGCAGTGCTCTCTTTAGCCCCCTCAGACTTAGGATCATTTCAAGAGGTTCACATATCTTTGATGTATGCTTTGATCTACCTTCAGATAGGTAGAACAGTGTATAGGAAGGAGAAACACTACACACATCAAAAGTTATGCTGGCCAATGTGGCAAGCTTCACCTTTGTCCTCCTCTAATTCAGCGCAACTACATGGTGAAAGAGTTGACACAATCTGTTCTTCACCAACTACAACAAACAGGCTCTTGTGGTTTGTGAAAGTACTAAATGCAAAGCTATCATTTTCTTTTTTTAAAGTATGAATGTTACCATAACAATAAACCAGGATTTTGTTAGTTCAGGAACGAGCTTCTGTATTTTATACCTGATGTGGATAGGCATCACCTGAACCCATCTGTCTTTTGTTCTGGTCAAAAATAATCCACAGTTGGCTGTCAAATTCAGATTCATATAATAGTTCACAAAGTAGTGGGCAGCTTGGAGTCACTTCCCCACTCTTGGGCTATTAAAAAAAAAAAAAAGGATTACTTTGCATGATTTGCATATAATTTGATACAAATTTTTAATATTGTTATTGACATGAGACTTTTTCATTTAAAAATGAAAAGTACGTGTGGCAAAAAATTTTGAAAATATAGAACACATAGTATTTTGGCACTTAGAAAAGTCACTGCTCTCTTACAAACTTCTGAAAACACACACCTGGCTATGTGTATTCATTAATAAAGCAATATATACATATTTCAGGACCTCTAATTACTTTATAAAACTGAAATCTGAAAACTCACTGAAACCAATTCATTTCCCTAACATTATAACCAAACTGATGTGTGTTTCAGTAACAGTTTTATTGAAATCTCATTGATCCAGCATTTACACTGGCCTCCATTACTTCCGCCACCCATTCCACCTGGGAGCTACTCTGATCTTTTCCTGTTCCAGTGCCTTCTTCACAGAAAGCAATCAGGCCCAGCATCATCAGAAGACAGATGATATTTCTGAGCCTTCTAATCATCCCTGGGTCAGATGGACAGTGATCAGTGATTTTATCAACTAAGGCTCAAGGTTAGGTCACCACTCAATTACGTTTTGTGACTTTACGACTGAATGGCATTTAATTACAAATTATAATTTCCTAAAGAGTAATTCCAAATTAACCAATGTTAATCACTTGATTCTGTTTTATATATATACACCATATACACTGTCCTTCCATTTTTGATTTTATGAATCATAAATAAAACACAAAAGTTCATCCTTTACTAGGCAAACACTTACTTGATGAAAGTTGTATGTCAGGACCATCTCATAAAGTTGACGGTTATTTGGCAAAACATCTCTTGATCCTAAAGGTTTTGTTTTTGCACTCACTGGGCTGTAATGAGGAAACTACATAACTGGTTTGATTCAAGAGTTCATTGAAACAGACAAATAAAATCATAAGCAACAAAATCTGTAACATATTGCAAAAAGTGACAGATGAACCTTCCTGAGAGCTATCCTTCTCAGTATACTCTACAGTATTTTAACCATTAACTTACATAATTCTTGGATTGAATCATATCAATACACACAGTTTAAATTTTGCAATAAATATTACAAAGGCAATCTTTTTATGGCAAAAACATTTTCAAATACCAACAAATAGCTCTTAACACAACCAAATCCCAACACTAGGGTGACAACTAAAAGTGTGGTAAGACAGGTTCTGATTTTGACCCCTTGTGCAAACTATTGACAGTACTGTGTTGTGCAAAGCACAGACCTCCCCAGACCCCTGCTGCTCACCAGATAGCAGGGGCCACACTCAGCCCGCCTCCTGGCCGAGGGAATGGTATTTCACATTTTTAGTAGTCCTCTGAAGGAAGATGCTAACATACAGATTTTATAAAGGAGAAAACTGACATTGAAGAGCACGTTTTAAATAGAGTTTAAAATGTCAGTGAAACATAATCTACTCCTTTAAATTTAGCTCCAATTTTTTTAGATTTAGGAAGACAACATTAGGATGATATAAATTGGATCTATCTTCAAAAGCTGGATGTTTTAATTTTTATTGATCATTCTAGGAAGTGGTGTATCTTTAGACATTACCATGTCACTGACTATTGTCCCTAAATGGTTATTTTAATGCACTTATGACTAGGCTGCATGCCGATGAGTTAAGGTCAGATTAAATAACAGAAACCAGGTATCTTTATAACACAGTGAGTATGTGCACACAGGTCACAGTGCCCTGCTTTTGTAAGGGGAGGTGCTGAGGCACAAACAGCAGGCTACAGTACTTAAGTTTCTACCATTCAATAAAAAATTTCAGTATTGCAGTTTCTACAAATGATTGCACTAGGACTCACAAAATAATATCAGAGAGAATGTTAACTTGCTCTTTTGCGGCAAGAAATAAAAAGGTGAATGTCCACTGATCCTAACCAGTCATGACAGGGATCGGCTACCCACCATCTTTGACTTTGCTGGTCAGGTGGGACAGTGAGGCTGGAAGCTGATACTGGGGCTGCCTTGCAGAGATCGGCAAGGATAAAATTCTCACCTCCAGCACGCAGGTGGGTTTAAAAAAAGGCTCTTTTATCAGAGTGTAAGAGATCCCCCCAATCTCTATTCAATATTTGTAGTCCCTTAAATATTAAACGATACCGTAGTGTTTGGACCCAGTTCTTTAAAGTTATGCAGGGAGCCAGATCTTCGTATTTCAAGGAGGATTGAACATCAAAACGGTTGATTCCTTCCGACGCATGCTACAAAGGATATTTGTCAAATTACTTTCTCAAACTTTATGAAAAATAAGCAATATTTTGTACCGAAAATAAATGTGTCCAATATAAAGTTTATAAGTACCCACACACAAAGCCTACTGTTATCTTCAGAACCACAGGTAATTTCCCCTCATTAAAGTTTAAATCTAACCAATGAAATTACTCTCCAATAACACAAGTAACTGACATTAAAAATCATGAAAATGTTATGGAACTTACAATGTTTAACTGAGGAGCAGTACACACTATCCCATGGAAAGAAATGGTATAATCAATGTTGACATCACTGAGACTTGCCCACCAACGAGCAATGCAAAATTCAATTGCTTTTCCACCCTGCAAATAAAAGTAAATAAAATATATCTCTTATTTTTCTCAAATTACAGAATATAAATACTAGATGTCTCAGAGCAATTCCATGTTTTCAAACTTTTCCTATTTGTAGCAATAAAACTCAAAAATTTGAACAGCTATGCTAAGAGTTAGACAAATCATTTGCATGTATATTTGCAAAGATGTGGTGCAAGTATTTAAATATATATAGTTATTTACTCATAACCCTATGCTTCTTGTCATAAAAGATCCTAGGCAGCTTCTGAAAGCACATATAATAAAGCAAATGTGATTTGTTTACTTCAAAGTGAAATAAAAAATTAGGACCAAAAGAAAAATAATCAAGTATAATGACACAAGAAAGATACTACAACTTTGTAAGGCATACTCAATAGGCACAGTTGAGTTTGGGCTCACAGCTGCCTGGCAACCAAAACAAAATGACATTACGGTCATTTACATCTTTCTCCCTGTTAAAAAACAAAGATAAGAAAAGAAAAAAAAAATTGCTCTTAGCACTGAGTTTTAAAGTACGTTTTCTAGCTATCAGTGAATTTAAAAGTTTAAAAAGATGAATCATGCAACACTGATCCATGGAAGAACACAAATGAAAAGTAACCAGAAACAGAGAGATACTGCGAAAATCCCACAACCAACTGAAAACACAAAGGAGCGAGTTGAAGGAAGAACATCAGTACTTTCACCTTCTGTGGAAGAAAGACTAGTCATCATTTCCAACACCACAGATAAGAATGCAGTGCTGCCATCATTTGAGATAACTTAGACATGAAGCAGTAGCAGTCTTCCTCTAATGCAAATTAGCCTTATAGCTTCTTAACAACACAGCATTAGTAAAATAACTTAAGTGACATGCAAACAAGTCTTAAAGAAATTAATCTACTGTACAACAAAGAATAATCTAAATCAGGGTCCAAACTACAAGACACCAGAATCTACCAGACTAGTATGTTTCTTTAATTAAACTATTCAAGAATTACAGAGATAATTACCTCCAACTTGATTTCAAGTACCCTAATTAGATTTTCTATCTTCCTACTTCATTTTTTTTGGCATTAAAAAATATCCCAATGTGCTAAATACAAAATATAAAATGAAATGCAAATACTTAGTCTTAGCCCATACCAAAAAGGCAAATAAATTGTTTTAGGATTATAAACTGTAGTTAAACTTACTAGGACAGGAAAAGCTTCAGTCAGTGTTCCTTTCTCTGGAAGAGAACAAAACTTATAGAATTCATGGCTTCGATATGCTCTTTGCTTCACAAGCTGGACTGCATGAAGAACAAACTTTGCTGATACCTCAGAAGAACACGAACACACTGTCACTTCTAAAATAAGAAAGAAAGAAGCAAAGCTTTAAACTTACAAGACCTAAAATTGACATAAGTGGCTTTAATAATGCCCACTTAGGGAATAATTCCCATGTAGGGAATTAATAGGAATCAAAAATAAAATGATACACTCAAATCTGCATATTTCCGTAAAAACAAAGAATCAATAAAATATTAATAAAGTTAGAGGAGTAGATTTTCTATGGGAAAGAAAGAAACTGGTATTAAAATGAACCACCACCATGATGCTGCAAACACCTGGAAACAGCAGGCTGTCCATAGATGCATACACAGTTATATTAATTGGGTACCTTTTAAAATCCCTCCTCGTTTTAGCTGCAAACCAATCAATTCCAGATAAAGGTAGGTAGGTTGTATTTTTGGAAACCTCTATTTGTTATCATGCCTCAATTCCTCATTGATAACTTTTCCTAATCTCTCTTCTTGGTCTACTTCTGTGCTGTGTGCTTCTACAAAACCTGGCAGGACTACACATGCTTAACTTTACTCTGAGGCAGCGCTGGAGGTAAGCCAAGATCACCGCAATGCCAGATTGGCAGCTTTTCTAAAGAATACCCAAGCTAATTCAAGGGAACTGAAGCAAGGCGCAATCCCGTGGCTCATAAAACCAAGTGGGCACAGAGCTCTCAGGACCTAGTCAGTTGCTGAGAATACAAAATCCAGTGTTATGACAATATTTCTAATTATTTGAAATAAAACTAAGACTGTTAAATGCTCTGAACTACTTGCATTCTAGATTACTGGATAATTTTTATTCAAAAAATAAATTCTTTTCAATACCGACCTAAGCCAATCATAATTCAGTGCCATTTATCACTAAACAAATACCCAATTCAGTATTATAGATTTGTATTCTTTTTTTTTTTTTTTTTGAGACGGAGTCTCGCTCTGTCGCCCAGGCTGGAGTGCAGTGGCCGGATCTCAGCTCACTGCAAGCTCCGCCTCCCGGGTCCACGCCATTCTCCTGCCTCAGCCTCCCGAGTAGCTGGGACTACAGGTGCCGCCATCTCGCCCGGCTAATTTTTTGTATTTTTTAAGTGGAGACGGGGTTTCACTGTGTTAGCCAGGATGGTCTCGACCTCCTGACCTTGTGATCCGCCCGCCTCGGCCTCCCAAAGTGCTGGGATTACAGGCTTGAGCCACCGCGCCCGGCCAGATTTGTATTCTTTAATTTACTAGTGCACAGGTTACCAGAGCCTGGAGCTGTACAACTCCAAGGGGCCCTATGAGAATGGTACCCCAGAAATGTTGAACACAGCAACTCTGAGTCCACTCCCTAGAAGTACTGTCAAGTGTGAGCGAAATCCCAACGAAGACAAGCTATGTACCAAGTACTCTATAAAATCCCTGATCCTTACAACAGACAAACAACTATATTTATAGTTGAAACAGAAGTTCAGAAAATTTAGAAACCTGCCTTCAGGTAACCATTAGTGTATGGCAGAGTGTGGATCCAAACCCAGACCACCACCCTGCTTCCAGAGGCCTTAAGAGCATCTAGTCCAAGACATTGTAGTTAAGAGAACTGGATTAGAGGGAGACAGCACAGAGTAGCGGCAAGGCCATGGGCTTTGGAAATTGAGAAGTCTGGGTTTGGATCCACACTCTGCCATACACTAATGGTTACCTGAAGGCAGGTTTCTAAATTTTCTGAACTTCTGTTTCAACTATAAATATAGTTGTTTGTCTGTTGTAAGGATCAGGGATTTTATAGAGTACTTGGTACATAGCTTGTCTTCGTTGGGATTTCGCTCACCACCTTAGCCCGTTGAAAAGGGCCTGGCACACAGATGGTACAGAAAAATATTCTTAACGAATGAGTCTAGTACAACCCCTGATTATCCTTAGAAGCCTCTCAATGCTGCAATAGCTCCATTATAACCCAGTATGCAAATTAACAGGCAATATTGGGTACTGTTTAATTCATTGCTTTAGCTCTCAGCTTTTGCTATTATTTTGCCCTTATCTAGTTACATAAAACAAGGAAAGTCTTGTATTTCCTTTGATACCAGGTAACAAACAGATGGACTGCATACAGATAGATGACCACAAGATGGTATGGGGAACCAAATACAACCAGTTATTCCCAAACCAGGTCATACATGTGTGGTATCAATATTGTATTTTCAATAAAGTCTCAGATGTAAATATATTTTTGTACTTTCATACAAATACAAAAAACACACTCCTGAGTAAAATACAAGCCATTTTTACTAACGACACCTATCTACCTTATAGGGTTCTGATGGGACTAGACAAGATAATCTCTGTAAAGTGCTTAGCAGAGGGGCCAAATCCAAGAAGTATCAACAATGCTAGCTACTAATTTAAATTGGGTGACACTTGCTTGACTGCCCATATTTGCTTCCTTCTATCAAAGTGAGTGAACTCTGACAACTGACACACCCCTCCATACTGACTGTTAAATTGTAAATTTAGGACATATAACTTGTGAAGGAAAATATGGTATACCCACAGCTCTTGTATAAAAGAATGACATGAGCACTCTCACAGGACTATAACATGTTAATTCAAGAGCTTTGTGTTAGGCAATCATTTACTCTCAAAATTTTGGAGACACTGAAGTGAAAATCTCTCATAAACAGAGCTTCAAAGATTAAAAGCTCTATTTCTAAAATTCTAAGAGTTTAACAGTTTGAGGTTTAAGCAACGCTGCATTGTTTAAAATGATTTGTAGTATTTTAAAAATTAGGCTGGGCACAGTGGCTCATGCCTGTAATCCCAGCACTTTGGGAGGACGAGGCGGGTGTCTCATGAGGTGAAGAGATCGAGACCACCCTGGCCAACATGGTGAAACCTCGTCTCTACTAAAAACACAAAAATTAGCCGGGCGTGGTGGCACATGCCTATTAGTCCAAGCTACTTGGGAGGCTGAGGAAGAAGAATCGTTTGAACCAGGGAGGTAGAGTTCGCAGTGAGCCGAGATCATGCCACTGCACTCCAGCCTGGCAACAGTGAGACTCCATCTCAAAAAAAAAAAAAAAAAAAAAAAAATTATTACCAGACAAGGCATTATTCTAAACTAAGCTCAAACCTTAAATATTAAAAACATCTCAAGATGCCTTAATTTGCTGTATGGGCCAATGCAAAATATTACTAGATCTTAAAAACGTTTTGAACTTTACAGAAAGTCTAAGGTGCCCAAATACATATATATTAGTACCATTAGTACCAGGGAAATACATGTTACAGATAAATGAACCTCATATAGCTATAGTCATTAGAATGTAAACAGAGATAAGTGGTCACGTGGATTTTAATTTTACCTACCAGCCCATGTTGCACCCTCAGGAACCTCAATAAAATGCCTTCGAATTTGGCCAGGTTTAAAGTGTACATCTGTAAAGGCTAGATCGTAATGTGATGATTCATTTACTCTGAAAATTAATAAAAATAATTAAATGTATATATTATAAGACCACAGATACTCTGGATTTTATTGGATAAATGCAAAATTTATCCAATTCATTAGAAATAAACACAGGGACTTAGAAGCTGGTTATAAAACAGTATGTACAATATTCAATTTCTGCAGTAGGTTAGCAGAGATAACCTCTGAATAGCAGAGTATAGATGATTCTATTTTTTGTCTATTTTATGATTTTTAAGATACATTCACACACACTATTTAAAAAGCATTCTTTTTTGTTAAAGGCATTCTACAACATTCACAGAATTTTCCAATTACCAGATTCCAAGCTACAGTGAGTCCTAGATATTAAAATCAATGACAAAGTTTTATGTCACTGATATTATAGCTATGAGACTAATGTTAAATTAAGCTCCTCCTGTAGCTTCAAAACACTCCCATGATGTAAAATAGTAAAGAAAAGGCAAACTACTTTCAAAGCATTTTTGTCACAAATCAATGAAACAAAGTTTAAATTCATAACTACCCACCATGGAAACAAATTTTATGCTAGAGACAAATTCTTGTCAGTAGGACAGTTAAATGAGTGCCTACTACATATAAGGCCCTGTTATTAGGAGCTAGAAAAGGTAACAAAGAAGAAAATATGATTCTTTACCCTAGACAGTCTAGCATGGAGAGAATCATCATCAGAGACATTGAACATAAGATGCTCCAGACAGACAGGAAGAGTTAGGGAGCCTGGGAAGCTTCCTGAAGGAGATCGCATGGCAGCTGACTCCTGAAGGTCTTACATATTACCTTGTCTAAATTACTACTGGACTTTGAGGGAATATACGGCTGAGAATTTAACTGCTGCACAATTTTCCCATGTGTACACCACTTTTTAAATTTATTCTCCTCAATTTCGTCCTGTTTCTCATGGGCAGATATCTGTTGCATACTTAGTATTTACCAGAGTCAGTAACAGAACTGTTAGTTTAGAATTTCCACTTGGCTTCCAGTACTCTCACAATCCCAATCTCACCTTCATCCGCTAGATAATTTATTTCATACATCCTGTATAACAGTAGTCCCTGTGCCTTCAGTGGGCTCACAGTCAAATAGTATAAGTTAAATAAAAAATTACAAAATATTGGCTAACGTCTGTTCAGGGGCATGTAAAATGTGCCACGAAGCAGAAAGAAGGTGCTCCCTTCACCCAGGGATGACCAGGAATGCACCTGGTCACTAACTGAAGAGACAGGAAACTGAAACCAAGTTATCAGCTGTGCACATGCACAAATCCTGAGAAACCTGGAGTGCCAAAATCAGTGAATTGGCCAAAATGTGTAATTTGTGTACGGAAAGGCAGGAAACACTGGCTACAGCTATAACTGTGAGGGAGATTCTCTGCTATTTTAAGGAGCTTGAACTTGATCCTTGGAGGTGCCACCGAAATATTTTAAGCAGGAAGTAATATAATCTGCTGATTTTTTCCCTGGTTCTCGGGGAATAAGATGGAAAGTTAAGAGTTTCTTAACTTCTGTTTCTACAGTAGATAACTAGAAAAGTGGGAGCATTAAGAGAAGAGAGTAAATCCCAAACATGAAGGAGACAAAAAGGACAGGAATGGAGGGGAATGAAGTAATATTATCAAATACTGCAGTAGGATCAGGTCAGATGAAGGCTGAGTTAGCCTCTGAACTGGGCAATGCAGAGCTCAGAGTGACTCTGGTGGAAACAGTTTTGATGCAGAGGCAGGGGAGATGCCAGGTGCCATCAGTTACTCTCAGAGTGCACAAGAGACAGCATGGCTGACTACATGACACCTAAAAATGGGAGCAGAACTAAGACAAAATCCCCATTACCTGGTTCTGTATTAGTGAACCCTTAAAAGTTCACAAGACTCCATGAATAGCCATTAAAATCTTAGAAGTAACAGTAAGCTGTGAGTAACCTGTTACTTACTTGGCTGCTATAACTGCAGTGATGGGAACTCGGAAGAGCGGACCTGCATTAGGGGATGCTATATCATAGCCACATACCTTGAAAAAAGAATTGGTAAGTTTCAGTATCCATAAACAAACATTTAAAAGAGGAGGAAGAGGTCTAAACTATTGACAGAATAAATCAATCTGCTCTTAATATGTCAAGGTCTTAACCACAGGTTGACACCAGTTTCCTGACACTAGGTCACAGAATTAATAGCAAACAGCCCAAACAAATGTATAGCAACATTTGACTAGTTCAAATGGGAAAAGGAGACGTCAAGTACAAAGTAAGTGCATTTTAATTACTCCCAACTGAAAATCAGCTCAAACTAGTACTATAGATAACTTCAGATGTGGAGATACTGTTGTGATACTATTCTATGCCTGGTTTACAACTATTTGTTTAACAGATGCTTTCTTCATCTGAGTACTAAAAGGTATAACTAGCTGGGTGTGGTGGTTCACACCTGTAATCCCAATGCTCTGGGAGGCCAAGGCAGGAGGATCACTTGAGGCCAAGAGTTCAAGACAAGCCTGGGCAACATAGAGAGATCCCATCTCTACAAAAATAAAAAAATTTAGCCAGGCTTGGTGGTGCACGCCACTAGTCCTAGCTACTCAGGAGGCTAAGGTGGGAGTATTCCTTGAGCCCAAGAGTTTAAGGCTGCAGTGAACTACGATCACACCACTGTACTCCAGCCTGGGCAACAGAGCAAGACTCTGTCTCTTAAAACAACAACAACAAACAAGAAGAAGAAGAAGTAACTGCAGCTTTGTGTAGCTGACAAAAGACCAGTTAGAGGAAGACCTAATTGAAAGGTTCTGCTGTACCTCTTCTTTCCTTTTACTTATTCATACAAGGACAAAAGATATTCTTTAGAAACTTCACTGCTTAAATGAATATAGACACACCAGAAGAACTGCATAACCCGGCAGGTGGATAGGTCTAGTTATTTCTTAGCAAGAAAGCAATACGTTGCAAATATACTTTGGATTTTTTTTAACCTTTTAAATATTTTAAAGAGTGAAGAAAGTAAAATTGAAGATATATCAATACCTCTGTATAATGCAATCCTTCTCTTAAGCCCCTGGGATCCACACGTATGTTTATGTGTCTACATTGATTCATGAGTTCCAAATGGCTAGGACACTGAACCCAAGATGAATTTGAAGTCAGAGCTAAATGAAGCTGAAGGGATATTTTTTCAGAGTTTTCTGGCACGAAAAAGACCAAAAATTAAAGATGAGTATTTTTTTCCTTTTAAAAATGTTACATCTTCCCAAATAAATTTAGCGACTTAGTTTGGTTGGCGGTAAAACGCATCCAAAACACAGCTTAAATAAAACAGTCAAACAATCTTCCTTACAATTTAGATTACTCATGATTCATTTATACTTTCACCAAGCACTGGTATGACCTTAAAATAAAGAGTTTAAGTGAATGTTTTCATTACTGTACACAGGTAATAGTATTCCACTGAAATGAAGACAGCCAGGTAATAGTGATGACTATTTTTGTTCACACCTAATCAAGCTGCAATTCTCCTAGAGTGCTTCTACTTCTCATTCTTCAACTGAAAGCTCTCTCTTATACCTAAGCAGGTAAAGTGGAAAAGGAATTTGATGTTTTATCCACAATTTAATAAAGCTGTGGGTCACGGAGGCTCATTCTACTGTTTTCTTTGGTAGTTTAAGATGCTAACTAAATTGCCATTGTACAAGGACCCCCAATTGCTCTAATATTTTCTCTTATGACTATAAGATTTAAAATAATCATACTGGCAATTCACGGATTCTCTTAATAACACTGGCCCAAACAGCAATTCTTTATTATGATACCACTCATTCAAATAGCAAATGCGAATACTTCAGCTTACTGCCAGCCTATTACTGACCTGTGTTCTCTGGAAATACAGGTTCAATGCCAACGCCATGATCTGAAGGTGCAGCCACCTGAACAGGATCTCGGAGGTAGATGCCACGGTTATTTCCAACAGTAACAGTAAAACCTAATTTATTAGCAAATGATGTATTCTGAACGAGGTAGTCATAGGCTTTATCAACCTAGTGAAAAGAATATACATGGTAAGATATCAACAGTTGGGTCAAAAAATATTTTGTTGCAAATTACCAATCAATTTGATTTCAGTTGTAAAACAAAAAGTTAGTGTTTATATTCACTTCTCAAAACTACTTGGTACCCCAACTAAGAGGATAATTCTACATTTTTAGAAACAATACCAGTCACATCTTCCACTCCACCCTATTCACACTGTTATTCTCAAGTGACCAAATTTAGGAACTAATCCCTATGCCATTATGATTGGACAGTTTTTGACCTCGATTTCTTTGCTTTGAATTTCTAACCTCTACATGGCCTCCATCTATTACATTTCCTGATCTTAGTGCAACAGATTTGTCTTAACTACAAAATTTGTTTGTGTATCCTTTTTGCTTATAGTTATATGGCCATATAATCTATAATTCAGATACACTGAATCGCTGTTATAAAATGAAATATTACCCAATAATACCTAAGATATTATCTTTTTTTTTTTTTTTTTGAGACGGAGTCTTGCTCTGTCACCCAGGCTGGAGTGCAGTGGCCGGATCTCAGCTCACTGCAAGCTCCTCCTCTCGGGTTCACGCCATTCTCCTGCCTCAGCCTCCCGAGTAGCTGGAACTACAGGCGCCACCACCTCGCCCGGCTAGT